>NC_136471.1:77183854-77783854 GCF_902686455.1 Sciurus vulgaris | reverse complement strand
TAACTAATTTGCTGAGGCTGGCTTTAAACTTGTGATCCTCCTGCCTCAGCCTCTCAAGCTGCTGAGATTACAAGGCGCATGACACTGTGCCCAGCTAAAGTTGTATTTTCTGATCTGCATGGTGGTCTTGCTGTTATTCACTTGTCATTAGTTATATAGATGACATTGGCTTTAAGCACTTTTGGGTATATATGTATATTTTACCACTAGAGAGTTTTTGTTTTTTGTTTTGTTTTGTGTGCTACTGGGGATTGAACCTAGGGCCTCGTGTCTGCTAGGCAAGCAGTTTACCACTGAGCTATACGCCCAGCCCACAATTAGACACTTTTTGAAAGACCCAAGATACAATTCTGAGTTACACCAAATTTCAGTGTAGGCTGCAGGAAAAGGAATCGCCTTAGAAAAGAGACAGGGAAGAGGCATCCTGAGGCAGGCAGTCAACCATGAGAGCAGGGCGTTAAGGAAACTCAGAAAGACTTCCAAATTTCCAAGAAGAGAGTGGACAACAGTGTCAACCCTTATCCACCCCTGCTCTGCAGGACACATCAGAGCAAGGCCAAGAGTCATCGGCCTGTTTCTTCACAGCCATGACAAGAATTCTCTTGCACAATAGAAAAAAATGAGCAAAGGCACAAACAGAGAGGAAGAAATACTATCAGGAGGCAAACATATGGAAAAATGTCTACTCTCCCTAATGAGCAAAGACATACCCAATTTAAAAAACTGAATGACCATTTTTTTTTGCCAATTATAGTAGCAAAAATTAAGGGGAGGTGGAAGGAATTACAATATGTCAGGCTGGAAAGAGTACCAAATTGATGCATGGTTACTGGCTGCTAACACTCTGAATAAATACCGCCCCTTGAAAATAAAATCTGGGAATACACACAAGGGAATTTTAAATTCTCATGCCATTTTACTCAGTAATCCTGCTTCTGGGAATCTGTTCTAGGAAAATTATGCAGAAAGAAGAAAAGGCTATATGAACAGGTCTTGGAAGTGACTCCCAAATCTCTCTTCCACCCTAACCACTGCCATGAGCTGCTGATCTATGTATCCAGCTATTTACCTGTCATCAAAACTTGGGTGTCCAGTAGGCCACTCAGGTTTCATATACAGAAGCATAAGTACCAATTCCCCTGTCCCTCTCAAACGTGCTCTTTCTGTATATTGACCATCCTAATAAATAGCCCCACCATCCACGCACCTTCTGAAGTTCAAAATTAGGAATCATTCCTGATTCCTCCCTTTAGCTCGTTGCCCACTTCTAACTCCTCTGCCCATCATCCATTTGGTTCAATATTCAAACTAACCAAAGGCACCCCAGGTCTCCCTTCCTCCATGGTTGTAACCCTGGCCCACACCACACCGTCCCACTGTCTGAATTGTTGCAGTAGTTTTCTGCCTTCCTTCTTGCTTCACTCCCATCAGTTCACCACACAGCAGCCAGAAGTGTTTCTTTTTTCTTTTCTTTTATTTTGTTCTCAAATCCTGGTTCTGCCCCTCACTAGCTATGTGATCTTTAGCAAGTGAATTTGCTTCTCTGAGCTTCTGTTTATCCATAAGGGAAGTACAATTAAAGACTTTAGAGGTGGTTCCATTAAACTAGATAAAGTAATGTGCTTAGTATAGTACATGTCTCAAAGTATCACACTAACTGTGATGGTTTATAGCCTTGAGGCTGCATGAGTTCACCTGGGGAGCAAGTGTAAACAGAGAAGAGAAGAGAGCCCAGGATGAGCCCTGGGGTTGTCCAAGGTTTAGATATCAGATAGAGAAAGATCAAGCAAGAAAAGAAACTGAGTTGTGAACATGCCACAAGAAGGTTTCTAAACTGTGTGTTTGATCAAGTCTCTTTGATCATGGAACCTTTTTGTCATGGTGCAATTTGTGCTCAGCAAAACACACCGAAGGAAATTCTGGCTTATGCTACTGAAAATGGAAAATCAGGCTACAAAACGGTATGCAAATTATGATTGCAACTGTGTTGGACCATGTGCAGAAGATGCCTGGCACAAGTGCCCAGTAAATATTTGTTGAATGAATTAATGAATGAAAAGTAATATACATATGGACAGCCATTCCAAGGGAATAAACAAAAATAACAGTAGTTGTTAGTAGTGATATAAGATTAGAGGTAGTTTTTCTAAATTTTCTGCAATGTTTTGTCTTTTTCTGATGGGGTTTTGCCAATCTCGTGCATCCATCTGTCTCAGCTGTACTCAACTGTTCCCAGATTCCCCACAGGAATCCACTCTGCCTGTTCTCTCATGCTTGTTTTGAAATCCTTGACAACATTCCTGGCCTGTTTAATTTTGATCCCATCAAATTCATCAACAAAAACTTATTGAATCACCTCCAGCCTATAGAAGCTAGAGATATGATTAATATATGAGTCTCCTGCTCTCAAGTTGCTCACAGTCTAAAGGGAGACGGGTCTAGAAACCTTACACTAACTTCACTTCCCCTCTGGTCCCATCCCTCTTATTCAGACAACCCCAGGGCTTTGACCTTTGTTTGTTTATACATCTTGCTTCTAGTCAGTTCCCTTCAGCTTCCAGCTTTCTAGCCTGCTCCTCCAACTAAACCATTCAGGTATTTAGTTAGGGTAAATAATCTCCACCAGCAAATTTCTGGAATAAAAAGTTAAGTGGATGGACTGGGATTATAGCTCAGTGGTAGAACAATTTCCTAGCATGTGTGAGGCACTGGGTTCGATTCTCAGCACCACATATAAATGAATAAATAAAATAAACGCCCATCCACAACTAAAATAATATTTTTAAAAAGTTGCAGTGGAGTCTTCACGGCAAAGATGATTTCTCTGAGTTCCCATAAGACTTCATGGACATTTATTCATTATTGTTAAATGTATCTCTGTATGTATGCACATGTGTGTGTGTCTGTGTGTGTACACATGTTTTCTTCTTGTTTTTTTGGACTAGCACCTAGGGGTTTTCATAAGTTTTGCTGGAGGGAGCTACCTTACACTGGTACATACCCCACTATCTACTAGGGCATCAGCTCACAGAGCTTGCATTATGGCAGTGGAAACTTTCTGCCAAAATAGAAAAAATGCTGGCTCGTGAAAAGATAATCATTGTTTATATTTGTTGATAGTATACCATGTGTCAGGCATTGTTCTAGGATGCTCTATTCCAATTAATTTTGTAATCTTCCCAACAATTCTATGAGGAAGACACTAGCATTATCCCTGTTTTACAGATGACACCCAGAAATATTAACATCATTGCAATTGTTACAGCTAGAAGTGACAAAACATGGGATTCATACCAGACACCTTGGCTCCAGTATCACCCTCACTATACTCAACTAAAAACTTACATATACAGATACAACCTACATTACTTTTTGCATTGCTTTAAGTCAGTTAACTTTGATTACCTGGGTCATGCAACCTCTTAGAGCAGGCCTAGCATAATTTCATACCATTACATTTGAAGAGGCAAGTCTTGGAGACATAAAAATGACCCATTAGACGAAGTAAACTTCATGTTCTTTCATGGGGGGTGGTGAAGGGGATTGAACCCAGGGCCTCCCAAATACTAGCAAGCACTCTACCAATGACCGTTTTTATTTTTATTTTTTTATTTTGAAATAGGGTTACTGTCATTGGCTGAGGCTGGCCTAAAACTTGCCATCCTCCTGTACCCCATGAATATGAAGCCAGGTGTTTACCACCACACAGGTGTGTACCACCACACCTGGCTTAATATTTATTTTTGGAGAAAGAATTTTGTTGAGGTTACAAAAGAGTGGCAGGTCTAATATTGCATTAAAAAAAAAAAACTATCACTGTCTTGATAGCCCAGTGCCATGGCTCATGCTTATAATCCCAGCTACTCAGGAGGCTAAGGCAGGAGGATCACAAACTCAAGGTCAGACTGGGAAACTTAGCAAGAGCCTGTATCAAAATAAAATTTAATAAAATGGCTGGGGATGTATCTGAGTGGTAGAGTGCTTGCCTAGCATGTGTGTTTGATCCCCACCAACACACACACACACACACACACACACACACAATTAATATCTTAAAATATTCTAGATATAAGCCTGGTCTTGAAGGAGAATAGAAATCTTTGCAGGTTTATAATCTAGAATAAATCCCCCAAAGGTCTGTAATTAATTCACTTTACTTCAGAATATCATTTCAGCAGAGCAAATACTACCACACTGGCACATGGCCATGGCACTGTTTGTTATAAAGCTAATTCAGTATCAGGCCATAGGCCTTGGATGGAATCCAAGAGAAATTCATTTCTGAAATTGTCAGAGCCCCTTGCTACCTGATGTCTTCCTTTCCTGAGGCAATCCTGAGGCCTGGCTACAGAAAAATTTTATAGGAAGATCTTGTTCTATTGTTAGCAAATTGAGTGATCATGATAACTTCTTCAAGAACAGTTTAGAGCTTGCACTGTGGCTGAAGCCTATAATCCCAGCAACTCTGGAGGCTGAGGCAGGAAGATTGCAAATTCAAGACCTCAGCAACTTAACAAGACCCTGACTCAAAATAAAATAAAAAAGGGTTTGAGGATATAGCTCAGGGGTAGAACACTTGTCTAATATGTGGAGGGCCCTGGTTCAATCCCCAGTACCACAAAAAATGAAAGGTATTGTAAGAATGACAGGTTGTTGGAAAAACAGGCACGATCAGTGGAAGGCTGGCCTCTCTCTTTGGAGGAAAGTTTGACAATTACGAGCAAAGTTCAAAATGCATGTGTCCTTTGCCCCAACTGTTGTATTTTTAGGAATTTATCTCATATTTATGCAAACATGTTAAAGATGTTTCTTACATCACTATTTGTCACAGCAAGAAATTAGAAATAATCTCTAAATGTAAGCCCATAGGAAATCAGTTAGATAAATTATGACACATCCAACACAATGGAATTCTATGCAGCCTTTTAAAAATGAAAATATATTCATATAATGGAATACTGAACAATTTTTAAAAGGAAAAACTTCTGCCTTTTAGTCCATCTTGTGTTGCTATAACAAAATACCAGAGACTGCATTATTTAATAATAACAGAAATTTATTTCCTCACAGTTCTAGAAGCTGGGATCAAGATCAAGGTGTCAGCATCTAGTGGGGGCTTTCTTGCTGCATCACCCCACATGGAAAGGCAAAGAGAGGGGAAGGAAGATAGGGCAGTGGGAAGGAAGGAAAGAGAGAGATACAGAGAGAGAGAGAGAAAAAGAGAGAGGCGGGGGGAATTGAACCTGTCCTTGTATAAGGAACACACTCCCATAATAACAAATTCCTGTGATAAACAGCATTAATCCATTTATGAGGGCAGAGCCTTATTGACATGGTCACCTCTTAAAGGTCCCACTTTTTTTTTTGGTACTGGAGATTTAACCCAGGGGTGCTTTATCACAGAGCTACATCCCAAATCATTTTCCCTTCTTTTTTTTTTTTTTTTTTGATTCATTGTACACAAACGGGGTACAACTTTTCATCTCTCTAGTTGTACATAAAGTAGATTCACACTGTGTAATCAATCATACAAGTACATAGAGTAATGATGCTTGTCTCATTCCATTCTCTTTCCTTCCCCCCTGCCCCCACCCCACCCCTCATTTCCCTCTAGACCATCCAATGTTCCTCCATTCCTCCCTTAACTCTCCCTCTGCCCATTATGTGTCAGCATCAGAAAAAACATTCCACCGTTGGTTTTTTGGGATTGACTTATTTCACTTAGCATGATATTCTCAAATTCCATCCATTTATCTGCAAATACTATGATTTTATTCTTCTTTATGGCTGCATAATATTCCATTGTGCATATATATGTCACAGTTTCTTTATTCATTCATCTATTGAAGGACATCTAGATTGGTTCCACAATCTAGCTATTGTGAAATTAGTTTGGGAGGGGCTTTCAAACCAGGGCATGCTGGTATTCACAAAAGAAGCTAGATGCAGAAGAGGACTTATGATGTTTCAATTTATGTGAAGTTTGGAACTTCCCTTTCCAGCCAAGATGGAATAAGTGGAATCAGAGTCATCTTCCTGCCTGAAATTACAGCAGCAAATAGAATACATGAAACTATGCGATATGTTTTTTTTTTTTTTGTACCAGCTATTAAACCCAGGTCCACTTAACCACTGAGGCACATCCTCAGTCCTTTTTTGTATTTTATTAGAGACAGGATCTCACTGAGTTGCTTAGTGCTTTGCTAACACTGAGTTGCTTAGTGCCTTACTAAATTGCTGAGGCTGGCTTTGAACTCGAAATCCTCCTGCCTCAGCCTCCCGAGCCACTGGGATTACAGGGGTGAATGTTTTTCAAGACACTGGCTATTAGAAATTGAAGGATGGTGATCTGTGAGAGACAGGAAACATACCAGATGAGCCCTACAATTGCCTCAACTTACTACTGTGAGAGAGTTTCCAGGCCATGGTGCAGGGAGGGGGAACCTAGTTGGAGTCCAGTGAACTCTGAGTTCTAAACACAGCTGAGAATCCAGGGAGAACATGGTAGTTAGAAAGCGTTCTAGAATGGTGAGTGCTGCACAGAGAGAAGCCCAGAGATCTGAAGAGGGTATTTCTCAAGCATTCAGATGAATACTGATCAAATTGAAGGAAACTGCCTGAAAGGGGAAAGTGGAACACTTTTTGGAACTCATATAGGGTTTGAACTATTGTTCATGTTTCACCAGAAAGAGTTAAAAACCCAAGCAGAATTCATTAGAGTCTTCAGAAGGTTACTGCCTCTATAGTGGAGTCAATTTAGTTTTGCACTAAAGGCCATTCTAGGTCCTACTTAACAAAGCTTAAAAATAAACCTCAGCTCCTGCGTGTAGCTTAGAGGTAGAGAGCTTGCACAAAGCCCCTGGAAGCCATCACCGGCACAGGGGGAGGGGGCAGGGGGATGCCTCAAAGGAATCACTGTTTCCAAGCAACTTAACTACATTTGAGAACAATGCTCAAAAATCTTTAAAGGAATAAAAAAATCTAACACAACATAAAATTCATAGTGTCTGGCATCCAAGAGAACATTATCATGTTAGGCAGAATTCTAAAATGGCTCCCGAAGACTTCCCGCCTTAATTCCAAAGACTGAATGTGATCTGATAATATGCCTATAATTACATTAAGTTACATGGCAAAAGTGAATGTGGGGAATGTAATTAAGATTACTAATCAGTTAATTTTGAGTTAATATTAATGGATTATCTTTGCAGACTCAATCTTATCACACTGAAACCTTGAAAGCAGAGTTTTCTCTGGCTAGTACTGAGAAGGATCTCAGATTCCAAATGTGAGTATGATTAAACATACCATATGTGTGTGTATATATACATAAATGTATGTGCACACATATACAAAAAAGAAATGAGAAGGGAATTTAAACACTATATTACAAGGAGCTACAGTGTAGCTCAGTGGTCAAACATTTGCATAGCATGTTTAAGGCCCTGGGTTCCATTCCCAACACCACAAAAAATAAAATGAAAATTAAAAAACAAAAACTATATTACAAAAATGTGAAGAGGCCAATTCACCAGGAAGACATAGTACTTCCAAATGTGCATGCACCAACCAATAGAGTTGTAAAATGTGTGAAGCAAGAACTGAAAGGAGTAATGGACATATCACTAGTTGGAGACTTCATCAGCCTTCTCTAAACAATTGGTGAAAAATCTAGATAGAAAATCAGTAAGGGTATAGAAGTAATTACCAATACCATCAACCAACAGGACCTAATCAATATTGCAAGGGCACACTGCCTGACAACAACAGAATACACATTCTTTTCAAGTTTGCACAGATCATTCACCAAGATAAACCATATACTGGGTCATAAAACAAATCATAATAAATTTAAAGCAACTGAAATCATAGTGTAGTTCTTTTCTAACCACAGTGGAATCAAATTAGAAATCAGTAATAGAAAGATAACAGAAAAAAATCACCATGTACTTAGATATTAAGTAACATACTTCTAATTAATTCATGGGTGAGATAAGAAGTCTCAATTAGAAAAAAGCAAATATTAAACCAAATGAAAATACAAAATCAAAATTTATAAGTCCCAGCTAAGCAGTACTGAAAGGGAAATATATAGAACAAAAATGCTTATATTAGAAAAAATGAGCTGGGCATGGCAGCACATGCCTGCAATCATAGCTCCTCAGGAGGCTGAGGCAGGCCTGAAAGTTTGAGGCCAGTCTGGGCATTTAATGAGACTCTTCTCAAAACAAAACAAAACCAAATTAAAGGACTGAGGATGTAATTTGGTGGTGGAGTGCACCTGGGTGCAATCCCCAATACTAGGGGGAAAAAAGAGAGAGAAAAGAAATGAAAAAAGAGGAAAAAAGGAAAAGAAAAAATAAAAGGTCTCAAATCAATAACATAAGTTCCTGTCTCAAGAACCTAGGGAAAAAAAAGCAAAACCTAGGGAAGGGAATAATAAAGATAAGAGAAGAAATCAATGGAACTGGAAACAGAAAAACAATAGAAAGTCAGCAAAAATGTTGGTTCCTTGAAAAGGTCAATGAAATCAGTAAACTTATAGCTAGACTAGGAAAGAACAATAGATGACACAAATTAACAATATCAGGAAGAAATGGCACGTAGCACCACAGGCCATGCAGACATCACTACACATATAAATTTGACATTTATAAAATGTGCAAGTTTTCTTAATAAAATTGTAATTTAAAACTCTTACAAAGGAAACATCCAAATCCTAGTGGTTTCACCAAATATCTCAAAAAGAATTAATACCACTTATACATAATCTTTTCTAGAATGTAGAAGAGAGAATATTTCCAAACTCATTTTGAGGTCCTGATACCAAACCAGAAAAAGAAAGTATGAAAATGAAACTATGAATCAATATTCCACAAAAAAGATGCAAAATTCCTCAGCAAAATATCAGTAATAGAATTCAGCAGTGAAGTTTTGGTTCAAGGATGCAAGACTGGTTCAACATTTGAAAACCAATCAATATAGTCCACCATGTTAACAGGCTAAAGCAGACAAATAATGTAATATTACCAATCTATTAAAAAGGAAAATTTGGCAGAATTGAACACCAATTCTTGCTTTTAAAATCCTCCAAAAACTAGGAATAGAGAGTGCCACCCTCAACTTGATAATGAACATTTGAAAAAAAAAAAAAAAAAACCCTAGAGCAAACACCATACTTAATGGTGAAAACCTGAAAGCGTTCTGCCTAACACAGAACTGGAAGTCCTACAGACTGATAAGGCAAGAAATAAAAAGCATATAGCACCAAGCATGGTGCTGCACACCTGTAATCCCAGAAACTAGGGAGGCTGAGGCAGGAGGATCACAAGTTCAAGGCCACCATGGGCAACTTAAAGGAATTCTGTCTCAAAATTAAAGTATTGAGATATAGCTCAATAGTAGAGCACTCATCTAACATGCATGAGGCCCTGGGTTCAATCCCCAGTACCACAATAAGTAAATAAATAAAATATAGATCGGAAAGGAAGAATCAAAATTATGTCTATTTGAAGATGACATGATGGTCTATGTAGAAAATCACAAGGAATCTAAAACAAAGAACAAACAACAACTAAAACTGTCTGAGAACTAATGAGTTCAGCAAAGTCACAGGACAAAAGGTCAACATACCAGTGAAACTCCACATCATGCAAAACCACAAGAATGGGATCCTGATTAGAATACATTATTCCCCTTGTATGTATAATATGTCAGAATACACTCTAGTGTCATGTATATCTAAAAAGAACAAATAAAAAAAATAAAAAGGAAGCTTTTCTAAAAAGGACAACATACAAAACTCAATTGTTACATATATTACCAATGAACATGTGAAAACAAAATTAAAACCAAAATATCATTAACAACACTCAAAGAAAATATTTAGGAATAAATCTAATAAAACTTGTACAGGACTTTTTTTTGGCTGAAACTACAAGATTTTGATGGAAGAATTCAAAGAAGACCTGACCACATAGAGAGCCATACTATTTTCATGGATCAGAGGATTCAATATAGTAATGATGTCTGTTCTTCCCCAAATGCTTTGCATGTTTAATATTTCAATCAGAATCCCAGTGGACTTTTTTCTGTAGATAAAACATGAGTATTCTAAAATGCAATGGAAAGATAAAAGGAACCAGAATAACTAAATTTATTTTGAAAAACAAGAAGAAAGAGGATTGGGCATAGTGGTGCACAACTGTAATCCCAGCAATTTGGGAGCTCAGGCAGGAGGATGGCAAGTTTGAGGTCAGCTTCAGCAATTTAGCAAGACCCTGTCTAAAAAAATAAATAAATAAATAAAAAGCACTTGGGATATAGCTCAGTGGTAATGTGTCCCTGGGTTCAATCCTTAATACCAAGAAAAAAATAAAAAAGACTGTATGATATTTTGTAATATTAGTTGAAGGGGTGAACACATAGACACATAGGTCAGTGGACCAGAATAGAGTCCAGAACAGACTCACAAGTAGAGTTCACTGATATTTAACAAAAGTACAAAAGAAATTTAATGAAGGATAGCTTTTTCAATAAATGATGTTGTAGCAGGCAAAAAATAAACTTTGATCTAAACCTCACACCTTATACAAAAATTAACTTGGATCATAGATTTAAATGTAGAATGTAAAGATAAATTCTTACAAGAAAATATAGAAGGAAATCTTCAGAACTAAGGCTTAATAAATAGTTCTTAGACACAGTGCCACAAAATGATCCATAAAAAGAAAAAAAAGATTAAAAACTTTTGCTCTATAAAAATCTCTCCTTGAGGAGGAAAAGAGAAACTTAGATATTAGGAGAAAATATGTGCAAGTCACACATCTGACAAAGGACTTGTGCCTCAAATATATGAAGACCTCTTGAAATTCAACAGTTTAAAAAAGCACAATTTAGAGAATGGCCAAAAGACATGACATTTGTTTCACAAAAGAGGATATACTGACGGAAAATAAATGTGAAAAAATATTCAACATCATTAGTCACTTGGGAAATGCAAATTAAAGTCATATTGAGATATCACTACAAACCTATCCAAATGCTTAAGTTTAAGAACTGTGCCAGGCCCTGTGGCACATGCCTGCAATTCCAGTGACTCAGGAAGCTGAAGCAGGAGAACTGCAAGTTTGAGGTCAGCCTCAGCAAATTAGTGAGACCCTGTCTCAAAAAAAAAAAAAAAAAACTGGGCTGGGGCTTATTTCAGTGGTTTACCACTTTCCTGGTATGTGCCAGGCCATGGGTTCCATCCTCAGCACTGCAAAAAATAAACAATAAAATAAAAAAATAAACCAAGTGCAGTGGAACACACCTGTAATCATAACTACTCAGAAGGCTGAAGAAGGAGGACTGCAAGTTTGAAGCCAGCTTGGGCAGCTTAGCAAGATCCAAAATAAAAAAAAAAAATAAGAAGGGGTAGGTGATGTATTTCAATGGTAGACTGCTCCTGGGTTTAATCCATGGTAACACAAAAAACAAAATAATAATAAAAATTACTGATAAAACAAAATTCTGGCAAGTTAATGTAGAAACTGGATTATTCATACATCTCAGGTGGGAATGTGAAATGGTTTAATGACTGTAAGTGGGTATAACAGGATTTTTTTAAAAGCTACACATGCAATTACCATACATTCCATCAATTGCTCTCTTGGGAAATTAACCCAAAGAAATGAAAACTGTTGTCCATATCAAAACTTGTTTGACTTTGTTTTCAATAACCCAAAACTGGAAACAACCCAAAGGGCTTTCAACAAGCAAATGGTTAAACAAACTATGGTACATCTATAGCTTGGAATACTACTCAGCAAAAGAAAAAAACAAGAATAAACTACTGAAATACATAACAACTGGAATGATTCTCCAGATGGTTATGCTGAATTAAGAGTCAATCCCAAAATATTACATGCTGTGTGATTTCAAAACAGTTTTTGAAATGTTATGTCAAACCTATAATGATGGAAAACAAATCAATGGTTGTCTCATAGGTATAAAAGAATATCATGAGAAATCCTTGTAAATGGAATTATTCTGTATTTTGACGTGGTGGAGGTCTCGCAAATCTACCATATGGGATGCAGATAATTAAATACACACACTTGAGTGCATGCAAAACTGATAATGTGAATATCATCACTATCAATTCCTTAGTTGTGATACCATACTATTGTTTTGAGTTGTTACCATTAGATGGAACTGGAAATATGGTGCACATGAACTCTGTATCATTTCTCACAACTTCATAGGAATTTATAATTATCTCAAAATAAGATGTTTTAATTTTATATTTATTTATTTACTTATTTTTTGTGGTACTGAGGATTGAACCCAGGTGCACTCTACCACTAAGCTATATCCTCAGCCCTTTTTATTTTTTACTTTGACACGAGTTCTCACTAATTTGTTGAGGCTGACCTTGAACTTGAGATTCTTCTGACTCAGCCTCCCAAGTTGCTGGAATTACAGGTGTGCACTGCCAAGCCTGGCTCAAAATAAAATGTTCTTATAAAAATATAACTAGAAAATGGGCAAAAGATGTGATGAGATACTTCACCAGTAATCTATAGATGGCAAGTAAACATATGAAAATATGTTCAATGTCACTCAGCATTAGAGAAATTAAAATTTAGAACATAAAAAGATATCATTACCTACCTCTTAGAAGATCAGAAATGAAAAATAATGATACTATATAAGGCTGGTTCAAATGTAGAGAAATAGACCATGTTCCAGTGGGAACATGGAATGTTGTAATCATTCTGGAAAATAATTTGGCTTTCTTTCAGCACCAGGGATTGAACCCAGAGGCACTCAACCACAGGGCCACATCCCCAACCTTTATGTATAATATATATTGTATATATAGAGAGATAGGGTCTTGCTAAGTTGCTGAGACTGGCTTTGAACTCCTAATCCTCCTGCCTCAGGCCCCAAGCCACTGGGATTACAGGCATTGTGCAATGCACCTGACTAATTTGGCATTTTATTTTAAAACTAACCATACACCTCTTTTAGGAATTTTTTCCTGTTATGTGTACAGGGAGTATAAAACAAAATATCATAAATTTAAAATAATAAAAATTACACATGCCAGACAAGGTGGTGCACACCTGTAATCCCGGCAACTCTCTGAGACAAGAACATCACAAGTTCAAAGCTAGCCTCAGCAACTTACCAAGGCCCTAAGCAACTTAGTGAGACCCTGTCTGAAAATATAATAATAAAAATGATAATGATAGTAATAATAATGACTGGGAACATGGCTCCATGATTAAGAAACCCTGTGTTCAGTCCTAGTACCAAAAAAAAAAAAAAAAAATGGGGAGAAGCATTCCAAGTAGGGAGAGATCTTTTTTATTTTTGTTTTTTCAGTATTTGGAGAAGAGAGGGCCTATAAACAGTAACTTTATGGTTAGGCCCCAGGGTGTCTAACGAGCTATTAGGCTGCAAATGTTAGTAAGTCTGTTGGACTGGGTGCAGTGGTGTATGCCTCAATCCCAGTAATTTGGGAGGCTGAGAGAGGAAGACTGCAAGTTCAAGACTACTTTAGCATCATAGTGAGACGCTGTCTCAATATAAAATAAAAAGGACTGGGGATATATCTCAGTGATAGAGCAGCCCTGGGTTCAATCCCCCTTATGGGAGTTTGGGGGAAGCCTTTGGGTCCCCAGGCTAAGGAGTGGGATACTATCCTATCCTATCAGATAACAGGAAATCAATGTAGAGTCTTAATAGGATGAGTGATAGTGTAAGTTCTATGTTTTTTTAGAGCTCTCTTTCAGGTGCCACACAAGGAAGTTTAAAAGGGAAGTGAGACTGGTATGGAATTATTAATGCAGAGGTTGTTTCAATGGTCCTGAGAATTATGCAGAAGACTGTGGCAGTGAGGCAGAGGGACAGGGGACAAGTGACAGAGACAACTGGTAAATTTTAGTTAATGTTATGACTACTGAAGTGTTTGGGGATGGAATGTACTAATATTTGTAACTTACTTTGAAATGCTACAGAAACAAGATGGATTGATGGGTGATATGTGGTAAAGCAAATCTAGCATGTTCACTGTTCTTCATAAAATGATGCAGGGCAGGGCAGTCAGGCACTGTGGCTACTCAGGACGCCAAGGTGAGGAGATGGCTTGAGCCCAGGAGTTTAGGATCAGCCTTGGCAATATAGGGAGATCCTGCATAAAAAAAAAAAAAAAAAAAAAACGAGGACTGGGGTTTTAGCTCAGTGGTAGAGCACTTGCCTAGCATGTGCTCAATGGTTCAATTTTCAGCACCACATAAAAGTAAATAAAATAAAGGTCCATCAACTACTAAAACATCTTTTTAAATGAAATAAACAATGTGGGGGGGGAGGAGAAGGGCTGTTTAGGAGGCATAATCCACTGAACATGGAGAACAGCTCCAGAAAGTGAGGATATAGAAAAACTTTCCTCATAAGCTCCTCTACTTCAGCTACTGTGCAGAAGTTACCCACTGCCCCCCATCTATGCTGGGTTCCTTCATATTGTCCCTGTGCTTCTGCAACCTGGAAGGTCCAGCACAGCAGGCAGAGGTAGGCATATTCCATGTTACTCATAACCCACACACTGATGCATAATCAAAAAGCTAATTCATTTTATGTCCCATGCTGGGGGCAAAACTTGACCCTTGGGGCCTCTTGCCCAGAGTGCCCCCTGTAGACCTCACAGTCCCTGGGTAACTAACATGGTGAACATGCTCTCAGAACAAAGAATACTGGGCGTTCTTGGATTTCACATATTAGATGACAAAACCTGGAACGACACAGCATTCCAACCCTATCACAGATCCTAGCTAGCTGTGAAAACTTGGGCACATTTATTGGCTTCTGTGAGTCTTTAGATCTAAAATGTCAATAGTGGTATTTTGCAAATAAGGCTTCTATGAAAAGTTTAAGTGATCGGGCAGGGGATGTAGCTCACTGGGAGAGTGCCTGCTTAGTATTTGTGAAGCTGTGGATTCTATCCCTAGCATGGAGGGCGCGTACACACACGTGCGCGCACACACACGGGGGGGGGAGGGGGGACACAACTAAAAGACATCATGGAGGAAAAGCTCCTGGCTCTCAGTATATATGTCATTTCTGTTGGTTGTTTCTACTGTCTCAAATGAACACTGCCTCTGAAAAAAAATATCCACCTTTCTAGATACTGCAATAGTCATGTCTTCCAGAAACTGTTGTTATTTTGCTTAGACAAAACTGGTCAAACATGGATGGATGCTTCCTCTCTGATGCCCTTTTTGAAAAACCAGTTACTCCAAAGCCTCATTACCTCATGTGAGAGATGTTACAATAACACCAAGTGGGCTAGAAAATTCTTCAGCCACTGATTGTACTCAGGGAGACACATCAGTTCTATCACCAATAAACCTACATCTGTTTGTCATGACAGGTGGCTACTTTTGTAGGTGGCTGATCTCGTTCACCATATACTGATTTTTCTCCTGGTTTCAATTTATCAAGGTGACTTTTTCTTCCCTTGTTCCCAGAGTCTGGGACCCAGAGCTCTCTATGTATTGACCACCTATGAATGGAATCAACTAGATCTCTCTCTCTCTCTCTTTTATTGCTTCAAACTTTCCCTTTCAGAATAAGATCTGCTGGTATCTCAAATAGGAAAGAAACTATAGCCCTTTGGTTTGGGAGCAATTGGTGTTGGGCAGTGAGTATGAGCCAAGGTTTGTGAACCTCTGTTCTGGGAAGAGGGCTGCCAGCTTCCCTTCCTGATTTTTCCTTGTTTAAGTAATGCGTAGAAGCCTCAGTCTGAGGAGATAATTAGTAGAAAATACAACTGGCAGCCATTATTGGCTCTGAGTCACTTGCACACTCCAGCAGATGTTACCATGGTTTCAAGGCTGAATCTTCCTCCTCTCTGCTCCCCCTGCTCTCTCCTCAGTTAATTTGTCACTCTGCTTCACAGACTCCTCCACAGTCTGCCTCCACAGACTGGTGCAGACTTAACCCTGTATTGAAGCGGGCTTTTTTGTTGTTTATCTCTCAAATAACATCTATTGCCTTTTATCTTGAAGAAAATAATACATACCAAACGATATAGCAGAATATAGTATCAACAGAAGAAAATGAAAGTTAGACATAAACTGATACTGAATACTGTAGAATACTGAAAATTTTATGATAGTCTCTGCCCCATTTTTTTGTGATGCATATTGCATGGTTGAGATCGTACATGATTTTAGATCTGACAGTCTTAAAATGTTTTTCACTTTGAACCTCTGAAGATCTACAGCCATCTTTTTCTTCTTGTAGCTGTTGGCCTTTAGGCATTGCTTTGGGCAAATTCAGCCATGTACACAGGTTGCTTATTATAATTGTTGTTGTTTCTGTCTGCTGGAATGCATGGAGCTTTCACAATGCTCCAGGCACTAAGCATTTGCCAGGCTTATCAACTGTTTACACTGGCTCTTCATTAGGATCTGAACTCTGGTTTCCTTCATTCCTACTCCCCAACTGCCATAGCCACTGGTCACATGAAAGGCTCTTCCCAATGAAACACCAGAAGTAAAGGGGTCTCCTGAACATGAATATGAGGCCACACTTCCATTTTCAACACCCAGCCCCCATCTCTTAGTTGACCTGAAAAATCAATACAAGGGCAGAATCTATCTCCCATGAGGAAAGCAATGATCCCCTGAGCACTGGATACATTCTCCACAGTTGATCACTCCCAGTTCAAAACAAGGATGTTCAAGATGTATCCTGAAGTTATAGCAGTGCAACAGAAGGGAACACTTTGTTACATCTGATTTGGGAATGGATACATTCTCAAAAATACCTGACACCCTCCCTCACTTAGCCATTAGGCATCTCTATGTCCAGCAAAGACTATATTCAGAAATTAAATTCCAGGCTATGAAGGGTGGCTCAGTGGTAGAGCAACTGCCTGGTTGCATGAAGCCTGGGTTTGATCCCCAGAAACGAAAAATAAATAAACAACAACCAAAAATAAAACCCACTTAACTCCGAACTAGGGTAACTATGTATCTGGCTGGCAGTGGCAAGCTGGAACAGGTATCTTATAGAAGAGAGGAAAACTTGACACTATGCACAAATTAATGGTAAAGGAAGGCTGGCTTGTGGGTAACGGGAAAATAAATAAGGGCACAAGTTCAAAAATTATTCATCTTAAATTCACTCTGTGAACTAGTCATTGTTTTATGTGCTTTTCAAATAGGAATTTGTGCAATCCCAGCAATTTGAAAGGCTGAGGCAGGAAGATTGCAAGTTCGAGGTCAGCCTCAGAAACTTAGCAAGGTCCTAAGAAACTTAAGTGATACCCTGTCTCAAAATAAAAAATAAAAAGGGCTGAGAATGTAGCTCAGTGTTAAAACTCCCCTGGGTTCAATCCCTGGTACCAAAAACAAAACAACAACAACAACAAAATCACCCAAATAGGAACTTGTTTAATTCTCTTAACAACCAGTAAGTACTATTATCATCAATTCCATTTCACAGATGATGAAACTAAGCCAGAGAGGTGAGGTAATTTCCTCAAGGTCACAGAGTTAGTAGACAGATAATGAAACAGGGATTTGAAATCGGGCAATCTAGCTCCAGAATTCCATGCTTTTAACTACTTCATTATGACACACCATTATAGAAAGTTTGGGAAAATACAGAAAAACACAATGACCTGTATGAACTAATACCACTTGTCACATTTTGCTTACTGTATGGACTGCCTGTCGTTTAGATAGGTTATATAGTACATGATATATATTTTTAAAAAGCAATCACATTCAGTATCTTGGTCTGTAACCTTCCTTAAGGCCATTTCTCCTATCTGTACACACATTCCTACAATCATTTTAAATAGTGCATAATATCCTTTTGTGTTGTTAAAACATTATTTATTTAAGCAATATCCCACTGAAGGTATTTAGCATTTAGACTGCTTCCAACGTTTCTCCATAACAAGAATTTTGCTGAGGGGTGGGTGACAGGCCTTTTTTAAAGCCACCTTTTGAACTCAACTAGCTACAGCTGCAAAATAAAAATTAAAAAACGAAGAACGGCCAGGGAAGGCAGGGATGCATGTTAAGAGAGGACGACGAAAAGGGGTAGCCTCCATAACTCTTCCTGCTTTTTCTTTGTCTAGCGGCCCCAAGGGATTGGCCAGACCCGGCGTCGAGGGACTGCAGGGGTCCGAAGCTCTCACTGAGCACGCGCACAGGAAGTGGGCGGGGATGCGGGGGAGTTGGTGCAAATAAGGTCGTGTTGAAGAAGTAACAAAAAGCGCAGAGGCGGGCTTTCCCGCCCCAACCCCACCTTTGTCTCCGCCCCCTCAACCCGGCACCCAGCTTCTTATTGGTCAAGAATCTTTAGCCCTATTGGTCCAAGAGTTAAAGGACTGGGTCTGCCCCAAGCTATGCCTGCTTCCGGAACCGCGATACAAAGGCTCGGCTACGGTGCCGCTTTCAGGCATTGTTTAGGACATACCCATGAGGCCTGAAGGGGCTTTTACGGATACCACAGCAGTTGAGAGTTCAACGGCAAGTTTCGAAGATGCCGCCCAAAGGAAAAAGTGGAAAAGGGGGGAAAGGTAGATCATTCAAAAAAACCAGGGAGAATGGGGACGGGTGAGGAGAGGGGAATGAACGGACAGGCGATTCTCAGGGTCCTCGACGAAGGCAGCAAGTGGCCAGTGGCCCCACAGAGCTGCCGTAGATTATCTCAGGAGCTCCTCCGGCGAGGCTTAGAAAGGATAAGTGGGCGAGGGGCTATTGAACTTAGGTAAACACTTTGGAGTACATTGCAGGGTTGGTCCTAGTGGGTAGTAGAAGCTGGTAGGAATGGTTCCTCAGAAGCAATGACTTGGGGTTGCTATTTCAAGGTATTATTAGAGCTGTAAAGTGTAATCTCATCAGAAGACAGCAATTAAAGGAAACCTATATGGATAGTCCTTAAGGCTCCCTTTAATGCTTAGAGAATGATGTGCCCACCGTGAAGGAAGGACTCATTCTTCACTTGAGCACATGTGTAAGGCACAGTGCGAGGATATAAAAATAAGGTACACATCGCTACTCTTACTCCAAAAGTAGTGGGGAAGATAGAAGTATAGTAACCATAATATACTGTAATAAATGGGGCATTTAGAGATGTGTATCAGATATTTTGGAAACTAACAGGGAAGGGAAGACTCCCTGGAGTTGAGTTTGGCAGGCCAAGATGGGCAATAGATAGGCCAAAGCATTCTTGACAGCGAGTCCAGCAGGAATAGCAGAGGTGAGAAACAGCTTGGTTTGTGCAATGTAGTGTTCCTGGAGCAAAAAATCAAGATAGAATGGCAAGTGGTGAGAATGAAGACAGAAACAAAAACCAAATCATGGAGAGTGCTGTGTTAAGTTAAGAAGGTGGGTTAAGGGTCAGGAAGACCCATAAGGAGACTGTTCTGGTAGTCCTGCTGAGATGGTGGTGGCCTGAGGGAAATCAGAGGGAAAGATAAATGGAATACGATAAAATGATATCCCAGAGGCCCAAGAGACTAGAATGTTTTAAAGAAAGAGTATGATCTGTCAAGCCCAACAGAGTGACCAAATGAGAAGAAGACTGAAAACAATACTATTTTAGACTTGGAAGTTAAGGGTGACTTTAAGAAAGAGTGGTTTCATTGGAATGAGAAAGGCAGAAGCCAGATCGTAGTGACTAGAAGACTGACAGGGATTTGATTACTTGGAGACGATCAGTGTGGACTTCTCTCAAAAATTTTAATTGAAAAAGCATAGAAATGGGATGGGAGATAGAGGAGGATAAAAGATTAGGAGACAGTTTTATTTTGTTTGTTTCATCAGAAGAGGGATAATGTGAGTGAGGCCAAGGTGAAGGATCCAGTAGGGTGAAAGTTCAAAGTAC
Source organism: Sciurus vulgaris (assembly GCF_902686455.1). Taxonomy (NCBI): domain Eukaryota; kingdom Metazoa; phylum Chordata; class Mammalia; order Rodentia; family Sciuridae; genus Sciurus; species Sciurus vulgaris. The sequence continues at coordinate 77,763,961 of NC_136471.1, read as the reverse complement.
AGAAAAGTGAAATTTCAGAGAAAATGGAGCCTAGGACTGAGGTGGACCAGCTGATGTTTGAATAGAAGTGGCACTGCAGGCTTGAGCCCATATAGAAAGAGACAGTTTTGTTGTAAGAATTGGAGCCAGTAAGGGGAAAGGCGTGAAGTTAGATTATGCTTTCAATTTCTTAATAAAGTGGAAAGCTAGAGTGTTTTTTTTTTTTTTTTTAAGACAGGGGGTGGAGTGCAGGGATTCAGTGTGGTTCTTGAAGAGAGTGGTAAAGGAATGTGGTATTGGGAGTGGAAATGAAGCATAAGTAAAAGGATTGCCCTCAGGGCTGGGAGCCCGGCAGATTGAAAGTCATGAATTGGTAGAAGACAATCTACACACTCAAATTTTACCTAGTGCCTTCCAGCTGGCACAATGTAGGATCAAAAAGAGCCAGGGGTAGCCTTGAGCCAGAGTCCAAGTTTTGTTGGGCAATTTTAATAGTAGGATAGCAGCTGGGTGCAGTGGCACGTTCTGTAATCCTAGGTATTCGGGAGACTGAGACAGGAAGATCACGAGTTCAAGGCCAGCCTCAGCAACTTAGTGAGACCCTGTCTCAAATTTTAAAAATGTAAAGGGTCAGGGATTGTAACTCAGTTGTAGAGCACACCTGGGTTCTATCCCCAATAAGAATAAATAAGAGGAGGATAGCAACACAAGGGGAATAAGGGTGCCACTGGGAATGCAGTTCAGATAATCAAGCATGGTGTCCAGCCAGGGAAGGGGAGGAGAAGTCTGATAGTCTAGGGTAATTTAGCAAGATAAGGGAACTTGGTGGGAGCGGTGGGGTGGTGGTATTCTACGAAGTCAAGCAGCTAGTGTTAGAATCAGGTATGAGAAAGCTTGGACAATCAGGAGGTTGTAAACAGAGACTGAACCACTAGTTGTGAGTGGCACAATTTTGTTATGTGCCCCTGGGACAGGTGACCTGATTAGAGAGCATGCGCATTCAGGAGGAAGATAGGTTGTTGAATGAAATTCCTCAATTTAGATGGTGAAATCACCCAAGATGATGGCAGGAATGAGAATGGAGAGGAAGCCAGAATTGAGGCCAGAGTCCTCAGTAAATGAAAGGGAGTGAGTTGGCAGTCAGAAGATATAGCTTCCAGGAGAGGAGACAATGGGATAACTGGAAGGTATCAGCATTGAAGAGAATACAGCTGGATATGGTAGCACATGCCTGTAATCCCAGTGACTCCAGAGGCTGAGGCAAGAGGATAGAAAGTTCAAAGCCAGCCTTAGCAACTTAACAGGACCCTATCTCAAAAAATAAAAAGGGCAGGGGATGTAGCTCAGTGGTTAAGCACCCTGGGGTTCAATCCCTGGTACCAAAAGAAAAAAAGAGGTGAAGACATAGCAACTTAAGAGTTTGGCTTAATAAAACTCTTACTAATAACATTTTCTTAGACTTTTGGTGGTCAGTATTTTGGTTTTTAGTTAGTAATAATAATTATTGTTATTACTATTATTATTATTTTGTACTAGGGATTGAACTCAGGGGCACTTGACCACTGAGCCACATGCCTAGTCATATTTTATATTTTATTTAGAGACAGGGTCTCCCTGAGTTGCTTAGGGCCTCGCTAAGTTGCTGAGGCTGTTGCTGGGGCTCTCTTTGAACTCGCCATCCTCCTGCCTCAGCCTCCCGAGCTGCTGGGGTTACAGGTGTGTGCCACCATGCCCAACTGGTTTTCAGTTTAATTAAACATTTACTAAACACCTATAGTGTGCCAGGCACTGTGCTGGGTATTGGAGATACAGGTTGTGTGTCCCTTGTCCAAAATGTTTGTGACCAGAAGTGTTTTTTATTTTGGAGTTTTGTGGATTTTGGAATGTTTGCATAGACTTAATCTGAAAATATAAAACTTGAAGTGCCCCAAAATCTGAAATTTTGTGTTAGTGTTCACAAAGTTTCAGATTTCAGGGAATTCTGGATTTTGGATTAGGGATGCCCAAAGATCCCCATGTCCTGATTTTAAGCCCCCTCTCCTAGGTGGCCCATCTGAGAGTGCTCCTACCTTAAATTGACCTCATCTGTAATTTCCTACACATGCTCTTTCCCCCATCCTGGATGGTTCCTGTCTTCTTTCTTCAGCTCCTGCTCATCCAGGAAGCCTTCCCTGCCTGAATTAAATGTCCCTCTGTGCTTCCACAACCTTCTGTCCATAACTGCCTTTCTGCCTGCTGCATTCTCCTAAAATGATCTGTCTTCCTCCCTAGAATGTGAATTCCCATGGATTGTTCATCTATGTACCCCCCAGTACCTGGAAATTAGTAATTTCTTAGGAAATGTTTATTAACTGAACAGTTAATCCAGCTATAGTTATTAGGAACATCAGCCTCTCACAGTAAAATATAAGGTGTTGCCAGTGGTTATTAATCTAAATATCAGTGACTTTTTGTAGGAAGGCATCAATAGGCAATGTAATAGACTATGGGAATTTAGATATGAATATATATTTAGCCAAATATATTTAAAGTATATTATTGGAAAGTTTTTCTTATTGGAATTGTGAGTGCTCAACATATAGTTGTAGTACTTATTAGAAGTCTTACAAGAGTTTAGGGATTTGCCCTTAGAAGGCAGGATTGGAAATTGGGTCCAGAAAATCGAGTTCTGAAGCTTTCGTTCATCCATTAGCACATTCATTCATGTATCCGTTCTGCATGTGGTGTCTATGTAGGGCACGGATTTTCTGTTTTAAGAAAGGTGAGTCACAGATTTCATTCAGCTTGATGTAGTAAAGTTTCTGGCAGAGTTCCCTTTTTAGTTTCTTGCTATGATAGAAGTATCAACTTGTGTTGTATGTTGGAGCTTTCTGTGAATACCAAGGTGCAGTTTAAAAGAGTACCTGTCATCTCTTCTCTAAAGGTGGAGCAGCCTCTGGGTGTGACACTGCTGACAAGAAGGCTCAGGGACCCAAAGGTGGTGGTAATGCAGTAAAGGTGAGTTAATTCACTAGTTCCTTTTTTCTATGTTAAATATAAGTCACACACACACACACACACAGCACACACACACACACATACACAATATGCTTAACTCATTCTTAGAGGCTAACCTAATGTTGACATAAAACCAAGGTGACACAATTAGAAAATAAAGACCAGTCTTGCTTATAAAAAATAATTCCTTTTAAATATTTTCTCAAATGCTTTCTCAGACATCTAGAATTTCTTCATGCTTTTATTTTTTACTTATTCATTTTTTGTGATACTGGGATTTGAACCAAGGAGTGCTCCACCACTGAGCTACATCCCCTGCCCTTTTTAAAACTTTTATTTTGGAATAGGATCTTGCTAAGTTACCCAGGATGCTTTCAAACTTGTGATCCTCACATGTGAGCATTTGTGATCCTCCTGTATCAGCCTCCTGTGTCACTGGGATTGCAGGTGTGCATCACTACTCAGACTTCTTCATACTTTAGTATGGTTCCTTAAAACATTGTTAGATCTTCTCAGTGAGAGAAGGCAAAAGGTACAGGTATTATTTCTCACAACTGCATGTGAATCTACAATTATCTTAAAAAGCTCAATTTAAAAAAAACTCAACCTAAATCTACTTTCCTACCAAATTATATGTCACTCCTTTCCATATACCTCATGTATAGCCACACTGGACTTAATTTTTCTAGAGAGGACAGGATGCCTCTTTAAAGCCATCAGTGGAGAGTCTCTTGGATTATGTGCTTATAAAAGTCAGCATTTAAGGTGAAAATTGCATATAATCAAAATTACCCTAGAGCATTCCTTATTGAAGTTCATATAGTCTGTAACATTTTGGGATCGACTTTTTTCACTCAGCATAATTTTCTGGAAATTCCGTTCAAGAAAAGAAATATTCTCTGAAACCGAGAGCTTAGATAAGAGCTAAAAGGCACCTCTGCTGAATAAACAAGCAATGGTGCAGGTGTCATTAGAAAGCTCCCCCACTGCAGAGCTATAAGCCAGGGCCTTCACCATAAAAATGGGTGGGAGACAATCAGCAAATATTACGTCAGGTACTTAACCTAGTCCCAGAAGAGTGTCTGCCATGAGAAAATTTAATCTGGAAAGAGAACTATACTACTGCTATGTAACAAGGCAATTCCCATGTTTAAGTTAGGGTTTGGGAGTCTTAATTTGATTCATTCATTCATTCAGCAAGGAGATAGACGATTGCTTTTCTGCAGTTGTCTTCCATCCTTGTATGGACATCCAGACATGAAAAGTGGGATCCTGGTGTACCAAGATAAGTTTTCATAAAACATGGACCCTAAATACAACCCAGGTACTTCATCTGATGTTCAGCGGAAGAAGTGGTCACTTTCTCGACCCAGGTGTTGGGCTAATGAGAGTTGATGTGTTAGTCTCTAGTATAACATCTTCATAAAGGATATTCTAGGGTAATTTTGGTGCTATGCAATTTTCATCTCAAATGGAACTTTTGTGACCCCCTAACCAAAGAAGTATTGCTAGTGGATTTAAAGAAAAACCCTACCCTCTATAGAGAAATTAATTCCAGTATGACTATACACAAAGTATATGGAAAGGAGTGGCATGTAATTTGGTAGTAAAATAGATTTGGGCTAAGTTTTTTATTCTTATTTTTAAGATAATTGTAGATTCACATGCACTTGTGAGAAATAATACCTTTACCCTCTTTTCCACAATAATAACATCTTACAAAACTAGAGTCCAATAGCACAGCCAGGACATTGACATTGATACATTCAAAACAAAGAACATTATCACCCCAAGAACCTCAAAGTGTGAACATTGATAACTAATCCATTTCCTTCCTGCCCTTTCCTCTACCCACTTCTTAACTCCTGGCAACAACTAATCTGTTTTCCACTTGTGTGACTTTATAATTTTCAAGAGTGTTAAATGTAACTTTTTGGGATCTAGAGATTTCATTCAAGCTGTTGGGTGTATCAATAGTATGTTCCTTTGTGTTGCTGATGATGTGGAAGTGTTGCTGCTGCTGATGGTATGTTTAACCACTAATCTGTTAAAGGGCAGCTGAATTGTTTCCAGCATTTTCAAAGGCCTCAGCAGGGAAGATATCCTGGGACCCTCTAGCTTTTAGAGTCTCTGCTCCTTCCACATCCTCTGATTGCTTCACCCGTGTCCACACCCTACCCTGTGTCAATACAAGCTCTACAGATTCTAAGACCCACCTGCTGACCACAGATTCCTTCCTTCCCTTTCCTTTTTTGTTCTTCTCCCAAATTCCAGGCCCTCAGACCCACTCTGCTCTCCACATGTTCTCTCAGATTTCATGTTTCTTCTGTCCTCTCTATTTCCTGTGAACTGGAAATTGAATCTAAGGGCTCAATCCATGGACTGAGGAGCACTAACTCTTTTCCTTTTGGTAATCTCACTGCATCCACCTCCAAATTACTCAGCTCAGGATTAATCCAGTGATCTACTTTCTTGGTACTTAAACCCAGAACTGCTGGGTCCTACTGGAGGGTCCCATAGGGGATTGAGGATTGGGACCACTAGTACCTGGCATCTAACCTTAGCTAGGCCCCCAGTGCTGCTCAGTCTTTTACCACTCACTCCAAGCTGTCCACCATCCTGCTCCAGCCAGTCAGCAGATAACTTTTACCCAGTACTTCCCAACCCTGTGTGTGCATCAATTTCACCTGAAGAGCCTAGAGGCTTACCCGAGACTGACTACATCCTAATCTCTGGAGTGGAGCCTGGACCTGAATATCTTTCTTAGATGCACTCAAGGTGATTTGAATATGCTACCAGAGTTGAGAAATGCTGCTATACTCTCATGGGGTTGGTGTGAGGATTTAATGAGATAATTTAAGTAAAGCACTTAGTACAGTGTCTGGCAAATATTAAGTACCTGACAACTTTTAAGTAGTTTTATTATTTTCACAATAACATTTTAATAATTATTATTGGGTAATTAATTGAATTTAATTAATTGTTTTAATTATTAAATTGAATAATTTATCAGTTATTTAATGATATTTTAATGTTTTCATAAGGAGTCAGGAACTCCTTGGCTTTCAGCCCCCATCAACAAAGTTATCTTCACCCAAACCTCACCCTTTTTCCTTTAAAACTAATTTTCCTTTCTTTCTTTTCTTTCTTTTTTTTTTTTTTTTGAACCACGGGCACTTCACCAATGAGCCAAATTCCCAGTCCTTTTTATTTTATGTTATTTTTTTGATACAGGGTCTTGCTGAGTTGCTCAGGCTGGCTTTGAACTTGCAATCCTCCTGCTTCAGCCTCCTGAGCTACTGGGGTTACAGGTGTGTTCCATTGTGCCTGGCTAAAGCTAATTTTTCACATGGTGTTTTGAAGACCAAGTCTTGCTCCTTCATTTATCTCTACCTTCCTGTCTATGTTCTATCTCCACCCTTTCACTCTTTACTGGATCCTTCCCTTCCTTCTGAAAATATGCTCAGGAATCTTTAAAATATTTACATATTCAACCTTTTTTCCCTCTAGCCCTTTCTTCTTTGTGAGCTAAATTAGATAAGAATGCCCAACATGATAGATTACCTTCCCACTTCATATTGCCACCTCAGTCAACCTGTGGTGGCCTGTCTTTTGCACTTCTGAAACTTCTTTTGCTAAGGACATTGATCGGTCATTCCTGTGTGTGTGTGTGTGTGTGTGTGCGCGCGCGTGCGTGTGTGTTGTTAGAATTTAAACCCAGGGCCCCATGCATGCTAGACAAGCACTCTACCACTGAGCTCCATCACCTGTTCCATCCATTGCTAAATTTATCGTACTTCTTACCTAATCCTTCTGCAGCACTTAACACTATTGATCATTTCCTCCTTGAAACTTCTTCCTGTGTTGTATTTTGTTGTTTTTGTTTTGCAGTGCTAGGGATAGAACCCATGGCCTTGGGTATGCTGGGCAAGTACTACCATTGAGCTACACCCTCATCTCTTTTTTTTTTTTCCTTCCTTGGTTTCTAACATACTTTTCTCTCCTACCTACTTGGCCTTTCCTTTTTTGGGGGGGATGCTGGGGATCAAACTCAGGGGCATTCAACCACTGAACCACACCCCCAGCCCTATTTTGTATTTTATGTAGACACAGGGTCTCACTGAGTTGCTTAGCTCCTCATTGTTGCTGAGGCTAGCTTTGAACTCAAGATCCTCCTGCCTCAGCCCCCCAAGGTGCTGGGATTACAAGCATGTGCCACTGTGCCCGGTTGGCCTTTCCTTTTCATTATGCTTTTTGTGCTTTCTTTGCTTGTTGCATAGATATTGATATTCTCCAAGGTTGTCTTCAGCTTTATTCTCTTCTCATCCTATATAACCTCCTTAGGTAATCTCACGAGCACACACAACTTCGGCCACCTTATCCATGCTCATTGCTCCTGAACTCTATGGTTTGGCTCTCTTCCAAGATGCAGTTATAGAATTGCAGTCAGTCATCACACTTACAAACCCTGTGGGTCTTAAAAACTCACTATGTCACACTGTCCAAACCAGAGTATTTGTTCACTTATAAAATGGTGGGCAGTGTCCCCTGTCTGTGATCATGAGTGCTATGTGCACTACTACAACTAGTTAAATCAGAAGGTTGCTTCATTTAAGTGTGGAAGCAAAAAGAGAGGTGCTATTATGTAGGTGCTGTTGTAGCCAGGTCAATTTGAGGTCTGTTGAACCATTTTTGTCCCCCAACAGGCTGTCTCTTCAGATTGTTTACCCTGTCTCCCTTGGGTAGTGCTGAACACGTTCTATAGAAGTTTGCCTTTCCAAGCCCTGCTTTTCAACACATTTGTTCCTTTGCTGTGTTCAGCTCCACTAGTCAGAAACTTATTCCAGTGGGACAGGATACTCTTCATCACCCCAATATCTGTAGTTAACCCTGAAGACACTCTTAGATTGCTTGTCTGTATATTAAGAGGGAGAGTTCTTTCACCTGTACCCCAGTTTATCACACCTCCAGTGTGAAACAAATGATTATGGGTTTTGTGGGGGGTTTTTTTGTTTGCTTTTAGTTTTTATTTGTTTGGTTTGGTTTGGTTTTTTGGTGGTACTGGAGATTGAACCCAGAGGTGTTGTGTAGCTGAGCTACATCCCCATCCCATTTTTAAAAATTTTTTGAGATGGGACTCACAAAATTGTGGAGGCTGGCCTCAAAGTTACAATGCTTTTGCCTCAGTCTCCTGAGTCACTGAAATTATAGGCATTGAACCACCATACCCAGTGAAACAAAAAACTGATTTTTTGAATAATGGGAAATTCTCCAAAATAGATATGATGACAAAATATTTTAGGAATATAGTTGTTTTTAAACCATTGCTTTATGTAAACACAGGTCACATTGAATGTTTCTATACTGTTGAGGTTTGTTTTTTGCAGTACTATGGATTGAACCCAGGGCCTCATGCATTCTAGACAAGCACTATATCACTGAGCTACATCTTCCACTCCGTATTGAGTATTCTTTGTGTGTGGTGGGGGCAGAGTATTGGGGTTTGAATCCAGGGATTCCCTACCACTGAGTTATATCCAGAGCCCTATTTATTTTGAGACAGGGTCTTGGTAAATTGCCCAGGCTTGCCTTGAACTTGTGATCCTCCTGCTTCAACCTGAGTAGCTGGGATTACAGGCATGCATCACCATGCCCCACATGAGTATTCTTAATATTCAACACATGACACTTTGAATTCAGAGTGTTGAATTGTGGGGTGGCTGTTACACATTAGGCCCCTTTGGGTAGGAACTATTTCCTGATGAGCTTTTTTATAGCCTCCACACTCTGATGAAATAATAGCATTTATTGAATGCTAGCTACATTATTGCAATCTACACAACCCCAGGAGAACACATAAGTCTTGTTATTATCTCAGCGCACAAATGGGGGGAAACATTTGGAGATTTAAAGACATGCCCAAGGTCATACAACAGAGTTGGGATTGGATGCCAGGACCAAAGCTGCCAACCATTATATTTCTTCTTTTTGTTACCACTGAGATACTTGGTAAAAGAAGGGAGATGCCCATTTTCCATCCATAATCAGAGTTCTGAGATAGTGTTGTAATGTATTTGTGGCAGTCAGCCAACTGGGCAGACTTGCAGGATTTTCATTTTCCACAAACTGTTTTTAACTGATGAGATGAATCCAAATGTAACTGTTATACTAAGAGGAATCCTTTGAGTCTCCAAGTATTACAAAGACATGCTTTTTCTTTGTAGGTTAGACACATTCTATGTGAAAAACATGGCAAAATCATGGAAGCAATGGAAAAGTTAAAGTCTGGAATGAGATTCAATGAAGTGGCCACACAATATAGTGAAGATAAAGCCAGGCAAGGGGTATGTTGCTCTTATTTAAAATTTTCTGGCCTCTACAGAGTAAACACAAAAGTAAGGATTATTTCTTCATTTCTTCTATTACTTTATTCAGATCTTGGTTTAAAGATCTTAAACACAAAAAAGACCAATATGTGGACCTGTGGTCGTAGCTTAGCTATAGAGCATGGGCTTAGCATGTACAGAAACCCTGGGTTTGATGCTCAGCACTACCAAATAAAAAAAAGATGTTCAAATGTCCAACATGTGAACAGTTGAATAAGAGTCACCTATGTCTAAACCTGGCATGACCAAACTTGCACAGCTAACTTTAAAGCCCAGCAATACTATGCATGCTTACGTGTTCAGTCTAGAATTAGACTTCTACCTATTTGTCCTCATTGAACTCACTCCTACATAACCTAGATGAATAAACCTAGAAATGGGAATGAGAAAGGCAGTAGAATGAATGGGACATAACTTTCCTGTGTTCATATATGAATACACAACAAGTGTAACTGTGCATCATGTACAACCACAAAAATGGGAAGTTATATTCCATGTATGTATGATATGTCAAAATACATTCTACTGTCTTGTATAACTAAAAAGAACAAGTTAAAAGTTAAAAAAATAAACCTAGTAATCATACTGTTCATGTTGGGAAGCTCTTTCAAGCTACTGTAGAACTGTTTCCTTTTCATGACCATTTGATATCATGTATCTTTTGTGTTTTTTTAGGGTGACTTGGGCTGGATGACCAGAGGGTCCATGGTTGGACCATTTCAAGAAGCAGCATTTGCCTTGCCTGTAAGTGGGATGGATAAACCTGTGTTTACTGATCCACCAGTTAAGACAAAATTTGGATATCATATTATTATGGTTGAAGGGAGAAAATAAAATCATATGAAAAAGTCATAAATTTTATTTCTTTAAAAGGTAATGAATAATCCTTGTATTTTATGAACTGTCAGTGTGAGTTTGTACAGACAAAATAGGGTTGATATAGATTAGTATATACTACAGTCAGTATTCATTCAGTAATTCTCAGAAGATAAGTCAAGTGGAATCCTTTTAATCTGTATTTACATTCCTCCCAGAATGACTTTACTTCTCAGTGTATCCTGTAAATTTATTCACAAATCATCATTAGGAGAGCCAAATCTCAGGTCACACTATTCATGCAACTGAAAACATTGGGCATCAAATGGATGAATTTATATATGAGGATCATACAGGAAGTTCCTGGGCAACACTCCTTTACTAGTGAACTCTGATCCACCAGGACAGGTATTATCAGCTCCATTGTCTTAACAGAGTACAGGACTCATTATAGCCATTCAACATTAACACTTTAATTTTTTTCTATTTTATTTATTAACAACATACACAATGCTAGTATGACTTTGAACGTTGTCCACTGTCTCTTAGCCTTCATCCAGTCAATGGAACATAATTTCTCCAAACCTTTCTGTTTAAATAAATATCTATTTGCATGGAAAAGGTACTTATTTCTTCCATGGGTTATTTGCACTAGACTAAGCCATTCACCAAGGGCTAGCTAATGGGAAAAAAATCAGCATGAAAACAGCATTCCCTCAACCTCAGAGTGTGGGTTACATTCTGACTCTCCTTTCTAGGACCAATATTCTATGTATCCATATTTTTAAAATTAAAAATGCTACATTGAACTAGGCATAGTGGTGCACTCCTGTAATCCCAGTGGCTTGGGAGGTTGAGACTAGAGGATCATAAATTCAAGGACAGCCTTAGCAACTTAGGGATGCTCTAACCAACTTAGTGAGACCCTGTCTCAAAATAAAAAAAAAAAAAAAAAAGGGCTGGGGATGTAGCTCATTGGGAAAGTGCCTCCAGGTTGAATCTCCAGAACCACCCCCATAAATAAATAAATAAAATGCCATATTTATGTCATACAAAAAAACATAAAAATAACATAAAGTATTTAAAAAATAAAACATCACACAACCATGTGCTTCTTTTTTGTCTTTTCAGTACTGGGGATTGAACTCAGTTGCTTTGAGATAGGGTCTAAGTTGCTGAAGCTGGTCTTGACCTTGCCATCCTCCTGCCTTAACCTCTCCAGTAGCTGGAATTATAAGCGTGGAACACCATGCTACACTGTGATTCTTTTTTTTTTTTCTTTATTTTTTATTTTTTTCTTCAAATTTTCTTTTTTTTTCTTCTTTTTACAACTATGTGATTTTTGGGGGTAGGGATGGTGCTGGTGATTGAACCCAGGGCCTTGTGTATGCAAGGCAAGCACTCTACCAACTAAGCTATATCCCCAGTCCCACAATTATGTGATGCTTAACAGTAATTCTTTTTTCTTTCCTTTTTTGCAGTACTGGGTATTGCATGTGCTCAGTACCTTGCTTGGTAAGCACTTTGCCACTGAGCTACATCCCCCACACCAAGAACAATATAATTCTTTTTTTTTTTTTTTTTTTGCACTACTGGGACTGTTTGAACCTAGCACTGAACCTCTGAACTGCATTGCAAGCCCATTTTGTTTTTTATTTTATTTTGAGACTGTGTCACTAAGTTCCTGAGGCTAGCCTTGAACTTGTGATCCTCCTGCTTCAATTTCCCAAGTTGCTGGGATTACAGGCATTTACCACCATGCCCAGAATCAACAGCATTTCTTTTAACACTGCATTCTCTCCCTCACTTATACCTGATGTTATCCCTACATTGCACCAACTTATATAGAATGGCAATTTAATCTAGAGACTGAAGTTTCCCATTTTAAAAGTTTCTGAGCATCCCAGCAGCTTTATGCATACATGAAATTTTCCCCAGTGAATACCAGTATGATAGAGATGTTCAAATAGTAGGCAAAGAAATTACTTGAATATATAGCTTCAAATAAGAGAAACTATCTTAAAAACAACATAAAGCCAAGTTTGGTGGTGCATGCCTATAATCCCAGCTACTTGAGAGGTTGAAGCAGGAGTCACAAGTTGGAGGCCAGCCCTAGCAACTTATTACAACCCTGCCTCAAAATAAAAAAATAAAAAGAACTGGGGGTGTAGCTCCATGATAGAGCACCCCTGGGTTTAATCCCTAGTACCAAAAAATAAAGGACTGGGAATGTGGCTTCATGGTAAAGCACCCCTGAGTTCAATTCCTAGTATGCAGAAAAAAATGGGAATGTAGCTCAGTGGTAGAATGCTTGTCTAGCATACTGATCGCCAGCACTGCCAAAAATAAATCTGAGCATGGTAGGTCACACCTGTAATTTCAGCTGCTCAGGAGGCTGAGGCAGGAGGAACACAGATTCAAGGCCAATCAGGGCAAATTAGCAAGAACCTGTCCTAAAATTTGAAAAGGCTGAGGATGTAGTTCATTTGTAGAGTTTGCCTATCATGTGCAAGGCGGCTCTGGATTTCATTCCCAGCACTAAAAAAAGTTTAAAATATTGTAGATATAGATATATAGTTATAAATGTATATATGTATACCATAATACACACACACACACACTGCTTTTGCTTGTACATAGACTGTCTCTGGGAATGGCAATCCTGAACTGGGAGTTGAGAGGGTAAGAGGGTTTTGCCCTCATAGCCTTAGATCATGGGTTTTAAACGTTTTCTGCCATATAGCCATTTGGCAGTTTGCCCATGCCTATGGATCCTTTTTCAGAATGTTGATCAAATGCATAAAGTAAAACACATAGACTGGGAATGGTGGTGCACACCTGAAAGCCCAGCTAATTGGGAGGCTGAGGCAGAAGGATCCCAAGTTCTCTGCCAGCCTCGGCAACTTAAGGAGACCCTGTTTCAAAATAAAAGAGCTGGGAATGTAACTCAGTGGTAGAACACCTGTAGGTTCGATCCCCAGTACTGTAAAATAAATAGATAAAAAGGGCTGGGATGTAGCTCTGTGGTAGAACAACCCATAGGATTAAGAAAGATGCCAACTACAATGAAATAAAGTAATTGAAAAATTTAAAATCATTATATGTACCTGGGTGTGCTAGCAGACACCTGTAATCCCAACAACTCAGGAGGCTGAGACAGGAGGATTGACAAGTTCTAGGTCAGCTTCAGCAACTTAGCAATACCTTGTCACAAAGTAAAAAAATAAAAGGATTGGGGAATGTAGCCCAGCGATAAAGCAACCCCTGGGTTCAATCCCCAGTACCAATAATAATAATAATGATAATAATAATAATTGTAATAGGTGTATTTATGCCTCTTTATTGGATAATATCTAATGGTGGGTCTAAAAACTGCATTTTATTTTGTTTTGGTGACAGAGATCAAATTCAGAGCCTCTGCACTTGCTAAACACATACTTCACACTCTTGACTGAACAACATCCCCAGTCCCAACCAGTGAATTTAGTGATGGTTATCAATGTTTATTTGAAATATCTGCAGTAATTATGAAATCAATATGATTTCTATTAGTGACAAGGCCACAGGTATCACATTCATAAAGGAAATGTTAAATTCCAGATACATAGTAGTGGGGAAAGATACAACTTTTTTCCCCAAATCCAGATACCTGAATTCTATCCATGAACCCCAGGGGTAAAAATCCCTGCCGTGGATATTTTTAATATTTTACCATGTGTATTTTTCCCAAACAAAAATTGTCACAGTACACAAATAGAGCATTTTGATGGGGTGGAGGTGTGTGTCAGTGGTAGTGTTGCCTAGCCATGCATAAGACCCTGGGTTCATCTCCAACACCACCAAAAATTTTCTTTTGCATTTTCAGTGAGAAATACACCTGAATTTTAAGGCTTACTGTTCAGATCAAATGGATATAGGATCCTACAATTACTTCACTGCAGGTGAAAACTCCTGAGTGGGCTTTTGTTTTGTATATCAGGAAAGAGGAATTTATTAGCTGAATTTCCACATTTGTATGCTTGAGGAAGGGATTGAAAAAGATGTAAGGTGCAGCTCTTCACCTGCATCATGGTGGGAAAATACACAGGGAAATAGTGAGCTAGACTTAGATGCAGACTGAATCGCTGACTCACAAATGTTAAGTCAATATTTTCAAAATTAGCTGGGAACGGTGGCACACAGCTGTAATCCCAGTGACTCAAGAGCTGAGGCAAGAGTATCACAAGTTTGAGGCCAGCCTCAGCAATTTAGCAAGACTCTAAGCAACTTAGTGAGACCCTATCTCAAAAAATTAAAAACTCCTGGGGATATAGTTCAGTAGTAAAGCAACCCTGGGTTCAATCCCCAATAAAAAAATATATCTTTGTGTAGTCAGTCTCATTACTAATATATTAGTAGTAATTGCTTTTAATAAAAATTTCATATCAATAAATAACATTTAAATTTAAAATTTGAGTTGTGCCTTGTGGTGCACACCTATAATTCCAGTGACTAGGGGAGCTGAGGCAGGAAGATCACAAGTTCAAGGTCAGCCTGGGCAACTTAGCAAGACCCTGTCTCAAAATGAAAAGCTCAGGGGTTGAGTACCCCCCCTGGATTCAGTCCCCAGTAATGCAAAAAAAAAAAAATTAAATTCACCTTATCTTTCAAACTTATATCTGTAATATTTTCTAATATAACTTGTGTATGTACATAATTTACAAGTAATTTTGTGATATAATATTTTAGCTAGGCATGGTGGTATGCCACTGTAGTCTCAGCTACTTGGGAGGATGAGGGAGGAGGATCATTTGTGCCTAGGATTTTAAGGCCAGTGTGGGCAACATAGTAAGAATCATCTCGATAAGAAAAAAAGTTGATATTTGTCCTTGATTCTTGGCCTGTAGCTCCTAAACCCCGTAGAATCTCCATAGTGATGTATTTGTATGCTACTATACAGAGATGACTAGGTGAATGGAGGCCCCTAGATAGCTTCAGAAATGGGGGATAGCAGCCAGAAGACCAAGGCTTGATTAGAGAGTGGGGCTTTCCACCTAACCCCAACCACTAGGGAGGGGAGAGGCTAAAATTAAGTCAGTTATCAGTGGCTAGTTATGTAATCAATCATGCCTACTTAGGAAACTTCCAGAGCTGGGGTGGTGGCAGACATCTCTAATCACAGTGACTGGGCCGGCTGAGGCAAAAGGAACACGAGTTCAAGACCAGCCTCAGCAACGCAGGGCCTTCTGTCTCAAAAAGGGCTGGAGATGTAGCTCCATAGAGCACTTGTCTAGCATTTACTAGGCCCTGGGTTCAATCCCCAGTATTGAAAAAAATAAAACCCCTAAATGATGGAGTTTAAAGCTTCTGGTTAATGCATCTAAGCGTTGGGAGGGTAATGTGTCCAGAGGGCGTGGAAACTCTGTGTACTCTCCCCTATACCTTACTACAAAGGCATCTCTTTATTTGGCTGTTAACTGAGTTATATTCTCTATAGTAAACTGGTGATAGTAAATAGATTGTTTTCCTGAGTTCTGTGAGCTGTTCTAGCAATTTATTGAACTTGGAGAGGGTCAGAAACTCCTGATTTGTAGCCATGTTTGACAAAGTGTGGGTAAACTTGAAGACTGAATACTTGGCAACTGCCTTGTGAAGCTAAGGCAGTCTTGTAGAACTGAACCCTACAAGCTGCAGAGTCTGGTGCAAACTCTGGGGAGTCAGAATTGAATTATTGGACCCTGGTTGGTGTCTGCAGAGAACAAGAAAAATGGCTTGGTGTGAAGACCCCACACATTTAGTGTCAGAAGCATCAGGAGTTAAAAACTGTTCAGTGTATTATAGTGGCTTTTCATTTGGTAATACAAGTTAAAAATCCATTTTATGCCTTACTACTGTATCGCCATGGACAGGTCACAGCCTCACTGAGCCTTAGAAAAGTTTCAACTGCAAAATGTTAAGTGCCACCCTACCTGTACCCCAGAGGATTATGGTAAGGATTAAATGAGAAAGAAACCTGTGTAGTGTCTAGTACACAGTAGGTACTTGATAAATGATAGTTCCACCTTCTCTGGTGACAGTGTAGAGTGCTATGCTATGTTGCACTTTTTGTTTCTCAGGGGGAACTGAACTTCCTTCCTGTTTCTCAGGGGGAACTGAACTTCCTTCCAGTCTAAAACCCAAAGAGAGACTGATGGCACACATCAAAACACACATGCAGGTGTTTGGTTTAGAGAAAAGGAGAACATAGTTGATGGTGAGTGAAGAACCACTAAATAGACAGGAATGTGACTCCAGGACAGGCAATTAGTGAGGAAGAATCCCAGCACAGGTACCTTATGCTGTGTTAAGTTGAAAACATAAACAACATGATAATAGGGATGGCTCAGATTTGGAATGCCAATGACAAGCTCCTGCTAAACTAACGAGTCTCCATATGCATTTGCCAGTATCATCGCAGTGAAAGAGGTGAGTGGAAAAGAAAACACTTGAGAAAAAAATCATTTTAATTTTCTTATCTGAACAAATATACAAAGGTGATCCCTTTCAGAATAAAGTAGCTAGAATAGTTTTGCAAAACTTCTCTAGAAAGTTTCAATTAATAAAATAAAAAACAACACAAACAGTAAAATTTGTAGATGCCTAAAATAAAAATAAAACAATACTCAAGTGAGGAAATATTAAATTCATGCTCAGAAACCAGAATATAAGAGCGAACCAGGGAGTAGAAGCAAAAGTTGCTTGAGATTTTTCTTAAGCATAAACGCTTCATGCTCCCAAAGAACCCAATGATGGAACAACAAAATTATCTTATATTCACTTTCATTTTGACAGGTTTGACATTCTCAAGTGTTATTAAGTTGCTTATACAAACCCAAAGTCATCAGCATGACTTCAGGATCTGCACTCTTTATATCAAGTGCTTTAACAAAGCAGTTTAGGGCCTCCTGTATTTTTCCACATTCTTTTAGTTCTTTTCCACGAGCTATAAGAGTCTCATAGTCATCTGCAGCCTCCACTGACTTGTCCTGGGGCGAATCAACCAGCACTTCGTCTGACAAAGGCTTGGGGACACCAATAGAGGTCTGTGAGCTAGTGTCTAGTGGTTTGGACACAGCTAGCCCAATGAATGTATTTTCTGAAGACAGCATTTCTCTAGTAGGACCCTCTTCTCTATGCTCTGAGGATTCGTCACTTTCTTCTTCCAGATCATCTTCAGCACCATCTGTTTCACTGCTGCTGTCAAATCTTTCCTCCATATCTTCCACATGGTCTACAACCACATTAATCAGAGACCTCCTAGAGGCCAGGGATCTCCTTGAGTTTATAGACTTATTTACACTATCAGGTATTTTAGGTGAAAAAAACCTTCCAGATAGACTGGTGTCATTTTTGGGAGTTGAAGCATCAAATTGTTTCACAGATGAAAATTGAAAGGGAGATGTGCTGAATGGACTCATGTTTGAAGTACCTTCAAAACGATCATCCTCATCCTCATCATCTGAAACAATCCTTCTAGCTTTGCTTCTGGATTTAACATTAACTATTACTTCTGCTTCATCATCTTTCTTATTAGAATGATCCAAACTGCTATCCACAGATCCTGCTCTGGAATTAACTACAGAGCCACACAAGCTATTTTCTTTCCCAACGTGCTCCAAAGACTGACTATTCTGTCTATTGTCTCCAGAGTCTTCCAGAAAAAGATTGAAATCACACGCATATTGTGATGTAGATGGTAAAGTTTTCTCTTCTGACTTGGCCTCATTTCCTTGAGTATTCTGCAGTGCACTATTGGATGCCATTGAGTCATCAGATATTTCAATAACAGATGAATTTGATTCTGCATTTTTATTTTCATTTGTTATGGGCCAGGGATTACAGTCATGTAAAATCTCATCATCCTGTAGAACTAGATTTGGCTCAAGATCAGCTATGATGGGTTGGCTAAGTAAATAATTAAAACTTCCCAGGGGGCTCTCTTGCAGTGCCTCTTGCTTAGGCCCCTCTTGTGATGCATCCTTTTGCAGAGCCTCATTTTCTGTTACAATGTTTTTTGCTGTTCCCAGTGAGTCAGTACAAGTTCCTTCAACACTTCCCAACTCTTCCGGTAATGTAACTGCAGAGTCAGCATCAAATGTACTTTCATGTGGGTTCGTATTATCTTGCAGCATGGTAACATTCATCTTTACACTGGAAAGATCTTGTGTCTCTCTCTCTTTGGACTGATCATTAATCCTTATATTCTCCATTTGAAAACTGATATCTTCTTCCTGGGTAGAATGAATAGTTAGAAGAGAAGGCCGAGGCTGTGGTTTGTTCAATTCAGGGCATTTCTTCTTTGTTTGAGGAAACACAGGTGCTCTTACCCAGGCCTCCTCATTTCCAGTTTTTTGTTGTTCCATCATATTTTGAGACTCAAATTCAACAAGGAATTGAGCTTTCTGAACTCTTTGTTGAATATACTGAGATTCTTCTATCACATCGAACACCTCTTTATCAGACAGGTCACATGTGTACATCAAATCATGGTCTGAGATTCCAGCTATCCCCAGAGTGTGCAGGTAGGCAATATGTTCATCTAGTTTCTTATCAGATCTCCTCTGAGCAGCATGCAGAAACTGAAGCTGCAGCTGGGTTGCAGAGTTCTGAAAATCCTCAATCTTAAAGAGCTCTCTTAATTCTTGTTTACTGAAATAGCGGAATGGGTTCTTCTTATCACCAGTTGTTTGTCTAATCAATGAGTCCTTGAAAACCTGTCGTCTGTATATTTTTTCCTCTACAGTCCCACAAGTGATTAACCTATAAACCACAATATTTTCTTTTTGTCCAATTCGGTAAACTCTATCCACAGCTTGAGCATCAGTTGCAGGGTTCCAGCTTGGATCAAAAATGACCACTCTAGTAGCTGCAGTTAATGTTAAGCCAACACCACCTACTTGAGTGGTAAGTAGAAAAACAGAGTAATCTTTATTTTGCTGGAAGAGGTTAATTCTTTTTTCTCGTTCCAAAAGATGAGTAACTGTACCATCAATACGCAATGTCTTAAAGTGCACGTTTTTTAAGAGGCGTTCAATGATGTTTAAAATTTGTCTTGACTGGGAAAATACCAGAGTTTGATGTCCTTCATCTCGCAGTCTCTTCAGAAGGTCCATTAAGAATATCATTTTTCCAGATTCTTGCATCAATGTATCATCAGTTAAATGATGAATGTGTTCCACATCTGAGGAATCTTCTTCCTCATTGCCATCTTCAACAGAAAATTTGACATTCCCTAGATTGAGCAAACGACTAGCCCGTGCAGACAGAAGCCTAGGATGATCGCACAGCTTCTTTAGGATACCGAGCTCAGCCAAAGGTGAGCGTGTCTCTGTTAACAACTCCTTGATGTGATCTAAAGACACGAATTTCCTGTATATTTCTTCTTGTAAAGGTACAAGACGTATCCAAATGATTAAATCATTTTTCCTGGAAAGGGAAGGCATTTCACAGATGGCATCAACACTTGGATTCTTCTCACCAAGTCTGACCTCTGGGTTGCTTGACCTTTTTTTCTGTACTTCTTCTTTAGTCCTCCTGAGAAAATAGGGTTTTATAATTGCCATTAAGTTTTCAGATATTTTAAATCCCAAGGCTTTTTCTCCTGGGGTAGCGTCCTTTTCTCTTGCTCTAATAATAGGATTTTCATACTCCATTTTAAATGTTTTTAATGTTCCTAGTAGGGACCCTTGGCACGCAAAATCAAATAGAGACCATAGTTCTTGTAAATTGTTTTGGATTGGAGTTCCTGTAAGGAGAAGGCGATTATGTGCAGGGACAGCACGAGCACATATTGCTGACTTAGTAGATGAACTTTTTATTTTATGTGCTTCATCAAGGATGACATAGTCCCACACAAACTTTTGGCCATTAAAGTTTGAAAGCTGCTGCCAATTATTGATTAACATTTGGTATGTAGTGATTATGACACCATTCCTTTCCTGAATCCTATTGAGGCTTCTGGTGCGTCCATCCTTGCTAGGGCCATGAAAAGTTTTGACTCTCATTCCTGGAGTCCACTTGGCAAATTCTTTTACCCATGTGTTAATGAGATTGGTTGGCATGATCAATAGCACATGATTCACAAGTGAAGCATCAAACATAGCAGAAAGGAAAGCAATAATTTGAACAGTCTTCCCCAGTCCCATATCATCTGCCAAGATACCCCCTTTCCTTTCATCCCTGTATAGGCTATAGAGGAAAGCTACACCTTCCTTTTGGTGCTCAAAGAGTTGGTTGTACAACTCTCGATAAAGCATCAGACCAGAGTTGCACACATCTGTAAATTCATCATCTTCATGTTCTGCCAACTCCTCCAAGGCTTCCTGTAGTTTTTGGATTCTGCTCATCACCTTTTTATTGGGAAAAATGTCCTTTGCCAAATTGAAAAGCTTAAATGCTTCTTCCAGATCTCCATTTTTAGTTGCTTCTTTGGCCTCTTTCACGTATCTACAAAAAAAGGTTTAAAAAATTATACACACAGGATTAAAAAGAAGAGACTGAATATTCACTCTAAGAAAGCTTTAGAGTCCACTTAAGAATCCAAACTTTAGTTGGACTTTTAGTATCCAAGATTCAGGAGGGAAAGATTAGCATAGGAGATGCCAGTGAAAGCTGTTATCGGGCTGGGAATGTCACTCACTGGTAGAGCACTTGCCTAGCATGTGCAAGACCCAGAGTTCCATCCTCAGTGCTGCAAAAAAAGAAAAAGAAAAAAATAAAAAAGAAAGCTGCCATCACTGAAGACAAATAAAAATCTACCTGTTGATACCAGCAACACCTACCTTCATGTCCTAGTTGTGGAAAATGAAATGTACAAAGGTTATTTCTTGTACAGAATTTAAAAAATTGCCAACATTAGAAGTATGAAATAACAAACCTCAGGGAGAGGGGGGACAAGAAAACCTTATAGTTTTCTTCCTCCATCACTGGTGTCAAGATTTGGATATGAGGTGTCCTGCAAAATCTGTGTGAGCAGGAAGCAAAAACATTAATTATGAGATCTGGAACCTAACCAGTGGATGAATCTATTTGACTGATTAATAATTTGAAAGGACTAAAACTAGGTGGTAACTATAGACAGGTAGAGCTTGACTTAGAGGAGATGGGGCATTACAGTTACTCCCTGGAAGGGTTCATTTTTCCTGTGGCCTCTTCCCCGCTCTCCCTCTGTTTCTGACTACCATAAGAGGAGTAGTGCTCCTTTGCCACTCCCTTCCACCATGATGTTCTGCCCCATCTTGGGCCCAGAGCAATGGAGTTGACAAATGATGGACTCCACCACTGAAACTGTGATGCAAAATAAACTTTCTTCTTTTTGCTTTTTTTTTCTCAGTACTGGGGACTGAACCCAGGGGTGCTTAGCCACTGAGCCACACATCTCAGCCCTTTTTATTTATATATATATAATTTATTTAGAGACAGATTCTTGCTGAGTTGCTTAGTGCCTCTCTATGTTGCTGAGGCTGGCTTTGAACTCATGATCCTCCTGCCTCAGCCTTCCCAGCTGCTGGGATCACAGGCATGTGCCACCATGCCTGGCTTCTAAATTGTTCTTGTCAGGTATTTTGGTTATAGCAATGAAAAGATCACTAATCCAAATGGCTGTTTCTTCTCTGTGTTGTTTTGGGCTCCTATTCTTCCTCCCAGAGGATTCAGTCCTGGGACTTCTCCTCCCTTTTATTTCCCTCCCTGTAATGGTTAATTTGAATTGTCTTGATTGGCTTAAGAGATGCCTATGACTAAAAGGCTTCTGGGT
This sequence comes from Sciurus vulgaris, assembly GCF_902686455.1. Lineage (NCBI taxonomy): Eukaryota > Metazoa > Chordata > Mammalia > Rodentia > Sciuridae > Sciurus > Sciurus vulgaris. Next base: position 77,742,010 of record NC_136471.1, on the reverse strand, counting down.
GTGTGAACGAGGGTGTGTCTAGGAATGATTGGAATGTGGGATAGTGAACTGAAGTGGATACCCTCACTAAGCATGGGCAGCAACACCAAATATCATGGTGGCTTGGATGGAATAAAAGTTGGAAGAACAAGGAAGCAGATGCAGATGCAAGCTCGACTCTTCTTGAATGGGTTCTTGATTGCTGCTTTGATCATATGAGGATATCAAACTCTCGCTTCTTCATTCTTCCAAAGGGGATTCTGCCAGTGATTCTCCAGGTAGTTTCCAGAGGCCTTGGTCTTGGACTAGGGTAGTACTGTTGATCCTTCTTGTTCTGGGGCTTCCGCCTCTTGGATTGCACAGCTACAGTTTCTTCCAGCTCTCCAGCCTGCAGACGGTCATTGTGGACTATCCAGCTTCTGGTTGTGTAAGCCAATCTAACAAATCCCCTTTTTATAATCATACTTCTTGTTGATTTGCTCCTCTAGAGGACCCTAATACACTCCCTTATATTTCCCAGTTTCCACTCCCACATATGTGCTCATGATATCCACATCACTCTCCACCCTAAAGCTTAGCCACAAGCTCTAGTCTAGAACCATACTCCCAACTGAGTGTAGAACATCTCTACTTGAATGTCTCATAGGCCTCTCAAATTTACTTCATCCCAAATTAAACTCATTATTTCCCCTCTAAATACATGCTTCTACAATTTCTATGGTAATAAATACTACCATTCACTTAGCTACTCACACTTGAAATCTGAAGACCAGCCTGGACCCAACCCAAATATGAGTTATCTTTGACCTCTCCTCTTTTCAGCCCATCCCTAGGCCAGGCAGTTACAAGTTCTACTAATTTTATTTCCCAAGTATAACCTCTTGCTCTCCATCTTATCACCACTGCCTGGAACTGCAACTTCCTGCTCACTGGTCTCCCTACATCCACTCTTGTCCTCTTTAATACATTGTCTACATGGGAGTCAGCAAGTGTCATGGGACTGTTCATTCTTTAGAAGCAGTCATTCTCATTTTTTACAGAATTTTCTGGAGGGTCTTGTAAAACAGATTGGTGGGCCCCAACATCATATTTTCTGATTCTCTAACAGGGTCCAAGGATTTCTAGTTCTATAAAGTTCCCAAGTGATGCTAATGCTTCTGGTCTAGAACCACACTTTAAGAGCTACTTTAATATACAGCTCCAGCCTTACCTGAGGTTCCTCTAAGATATCTTCCACCCCTACCCCATGACCCGCCTCAATATTCCCCATCATGTATCTCCACTAGTGCATTTAACATACAGAATTAAAATCATAAAATAATTAAACTATTTAAAACATGAAAATAAATACACCTCACTGAAGGGAGTGAGGAAGTAGGGTCCTTGTATATGTCATCAAATTAAGATGAGGTCATACTGGATTTGGGGGAGGGGACATTAATCCAACATGGCTGATGATAAAATTGGGACAGAGAAACAGGAGAGTGCCATACAAAGATGGTACCAGAGAATGGAGTGATGCATTTACAAGCAGAAAAGCTTCAAGGATTGCTGGTATTTCAGAAACTAACCTGGCTGACACCTGATTTCAGACTTCTAGTGTCCACAACTGTGAGAGAATAAATTTCTGAAATTTAAAAAACTATGGTAAAGACAGGTGCAATGGTGCCTGCCTGTAATCCCAGAGACTGGGGAGGCTGAGGCAGGAAGATTGCCAAGTTCAAGATCAGCCTTGGCAATTTAGGGAGACCCTGTCTCAAAATAGAAAAAAAGATCTAGGGATATAGCTCAGTGGTGGTAAAGCACCCCTGCTTTCAATCTCTGGTCCCCAAAATAAAAATGAATATTGTGGCAAAATATGTAACATAAAATTTACCATCCTATTTTTTGTACATAAGTATACAATGGCATTACAGTAATAATATACAACCACTACCACTATGTTTCTCATCACTCCAAACTGTATACATTAAGTAACAACTTCCCACCTTTCCCTCCCTCCAGTCCCTGGTAACCTCTCATTTACATTTGGTTTTAATGTATCTGCCTAGTCTGGATCTTTCATATAGGAAGAATCATAAATATTTGTCCCTTTATGATGCCAGTTGTGAAACAGGTAACTGTGGGCTGCAAGTAACTAAAGGTCTACATCTACTATAAACTAACTCTACTGTTTCTGGAGAATTTTTCATTTTAGCTAGACTTTAGCCCAAAGGGTATTAACCACCAAATGTTCTCCCAAATAATGAAAGATTTTTTCCTGCTGAGACACTGGCTAGTATGATACATCTAGATGCCAAAGCACATCATCTGCTATGCCAGAAAAAAAAGAGATAATTTTGGTTTTGACATAAATAAATAATTATCTGTTTTTTCCAGAATAATTAGCCTTTCTGAGGGCATGTTGTTAGAATGTAGGAAGATGCTATCTTCCTGTTTATGCTGGCAAAAAGGTATTTTCCAGTTCAACAAAAAGGAGCACTAAAATTTTCAGGTCTGAACTACAAAAGAGGGGTTCTAGACCCCTGTCTGCTTTTACCCACTTTGAAACAGGCCTTGCTCCTCCCTCCTTCATGTATTCTCTTTCTGGCAGGATATAAAGGACATGAAGTGGCAATAAGAACCTTGGATCTCTTCCATACCATATACCTTGATCCACATAGTTCTTGTCTGTGGAATCCAAAGCCATTGACAGGTGGTAATACTACAAAAAGTCTTGCAAGGTTTTAAGTGATTGCACTCATAGGTGAAATAGAGTAGGTAGCTAGTGTTAAGCCCCAAACCAAATGTTGTACAGAAGCCTATCCTAAGAGCCCCTGGACCACCTTAAACTGAATATCCATGATTTATAAATTTTCCTTTATACACCTTATAATTCACAATAGAATGTTACTTGCCCAACCTAAATGATTAGGAGATAAAATCCATCACAAGGCCAAGCACAACCATGATGCACACACCTGTAATCCCAGCAACTGGGGGAGCTGAGCAGGAAGACAGTTAAGTTTGAGGCTGGCATCAGCAATGTAGCAATACCCTGCCTCAAAATAAAAAATAAAAAGGGCTGGGAATGTAGCTCAGTGGTTTAACGCTCCTGGGTTCAATTCCCAGTATTAAAAAAAACATCACCAGAATAAAGTGGCTGTGACAGCTTGCTTAGGAAGGGGAAAGACACCCCCCCCAAAAAAACCAAAACAAAACAGCAACCACATTCCCCAACACTAGCAAATACCTGAAATAAGGGTGCTTCATATTGTTATAGAAGAGTCTCAATTCTCAATTCTAATTCACTGACCTATATCTATATTTACACAAGTACCACACTTGTTTAAATTTTTAAGTGTTAGAAATTTTATTGAACATTCCATGAGGTTATACTCAAAACAAATCAAATTGCAAAAAATCCCAAGCATACAAACTACTGTGCTGTCTTTTCCAAAGGTCAAAAATGCAGTGGTTTTAATGATACAAAAGTCTTTTAAGAAAATCAAATCCACATCCATTTGTGTTGGGTAAGAAACCTATATCTTCTTTCATTCATTTCATGGAATGCATGTTAAAAGAACCCTGTCTTGGTTGTATGTTATCAGAGCACTCCTGTATTAATCTATTTTCCTCATTTCCCCATAGTGGACTGCCATCTTAATTTCTCAGTAGTAGGGTCCATTTGAGACTCTTCAAGCCCACTGGGTATAAATGTTTCCACCAGTGTCTACTCTATTGTATGGGCCCTTTAGATTTTTCAGTCTGGGGTGTCATACTTTAGATAAAATACAGAATTTCCCAAAATTTTCTGAATCCTCAAGGATAAAAGTGCAATGTCAATCTTCAAAATGACATACCTGGGATAAAAGAACCGTATTTGTTCAGAACCAGCAGCAAATTAATTTTAAACTTGTAAGTCTCAGGGTACAAGCACAGCCACTGGCACCTTCTGGTCTTCCATCTTTGAGTCCTGGGACTGACCACCTGCAGGAGCCTCCTGTCCACGCGGGGTCCAAGCGGCTGGGATCCCAGGCACCTGTGCAGCCACTACCCCAGTCCGACTTTTGATGTAGGGGGCCCTGCTGTCCTGGTGTGCGTTGGCCATGAATTCCAGCACCCACGAGAGGCCTGCCTTGTCTCAGCCATGGACACTCAGCTCCTGCAGGCTTCTGGGCCCCCCAGATACAGCTCCCCGCCAGCCAGTGGGCACCTTGGCTGCGGCAAAATGTATGAAAGCTCGGAGTGCTGCTGCCTCTCCAACCATCTTGTGCCATGTATGTGGTGTCTCTCCCATCTCCTCTCAGCTTTACTCCCTCCTTCTCCTTCCCTGGCTCACACACCACACAACTCCACCTCTTCGCTGCCTACCATACTGTCTTAACTACTGCAGCTTTGTTCTAAATTCTGAATTCAGGAACTGGGAATCCTTTGTTTTTCAAGATTGTTTTGGTTATTCTGGGTCCCCTGAATTTCCACAGGGCTTTTATTATGGCCTGTCAATTTCTGTAAAAAAGGTCAGCTTGGATTCTGTTAGAAGTGGCATTGGAGTTTATGTAACGCTTGGAAAGTATTGCTATTTTAACATTATTGTCTTCCAATTATGAACACCAGATATCTCTCCATTTATTTAGGATTTCTTCCATTTCTTTAAAGGATGTTTTGTACTTCTCAATGAGCACTTTCTTGGATAACTTTATTGCTACCATTTTATTCCTTTTGGTGCCATTGTAAATGGAACTCTTAATGTCATTCTCTGCTATGCACAGGAATACAAGTAAACTTTGAATAATGATCTTAAGTCCCTCCAACTTTGCTGAACTCGTTTATTGGTTCTAATAGTTGAGTGTGTGGTGTGTGTGTGTGTGTGTGTGTGTGTGTGTGTCTTCATTAGGCTTTTCCATATAAAAGATCACATCATAAAGATACAACAAAAAGGAGTTGGGGGCTGTAGGTCAGTGGTAAAGAAGCACTTGCCTATCTTGCTCAAGGTCCTGGGCTTGATCCCCAGACCACAGGAAAAAAATGCTACAAGAAAGGAAAATGAATAGACCAATGTTTCTTATGAACAGAGATGCAAAAATCCTCAACAAATTATTAGCAAACAAAATTCAGTAGCATATTAAAATGACTACATACCATGACTAAGTGATTTAGTCCTGGAATCCAAGGATAGTTAATTTGATTGATCAAGTTAACAGAAGGGAAAAGCCACATGATCATACTGACTGATGTAGAAAAAGTACTTGACAAAATTCGACACCCTTTCATGATGGGGAAAAAAATCCTCAATAAACTAGGAATAAAAGGAAACTACCTGAACATAATGAGAGCCATATATGAAGCACCCACAGCAAATATCATACTCAATGTTAAAAGACTGAAATCTTTTCCAGAAAGAAAGGATGCCAGTTCTCACCACTTCTATTCAATATATTGCTGGAAGTTCTAACCAGAACAATTAGGTGAGGAAAAAGAAATAAGAAGTCTCCAAATTGGAAAGAAGTAAAATCATCTCTGATTCCAGATGATGAAAACACATACACACAAAAAAAACTATTAAGCTAATTAATGAATTCACAAAGTAGCAGGATACAAATTACAGTAAAAAATCAGTCACATTTCTAAATACTAAAATGAAAAGGAAATTACAAAAAACAATTACATTTATAATAACATCAACAAATAAAAGAGCATATTATTGGGTACATTCTACTGTCATGTGTATCTAAAAACAAAAAAATAAAATAAAAAAATTTAAAAATTAAAATAGGACAGGGATGAGGTTCACTTGTAGAGCACTTTCCTGGCAATCATGATACCCTGGTTAGGGTTAGTCAAAGAGTATAAAGTTTCAGTTAGAACGAAACAGGTTTTGGTGATCTGCATAGCATGGGGACTATAGTTAATAATAATGTATTGTAAATTTCAAAACAGCTAAAAGAATGGATTTTAAGTATTCTCACCACAAAGAAAAAAATGATTTGAGGTGATACATATGTTAATTAACTAGGTTTAAACATTCACAATGCATATACCTATCAAAATTTAACAGGGCTTTTCTTGTGAAGTTATCCCTAGTAAAGTTACTCTTTACCCTTCTGCCCCACACTAAACCTTAGATCCCTTTCCCTTTGCCCAGCATTCTAAAAAGAAGTCCCTTCTAAATGGTTTAAGATGTTATTTGTAACACCTCTCCTTCTTTAGTTCTGTATCAACTAACACAAAGAACTACAGGAGGGCTGGGGTTGTGGCTCAGTGGTAGAGCACTTGCCTGTCATGTGTGAGGTACTGGGTTCTCAGCACTGCATATAAATAAATGAATAAAATAAGGATCCATCAACAACTGAAAAAAAAAAGAACTACTGGAGCTAGCTAGCACTAGGAGGTTGAAGTCCATTGCCAGAGAATAAATGATTGAGCTGGGGATCCAAATTGTAAGAGTACTTATATGGCATGCCTGAGGCCCTGGGTTTAATCCCAGCATCACAAAATAAAATTAAGGGAAGGGAAAAAAATAACAGAATGAATCAAACAACATCGCTCTATGTAAATTTATGATTACACAAATGGTATGCCTTTACGTCATGTACAAACAGAGAAACAACATGTATCCCATTTGTTTACAATAAAAAAAAAAATAAAAAATAAAATTAAAAGGAATAAAAAAGACAAGCCCTGGGTGACTAAGGCCCTGCACTGCTCCTCCCTATTGAACTCTTTTGCACCCCTAAAAACCCATGATAGAGTCTTGAGGACCTAGCCCCTCCACCTTCTTCAAGAATAAACCAGATTCTTTTTTTTAACCAACCTTCCCCTCCTGAGAAATTGGCCTTCTAGAGTCAGGAAGGAGAGACTTAAGGTTGGTAACAAAAACATCACATTTTACCCCACAAATATGCACAATTATTTGTCAGTTAAAAATAAAAAGGGGGCCAGGTATGGTGACACATGCCTGTACCCGCAGTGGCTCTGGAGGCTGAGGCAGAAGGATGGCAAGTTCAAGGCCAGTCTCAGCAACTTAGCAAAGCCTTAAAGCAACTTAGTGAGACCCTGTCTCAAAATAAAAAGGGCTAAGGCTGTGGCTCAGTGGTTAAGCACCCCTGGGTTCAGTCCTCATTACCAATAAAAATAAAAATAAAATAAAATAGGGGGTAGGGGATATAGCTCAGTAGTATAGCATTTGCCTAGCATGCACAAGTCCCTATGTTCAATCCCAGCACTGCAAAAATTAAATCAAAAACAAAACAGTGGCCTGGGTCTAGTTCTAGTTACTAAGGAGGCTGAGGTAGGAGAATTGCATGAGCCCAGGAGTTTAAGGCCAGCCTGAGCAACATAGTAAACCCCATCTCAATAAAAATTTAAAAATTATTCCTAAAAAACATTTACTTTTAAAAAAGCATGTGAAAGTGAAAGTTCTCAGCACATAGCTGGAATGTAAAGCCAATAAAGAGAATAAAATTACCCAGGGAAGGAATATTTTAAAACAGATGGCACTCCAATATTAAGAACATATACAGAAAATTTTCACCTTAATGAACATGAAATAATAAAATTAGAAAACCATTTTAATCCCTAATTAAATAACAGATTTAGTCCATCATTACCAATGGCTGAAAGGTTGATGGGGAACTGATATTTACAGAATGCTAAGGAATTCCCAACATATTACTTCTTCACCATGGGTGGGAAAAGGCAACTTTGCTAGGAGTGATCAGACCGTGACCACTGTACCCTTTGATCAATCTTAACATTACTGAGGCCGGGCATGGTGGCACACACCTGCAATCCCAGTGGCTTGGGAGGCTAAGGCAGGAGGATCCCGAGTTCATAAGCCAGCCTCAGCAACAGTGAGGTACTAAGCATCTCAGTGAGACCGTCTCTAAATAAAATACAAAATAAGACTGGGGATGTGGCTTAGTGGTTGATTGCCCCTGAGGTCAATCCCTGGTACCCCTCCAAAAAAAAGCCTGGGGATGTGGCTCAGTGGTTAAGAGTTCCTAGGTTCAATCCCCAGTTAAAATAATAATAATAATAATAATAATAATAATAATAATTCCTGAAAGTAGGAATATCAGACATGCTTCCTGATATGATACAAAAAGAAATACTCAGCTGGGCACATACATGTAAGCCCAGCAACTTGAGAGACTGAGGCAGGAGGATTGCAAGTTTGAGACCTGTCTCAGCAACTTAACAAGAACCTGTCCCAAAATAAATATAAAATGGACTGGGGATGTAATTCAGTGGAAAAGAACCCCTGGATTCAAACCCCAGTATCTCAAAAAAAGAAAGAAAATTACATAGCCTCATCTATGAAATATTCTTACTAGAAATATTGAACCCTAATCTTATCAAGCCTTTAGATCTAAATTTCAAGAGAGGAGAACCAGCTAAAGACACTGCAAGGAAGCCATCAAGCTAACCCAAATCATTGGCATAGAAATAAAGGGAGGCGGCGGATGTCCTTCATTAAGAGACTTAAGGACTGGGCGTGTAGCTCAGTGGTAGAGTGCTTGCCTAGCATGTACAAGACCTTGAGTTTCTTTTGCTTCCCCCTACCCCTGCCTTCAGTACTGGGGAATGGCACTCTACCAAGGAGCCACAACCCCAACCCTTTGTATTTACTTTTAAAATATTGAGTCAGTGTCTCACTCAATTGCTGAGGCTGACCTCAAACTTCTGATCCTCCTGCCTCTGCCTCCTAAATGTGGGATTACAAGTGTGCACTACAAGTGCCTGGCTAAAGCCCTGGGTTTCATCCCTAGAACTGTGAAGAAAAACATTAAAAATTAAGGTTGCGGGGCTGGGGTTGTAGCTCAGTGGTAGAGTGCTTGCCTAGCATATGTGAGGCACTGGGCTATATCCCCAGCACCACATAAAAAATAAATAAACGAAAAAAATAAAGGTATTATGTTCATCTACAACTAAAAATATTTTTTAAATTAAGGTTGCTTTAGTGCTGGAGTTGTATCTCAGTGGTAGAGCTCCTGCTTAGCATGTAGAAGGACCTGGGTTCAATTTCTGGCCCCAACCACCAAAAAAGGTGGGAAGGGCTTAATAAATATAACTAAATTCAGCGTGAACCATCTTTGAATCCTGATTCCATAAAAACAATGATAAAAATACCATTTGAAAAAAAATGAATATGGACCATATAGTAGATAATCAATGAGTTTGTCAGGTATGATATGGTATACTGTTGTTTTAAGAATATGTTCTACAAACTAGGCTAGAATTATTAATTTTTATTTTGCTCAGGTATTCTTAAACTTTAGTGTCACCAAGTAACAGGCTAGACTTCTGGAATAACAACTCTTTCCCAGGCTGTAACCCTATTTAAGAGATAGAATTTATCAAATAACATGGTTCTAGGATGTTTTTACCCCTGAATTCTAAACCAGTCATAGAATAATTTCTTCTCAGGTCTTCATTAGAATCAAACAATCTAGATATGTAACATAATCATTTCTTTCTTTTCCTTGTTGAGTGCAACTGCCTTTTTCTAGTCTGTTACTAAGAGATGTTTAGAGTATTGTCCTTCCCAAGAAAGCAGTCTACCAGTTCTGACTCTTGGTTCAGAATAAGGAATTCCTTATTCAAGGAATAATTTAATAAATATTAACTAATTGTTCTCAGTCATCACAAATTAAATCTGCTTTACTCTAAAAAAAGAATCTGTTCTTTAGATATTTAGAGATATTTCTTAGTATTTAAGGTGATATGCCATATTTGTTCCTTTTTATTTCCAAAATCTCACGCCATATACATACAAGATAATAAAAATTTATTCACTAAACCCAGATTTTTTAAAAATCAACTGGCTCCACCTCACACTCAAAAACTCCAGTCTTTGGAAAGCTCACATACAGACTTAATTTCTATGTCCTGGCCCAGCAATCCATCAGGTCATCAGTCAGATGCAAGACTTGCCCTCTTTTTCTTCCTACTTCATGGCTCTTTAGACCTGAGGCTCTCAAGGTTTCAGACTTCTGACCCACAGTCCTATTACCAATAGGGATTTGGGGAGAATTCAAAATCATTTGAGATGAGAGCCAGGCATGCCTGTAATTCCAGCTACTCAGGAAGCTGAGGCAGGCAGGATCCTAAATTGAAGATCTGTCTGGGTGACACAGTAAGACCCCATAAGAAAAAAAAAATTGAGCTGGGCATGGTGGCCCATGTCTGTAATCTCAACAGATTGGGAGGCTGAGGCAGGAGGATTGTGAGTTCAAAGCAGGCCTCAGCAACTTAGTGAGGCCCTATGCAACTTAGCAAGACCCTATCTCTAAATAAAATATTAAAAAAGACTGGGGGTGTGGCTCAGTGGTTAAGCGCCCCTGGGTTCAATCCCAGGTACCAAAAAAAAAATTTGAGATGAATGAAATAACATTCTCCCTTTCCAAATAAACTATTTCTTAATGAGTTTCTAGACTCTGCTTGACCTTAGATGCCATGATCATACTAGGTAATTATTTGTAATCTCAGACTTTATGACTTTGCCAGATGCCTTAGAATGAACAATATTTTGGAAATTCTTCTGGACAAGTTGGGAAATCAAACGGCAGCTGAGAATCTATGGAATACAGACCAATGAGATCACAAAAACCATGACAATAATGAAAGCTCAACAGAAACTGAGTTTTAAAACCTGCACAGAGTCACCATCAATGGTAACTTAGGATCTGTATGTTTCAAAGCCTGAAGTAAAGACTAATTATCCTTCTGTGCATGGGGACACAAGGAGATGGGGATGGAGGTTGGGAGGCAGGTAGCTGGTCATCAATGAATTGTGTTTTTGCCAGATGTCACAGGGTGCCCTTCAGGTACTCAAAGAATCTTAGATGATTTAAGGAATCAGAATCTAAGCAGAAATAGCCAGCGAGGTAGGAAGAAAATCAGGAATGAATTATTAGTTTCATGTCAGAGTAATCAACTCTTATCAAATATTTTTGGTCAAGGAAGATGAGGATTGAGAATTGACTATTATATTTGGTTATAAGAAAGTCATTGGTGACCTTGAAAAAAGCAGTTTGACTAGATTGACAGAGTACAAACCAAGTTTAGACAATGATATCTATATCTCCAATTTTGATGTAAAGTGAAGAAAAGACATGGAACAATAACTGGAGTGGGAAGTAGGGTTGAGGCAGGGTTTTTTTAAAGAGAGAAAAGAATCGCTGGATCAAAGTCCTTATACCAGAGTGTGATAAGGGACGAGATCTTTTCCATAAAGGGAGGGGTCTGCGGAGGGCTTGTGCCTTGGCTAAGAAGCATGGAGGGTTCATTCACAGTAACAGGAGAAAAGGCAGAAAATACAGTGGGAATAATGCTGAGAGGTGGGTTGATATGGAAGAATGTTGAGGACATTCTCTGTTGATTGTTTCAATCTCCCAATGAAATTGGAAGCAGGTTCACAGACTCAGAGAGATGAGGAAGGTATTCAGGATATGAAAAGCAAGAAGGTATGAAAAAGCAATCTACCAGAATGGATAAGTGAATGAACACATTAGAGAAATGCCATTGCAAGGTATTATTAAGGGCCTGCTTGACATTGATAATTATGGATTTCACATGAGGTCCATCACCATGACTGTTTCTTCAATCATGTTCATCTGCATAGGTTGTAGCTGGATTTAGTGAAATGGTTTTTGTTTTTATGGTATTGAGAATTGAACCGAGAGGCTCTGTACCACCAAGCCACAGCTCCAGTCCTTTTTATTTTTTATCTTGAGACAGAGTCTCACTAAGTTGCCCAGGCTAACTTCCAACTTGCGATCCTCCTGCCTCAGCCTCCAGAGTAGCTGAGATTACAGGCATGTGCCATGGCACAGGTTTAGTGAAGCATTATTAGTTTCCTATTGCTGCTGTTAGAAATGATCACAAATTTTGTGGCTGAAAATAACACAGATGTTTAAACAGTCCTCTGTATCTATGGATTCTGCATCCTCAGATTCAAACAACCATATGTTGAAAATATTTCAACTGTAATCCCAGCTACTCAGGAGGCTGAAGCAGGAGGACTGTAAATTCAAAGTCAGCCTCAGCAATGTAGCAAGACCCTGTCTCAAGATAAAAAATAAAAAAGCACTGGGGCTGTAGCTTTGTGGTAAAGCACCCCTGGGTTAAGCCCCAGTGCCAAAGAATATATATCTGGAAAAAAATTGTGTGTGTACTCAATATGTACAGACTTTGCATTCAGTATCATAATCATAAGTAATCCAGAGATTTAAAGAATAGGGGAGGATAATGTAGGTCATATGCAAATACTATGGAATTTTATATGAGGGACTTGAGCATCTGTGGATTTTTTTTATCCATGGGGGGTCCTAGAACCAATCCCTGCTATACTAATAGACAACTGTATTATCTTTTATCCTATGGTTGTCTAGAAACCTAAAACAGGTCTTGCTGTGCTAAGAAAAAAAAGGTATCAGAACTTTATTCCTTTCTGAAGAATGTTTCCTGTCTGTTAAGCATGATCTGAGATCATGGCCCCTTCCTCCATCTTACAAGCCAACCATAACAGGTTAAGTCCTCACATAGTATCACTCTGATCTCTTCTTCTGCCTCCCTTTTAAACTTTTAAGGACCCCTATGATGACATCTAGGTTCACTCAGGTATTCCAAGATAATCTCCCTATTTAGGGTCAGTTGATTAGTGGCTTTTAATTCCATCTTGAACCTTAATTCCTCCTTGCTATATAAGGTAACATTGACATGTTTCAGCAACTAATATGTAGACATCTTTGGGAAGTCATTCTTCTGTCTACCACAGTAAAGTTTGGTCTTGCAAAGCAAGTAAAATGAAATGACAGGAGAAAAAAGCTAAAGTTGTAAGCAAGTAAGTCTCTATAATTACTGACTCCAAACTTCAAGTTATGTAAGGAGGAAAGTGAAGACCTGAGCAGCATGAGCAATAGTGAAAAGACTAAATCAATAAACTAGTTCCAGTGATATGAGAGTTGGTGAAATTGGCAGACTGCAGGGATAAGGTAGAGGTTGAAGAGAGGAATGCTTGAAACAGAAAATGGAAGCAGAATTAAAAACTGATTCCATTGCTGATGCTTGACTGTTGACAGCTTTTAAGTTCTACCCCTCCTTCTTTCCCTTCTGCCCCACATCTGGGCAAGCTAAAAAGAAATCCTAATTCTTTCTCTTGGCACCAGAGGGAAATTCAAATTATGTAAGTCTTATCCTTCACCCTGGCCCATAACCACCCTAAAGACACTAAGCCTATATCCTTTCCCTGCCCTGCTTTCCTCCAGAAAGCCTCATTATGTGTCTAATAAACACCTTTATACTCTCCTGGTTGTATGTGGCATCAGCAATCTTCACATCTGTACCAAAATTTTGAGTGAAGGTCCATCTTGGTCTGTTTTCTGTTACCACAACAAAACACCTTAGGCTGGGTAATTTATAAAGGTAAGAGGTTTATTTTGGCTCACTTTTATGGAAGTCCAAGAGCATGGCACCAGCATCTGTCCAGCTTCTGATGAGAGCCACATGCTGCTCTATCAGGGTGAAAAAATGGAAAAAGTACACAAAAGAGAGGGAGGGGACTAAAGGAGCTGACTTGCTCTTGTGAAAATTAATTCCTTCATGAGGGCAGAGCCCCAATTGAATCCAGCCACTTCTTAAAGGTCCCACCACCTCTCAATACTGTCAGACTGGTGATGACATCTTAACAGAGGTCTGGGGATGTATGTCAGTGGTAGAGAACTTGCCCTATCATGTCAAAGGTCCTGGGTTTGATCCCCAGTACTACACATACAAAAAAAATTATGTAGATTGTTTCCTTCTGAAAAGTTGCTCTAACTAGCAAAACTATGATAAATCATATATACACAGGTTTAAACAAACAAACTTTTGTCCAGTCATGCAAGTGTGTTTTTACGAGAAAATACTAGGATTTCTAGCTTCAAAAAGTAAACTATGCCAGGGAGGGTGCCACATGCCTATAATCACAGTGACTCAGGAGGCTGAGGCAGGAGGAGCCCAAGTACAAGTCTGGCTTCAGCAACTTAGCAAGACCCTATCTCAAAATAAAAAATTAAAAGGGCTATAGCTCAGTGGTAAAGTGTCCCTGGGTTCTATTCCCAGTACCACCCCTGCAAAAGTTAAACTATATATACTAACTTTTTTGTGGTACTAGGGATCAAACCGATGGTTGCTCTACCACTGAGCTACATCTGCAGCCTTTTAAAATTTTTTTTTTAATTTTGAGGCAGGATCTTGATATGTTGCCCAGGCTGGTCTACGACTTGCAATCCTACTTCAGCCTCTTGAGAAACCAGGATTATAGGTATGCACCAACACACCCAGCTATATATCCTAACTTTTGAATTAACTCAGTTCTTTAACAGTCTGAGGAAACATAGGTAACTGGTTACTCATGCACTGTTGATTGAATTAAAAACTGTATGGTTTTCTTGGATGGCAATTTATTAAAATGTTTATTTTGGAGATAGCATTTTGCTATGATGCTCAGGCTGATCTCAAACTCTTGGGATTGCTGGACACAATGATGCACACCTGTAATCCCAGCAACTCAGGAGGCTGAGGCAGAGGGATTACAAATTAGAGGCCAGCCTCAGAAACTTAGTGAGACCCTGTCACAAAAATATTGAAAAAGCTGGAGATGTACCTCAGTAGTAGAGTGTCTTGGAGTTCAATCCCTAGGGAGGTGGGGGACAAAGAATATTATTTGGCAATAAAAAGAAATGAAGTAATGATACATGCTACAATGAGGATCAACTATGAAGTCATTATGTTAAGGAAAAGAAGTTGGTTACAAATAATCATACTTGATTCCATTTATATGAAATGGCCAAATAGACAAATCAGAGAGAAAGGAAGTAGATTAGTGATTGCCTAGAGCTGGCAGCAGGAAGAAAATGGGAATGGTAGCTAAAGTATATGGGGTTTCTTTTAAGGGTAATAAAAATGTTCTAAAATTGATTGTGATGATGGACATAAAACTCAGTGAATAAATAAGCTAAAAGTCAATGAACTGTACACTTTCAACAGGTGAGTTGTATAATATGTCAAAAAATTGTTGAGAGAAAGGAAGAAAGCTACATAGAGGGCCAGTGCATAAAAAGTCCCAGTATTAGCAAGAGAACAAGTAAGCAAGAAAATTCAGAGGACAGAGAGCACTAGAAAACATGTTATAAAACTGGGCATGTGGGGCTGGGGTTGTAGCTTAGTACTAGAGTGCTTGCCTAGCATGTGTGAAGCACTGGATTCAATCCTCAGCACCACATAAAAATAAATAAATAAGATAAAGGCATTAAAACAAAAAGGTGGTATTAATAGCCATATTTTAAAAGTTGGGCATGAGCCAGGCATGGTGGCACATGCCTATAATTCCCATGACTTGGGAGGCTGAGACAGAAGGATCACAAGTTTGAGACCAGCCTCAGCAACTCAGTGAGGCCCTGAGCAAAAAATAAAAAGGACTGGGGATGTGGCTCAGTGGTTAAGTGTCCCTGGGTTCAATACTCATTAAAAAAAAAAAAAAACTGGGCATGTTGGCCCATACTTCTAGTTCCACCTACTCAGGATGCCGAGGCAGGAGGCTCACTTGAGCCAAGTTCCATGAATTCGAGACCAGCCTGAGCAACATAATGAAACCCTGTCTCAAAAAAGAAAACAACAAAAAAACTCATGTTATAGAATGTGAAAAAAAGCTGACAAGATTGAGATGGTGTATAATAGAGACACTGAAGAGACAGTGTTAGGTATTACAAAGTCAGAAACAAAATTGTTATGAAGAATATGTTTCAAAAAAGTATCTTGACAGAAAGTGTTGAGAGATGTAAGAGGAATTATATGTAACAAAGAGACTGTGTGTGTGTGTGTTTGTATGACAGAGTGTGTGGGCAACAGGGTATGTGTGCTGACACAGGAAGTGAAGGGTTATGGAAAATAATATTCATACAAGACTGCCCCCAGGGAAAAGTGGAGGGATAGTGTGGCTTGGAAGGAGGGAAGGAAATCAGCCAAATGTTAAACCCCTCCCAGTACATCCTTTCCCAGTAACAATGGGCCCCGAAGGAAAAGATACACTTTCATCCCTTCCTGGGTTCATCACCAGTTTCTCCACCAAAAGCAAACATTCACCCCTTCCCAACCACAATGGGTCCTGAAGGGAGGAAGCAAATATTAAAACACTGGGCCCTGAACTTTTACCCTTTCCCACTGCAGATGAGTCCTGGAAGGAGAAAAGCGAACAGTGAGGCTCTAGGTAACAATAGGTCCCAGAAGAAGGAAGATAAGCTGTGAACCCCAAATTCTGAGCTTTTCCCAGTAACAATGAGTTTCAAACCTTTTACAACTGCCTTCCTTAGTTAAAATTTTAACCAGGACAGCTAGGTTCTTGACTATCCAAATGGCACATCCACAGTCTCCAATGATTAATTCACCTTCACTGTAAACTATAAAACTCAGACTCCTATAACCTGCAGGCCATTTCCATAACCAGAAATTGAGCCCTCCCGTGCCTGACTGATTGACTTCGCTGCAGGATAATGGAAAGCTTACTGATCTGTTTGAAGTCTGCTTCTGTCCTTATTATTTTTATTTTCATTATGGTGCTGAAGCCATGTTGGTTATTTTTGCTTACAGGGAGAATAAGCCAGTAAAAACAAAAGAAGGAAAGTAAAAAACACATGACAGTGGATGGGCAAGAGTGGGCAACTGACATAACTAGCAAGTGTGTAAGAAAGAGATTGGTGACATAGAGAAAGCAATCAAAAAAAGGGATACAGGGTGGGCAAAGGAGAGATAAAGGGTGGATGGTGGTGGAAGCAGGGGACAGACAAAGGGGGTAAGAGACATAAAGAAAGCAACAAAGAGAAAGCATGGAGAACAAGGAAACAGAACACAGGAGAGGGTGCCAGAGTAAGTGGGCAACACAGAGTGGATGTATGACAGAGAGAGTAAGCAGGTGATGGGGACAGAGGTTAAGTGACAAAGAGAAAAAAGGAAAGCAAAGAGTGGGCAGTAGAGATAACTGGGTGACAAGGAAAGGGTAAGCAACAGAATGAACACATTGGGCAGAAGAGAGTAAGAGAGAGCACAACCGAAAAGCAATAAGAACTGGGCATGGTAGCACATTTCCGTAATCCCAGTTGCTCCAGAGGCTGAGGCCAGAAGATCCCAAGGTAAACGCCAGCCTCAGTGACTTAGCAAGGCCCCAAGAAACTTACTGCAACCCTGTCTCAAAATAAAAACCAAAAAACAGGCTCAGGATGTGGCTCAGTAGTTAAACACCCTGGGTTCAATCCCCAGTACCAAAATTAAAATTAAAAATAAAATTAAAAAATGAATTAAAAAAAAGACTGGGGATATAGCTCAGTGGTAGCATGACCCTGGGTTCAATTCCCAATACTTCCTTTTTTATTTGTTCTAATTAGTTATACATGACAGTGCAATGCATTCTGACACATACATAAATGGAATATAACTTCTCATTCTTCTAGTTGTACATGATGTAGGATCACACCGGTCGTACAGCCACATATGCACACAGAGTATTAATGTCCAATTCCCAGTACTTCCAACTATCAGAATGAATGAATGAGGCTGGGGATGTAGCTCAGTGGTAGAGTACCCCTAGGTGCCATCCCCAGTATCACAAAAGACACAACAAGAGAGTGACAGACACAGTGAGCAAGAAGAAGACATAGAAAAGGTAAGTGACAATGAGAAGGTGGACCATTCAGTGCAAGCAGGTAAAGTGAGAGCCATAGTAAGTGGGAAAGAGAGAAGATGGACAACAGAGAGAGGCTGGGTGACTCCAGTCATTATTTATTGCCTCTCAATTCCAAATTCACCCCTCAATGTCTGCTCTGTGCTAATGAGCAGAATAAGCTAGCATCCCTCATTTAATCAGAACAATGACAAACTTTTCAGTAGAGGGCACTAGAGGGACACTGCAAGAAGAAGGGGTTCTCCAGAAGTTTCCAGCTGCTATAAATGAAAACAACATCCTGTACAGCTTAGCTACAGCCATATACCCAAAGCACCCAAATCCTCAATGACCCTGAAGCTTCCAACTAGGCTGGAGATAACTCTCTTAAGCCTCCTCTACATGGAAACCAGCTCCTGAAGTCCTCTTGCCCTGGGGCCCTCTGCAGGACCCTGAAGCTCACCTGGGACTAGGCCCTACCCTTTGTGCATGCCCAGGCCACTAGTTGCCAATGGCCTACTCTCCCTGCCTGTACTCCAGAATTACTGCCTGCCTGTGTGTACTGGGACACACACCAGATCCAGTCTGGACAAGCAGGCACACTCCTCTGTTATTCAAGGGGCTGCCTCTTGCCTCTTTTGAGAAGGTCTGAACCTTCTACCTGGTGGAAGAGGCTTTCTTCAAAGTTTGTTCCTCCCTGATTACTCTCCCTTAGTCCTAGGGTACCACTCAGAGTGTCCTTATACCTTACCTCATTCATCAGTTGGCTATCTCATTTATCAGTTTAATAATTCCTTATATTAAAATTTGTTTTAATACACTGTGGTTTCTATCTGCTGACTGGACCCAGAATGAAAGTGACAGAGAAAAAGTGGGCAGTCAGAGAGTGGGTGACAGGGAAAGCATGCACAATGGAAAGAGAATAGGTGATAGAGAGACAAAAGTAGAAAATGGGTAATAGAAATGAAGGATGATGAGAAAGAGGGAAGAGGTGATAAGAGGCCAGAATGGGGAAGATGAGAGAGAGACAGAAAGAGGGTGGGATGGCAGAATGAGCAAGTGAATGGCAGAGAAAATGAACAGTAAGCAGGTGAGAGTGTGAACAGGTGGGTGTCAGGGAGGTGGATATCAGAGGTAGGTACCCGTACAGAGAAGTGGGGAGGGGTGCAGGGAAAGAGACAGAGAGAAATAGAGACAAAATATGAATGTCAGAGAGGGAGCATGAGTGGGAGAGTGACAAGGTGGACAAGAGAGAAGCTGACAAGCAGGCATCACCAAGAGAAACCATGAGTGACACAGAGTATGCCCCAGAGTTGCTGTGACAGAAAAGAGTATGTGACAGCAAGTTGCAGGTTCTCTTTCAGTGCTTACACGAGACAAAGTGACATGCAAGGAGAGAGAGTGTGAGAGAGAACTGTACCAGAAGAGCAGAAGTATGAGCAACAGAGAAGGAGATACTTTGTATGAGTGGATTTGTAAGGACAGCAGAGACTAAGAACTATTAAGATAAACAGAAGAGCAATTGTGACAGCTGAGGGGTCATGAGAGATGGAGAGGTTGTCAGACAGGGTAACCAGGAGACAGAGAAAGGTAGGGATTGTAAGAGAAGATAAGGATTGTGAGAGGAGAGGGTGATTGCTGCAGGGAGGGGAAGAAAAGAATTGTTTGAGAAAGTTCAGGAAAGAATCCTGGGAACAAGAGAAAAGTGTTAGTGTGGGGCACAATGGTGGGGAAATCACTTGCTTGATCAGGAAAAGGGGTGGTGAGGAGGGCTAAAGGTCCTAAGCCTCCTTACTACCATTTTCTAGATGAAAAAACTGAGGTTCAGTATACACAAGGTACTTGCTTGAGTTAGTAAGGAGATAGAACATAGGGCCTCATGCATGCTAGGCAAGTGCTCTATCACTGAGATACACCCCCAGCCCAGAGCCAATAATTTCAATCTAAAACAACCCATCTTGGGCCAGGGATGTGGCTCAGTGGGAGAGTGTGTGCTCAAAAATAGGGAAGGGCCTGGGCTCAATCCCCAGCACTGCAAAAAAATAAAATGACCCAACTCTAAAGCCAGCACTCTATTAAAACACACAACTTCCCTGTTTTCCTCAAGCCTTCCTTAAGGAAGTCATGTAACTATTCCACAGATGTGTTTTTTACTCCTCTGTAAGACCTTCTGACTTTTTAGTATCCTAAAAAACATTTTATTTTGATAAGGGAAATAGAATTATTCTACTGTTCCAATTTTTTTCTTCCCCTTCCCTCTTCCTTCTGTTTTTTGGTACCGGGGATTGAACTTAGGGGTACCCTACCACCAAGCTATATTCCAATTCTTTTTTAAATTTTTTTTATTTTGAGACAGAGTCTTGCTAAGTTGCTGAAGTTACTGAACTTGTGATCCTCCTGTTTCAGGGGACTGAGTGGCTGGATTTACAGGCCTGTGCCACTATATCATGTCCAATTTATTTAATTGCACTACATTGAAATTTAAAAACTTCTAAGCCTGGCGAGATGGCCCATGCTTGTGATCCCAGTGACTCAGGAGGCTGAGGCAGGAGGATTGCCAAGTTCAAAGCCAGCCTCAGCAATTTAGTGAGATCCTAAGTAACTTAGTGAGTCCCTGTCTCAAAACAAAAACAATTAAAAATGGGCTGTGGATGTGGCTCAGTGGTTAAGCTCTCCTGGATTCAATCCCTGGTATGAAAAAATTTTTAAAATATTTTTTTAGTTGTTGATGGGCCTTTATTTATTTACTTATTTGTTTATATATGGTGCTGAGAATTGAACCCAGTGCTTCACACATGCTTGGCAAGTGCTCTACCATTGAGCTTCAACCCTAGCCCCCTTTTTAAAAAACTTTTATACATCAGTTTAACTCCACTCTCATTTAAAATTCCCTTGTGTCTTTCCAACTACAAAACAGTGTAGTTTGCCTGAAGAATCCACTTTGAAAATGAACTGGCAGTGTTGATGGTGCTGTGTAAAGGCCCCTGTTTTCACCCACAAGTGCTGGCAAAAAACTCAAATGGTGAGGGAGCTCAAATGTGACAGACCCAGGCAGCTGCACTGCACCCACAGTCTCCACCCAATAGTGCTGATTTTGGAAAAATGAAAGTTTTATTCATTTATCCATTGAGATCGAGAAAGCCCTGTAGGTTGATATTTCTGATCATGGTTACTCCTTTAAAGAAGTCCTTTTTTCTGGCCTTGCTTATGGGCCAGAAATAAAGGGCATTTATGCATGGTCACCTGCCCATAAAAGTAGGTATCTGGGGGAACCCCTGTGACCTGGATCCCTCCAGCCAGATGGTGAACAAGCTACCTGCACTGTATTAGGAAACCAGGCTGTTTTATGAGTAAAATGAATGCATGTTTGTGTCAAAAAAAAAAAAAAACTGTGCATCAAAGGACATAATGAAACACAGGGAAAAGGCAACTTAGACAATAAATTTTTTCAAAACATGAGATAAAAAAGGCAACCTACATAATTAGAGAAAATACAATTCACATATACATAAGTTAACATCCAGATATAAAGAACAATGACTCAACAATAAAACATCCTAACTAAAAAAAAAAAAAGTGAGCTAGGAATGGTGGCACATGCCTGTCATCCCAGCAACTTGGTTGAAGCCAGCCTGAGCAACTCAGCAAGACCCTGTCTCAAAAGAAAAAACAAAAATGGCTGAGAATGTAACTCAATGACAGAGCACCTCTGGGTTCAATTCCCAGTAATGCAAATTTATATATATGTGTATATGTATGTATAAGTTACTGTGTATACATACATACATGCCAAACACTTAAATAGAATTTCTCCAAAAACAAAGGCCAATATGCACATGAAAAGATGATCAAAATCGGGGCTGGGGAGATAGCTCAGTCGGTAGAGTGCTTGCCTTGTAAGCCCAAGGCCCTGGGTTTGATCCCCAGCACCCCCCCCACCAAAAAAGATGATCAAAATCACTTATCAATAGGGAGATACAAATCCAAACCACAAGATACCATTTCATTCCTGTTAGGATTGCTACTCTCTATAAAACAAACATTGACAAGGATGTAGAGAAAACGGAGCCCTTATACAATATGGATGGGACTATGAATTGGTTTAGCCACTGTGAAAAACAGTATGGGGATTCTTCAAAAAATTAGAGGTAGGTGCTTAGTATTTAGGAAACCCTGGGTTCAATATCCAGCACCTGTACGTGCACGCACACACACACACAGAAAGAGAAAAGCAATGACTTAAAAGCCAGGAGTGGTGGTGTGTGCCTGTAGTACCAGCTACTGGGGAGGCCAAGGCAGGAGGATCACTTGAACCGGGGAGTTTGGGGCCAGCGTGGACGACATAAAGAGACCCTGCCTCTTAAAAAAATTGAAATAGATATGATTCAGCAACCCCACTTTTAGGTATATAGATAAAGGATTTGAAATCAGTATGTTAAAGAGGTATCTGCAGTCCCATGTTCATTGCAGCATTATTCACAATAGTTAATATACAGAAAGAACCTATGTGCCTATCAACAGACAAATGCAAGAACAAAACGTGGTATATACAATATAGCCTTAAAAAGGAAGGAAATCCTGTCACTTGACACAATATAGAAAACGTTTAGGACACTGTGCAAAGTGAAATACGCTAGGCATAGAGAGATGAATATTGTATGACTCCACTTATATACAGTGTCTAAAGTAGTCAAATTCACAGACATACAGAATAGTGTCTGCTAGGGAGGAGGGGCAGGCGAGATGGGGAGTTTACTGAGTATAATTTTAGTTTGGCAAGATACCAAAATTCTGGGGATGGGTTACACAACTATGTGAGTATACTTAATACTGAACTATACACTTAAAACGACGAAGGTGGTAAATTTTATATTATGTAAATTTTGTTACAATTTTTTTTAAAAGTTGAAATATTTATCCTCACACCACCATGCCCCATACCATTAGCCATCTAGCGAAAGCTTATGCATTTTCCACACAGCTGAAGTGTTTCCGCTTCTGGTAAGAGCGTCCCCCCCGTACATTAAACAACACTTAAACAGCACTTGTAACGTTTATAACATTATAGTTAAGTAATGGTTTTCAGGTCTGTTCCTACTACTATATTATACACAAATTGGGGGCAGTCCCGCTAGGCCTGGGGCTTGGTAGGTTGAAAATACTAAAGGAGAGCTTGACCAGTTGGAAGTTCCGGCCTTTAGGAGCTCATAATGCAGGGTTATTTGGTGGCATGGGGATTCCCCAAATCAGGAATGTGCTCAATGTCCACAGCTGATTCTTACGCCCTACTCCCAGGAGAATACGGGAGCCAGACTCGCAAGGCTCGGCTTCCACCGTTTGGACCCCTGGGAGGGTACGGGGGCCACCCCACTCCCGCTCCGGCAAAGCCTGCGAACTACACCCGCCTGAAAGCCCAACCATACCTCAGATAACGGGTAGCCTGCTCTGGGCTCAAGGTCTCCGCTCCCGCCAAACCTTGGGAGGGCTCCATGATCCTCGGATAGACCCCAGGTATCTCCGCTGGAGCTTGAATTTCGCTCTCTCCCGCCCCGCGCAAGCTCAGTGCACGTATGTGTGGCGGGCTGGCCAACCGTTGGCCTCGCGACTAAGCTCCGCTCCCGAAGGACGTGCGCCTGCGCAAACGCGCGCGGTAACTAGGACGCAAAGGTTGCTTGCGCAGCGCGCACAAATTACGTCATCCTGTGACACCCCCCCCCACTTTCGTTTTCAATCCAATCCACAACAGGCTACGGCTAATTAACGTATACGTGTGCTCTCTTGAGTACATGTCTGTGGTAGGCTTGTGAGTGGAGGAGATGGCCCGATAAGCTCTCAGTTCTTATAGTGGCATCTAGAGACCTCCGCCGCGTCATTCCCTGCCCACCAATTTCTGGTCCAGCGTGCTTTGAATTCAAACACTCTGGAACGTGGAGTACTCCTGACTCCATGTTGAAGTCACGTTGAAGAAGGGTCTTTAGGAACAAAGTTAAGCCCGCCTGTGATCCTAGCTGCTAGGGAGTCTGAGGCAGGAAGTTCATAAATTCCAGGCTAGCCCCAGCAACTTAGGGAGACCTGTCTCAAAGTAAAAAAGGGAGTGGTGTGCGTTAGTCTGCTCCGGTAATCCCAGCCAGGCGAAGCTGGGGCAGGAGGATCACAAGTTCAAGGCCAGCCCCAGTAATTTGGCAGGACCCTGAAGCCAAAGTTATAGATGATCGGTGGAATTGAGGAAACAGAGGCCTTCTGAGTCTGGGAAGTTAGAGACCACCCCTGGGGAATGGAATGTCAATGTCTCCAGAGCCCTTTGATCACCAAGTTTACCTGCCTCCTCCCAAAAGGCTGCAGGCAGGGAATTGCTGTGCCTCCTGAGCCCCTACCTGCCTGAATCACTCCATTTGGCCCTTCCCCTTGCCCATCTGCTCCTCACCTTTTTGCCATCTCACGGGGCACCTCCTGGGCCTAGTCAAGTAGGTAGGAAGGAGAGAGATAAGTGGGGAGAGAGCAGCGACAGGGTGCTCTCACTTCTTGGGATACCAGAATACCAGCCATGACCCCCTTGTCCCTACTGGGAGAAATCTGTGTTACTACCTTTGAATAAAACCTGCTCTATATATGCTTGCCTCTGGGTGTTTCTGTAATGTTTAAACAAACATTTGAGGAAGCAGACTCGTCATCAATAACTGGTGATATCAACCCTGTCTAAAAATCCAAGAGGGTCAGGGTATGTAACATGTAGCTCAGTGGTAAAGTGCCTTTGGGTTCAATCCTCAGTGCCAAAAATAATGAATTAACTAATTTTAAAAAGCCAAAATCATCATTTTAGAAATAAGTGCTGTGGTCACCATTTGGGAGCGCCTGCTGAGATGCAGATTGTTGCTGAAAGCTCAGTCCTTGTTCCCCATGCTAATCCAATAAGGAGTACAGTTTTTGAGAAAAAGGATAAAAGTTTAATTCTTTGCTAGCAAAGGAGAAAAACAGGGGACTCTTGTCCCAAAGGCTGTGATTCTGCCCATCAGCAGGAACAGGGGGCTTTTAAAGAGGTGACTCAAAGGCTACATTCCACTTGTTCTCTGTTGGATTTATAATTCACTTGTTAATTTGGGGGATAGTAATTTCTGAGATCTAGTCCTGAAGCCGGAAATAAGGACAGGTAGTTAGTGTAGAAATAGGGGATTGAGTCAAATCGAGGAAATGAAGCCATGAAGCCATCTGCCTCTGGAAGTTGGAGACTGTCCCTGGAAGAATGGAATATCAAGGATCCCAGGAGCCCATTGATTACCAAATTTACCTGCCTTTATCAAGGACTGCAAGCATGGAGCAGCTAATTAATGCCCCCTGGACCCCTACCTGCCTGAATCACCTTGGCCCTCCCCCTGCTCATGGCTTTTCACTTTATGCAAACCAGGCCTAGTCACTAGGCAGGAAGGAGAGATAAGGGGGGAGAGAACTGGAGAATAAAAGAGACCTAAACCTATGAAAGATGTAGGGTACACTCACTTCTTGGGACGTTAGAACATCAGCCATGGCCCCCTTCTCCTTCCCGGGAGAAGTCTGTATTATTACCTTTAAATAAAACCGCTTGGGCTGGGGCTGGGGCTCAGTAGTAGAGTGCTTGCCTGGCATGTGTGAGGCACTGGGTTCGATTCTCAGCACCGCATAGAAATAAAACCTGCTTAATCTGCTTGCCTTGGCGTGCTTCTCTAGTGTTCAATCTTCAACATTAGAGGGAGCAGACCTCATCACCGGTCAATGGCAGTATCAGTTCCATCCCCAAATTCTGGATTACTTCATTCCTGTGGTGGGTGTGTACTCAAGGAGAGAAATCTGTAAAGAAGGAAAGAAAGGTTATTCCCTCAGGTTTCCCCTGAGATTAGGGAGGGGGAGAGAATAGGGAGAAGAAGAGAAAGAAACATGTCCATTTTAAAAATCAGTTGTAGTGGCAGAGCAGCAAGGGCTGCATTCAAAGCGTAAAGTGGATCACTGTTACAAGATTTTCAAAGGCAAATCTCAGGGTTTAGGGAAATAGGAGCAAGTTGAAGTGACTTGCTTGTGTGCTGCTAAATAGGAGGTTGTGAGCTAATAAACTCTTGTTCATTTACTGGTGAGAGCCCGAACATTATGATTCCTCAGGGTACTAAGCTTGAAAGCACCCAGAAACCACTCTGGATGTGGGAACTCATGCAAGAGAGTTTATTAAGCAGACAGGCAGAGTGTCTCCCTACAGGGTGAGAGAGAGAGAGAGCACGTGCAAGAGAGAGAGTGAAAGCCAGGAGGAGAAAGGGAGAGAAAATGGCGGGGGAGCTGTTAAGTAGTGGAATTTTGCAGGCTAATAACAAAGGACCAATGACTGGTGAGGAGGTTCGTGGGCTAACAATCTGGACCAATTACTGTCAGGAAGTTTGCAGGCTAACAATCTGGGTTGTAAAGTGGTGTGGGGGGAGGCAGAATAATGGCGGCAGCAAAATAGCAGGTCTGATGCCAACATTTTTCCCTTTTTGTTTTTATAGATACTGGGTGTGGGACAATGGTCTTTCTTCTGTAGCTTCTTCCTGCTGGTTAGGAGCGAAGAGTCTCATTCCTGAAAAAAAAAGAGGAGTAGGGAGGGCTTTAGGTGGAGCAGAGTTTTTGGAGCCGGAGGTGTCAACAGTGAATCACAGGTCTCGGCTTTGGGTGTCAGGGGCTGGTAGTCTCGAAGGAGAAGCGGTTGATTGGCTGATTGATTGGTGAACTTGTGTGTGTCCGTCAGCTCCAGAACTTGTGTATCTGATCTTGTAGGAACTTCAGTAGGCAATTTAGCAGGCATGGTCCTGTTTAGGAAGATCTGTAGAAGTTGAAACGACCAAAAATTTCTGACTCTGGCAGTTTCTCTTGATGGTTATCAGGCACTCCTGCCTAAGAATCTCTTTAGTAGTCTCCAATCTTACTTATCCTTGGGGCTAACATAAGTGTACATCTTAAGTTACATTTAACTATTGTTTCTTCTTCTAAATGCCCAGGCATGGCTATGTTTTGGTTTTAACTGTTTGCTAGGCATTCAAGATCAAACTGGTCAAATTGACCTTGTTCTTATCTGTTGTTAAGGGTCAGCTGAGTTCCCACAGGGGTCACTCATGGAGAACTTGAGAGCAGATTCTTAGCTCCTTTAGTGCCATTTGCTAGGTAGAGTCTCCTTGATGAGATGGCTTCCCTTGGAAGCATCAGGGACATCTCCCTTTTTCAATGACCCTCCTCTGTAGCAGGTGCACTGATTGGCTTTTCATCCTCCAGTGGTCTCATCAATCTCCCTGATCATGACGTCATGTGGCCCAGAGTTCTAAGCTACTTAGAGAAGTTCTCTTGTTCTCTGGATTCAGGCTGACTCTGAGGGCAAGAGCCAAATACTGAAAAACTGGGTTTTTGTTTTGTTTTTTTTTTTTGCTTTTTTTTTTTTTTTGCCCTTTGTTTTAATCTCAATCTCTAAGTTTGACCTTAAACATCCAGCAAGCCAGTCTCACCAGTCATAAAGTAAGAGTACTGGGCTTTAACTTCAATGTCTATAACTTTACAGTTATTTACCCTTTTAGTGAACTGGAGTCTGTATTAGTACTGGAAGTTACTATTATATACTATCTGTTCTGTAGGTGATGACTTATTATCACAAGTTACTAGGTTGTGTGTTCTTGAAGCAGTACCTCTGCAAAACCAACAGGTAACAGTTTTATGAAAATGAAATTAGCAAGAGTAAATATATTCAGCTTGTATAATAGCTATTTTGAATTTTGGCTGAGCTATACATTATATCCCCTTTTGAGATCACAGTAATTCTACAACAAAAACCAATCTTTTGACTATAAATAAGCTGAAGTCTGCCTTATTTTGGAGCCACTCTACCATGCAATAAGGTGGGAGACAGAGCCTTATCTTATGTAAGGTGGGGCTCTTCACAAATCTTGAGTGTTCTAATTATGATGCTGATCTTTCACTTCCTTAAATATCATTTTAAGAAGTTCACATATATTGTTTCCTGAGTCTATATGAACATTAGTTAACACAATTTAACATTATATCTAAAACACGAATTAAAGAAAGGTTGAGAGAGCTTTTAACTTTCCCTTTCTGTGGCAAAGTGGCAAAATGTTTTCATGTTTCATGATATTGACCTTTAAATAAATCAGCTCTCACTAACTTTTAGAAATATATTTACATTTATAATTTTTCATCTCAGTGTAAAAGGTAACAGATTATATATATATATATATATATCTATATCTATATATATATATATCCTATTGATAACAGGTCCTATAACAGAACATTAAATGATATAAATAAGTCCCCAATAAAATTTGCTATTTTTATAAGTTTAAAATTACCATTACAGATAAGTTTAGTTTGGAGAATAGCAGCTTGATAAATGTTCTGCTTTAAAGTCTTGTATACCTGGAAAGTATGAACACATTTAATATACAAAGAATGACCATTCCACAATTATCTTGATTCTTTTATATTAACCAAATTTAGTTGTTAAAGAAAAATTTAGACTCTGTAACATAGTACAATACTCTAACAGGTGTTGTTTAACCATAATTGTATAAACCCCAATTTTTAAGACTAGTGCTCTAAAGAATAAAACTTAACAGACACAATGTAAAGAGTAAATTAGTGTTTCTAAGAAGTTGTCATTTTAACACATAGATTAAAATTTGGTTTATATCAGTACATTAGTATTTGACCTTAGGAAAAACCTTAAATAGCTTTAACTTATTGTCTCACGTACGAATAACCAACTTAGTTACATGCAAACTTGTTGAAATTTGCCCCTTACTTATAGACTTTCTTAGTACTTACTTAAACCCTCATGTATTTTATCACACAAAGATTTCTTACCTAGAAACATTTTTTCAATAAGTATATTTCCATATTTAGAAACTTTTATTTTCTCTTTTCTATCTGTTGACCCCTTTTTATTCTCATTTTGAAACAACTCTTACAAAATTTCTGAATTTAGATAAATTACTCCATTTTAATAAGATTAAATATTTTGTTATTCATAGTACTCTAATTAAAACACAGTTGAAACTTTTGGAACCATTTGTATATAGAATTGTACCTTTTAGGACATAACTCTTAGTAACTTTGTTTTTAGTAATGACACAAAGCAATTTTAAACCCTTTTTATTTACCAATCTATGAAAACACCAATAATGTTTAAGTATGTTACTCCATGGAATTTAAGGAGTTAATAGTACTCAATGTTATTTAACAATTAGCATTTTAACTTTGTAAATTAATCAGATGTCTCTACAAACACATTTGAGTAATCCCATACATGTCAAATCTACTGATTTTACTATAAAAACCAAGATATCAGACAAGTGTATTAAATAGTATCTGCCCTCTCTTTCCTGAGGAAGAAAAGTCCTAGAAGTAATTGATGTTAGACATTTTATAGATATTCATTTGACCACCTAGAGACTTGTGAGGTAAGTAAACAGAAGGTAAAAGGATTTTTTTTACTTTTATTTTTTTCATTATCTTTTTTTAACAGTGATAAATATTTTTTAAATTGTTTTCATACATGTATATAGGGAAATAATATCTGTCTCATTCTACCATCCATCCCATTAAAAGGATCTTAAGATGAACTATTTTCCTGGTCTGTACTACTATTCCCATTTTTTTGGACATGGGAACAGGCTCACAGAAATGAGTGACTTTACCTAAGTTTCCTGAAATGGAAAATGCAGAGCCTGAATTCAATACCAAGTCAATGTGGACACAAATCTGTGCTCCCTCACTGTATCACACTGTCTATTGCTGGAAAGAAGAGGGGGGAGGTAGGGAATGAGGTGGATGAGGTAGTTGGAGTCCAGGTTGTGAAGGAACCCTTGTCTACCCTGCCAAAATGATTTTCTTTCTTTTTTTTCCCACCAAAATGTTTGAATCACTTTTCCTGGGGGCAAGTTTGGATTGAAATGTACTATGGTCTGAATGACCGCCCCCCCCAAATTTGTTGAAACAATCCCTGTGGTGGTACTAAGACATGGGTCCTTTGGAGAAGTGATTGTTATGAGGGGTCCACCCTCTTTTTTTTTTTTTTTTTTCTGTATCAGGGATTAAGCGTTCAACCACTGAGCCACATTCCCAGCCCATTTTTTTATTTTTAATTTTGAGAGAGTGAGACAGACTCTAGCTAAATGACTTGGGCCTCACTAAGTTGCTGAGGCTGTCTTTGAACTTGCAATCCTCCTGCCTCAGCCTCCAGAGCTTCTGGGATTACAGGTCTGTGCCACCATGCCCAGCTTCACCCTCTTGAATGGATTGCTGTTTATAAAAAATCTTGAGGTAATTAGGTAAGACTGTATTTGCTCTTCTGCATATAAGGACGCAGTGTTCCTTCCCTTTGGGAGAATGCAGCAACATGTTTCCATCTTGAAAGTAGATTGCAGCTCTCACCAGACATGAATCCTACCAGCCCCGTGATCTTGGACTTCCCATCTGCCAGAAATGGAAGAAATAATTTTTTATTGTTTATTAATGAATAGTCTGTGGTATTTTGTTATAACAGCTCCGACTGACTAAGACAGGTAGGTCAGGTATTCCCAAAGGATGAGTGTGGGGAGAAGAGAACAGGGGAGAATTCTGTAGAAAAGAAAATAGGTAAGGGCACAAAAATCTTTATCTGGCATCTAGGAAAGGCCATCTCTAGTTGTGCTTTGGATCAGGGTCTGCCATAATCACCCATATCTCCGGAGAACTCAAGATGAAGCAAAACAGGCCCCTGGTGGTTGTAAGCAGTTGCCCATCTGTGAATTATAAAGAAAAGCTAAAGAGAATTCCTTCAGGGGCCCAACTACCCTAGCCCCCCTCTGCTTCCCACCAGACAGTGATCCCTAAAGACCCTGATCAATGAGAAGGAAGGACTAATGCTCTATTTGCCTGTCTTTATAGGTTACTGGATTTTCTCCCATTATCCCATTATCACAGTTCCAAGGATCCTCCTTCTTTAGGCTCCCCACATACTGGGCCCTGCAGTAGTTCCTCTTTGGTTTTTGTCTTTATGATGCTGGAATCAGATCCCAGGGCCTTATGCATGCATGGCCAGTGCTTTTACCACTGAGCTATACTCTCAGCCCCACTGCTTCCTTTGAACGCTTCTCAGTGACTTTTAGAATCCCACCCCTGACCCCAGACCTCAGTGACCCAAGAAACCCTTCAGCCCGGGCTGCACTTACTCCTTTATAAATGGTCATCCACACTCCCAGCCCAAATATAAGGAGAGGGGTGGTTAGAGTAGCTAAATGGAGAGAATGAAAGAGAATCAAAATAATACTACTACATCCCACTTAGTATGTGGCAGACCCTGTCTAAAGCACTTTACATATATTAATTATCTTGGCTATTTCTCATTATGCTGTGAATCAAGGGCTCCCCATCCCCCCAGCATCTGTCAAGGGAATGGGGTTTAAAAAGCTCTCTTTAATTATTGTTAATTTTTAAGTGTGATAATGGTATTGTGGTTTATTTTTAAGTCCTCATTTGTTAGAGATATATATTGGAGTAGTTTCAGACAAAATGATATGACATCTAGGACTTAAATTAAAATACTCCAGTAGGGAGAAAAAAGAGGGTGTGTAGATGAACAAAGATTGGCCAAATGTTGATAATTGTTGAAGCTTGTTATACAGGTTCATTATCCTCTTTTCTCTGTTTCTGTGTATTTGAAAATTTCCATAATAAAATTTTTAAAAAACAAAACTTTTTGACCCAACCTGCAAATTACACTGAGTCACCCACCCTCACAGACCTGAAATAAGATAATGAGGTTTAGTGGGAGAGTTCAGAATGTGTAAGTGGAGAGAAGGAGGAGCAGAATAAGGACAGTAGCTATTACCTCTATGGTACTTAAGTGCTAGGCCTTGTTTCACACATTTTATATGTGCTAAGTCTTTTATTCCTCTTACCAACCTTATTAGGTAGTATATATTATTATCATTCCTCCTTTACAGATGAGGAAGCTGAGGCACAGAAATATTGAATAATTTAAACAAGTTTACATAGTTTGTGAGTAGGAAAGCTGATTTCCAAACCCAGGCAGTCTGGCTTTTGCTCTTTCTGTACCCCCACTTTTTTCATTTTTGGCACTGGGGATTGAACATAGGACCTTGCACATGCTAGATAAGTGCTCTACCACTGAACCCACACCCCCAGTAGGCTTTCTGCTCTTAAACGCTATACTAATTAGATATAGAAAACAGGTGATAAGGGAAGAAAAGTATTCATTCATCTTTTCATGTATTCATTCATTTAATGAATGCCTTTACATTGACAGGCAAGGATCTGGGAGCTTAGTAGAATGGCAAACAAGATAGATGCTTACTATCAGAGGGTGTAAAGTTTGATGGGGGAATTGGGCACAGTGGTGCACACCTGAATCCCAGCAACTCCAGGGGCTGAGGCAGGAGGATAGCACATTCAAGGCTGGCCTCAGGAATTTAGCAAGACCCTGTCTCAAAATAAATGAAAAATTTAAAAGGACTGGGGATGTAACACAGTGGTAAAGCACCCCTGGGTTAAATCCTTAGTATAAAAACTAAAAAGTTTGCAGGGTGCAGTGGCACATGCCTATAATCCCAGCAGCTCAGGAGGCTGAGGCAGGAGGATTGTAAGTTCAAAGACAACCTCAGAAACTTAGTGAAAGCAACTCAGCAAGACCCTATTTCTAAATAAAATATTAAAAAGGGCTAGGGATGTGGCTCAGTGGTTAAGCACCCCTGAATCCAATCCTTGGTACCAAAAAGATAAAATAAAATAAATAAATAAAAGGTTTGAGGGGGGAGATGGACTTGAAACAGTAATCATACAAATATGTGGAAACTTAAAAACACGATGAAGGCTCAAACAAAACTACAGGCAATTATGAGAGCATAACATGAAGTACCTGATCCATTCCAGAGGAGCTGGGGAGGGTTTCACTCAGCAGTATTTGTGCTGAGAACTGAAGGGTTAGGAGCAGTTAACAAAACAAAAAGGGAGCCAGGTACATTGGTGCACAACTGTTATCCCAGGTACTCTGGAGGCTAAGGCAGGAGGAACACAAATTTGAGGCCAGCCTGGGTAACTTAGCAAGACCCTGTCTCAAAAACTAAAAGGTCTTGGGCTATAGTTCAACAGTAGAATGCCCCTGGGTTTAAGCCCCATTACTGAAAAAAAAAAGTGAGGGGTAGAGCATTTCAAGAATAGGGAATAGCATGACCAAAGGCCCTGAGGCAAGAGAGAGCCTAATATGTAGGAAGAACTGAAAAAGCTAAGGTATTTGATGCAAAGCCTCAAATACCACAATTGGAGTGGTACCACAGGTGAGGGAACTGCCACTGGGAAAGAAGTGACTGGTCCTAGGTCACACCCTGAATCAATAGCAGAAACAGGATTCAAACACAGGTTCCTTGACTCCCAACCCAGTGCTCTTTCTCACATACGCTGTGGATTCCCTGCTGTGAATAGGAAAGAGACAAATTAAGTGCCAGCAAAGTGCTGCTTTTAGGGACTGAGAAAGGAATAGAGTGCTTCTGGAAATAGGTGTAAATGACCAAATGAAGTCTTCCACTGCAAGTATATCAAGAGTGGGTTTGGGCTGGGCACCATGGTGCATGTCTATAATCCTAGCAGCTCAGGAGGCTGAGGCAGGAGAATCACAAGTTCAAAGCCAGCCTTAGCAACTTAGTGAGGCCCTAAGCAACTTATTGAGACCCTGTCTCAAATTAAAAAATAAAAAAGGACTGGGGATGTGGCTCAGTGATTAAGCACCCCTGGGTTCAATCCCTGGTACCAAAAGAAAAAAAAAAAAAAGAAAATTTTAAAAAAGAGCAGTTTGGGGCCAGGGATTTAATTTGTGTTTCCAGACAACTAATTAGTCCTTCCCCCATTTCTAGCTGGCATTGTTATAAAGTAGGAGGTCTGGAGAGGGAACAAAGTGAACTGGAACTGAGTGGATTTTTAATGTGGCACTAGGAATTGAACCCAGGAGCGCTCTAACCACTGAGCAGCATTCCCAGGCTATTTATTTATTTATTTATTTATTTATTTATGCAATACTGGGGATCAAACCCAGGGGCACTTTATCACTGAGCTCCACATCCAGTCCGTTTTGCTTTTAATTTTGAGACAGAGTCTCCCTAAGTTGCTGAGGCTGGCCTCAAACTTGCAATCCTCCTTCCTCAGCCTCCCAAGTAGCTGGGATTAGAGACATATATCACCACACCCGGTTTGGGACTGAGGCTTTAATTGTCTCTTG
Organism: Sciurus vulgaris; assembly: GCF_902686455.1. Classification (NCBI taxonomy): domain Eukaryota; kingdom Metazoa; phylum Chordata; class Mammalia; order Rodentia; family Sciuridae; genus Sciurus; species Sciurus vulgaris. Next base: position 77,708,084 of record NC_136471.1, on the reverse strand, counting down.
GGGGTGAGAATGAGGCTTTAATTGTCTCTTGGGTTGAGAGGGTTCAGTTCCAGGGAAAGGAGGAGGGAAGAGGAAAGTGCTAGGATGAAGAGTACCCTGCTGAGAGTCATCTCTGACTCTGCCAGCAGAGGGAGCCCTAAACCGAATTTCCCTAAGAGTGGCAGCTGGCCTGGACCCTGGGCTGGATAAATTATTTTATTGGAAGCTCAGCTCAGCCCAGGATACTGTGGGAATGACAAAATAAGGAATAAATGAGGAAGCTAAGATTTAGGATTAGCTGCAGGGTCTTTGCCTTAAATTTTTAGGCCTTTGATAAGTATGTTCTAAACCTGCCTTCCATGGTTTGGAGTGAAACAAGCACTAAAAGATAAGGAATCCTTTGACAGGGCAGTGCCACTGCACAGAACACAGCATCCTCCACTCCCTTTGGGCAACTTCACCCACTCCATCCACTCTGAAGACCTCGTACTCTGTCTATAACCTCATCCATCTTTCCTAGATGTTCATAGGACATGTCACCCTGGAACTTCAAACCCAACATGGCACTGAATTCATCTTCTACCCTCTCCTATGTGTACTCCCTCCATATTCGCTATATCCATTAACAGTACTTACCAACACCTCAGTTGTTCAAGAGAAACTGGGAGGCAGGGCTGGGGGTGTGGCTCAGAGGAACAGAGAAGCATCTTTGAGGTTTCTCTCTCATTTGCCTCTCACTTTCAATCCTTCAACAAGCACACTCTGGTCTAAACGACCATCATCTCCTGCCTGGACCACTTCCATAACATCCTGAATTTTCCTCCTGTTTCTATATGTGTCTGCCCCCCACCAAACCCTGTCTGACCTCCACCCAGAAACCAAACTGACCTTTCCAACAAACCAAACTATCTAAATTGCTCAAACCTGATTCATTGCCTTTAAGATCAACTCCTGCCTCCTCACCATAACTTACAAGGCCTTCCTGGCCTGGCCCCTGTACCTCTCCCACATCATGTCTCTTCTTCACAACCTGTACACACACTCTTTCTCTTCTCAAACACAATAATTTCCAGCTACTCGGATCTTGCCTCTAGACCTTCTCACATGCTGTTTCCTCTACCTGGACTCTCTTCCCTTCCTTTTTTCACCCACCATGTCCTATTCAGTCCTATTCAGGAATTGCTTCTTCCAGGAACCTTCCCTTGATCCTTCCCAACGGTCACCCCCTACAACCCCATAGCCTAGCTTTATCATTGGATTTATTCCATGGAATGTTTCAGTTTAGATATGGTGTCCCCAAAATCTCACGTGTACGACAATGCAAGAAGGTTCAGGGGGAAAATGATTGGGTTGTGAGGGTCTTAACCCAATCAGTTAATCAATTTCCTGATAGGGATTAACTGAGTGGTAGCGTGTGGCACTGGGGACTGGCTTGGGGATATATATATTTGTATCTGACCAGTGGAGTCTTTTTCTCTGCTTCCTGATCACCATGTGAGCTGCTTCCCTTTGCCACACACATCCACCATGATCTCATCTTGAGCCCCAAGGAATTCAGCTGGCCTTCTATGGACTAAGTCCTCTGAAATCATGAGCCCTCAAATAAACTTTTCCTCCTTTAAAATTGTTCGGGTCAGATCTTTTAGTCACAGCAGTGAAAAAGCTGACTAAATCACAGAATGTAGTTGCCTGGTAGACTGTCTGGCTCCCCCATGATGATGTGGGTTCTGTGAAGGACATATCTTTTTCACAGTTACAGGCTCAGAGCTTAGCACAGAACCTACGCATTGTGGCTAATCAGTAAATATTTCGTGGATGGCTAGAGAGGTAAATGTGTGGATGATTTATCAATTTACTAATCCAAAGGGGGAGGAATAGGCACCTTGATAGAACCAGAATACGGCCTTGGGCAGGACTGATGCATCCAAAAGCATACTGGGGACCAGAAAGCGGGAGGGCCAAACATGCCCATCCCAACCACTCTTCTTGCCAATATTACCTGTCTCCCTTTTATACCTCCCTCAAGGTGGACCTGAAAGTAGCACAGAGGAATCTGACTTACACCCAGGAACTGGATACCTCTCTTCTAGTCCCTTCCAAAATCTTGTTCTGGGACAAAGCCACCCATGCTTGGATATGAAATGGACAGACTCCTGCTAGTGCCTATTGTTGTGGACTTTTCAGAAGCCCTGTAGTCCTTTCTTCCCCAGGTCAAAGACATTTCTGGGACTGGGGATGTAGCTCAGTGGGGTAAAGCACTCGCCTAGTATGCGTGAGGCATGAGGCCCTGAGTTCGATCCCCAAAACTGCAAAAATAAAATTATATGTACACATACACACACATATATAGCAACCTTCATAAACTTTTCCTTAGCTTCCTCATTTTCATCCTGCGGCAGCAGAAAGCCTCCCTACACAGTATGGTGCCTCTCCCAAAAGCTGAACTCAAGACTCCTCCCTGATGCTAGCTCAAGAAGGGACTCCAAGTGGGCACCTACTGTTGATGTTTGTGGTCCTTTCCCCTTCTTCACTGGTACTAAAGGAGACAGATAGTAAAACCACAAGCTATTGGGGCAATTGCAGGACAGAGTGGGGATGAGGATTAAGTTTTTCTACAGCCCTTCGAAGGCCTTGGCCCCCTGCCCAGATCTGAGTCAGGAACTGTATGTCCCAGAACTTGCTTGCCAGCCATCTGCTCTGAGCTTAAAGAGCCTGGGGGCCCTCTGGGATGTTTTGTTCAAATTCATCAAGAAGGGCAGGGTGAGGACAACACAGCTGGGGGACCTTAGCCAGTCTAGGCCTCTGAAGGTGTAGAGAGAAAGGGCTGATTTATGACACCAGAGCATGGTGAGGGCATGGTAAGTCCCAGAGCAGAGAGCTTCTCTCACAGCACAGCCCCTCTGCTCCCAGAACCATGCTTTCCAACAACCCTTTAGATGAAACTGATGCTTTGTGAATTTTATCCCAGGCACTTTCCCTACAACAAGCAATTAGTTTGTGTTTGTTTGTTGTAGTATGGAGATTTAACCCAGGGGCACTCTACCACTGAGCTATATCCCATGCCCTTTTAAAATTATTTTTATTTTGAGACAGGATCTTGCTAAGTTGCCCAGGCTGGTCTTGAACTTGTGATCCTCCTATGTCAGCATCCCAAGTTGTTGGGATTACAGGTGCATGCTACCACACAGATTCAAAGAGATCAGGACTAGTCCCCTGGTAATTGGTTGCCGAGATTGCCAGAAAATGATTCTCCTTTTCAGTGAGCAGGTAGGCAGCCTGAGGACAAAGCTGGGAAGGGATAAAAGCATACGTCTATGTATAGGACATAGCTTGCTCCATCCCAGACAAAATGCCATTGTCCCCTGAACACACACCATCTCCAGGTGTTAGGAATGGATCAAGCAGTAGATTCCAGTTTTTCAGGTGAAAAATTTTAAGGTGAATACAAGAAAAAACTTCCTTAAGGTCTCACAGAGTGCAAGAGAACAGTTCAGATGAATGAAGCTGAGAAACCAGACAGAATTACAGGAGGAAGACTGACAAGGCACTCCTTACTCCTAAAATCCCCTGCAGCAAAGGGCATTCACATAAATTGAAAAACCAACCTCAGGCATAGTTGCTAGGGGGAAGATTTGGGAATCCATAGAAGCAGAGAATCTCAACTGGTAGTACCTGTCTATAATCACAGCTACTCTGGAGGCTGAGGCAGGAGGATTACAAATTTGAAGTCAGCCTCAGCAATTTAGCAAGACCCTCAATAATTTAGTGAGACCTTTCTCGAAATTAAAAAAAATAAAAGGATTGGTGATACAGTTCAGTGGTAAAGTGTCCTTGGATTCAATCCTCAATACAAAAAAGAATTAAAAAAGAAGAAATTTTTAAAAAGGAAGGAAGGGAATTTATCCAAGAATATTTATAGCTGTTTTATCCCTAATAGCCCAAATCTCAGAACAACCAAAATGTCCCTAAATGTGTGAATGAATAAACTTTGGTATACCCATATAGGATGGTCCGTCCCAACCAAAATTCATGTTGAGGTTTGGTTCCCATTCTAATGGCATTGAGAGGTGGTGGGGGCTTTAAGAAGCATTTGGATCATGAGGTTCTGCCCTCATGAAGGGATCAATGCTGAGGGAGTGAGTGAAGACTTGCTGTCTTGGGACTGGGTTAGCTACCACAAAATTGGTTTGACATAAAGCAAGGCTACCCCTCAGCTTTCGTCTCTTCCATATGTGAACACTTGCCCTTCCACCTTGCACCATGAAATAAAGCAGCAACAAGACCCTCAGCAGAAGTTGAGCAGATGTTGGCAGCCTGCTTTTGGACTTGCCAGACTCCAGAATCATGAGCCAAAATAAAACTCTTTTCTTTATAATTTATGCAATCTCATATATTCTGTTATAGCAATAGAAAATAGACTGAGATACCATACAAAGGAATGCCACTCAGCAAAAAAAAAAAAAAAAAAGAATTAATCAGTGCACCAATTTGGATGATTCTCAAAGGCATTACACTAAATGAAAGAAGCCAGTCTCCAAATCTCCAAATATTACAAATGCTTGATTCCACTTATGTTAAGTTCAAGAATAATCAATATGAATCTATAGTAGAAATCAGAATGGTGGTTGCCTTGGGCAAGGGTGGGAGGTAGTTGACTGGAACAATGGAAATGTTCTGTTGTTATTGAGGCAGTAGTTACCCAGGTGCCCACCATGATCACAATTCACTGAACCATGACCTTAAGACCTATGTATTTTACACTGTTGTAGATCATTCCTCGATTTAAAAAAATTATACTCAGGCCACCAACTCCGACTAATTAAATCCAAATCCCTAGAAGTGGGGTCTGAGTAAGGGCATTTAAAATCTCCCCAAGTGCTGGGGGTACAGTTCAGTGGTAGAGTGCTTACCTACCATGTGATTCCCAGCATGGCAATAAAATGTCTCTCCAACTGATGCTAATGTGCAGCCAGAGATGAGAACCACTGATTACCATTTCCAATATCTTTCCCTGGCAAGGAACCCTCTCAGCCTTCTGTGGTATGAAGACTTTTCAAAAGCTCATCAGAAAAATTGCCCTCCATAGCCACGTGAGGTAGCACATGCCTGTAATCCCAGCAGCTAAGGAGGCTGAGGCAGGAGGTCATGAGTTCAAAGTCAGTCTCAGCAATTTAGCAAGGCCCTAAGCAACTCAGTGAGACCCTGTCTCTAAATAAAATAAAGGGCTGGGTAAGTAGTTCAGAGGTTAAGTGCCCCTGGGTTCAACCTCTGGTACAAAAAAAAAAAAAAAAAAAAAAAAAGAAAGAAAGAAAAAGAAAAAAATCCTCTCCACCATCACAAGTAGAGGTAGACAGGTGGGGATAGAAGGTGAATGAGGGTACACGCTAACTATATATCCAAAAGGTTATTTTATATCAAAATACTGGATTTTATACTTTAAAATGGCAAGATGGTAAATTTTAGGTTATGTGAATTTATAAAATTTATGTTGATTTTTAAAATTAAAAGAAAAAAATCAAGAGTTCCCTTAAGGGAAATCTGCTAGAGTTTCCTCTTGCCCAGTGAGAGCTCTTCTTCTTTTATTCTCACTTAAGTAAGTTCTACTTCTTTCATTCTCAAAAAGAAGGTGCTCCATTAATTACAATGAGTGCACACATCCCATTGTAAGGACATACTTTAATTTATTTACTTAGTCTCCTATTAAAGTTTTTTATGTGTGTGGTGCTGGGGATTGAACCCAGGGCCTTGTGCATGTGAGGCAAACACTCTACCAACTGAGCTGTATCCCCAGCCCTATTAAAGTCTTTTGATTTTATAATCATAGTGACAATAAATATCCTGGTACTTGCATTTTTGCAAATATGTATATCTGTAGGATAATTTCCTAAAAGTAGAATTGGTTGGCTTAAACCTCTCTCTCTCTCTCTTTCTCTCTCTCTCTCTCTCTCTCTCTCTCTCTCTCTCTCTCTCTCTCTTTCATTCTCCCCCTCCCTCTCCTCTCTTTTAGGTATAGGGATTAAATTTAGGGGCACTTAAGCACTGACACACATCCCCAGCCCTTTTTATTTTTTATTTAGGGGTAGGGTCTTGCTATGCTGCTTAGCGCCTCGATAAACTGCTGAAGCTGGCTTATGAACTTACAATTCTCCTGCCTCAGCCTCCTGAGTTGCTGGGATTACAGGCATGCACCACTGCACCCAGCACCTTCTTTTGATAGAAACTGCCAAATTGCCCTCCATAAGAGATGAATAAATTTACATTCTTATCAGCAACATATGAGGATGCCCATTTCCCCTTACCTTTGCTAACAATGTTTTCTGGCCTTTTGATTTTTGTTCCTCAGATTATTAAAAAGTGGTGTGGGGTACACACGTGTAACCCCAGAGACTCTGGGGGTTGAGAAAGGAGGATTGCAAGTTTGAAGCCAGCCTTGGCAACTTAGTGAGACCCTCAGTAATTTAGTGAGTCCCTGTCTCAAAAAAAAAAAAAAAAAAAGGCTTGGAATGTGGCTGAGTGGTAAAGCACCCCTGAGGTCTATCAACGATACCAAATAAATAAATAAATAAATAAATAAATAGTACCACTGGTCATGAGGCTCACTTGCTCAGAATGAGCCTGTGGGGGGATGGAACTGCTGGGTCAAACTGTCCTAAAAGTAGACATTTCTCATTTTGTTAGAAACTCTTCGTTCCTTTGTTTCAATGTCACCTGTTTCTCCCCTAGCCTGTAAGCTCCATGTCTGTATCTCCAATGCCTACAGAAACTTTGGCACATAGTAGGTGCTGAAAATAATTCCTGGAATGGATGAATAGTTCAATGCCGCTTTCTTGTTTTCAAATCCTTCTCCTGGTAAGGATCTGAGATTTGGAAAGGGAGGAAGGGGCTGGAGAAGGAAGGATTATTTTTCAAATCCCTGAAGGGAACAAAACTGATTTTAAGGACTTGAGTCTATCCAAATAATTAGCAAAAAGTCTTACCTATTCACTAACTAATGGTCTCCTTGACTCAGGGAGCTGCCTTTGAATTATTGCCTTTGAATTATAGTGAGTCATTGCAAGCAATAAAATAGCCTTTCTTTGTCAATATTCTCTGCTTTAAATTTGTCACTAATTCCAGCTGGCCTCGGCCCAGCCAATCTGAATGACCGAAAGGCAGAATGAATATAATTTAATCAGTGGCTCAGCCCCCGCAGGATGAGCTTGCAGTGTCTCTGTGGGTCTCGTCCCTAAAAGGTGTCCCAGGGGCAGTGATTTTTGCACGGAATAAAAGAAGGACAGCAGGAACTTGGCTCCTGAGGCAGGGAATCTGGCAGGTTCTGGTTCAGGGCGGGGCGAGGTGGGAGAGAAGGCAATATCAGGAAAAAGAATAGTTATTGAAATAACAGTCTATTTAATGCCAGCCAGTCCTCGTTTTACAGTTTATAAACTGTTCAGGCTATTAGCTCACTCTACCCTATGACAACTTGCATACAGGTTATTATTCCTGTGTCACCTATGGGGAAATCGAGGCTCAAAGAGGTGGAAGACAAGGAGGCTTATGGCCTCCTTGCAACACATTGCCCTTGGCCCTGCCCGCCCCTGGGTACCAGCTCCCTGCCCCGACCTCCTGCTATCACTAAGCCCGCCAGCGCTTCTGCTGTTGCTATGGCATTTCTGGAGTGTCACAAGTGCCCAGGAAGCATACAAATCGACCTGCGTGAGACATAGCCCTGTGCAAAACAACTTTCAATTTACTCGCAATAATTACCACCCCCCGATAATAGCCTATACACAGGCGGATGAGGAGGGGGCAGAGTGGGGAGAGAGAAAGGAATCAGGAAGGGAAGGAGGTGGCCTTTCCAGGACTGGGGGTTTCAGGATGGGTGGGGGAAAGCAGAGAGGTGGTCTTTCTGGATTAGGGACTGAGGAGAACTCTGTCCTGTTTAGTTCTGGAAACTGGAATTTTCTTCTGGAGGAATTCTATCAAGGCATTTCATTCAGTGTTTACTGGGCACCTTTGGTAGCGAACACTTTGTTCAGCACTGAGAATACAAAGTCAAAGAATCACAGTTCCAGCAGTGGAGTAGTTCACAGAGTCAGACACAGAGACAAGGTATAAACATAAGGGCTGTCATTCATTCAACCAGTATTTATGAAGCATCTAATATATGCCAAACATTCTGTAAAGAATACAGCAGTGAAAAAAAGCAAACAAGAATCCCTGCCCTCATGAAATTTACCTCATGAAAAGTGGAGGAGCCAACAATTTTTTTTTAAAAAGTGTTAGTTGATATGTGCATGTGGATTCTCCATAGAAACAGAACCAACAGGATGTACACACACACATACACACGCACACAAACACACACTGTAAGTAATTGACTCACAACTGAAGAGGCTGAGAACAAGATCTGTAATTGGCAGGCTGGAGACCCAGGAGAACTGATGGTATAGTTCTGTTGTGAGTCCAGCTTCACAGGCAAGAAAAGATGGCTGTCACAGCTTGAAGTCAGGCAGACAGAAAGAATTCTTTCTTACTTAGGTTTTTATTGTATTCAGACCTTAAAGGAATGGAATGAGGCCCACTGTCATTGGGTAGGGTAATTTGCTTTACTTAGTCTACCAATTTAAATGTGAAGTTTTGGTTTGTTTGTTTGTTTGTTTGTTTGTTTGTTTTGGTGCTGGTGATGGAACCCAGGGCCTTGGACTTCGTAGGCAAGCAGATCTACCACTGAGCCACATCACTGAGCCCCATCGATTCGAATGATAATATAACTCAGAACACTCACAGACACACCTAGAAATAATGTTTAACCAAATTTCCAGGTCAGGGATATAGCTCAGTGATAGAGTGCTTGCCTAGCATGCATGAACTCTGGGTTCAATCCTCAGTAGTGGAAGAAGAAGAAGAAGGAGGAGGAGGAGGAGGAGGAGGAGGAGGAGGAGGAGGAGAAAAAATAGGGTAGGAGGAGGAGGAGGAGGAGAAAAAATAGGGTAGGAAGTGGGGTTGTAAATTTAAACTAATTGGGGCTGGGGTTGTGGCTCAGTGGTAGAGCACTTGCCTAGCATGTGTGAGGCACCACATATAAATAAATGAATAAAAATTTTAAAAGTTTATCAACATCTAAAAAAAATTTTAAAAAATTTAAAATAGATGATGGGAGAAGTTTCACAAGGAAGGTATCATTTGAATGAAAACTTAAAAGAAATGAGTGAGTAAACCAGACAGATTTCCAAGAAAGTTCCAGGCAAAAGAAACAGTAAATAAAAAGGCCCTAAGACAAAAGTCTCTGGTGTGTTGGATGAACAGCAATAGTCCAGTGTAGGTGGAGCAGAGTAAGCAAGAGAGAAATAGGTGGTAGGAACAGATCATGTAGATCATATGGGTCAACATAGGGATTTATACTACAAATGCAAGAAGAGACATTGCCAGATTTTAAGATGGAGAAATGACATGATTCAGTTTGTATGCCTCACCACCCACCCTGTGCTGGGATGGAAACTAAGGCCTCAAGCATGCTAGACGAGTGCTCTACCACTAAGCTACACCTCCAAGCCCTATTTTATTTTGAGACAGTGTCTTGAGAAGTTGTCGAGGCTGTTCTGGAATTTGTGATCCTCCTGCCTTAGCCTCCCAAGTAGCTGAGATTACAGGCATGTATCACCATGCCTGGCTTCAGAAGGATCATATTAAAACACAAGTCAATCCAGGCACAGTTGCACACACCAGTAATCTCAGATACTCAGGAAGCTAAGATAGGAGAATCACAAGTTCAAGTCCAGCCTGGGAAAATTAGCAAGATCCTGTCTCAAAATATATAAAAAAAAGAAAAATCCTTAAAGTGCTAGGGACATAACTCAGTGGCAGAGCACTTGCCTAACACACATAACGTCCTGGGTTCCATCCCCAGTCAGTACAGGGGGATCCCTTTGGCTTCTGCATGGTGAATAGACTGTAGGAGTGGTTGTGAGGGACAGGGCAAGCAGTTAGGCACACTAGGGGCAATGGGGCAGTTAGGGTGCTATTGTACTAATCCAGGTGATGGGGGCTTAGACCAGGGCGGCAGCTATGGAGATAGTGAAAAGTGATGGATTCTGGATATTTTTTGAAGGCAGAGCTAACAGTAATTGCTGATGGATTGGACATGGATGGGATGAGATGAAAGGGGGGGTTGGGAAATGATCAAGGAGGAAAGTGTCTCGAAGGAGGCAGTATGGTATGAAATGGAGAGTTAAAGATCATAGGGATTCATTGTTAAGTTGTACTGCATCCCTGCCCTTTGCTGTGTGACCTTGGGCAAGTTGCTTCCCGCTTCTTAACCTGAGTTTCCTCATCTGTAGGAGCTTACACAACTATTGTGAAGACTTTTTTTCTCTGAGTCAGGGTCTCATTAAGTGACTGAGGCTAGCCTTGAACTTGTAATCCTCCTGCCTCGTCCTCCAGAGTTTCAGAGACTACAGTAGTGCATCATTGTTCCTGGCTTGTGTAGAGTTAATGAGGTGATTATGTAGAACTCCCATCTCCACAGCTAGCACACAATTGTGTTCCCTGAACACCTGCTGCTTCCTTAAACTTCCTTTTTGGGGAAAGCTGAAGAAGCTTCACAGCAGAGTTAAGATCTGAGGGGGCTTTGATGGATGGGCAGGGCTTTGTTAGCTGGAGAAGAGGCACAAAGGGGATCATCCTTCACAACAGGCTGGAAGAAATGAAGCCAGTGACCAGGCAGGCCTAGTGGGAATCCAGGAAGGCTGGAGGAAGACAGGGAGCATTTGTTGTGGAGAGCATGTGATGGAAATAAAGTCATGTGCAAGGAAAGGGGTTCCACCAGGGAGGGGTGGTCCCTACTTCTGCCTGGGACCAGCCCTGGCCCAGAGGACCTTTGAAACCTTTTGAGTTACAGGATGAAGTTGGTCATAACTGTGGCACACAGAATTCCCAGGACTCTGAGGAGTTACTGAGGTTTGTGCTGTGTGGAATCACACAGCAAACATCTGGCTTGGCTACTGGCCAGGACAGACCTCCCCCCTCCAGCCATACACACTCTAATTGCAAACATATGGCCCCCAAGGCAGAAGCTCTGAGAGCCATCTTTGCATTCTGGCCTGAATCACCCTGACCTGGAACCTGCCGCAAGGGGCCCCTTACTCACTGCAGGAAAGCATGAAACCATGTATCCCCCCTTACCTGGGACCATTGTGCCCACTCTGAGGAAACCCTCTTCCAGAACCACAAACACCAACCCCTCACCTCATGGGAAGCTTTGACTTCAGACTGCCTGGGTTACCATCTGGCCTTATCCCTATTAGTTTTGTGAACTTTGACCAATCTCCTGACTTCTCTGAGCCTTATTTTCCACTTCTCCAAAGAAGGATGTAAATGATACCTCCTTCACAGACTTGATGTAAGGCTCAAATGGGATTATTTGAGATGAAGGTTTAGGGGCTCTAAGGTACTGAAAAGACTGTGGATTTCACCTTGACTCTGCACCCCGATCCTCATCTCAATACTACCACTACCATTATGTGACTCATAGGAAAAATTATACCAAACTGCAGAAAGGGTAAGAAAGTCTAACCAAGTTCTGATTTTTCCTGTGATGACTACTTTGCTGGAGTTCTTTGAAATATCAATTGTCACATTATTTTCCAAAACACTTTGGTGGTTGTCCCTGGTTTATGAATGCCCTAAGCACTTCTATTGAGCAATGGGGCTTAGAGAATATGTATTTGGAAACCATCATGGGCTAGTCATATTCTTGTTGGCCAGGATCAGTTAACACTCAATAAAATTACCATCTGCCAAGGAATGTTCTAGTTCATTTTATCCTTATGACATACCTTATGAAGTTAATATAATTATTATCCCCTTTCATAGATAGGAAAGCTGAGAAGTGGTGGGGTGGTGGAGGTTTTAAACACAGGCAGTCTTGTTGCAGAAGCCATATGCTTAACTACTCTGCTAGTCAGCACCCCCATCCACAGGTGATTGGTTCCAGAACCACCCCCACACACTAGTACCCAAATCTGAGGACACTGAAGACCCTTTTTGGTACTAGGGATTGAATTCAGGGGCAGTTTTTTTTTTGTTGTTGTTGTTGTTTTTTTTGTTTTTTGTTTTTTTTTTTTGGTTTGGTTTTGGTACCAGGGGCACTTAACCACTGAGTTATATCCCTAGCCCTTTTTGGTTTTTTTGTTTTTGTTCTTTGTTTTTTTTGTTTTTTTTTGTTTTTAATTTAGAGACAGTGTATCATTGAGTTACGTAGGGCCTCACTAAATTGCTGAGAATGGCTTTGAACTTTCAATCCTCCTGCCTCAGCCTCCTGAGCCACAGAGATTACAGGCATGTGCCAGTGCCCCTGGCTCGAGGGTTGTTTTACCACTGAGTTACATCCCCATTTCCTTTTCTGTTTTTTAGAAACTGGTGTTTATTTTCCATAACCTTATATCCATTTTGCTTATTAAGTGTCTGCAGAAGAACAGCTCAAGACCATTCTGTGGTTGTTCCTACCCATTCAGTGGCCTGAGCAGTGGGAGCTGAGACCAGTCTTCAGTGGCCGGTGGGGCACTCCAGTCTTTGGTAGGGAACTGCTGGATAGGCACAGAGGGCACCCACACACCTTTAGACAAATCTGCAACCTCAGGTTGAGTAGCAGTGAACTCAGGAGCTGGAGCAGTCTATTCACCCTGAAATTCTTCCTTGGTCACAGCTTTTTCAGCAGCAGCCTGTTCTTCCTTTTCTTTCTCTTCAGGATCTCTGTAGAAGATCAGACATGACCTCCCACGGGTGTTCACGGGAAATGGTGCCACACATAGCTAGAACTTCTCAGGCCAACATCTACCACATCAGACCCACAAAATGAGCTCCCTTGTTGTTGCACGGAATGGCAATGTCCACATAGCATGGAGGAGAGTCTGTGTTACACAGAGGAATGGTGGGCAGATTGACATAAGATGCTTCTGTAAGAGGCAGGTAGTCAGGCCTGGGATCAGTAACCACCAGAAGATGAGGCTCCCGGAAGGCTGCCTGGATCTGGTTAGTGAAGGTTCCAGGAGTGAAGCAGCCAGCAATAGGAGTGGCTCTGGTGGCAGCAGCAAACTTCAGCACAGCCCACTGACCAATATTCCTAGAGGATATGACACTGACCTCAGCAGGGTTTTCGATGGCAACAATGGCATGAGCTGCCAGCAGAAGCTTCTCCCAGGTCCTCTTCAGGTTTACGATGTATATGCCATCACTTTTCCTTTTGTAGATATACTTTTCCACCTGGAAATCAAGGTTGACGCCACCTAAGTGGGTTCCTGCTGCAAGGAATTTGAGGACCTCCTCCTCCTCCTTCATTTGCAGGACATCAAGGGTCTGGACATTGTGAAAGTTTCCCTTTAAGTTACAATGGGAATCAAGAACAATACTGTATGGACCCCTCCCTGGGTAGTGTAGAAAAGCACCCCCTAATTCTTTTTATTTTTTATTTAGAGACAGACTCTCACTAAGTTGCTGAGTGTGGCCTCCAATTTCCAATCTTCTGGCCTCAACCTACCAAATCACTGGGATTACAGGTGTGTGCCACTGCACCTGGCATTCAAGACCCTTATATGTAATGACATGAGAGGGGTTGTGGGTGTAGCTTAGTGGTACAGGATACAATAGACCCTGTGTTTAATCCCCAATACCAAAAAGAAAAGAAATAAAATGGCATATTCATTATATATAACCTACTCACATCCTCCCCTATATTCATATTTATTTATTTGTGGTACTAAAGATTGAACCTAGAGGCATGCTACCACAGAACTAGATCCCCAGGTTTTTAAATCTTTATTTCAAGTAAGGGTCTCACTAAGTTGCTCAGGCTGGCTTTGAACTTGCAATCCTCCTGCCTCGGCCTCCTGAGTTGCTTGGATTACAGGCATGTGCCACCATGCTTGCTTCCTCTCCTATACTTTAAATCATCTCTAGACTACTCATACCTAATACAATGTAAATGGTATGTAAATAGTTGTCCTATATTGTTTAGGAAATAATGGCAAGAAAAAAGTCTGTACATGTTTAGTACAAATGCAAATTTTCCCTAAATATTTTCAATTCACAGTTTGTTAAATCCATAGATGTAAAACCTGTGGGTGTGAAGGGCCAATTGTAACTGTCTCTTCAACTTTGTCACACATGTGAGAACCTCACATTCAAGGGGACTAGAATGGGTTAAGAAAAGAATTGAGTAGGGCATGGTGGTTCACACCTGTACTCCCAGTTTCTCAGGAGGCTGAGGCAGGAGGATCACAAGTTTAAGGTCAGCTCAGCAACTTAGGGAAACTCTGTTTCAAATTAAAAAAAGAAAAATGCTGGAGATGTAGCTCAGTGGTAGAGAGTGTTCTGTACTACTACTGAGTATTCAGTCCCTAGTACTGAGAGAGAGGGAGAGAGAGAGACAGACAGACAGACACAGATTGTTTGCTGAAACCCAACCCCAAACTTACATACTTACTGCAAAATATATTGGTGCTTAATTAGGTCAATTTCATTCTGTATTTCCTCCCTTTCTCTGTCTCACCACCCTCCCCCTCAGTCTCCTTCCTCTACTCCACTGACCTCCCCTCTATTTTTGTGGGATTCACCCTCACTAAAATCAGCATACTCTTGTGATACAGCACATCAATGTTTATAGCAGTACAGTCCAAAATAGCTGAATGATGCAACCAGCCCAGGTGTTTGTCAACAGATGAATGGATAAAGAAAATGTGAGCTGGGCATGGTGGCTCATACCTGTAATTCCAGCAACTTGGAAGCTGAGGCAGGAGGATCAAGAGTTCAAACCAGCCTCAGCAACTTAGCAAGGTGCTAAGCAACAGTGAGATCCTGTTTGCAAATAAAATATAAAAAAGGACTGGGGATGTGGCTCAGTGATTAAGCACCCCTGGGTTCAATCTCTGGTACCAAAAAAAAAAAGAAAATAAGAAAGAAAGAAAGAAAGAAAGAAAGAAAGAAAGAAAGAAAGAAAGAAAGAAAGAAAGAAAGAAAGAAAGAAAAGAAGGAATAAAGAAAGAAAGAAAATGTGGTATGTATACATAATGGAGTTCTACTCAGCCATAAAATGAGTGAAATTACGGTATTTGCTGGTAAACGGATGGTAAATGGATGGAAATGGAGAACATCATGCTAAGTGAAATAAGCTAGACTCAGAAAATCAAGGGTCAAACGTTTTCTCTCATATGTGGATGCTAGAGCAAAGTGAGGGGAAAAGGGGGCATATGAATATATGCACTGAATTTCACTGTTATGTACTTAAAAGAACAATAAATAAATAGAAGGAAGACCAGAGTGAGGGGAGCGGGGAGGGAGAAAGGGAGGAAGCACTGGGAACTGAAATGAAGCAAATTATATTCCATGCATATATGATTATGTCAAAATGAATTTCACTATTATAATTTAAATGCACTAATAAAAACCTTTTAAAAAAACAAAATATATGAGTACTCAAATTGGTGACCGTGCTGCCTCATGTCCCTCTTTGGGGAGGCATCTATAAATAAGGGGTTTGAATTAACTTCCAAAAGGTACTTTTATTTTTTTATTTTTTGCAGTGTGAGAATCCAACCCAGGGCCTTGTGCTTTCATGCACTCTACCACTGAGCTACACACCCAGCCCTGAAGTTACCTTCTTTATTCTGCTTTGAGTCTTGCTATGATGCCCAGGCTGGTCTCAAACTCCTTGGTTCAGGTGATCCTCCTGCCTCAGCCTCCCAAATAGTTGGGACTACAGGCACACACCACCATACCTGGCTTTTGCACCTATGTATTTTAATCATTTGCTGCCTGTTTTAGTCAGCCTTTTTGCTGTTGTGACCAAGAGATCTGAGAAGCGCAATTACAGGTGTTTATTTGGGGGCTCACAGTTTCAGAGGTCTCAGCTCAAAGATGGAGACTCCATTGTTCTGGGCCCTGAGGTGTGGCAGAAGAGTGTGGCAGAGAAAAAAAGTGGCTCAGAACCTGGCACCTCAGAGAGAGGGCTTCTCTCAATAAGGACAAAATATATACCCCAATGGCACACCCCCGGTGACCCACCTCCTCAGCCATATTCTACCTGCCTACAGTTACCACACTGATTAGGTTAAGGCTCTCATGACCCAATCACTTCACCTTTGAAATTTCTTGCCTTACACATGAGCTTTGGAGGGATACCTCATATCTAAACCATAACACTGAGAATTAGATCTGGTTATTATAAAATTATCAGTACCGTAATGCAAATTAACATTAATTTAATCAACTAATGATTCATAATTATGATTAATAATGTAATGGATCTTGTTATATTGTATTGTGTAAGTTATTATTATGAGGTTATTATGATATTAATTTGGATTTTGTGATTCTCCCTCCAACCTTGCCTCTCACAACTCTTTCTCCCTCGTCTTCCCTTGCCATTACTTGTCACATACACACACCACCCCAGATTTTCTCATTTTCTGCTCTCTCTTGCTGGAAAATCTTTTTCTCCATATTTTCTGATCCCTCTCTTTCCCCTTTTTGTCTTTCTGAGATCCTACCCAAACCCTCCCCCAGATTAATGTAGATGGCCCTTCTGTGGGCCCCCAGAACACCCTGTGCTTCCCTGCTCAGAACCACATTGTAATCATTTACATATTGGACTCCTGGAATTTGATCAATGGTTTGATAAGCAGCTAGTGCCTTTTTTTTAATAGATAGGGTCACATTATGTTGCCCAGACTGGCTTCAAACTCCCCAGCTCAAGCAATCCTCTTGCCTCAGCTTCTTGAGTAGGTGGGACTACAGGCATACCAAGCTAGGAGCCCTATGTCTTTTTTGTCACTATATCCCAAGTTCTTAGCACCCTGCTGGGTCTATAGTCATTATTCAATAAATGTTGTCCTGCCTATAATCCCAGCTACTCAGGAGATGGAGGCAGGAGGATTGCAAGTTTGTGGCCAGCTTCAGGAATTTAGCAAGACTCTGCTCCAAGTAGAACCTAAAAAGGGGTTGAGGTTGTAGGTCAGTGGTAAAGTACCCTCTGTGTTCAATCTCTAGTACCATAAAACAAACAAACAAACAAGAGATTCACCTGGCAACAATCAGCACTCCCTGCAACCTACTTCCTTTCAGGGTGTCCTACCCACCCCTACCATTCCAAGGAGGCAAACTTCTTAGAAGCCAAAAGCTGCTGAGTGCAGAATGAGAATGAACAAAAATGTATGGACTGGCTAGCTGATCACTGTGAGAACTTTCTCTGTGTGCCCTAGAAGTATTTCTGTCCTTGAGTTCATATTTGGCTCACCCAGTGTGGGCTGGTGGAGGAGTGTGTGTGAGGGGTTGTTGCTGTTGATATTGTTGTTCTCTATAACATGGCAAATAAGCCTCAATACCCTGGGGGTCCTTATGGAGATACACTGAGGTAACACATGGAGGTTTTTTGTAAACTGCAAAGGGCTACATGTAGCACTTAATGATGATCACAGAAAAGGTATTGCTCTTTGGCTCAACTCTTTTCAAGACCCCATGCAGAGAAGGGCCCTCCTGTTCATACCGCATTACCTCTTGTAATCAGGTTACAATTGATTGACATTATCACTTTCTTTATATCTGGCAGATTCCCAGCCTGCAGCAACACGCTGGTCGCCATAGAGACCTGAGGAGCCCCCTTGTCTCACTGGTATCATATTCACAAATGAACCCTTAAAGTGGATTATTTTGCAGATGGCTGATCTCATCTATTCAATGCAGATTCTATTAGTTCCAATTTCAGAATGTGACATTTTCTGACTTTGTCCCCTTAAGCGCAAACAAAAGTATGGATTTTTGTTTTTGCTTTCAGAAGTAAATAAGTGCTACATATGCTGGCAGAACAGTAAGGAAACCAGGCAGAAGGAAGAGAAGGTTTGTAGGGGAACTGCAGGATGTACCTCTCGTTCATTCATGTTTGGCAGTACACACATGAGCCAGTGGGTGGGTGAAGTGCTGGGGATAGAGCCATGAACAAGATTAGCCTTTTGGACCTCATAGTCTCCCTGGGGAGACAGACAATTAAATAGATAATTTTTGTGTATTTATTTGTGGTACTGGGGATTGAACCCAGGACCTCACACATGCTAGGCAAGCACTCTACCAGTGAGCTATATCCCCAACCTTTTTTTATTTTTAGACATGGTCTTGCTAACTGGTCTTGCTAAATTATCAAGACTTGCCTCAAATTTGGGATCCTTCCACCTCAGCCTCTTGAGTAGCTGGAATTAGAGGCATGTGCCAATGGTGTCCAGCCTAAATAACCAATTTTAGTATGGTGTGGCAAAATCTATGATGGGAAGAACAGAGAAACTGTGCATGGGCTCCTAACTTCCCAGAGATTTTCCATAGGAAGCAACATCTCAGCTGAGATCTGAAGGACCAGTGAGAGTCAATCAGTAAAACAAATTAGGAGAAAGAGAATAAGCAGGGAGCAGAATGAAAATAAAATGTTCTGGGAGGGAAAAATAGTGTCCAAAGAATCTGAAGAGAGAAGAGAACTGGGTGAATTTGAAATCCTAAAAGAAAATCAGAAACAAAAAGAAAAGAAAATCAGGAATAGAAGCACCATTCAGGCAGGATGAAGGAGGAAAATAATGAATTCTGTTTGGGATATGCTGAATTTGAGACACCTGGGGATCTTCCAAAAGGAGATGTCCAGGCTGCAATTGACCACATGTGTCTGACATCCAAGAAAGAAGACAGGATGGGCAACAAGGAATTGGGAGTTGGGAGCTACTGTGTTGTCCTTTCATTGAGAATGTGTCTGAGGACCACCACAGGGAAGGCTTGCAAGAAGTCACAGTCAGTGCATTTGAACAAAAGGTTTTAAAGAGAAAGTGACACAATTCAAGCAGTGTTCTGGGAATTGGGCATTAGTGTGTGAAAGAGAGACTGGGATGGGAGCAGAGGAAACAGCCCCCCCAGCGGAGGTTGCTGAAGCAGGTGGAGAAGGAGGACCCATGAGGGGTACTGAGGCAGCATATTCCGTAGGACCAGGACAGCTTTCTGGGCCAAGAAGCCTGACACACAGTGGTGTACTGTAACTGACTTGTCCAGCTTGCCAGAGCCAGTTGTTAAATTTTCAGGAATTTTCTGAGCCACTTGTTAAAAACAGCCATTACTAAAAACAAAACAAAAAATTAAAACTATATTTAAAATGTTTTATCTAAACACTTTCAATGAAGTAAGTTATATTAGATACAAACATAATAAACACTAAAAGTTTATTACTTCCTTGGGCTGAGTGTATGCCTCAGTGGTAGAGTGAGTTCTTAATATGCACAAAGCCCTGCGTTCAATTCCCAGCATCAAAAAAATTATTTAAAGAAAAAAAACCTCATTAATTCCTAATTATCTTACTACATTTTACTATTTTTTATGTCCTTGAGAATACTCACAATTATATCTGCATGTTGGAAATGCTATATAATGGTTTGCTACAGTACATCTCTTCCCAACTCCCTATTCAATGACATTATGTCAGTCACTTGAAATCAGCCACAGAAATTAGCAAACACTACGAATCAGGGCTTGGTTAATTGTTTTGCTGATAGAAGTGATGGAGCAAATGTTTAAAATGGAAGATTACTGCCAGGTATCATGGTGCATGCCTATAATTCCATCTAGTTGGGAGGCTGAGGCAGGAGCATAGCAATGTAGGGAGACCCTGTCTCAAAACAAAAAATAAAAATGACTAGGGGGATGGGTAGCATCCCTGGTTTCAATTCCCAGTGCCATACACAAAAAAGATGCAGATTAAGGGGTTGAGGGTATAGCTCAGTGGTAGAGTGCTTGCATGCCCAAGGCTCTGGGTTAGATCCCCAGCACCTCAAAAGAAAATAAAAAAGAAAGGAAAAAAATTAAGATTAAATTTAGAAATGGCTTAGGGCAGTGGCACATGCTTTTTATCCAAGTTACCCAGGAGGGTGAATCAGAAGGATGGCAAGTTTGAGGCTACCTTGGTGAATTAGCAAGATCCTGTCTCAAAATTTAAAAATAAAACATGCTGGGGATCTGTCTCACTGGAAAAGCACCCCTGGGTTTACTTCCCATTATCCCCCAAAAAGTGTATTGTGATTGTAACCATTACAATATTCACAGTACAAAAAAATTAAGGAAATACTCTTTCATCATTCAAAAACTATGATCCAAATCAGCAAAGAAGTTATTCATGTTAACAAACAAGTAATGTTCCAACATACATACCTTTATTGTTTCACTTTTGTTTAATTTGTTAATGTAAACAAAAATATTATTCAACACCCAAACTAAAATTCCTTTGTTAACTGCAGACATAACCATAGATTGGCCATGGATACAAGAGTTCGGCAAAAACCAATGAAAGTATTTGGTAAGAATCAACTGGTTCTATGCAAAA
The DNA here is from genome assembly GCF_902686455.1 of Sciurus vulgaris. NCBI lineage: Eukaryota > Metazoa > Chordata > Mammalia > Rodentia > Sciuridae > Sciurus > Sciurus vulgaris. Next base: position 77,687,731 of record NC_136471.1, on the reverse strand, counting down.
TCTCAATAAAGAATATTGTATACTTTATTTTTATTTGTAAATTGCCATACATATTTTATATTAGTAAAATTTACAATAAGTTTATGTTCATATATACACTATATACACACACACACTTTGTTATGAATCAGTCAGTTAAACATTTACCACCACACCACATGCTGACCATTGTTAGAAAACCTAGGAAAAAATGCATGAGCATGTTCATAGGAAAGCCCTGGGAATGAAATGAAAGGCCACTGACTCTTGGGACATTTCTTTCTTTTTTTTTTTTGAGGATGGTGCTGGGACTGGAACCCAGGCCCTTGCACATGTCAGGCAAATGCTCTACCACTGAGCTTCACCCCACTGCCAGCCCTCTTCTTTTTTCTTTTCTCTTTTTTGGGGGGATGAGTACTGAGGTGCTTTACCACTGAGCTACATTCCCAGTCTTTATTTGTCTAATTTAAGTATTTTTTTAGTTGTAGTTGTCAATAGACCTTTTTTTATTTATTTATTTTATGTGGTGCTGAGGATTGAACCCAGTGCCTCACACGTGCTAGGCCAGCACTCTACCACAGAGCTACAAACCCAGTCCCCCTTTTTAATTTTTTTATTTTGAGACAGGGTCTTGCTAAGTTACTTAGGGCCTTGCTAAATTGCTGAGGCTGGCCTTGAACTTGCAATCTTTCTGCCTCGGCCTCTGGAGTCACTGGGATTACAGGTGTGCACTACCATGCCCAGTTCTAGCCCTCTCCTTTTGGTTATTATTATTATTGTTAATAAAAACTATTGTCTCTTAGGAATACTTTTTTTTGTTACTGGGGCTTGAACCCAGGGTTGCTTTACCACTGAGCCACATCCCCAGGCCTTTTCTTTTTTTTTTTTTTAATTTTGAGGCAGGGTCTTGAAAAGTTGATGAGACTGTCCTTGACCTTATGATTCTCTGGCCTCAATCTCCCCAGTCTCTGGGATTATAGGCAGGTGCCCCTGTGCCTGACCCTTGGAAATATTCTTTGTTATTATTATTGTTTATTGTGCAGACTACAACATTCGCAGAAATCAAAATGGTAGAGAAAATTTACCCAGAAACTCCTGCCTGTGCAAACCAAATCTTTCATTTTTTGCTACTCCCATTAGGCTGTAGGATTGATCTTCATGTTTGGGGAGTTTTTGAGGCTTAAAAACCTGAGGCAGATGAGGGGATTTCTGATTCAGGATGGGAAATTCCTATAAGAAAAGATAGCATCTCTCTTGGATATATAGTTTATACTCAAGGTAACATGGAAATTGATTCCTTGGGTAGAGTTCCTAAACCCCAGCACTTACCTCTTGGCACCAGGAACCCAACTCAATGTCATCATGTCTGCAACTTTTTTTTCAGTACTGGGCATTGAATCCAGGTGTACTCTACCACTGAGCTACATACCCAGCCATTTCTATTTTTTACTTTGAAAGTTGTACTATGTTGGCCAGGCTAGTCTTGAACTAGCCTGCCTCAGCCTCCTGGGAAACACCAGAGTGTGCCATGCACACAGATGAAATTTGCTTTCAGAGAGTTTAGAAATAGGTATGTGAGTATGTGTGTTTGTGTGTGTGTGTGTTTACATATAAACAGTTTCAACTTATAATGGTTTGATTTATGATTCTTCAACTTTATGATGCTGTGAAAGCAGTGTGCATTCAGTAGAAGCCATACTTCAGGATTGGGTGTAGCTTGGTGGCAGAGTGCCTGCTTAACATGCCAGAGGCTCTGGGTTCTATCCCCAACACCAAAAAGCAAAACAAAACAAAAAACCCAAAACCAAAAAAATAAACCCCCACTGTACTTTGAATTTTGAGTCCTGCTCTTTTCCTGGGCTGGAAATATGTGGTAGAATGCTGGACAGTGGCAGTGAGCCACAGCTCCCAGTCAGCCATGTACATGTTCACAAGGGGGGAACACCTATGACTCTACAGTGTACTGCACTGCATTGCTAAGCTATGATATTCAGTAGGTTAGGCATATTAAAATGCATTTTCATTTTGTGATCTTTTCAACTTACAATTGATTCCAGCCGTACCAGCCTTCTTGCTGTTTCTTTTTAAAGATGGGGTATACAAGTCATTTTGTTGGAAATGTGTAGTTTATTCTAATGATATAGAATAAACAAGTCCATTAATACAACCTGGTATTAGGATGGAAATCGTCTCCACGTTAGAGCTATTTGCTTTTTAAAAAAAAAAATCCCTAGCCAGGTGCAATAGTATGTATCTATATTCCCAGCCACTCTGGAAGCTGAGTCAGAAGCATCATTTGAACCAAGGAATTCTAGACCAGCCTGAGCAACACAGCAAGACCCTGTCTCAAAAAAGAAATGGCAAGGAGGTCATTGTGGCTGGAATGGATTGAGCCAGGATGAGTGGAAGGAGATGAGGCCAGAGGATAGATTGTGAAGGCTTCACAGATCCTTGTGGCTTTTGATGAGTGAGATAGATGGGAGCCATCTGTGGGCTGAGAGAGGTGTGATCTAACCTGACTTACACACTTTAAACAGGATCTCTCTGGCTGCTGGGTTGAAACCAAAGGAGGCAAGAAAATGGAAGCCATGAGACAGTTATAGGCTTGTGCCATCTGTAGTCTAGAATGTAGGCAAGAGTTGTTAGTGACTCTTAGCCATTCCACAATGCATACGTACATGAAAACATGTTATATGCCATAAATACATGCGATTTTAATTTGTCAATTAAAAAGAAAAAGAACTGTTGGTGAATAAGACCAGGGTGGTATCAAAGAAGGTAAGAAGTTGTCCAATACTATTTTGGGAGAAGGGCAGCCACTGTGCTATTTAGATGTTGCTTTGTAAGTTTATTATGAAAAACCTCAAACATGCAGAGGTACAGAGTACTATAAACCCCCTGTACCCATCACCCACCTTTGATATTATCAGTTCATGGCTAGTCTTAGTTCATCTATACCCACACCCACTTCCTCATCCACTAGATAATTTTATTTATTTATCTACTTTTTTATATTTTGCAGGCTGGAGATCCAATCCAGGGCCTCACACATACCAGGAAAGCATTCTACCACTTAACTATATCCTCAGCCCCTCAAGAGATTACTTGAAAACAAATGACAGCTTGTTATTTCTTCTGCAAATCCTTCAGTATGTATCTCTCAAAGGAAAGGAGTCTTTAAAAATATATAGCTATAATATGATTATCTCACTAAAAATGAATAATTATTTCTAAATATCATCAAATATGGATTCTGGACATATTTTACAGTTACAGCTGCCAGAATTTTCTCATAGAATTATATGTGGAGTATAAGAAATGAATCAAGGATATATGCAGGTCCTTTTTTTTTTTTTTGTGCCAGGGATTGAACTCAGGGGCATTCAACCACTGAGCCACATCCCTAGCCCTATTTTGTATTTTATTTAGAGACAGGGTCTCACTGAGTTGCTTAGGACCTCACTGTTTCTGAGGCTGGCTTTGAATTCTCCTGCCTCCTCCTCCTAATCGCTGGGATTATAGGCATGCACCACTGTACCTGGCTCAAAGCTTTTGATCTGAATAACAACTGGTAAAGTGGATTTGCCAGGGAAGACTATGGGTAGACTAATCAACATGGGGCAGGGGATAGGGGTGAATATCACTTTCTGTAATTGATCTAGCAAAAATAAAACAGGATATTGGGCCTCAAAAAGCCAAAATGAGGGACTGGGGGACTAACCCATATAACATGTTCCTAGCATGTCCAATGCCCTGGGTTCAATTTGTAGCAACAAAAGAAAAAAAAAAAAAATCAAAATGGTTCTGTAAACTGTAAAATACTATGTAAGTCCAAATGTTCGTTTTGTTCTTATTCTTACTCAGCTGTGCTGCCATGCTGCTCTCTGACTAGGGTGTGAGGCCCAGCCTGCTGGAGGTTACAGGGACATAAAGCAAACCTCATAAAGTTCTGCTTGCTTCATTCTGTTTCATCTCAGAACCATTTGTTTGCCTCCCTGCTGAGATGATCTTCAAGGTTCCCTCCAGGTCTAAGATTTTATGAATTGACTTGAAAGACTTACAGACACAAGCCATTTTGTTTGGAAACCTATAGTTTATTCTAATGATATAGACCCCATTACCTAAATCATTAATACAACCTAGTATTAGAATGGAAATCATTCCCACATTGGGGCTAGTTGCTAATTAAAAAAAAAAATCCTGTCCTGGTTTAACAAAATTAAAAAAAAAATTAAAATGTCATTAAAAAGCAGTCTCCTGGTGATGTGAAGACTGTAGTCAAACACCATTTCTCCATTTTATGTGAGGTGGTCCACCAATTAACATTCAGGAAACTACTGCATCTGTGCCTAGAATCAACTTTGTTTTCTCTTTTCTTTTTTTTAAAAATTGAACCCAGTGGGCTTTACCACTGAGCTCTATCCCTGGCCCCTTTTCAATTTTTAATTTTGAGACAGGGTCTTGCTAAGTTGAAAGACTGGCCTCAAAGTTGTCATCCTCTTGTTTCAGCCTCCCAAATTGCTAGGATTACAGGTGAGTGCCACCACACCTGGCTTGCCAAGAATCAACTTTGTGTTTCTCATTTTTCTACATTTGCTTTAGTTTTTGTTGTTCTTTCTTTTTTCTTTCTGTACTAGGGATCTAACCCAGGGGCACTTAACCACTGAGCTACATCCCCGGTCCTTTTTATTTCAAGATAGTTTAAGTTACTTAGAGGCTCGCTAAACTGCTGAGGCTGGCCTTGAATTGTGATTCTTGTCTCTTCGTGTCAGCCTCCTGAGTCGCTGGGATTACACTGTGTGCTATCCGTGCACTTTGGTTTCTTAGCCCAAATCCAAAACATGTCTATGATCTGCTGAGCTGATGGTAAACTAGAACAAACTAGAAGCAAAGTGCAGCCAAAGTTGTTGAGCAGGGTAGCAGCAAGAGTCCAACATTTGGAGACCAAGTACCTAGTTACTGGATAGAGTCCTAACCTCTGGCCTTCCAGTCTCAATCTGCTGGTTTCTCAAGGGAACTTTAACATTACTTCTGACTTGGCCCCTCATCACAACTGGCTACCTGAATGAGCTCTTCTCTTGAGAGCCAAGCTTAAGAAACCCGTTTGACAATCCCTCTTTTGTGGCCCTCTTACCCACCCACTATTTGGCTGTACTGATCCTGCAAATTCCTTCTCTTTCCTTATGCAGGTCCTGGGGCTCCGGCCAACATGCTTTGAAGTCTGCAATAGGGAAGGCAGAGAAGTCCTGTGGGGCCATCTCTGGACTTTTGAGACTCTTGGCACACCTCCTTTAGCTGCTTAGTTTGGAAACTGCTGTTTTCTGGCAAAATCAAATAGCTGGCTGGGTGTGTGGCTGAGTGGCAGAGTGCTTGCCTAGCACGTAGAAGGTCCTGGGTTCCATTCCCAGCAGCACCCCCCAACAAAAAAGTAGGCTGAGGATCCTGACTCTTAAAACCAGGTCATAGCCCAGAGATGGTCAGGGGGCAACACTGCTTTAAGCTACTGTTTTAGCAGGTCTCACATGTCTGGAAAACAGACTTGGGACAGATTCCAATTTAACATGCAAAGCTAAGCTGGGTATGACAGTGTAGTGCATGTTAGTATTCACAGTGATTTGGGAGGCTGAGGCAGGAGGGTCACCTTGGGGGGCAACATTGAAACCCTATCTCAAAATGGGTAAAAAGGCCTGGAATAGAGTGTTCCTGGATTCAATCCCAAGTACTGAGGGGGAAAAAGATACACAACTAAAGTAATCAAATTATGTGCATGCATGAACATACCACATAGGAACTCACTATTCAGTGTAATTGTTAAAGATGCAGTTACTTTATATGCTTATGCCTCAGATCAGAAAATGTCTGTTATTCCAGGGCAAGGGGATGTGCTTCCCTGGCATACGTGAAGCCCTGGCTTTGATCCCTGGAGCCCACCCTCCCCCACAATAAAAAAAAAAAAAAACTCTTCCTAAATCTAGTAAACTTGAGTAGTCTGCAAGTTAAATGCAAGGTGTTATGATGGTGAGATACACTGTGTCTCATATCTAAAAAGAAAACAAAAAAGATAATGAGTTACCACCTATAGGAGGAGTGGCTCTTCAGTGGTTAAGAACAGCTGGGCTCAATCCCCAGTACATATTCCTACTCACAAAACCTGGGTAGGTGGTGCCAACAGCTGGTAAAGGCCAGGAATCCCTTATTACGTAGACTAGCTGCCTGTAACAACGTGTTAAGGTTGAAAATCCCTGATGTAATCTGGGGAAGGATGAGAGAGATACTGTAGTGCTTGTGTGTAATCCCAGCAACTTCGGAGGCCGAGGCAGGAAGATTTAAAAAAGTTTAAGGCCAGCCTTAGCACTGGGAGTATAGCTCAGAGGTAAAGCACTCCTAAGCCACATCCCAGCCCTTTGAGACAGGGTCTTGCTAAATTGCTGAGGTTGGCCTAGAACTTGCAATTCTCCTGCCTCAGTGGTGTGCCACCACTCCCAGACAGAAGACACATTTTTATAGGGTGGCAGGAAACAAAAGAGCTGGATGAAACAGCAGAAGGTAGGGTATTCGATTCTCTCAGAAGATTGGAAGGGCTTGGATTGAAGAACAAGTATTAAGAGCAGGCCCCATGAAGCAGGAAGCATCTATCTCTTCCTTAGACTGGCAAGTGAGGTGGACAGTACCCTATGCACTTGGGGGAACAGGAACAAATGGATTTTCTACATGGTTTTGTAAAAACACTCTGAAGGAGAGTGGAGGACTTTGGTGGCAAATGGAGAATGAAGTCCAAGGCTTTGCAATATTTGGATATTCTTACCCTGCATTTGGCAAGCTGGGCACAGGAGTTGGAAAAACACAGAAACCAGGGCAGAGGGAATCCCACTAGTTAGCTAAGGTTCTCAACTTTCTTGGCACATCTACTTCCTGCACCCTTAAGTTTGGTATAATCTTTAAGGCACAAGAAGATCCAGATCAGAAACTGCCTAAATCTGCCTGAAAATTCAATCACTCTTTTTTTTTTTGTGGTGCTGGGGATTGAACCCAGGGCCTTGTGCTTACAAGGCAAGCACTCTATCAACTGAGCTACATCCCCAGCCCTCAATCACTTTTGATGTTATAAAATATCTAGTTATAGACACACACAAATAAAGTAACACAAGAAAGTAACACTGAAGTCAAGAGCAATTCATCCTGCTACATTTTAATTAAGTACAAAGACCCCTATTCCCCAGGCGTGTCACCTAGAGATCATTTATTTCACCCACTGCTCTGTTTGGCCGCCAATCTCTTGTCTCTCTCTTCAGCAATGGTGAGGCGGATTCCTTTTCCTCGGGGAAGAGAAATCCATGGTTTGTTGCCCTGGATTGGGGGAGAAAAATCAAAACCTTCATCAGCAAGACAGTCTTAAGACTCAGATGCTAGTTTATCAGAAATTCCCACTGCCTGCTTAGGAAGTCATTTTATTCAACATGCTGCCCACACATACAGATGTGGATGACAACACCCTTCACGATATCTCAAGCTTACTGCACATAGTAGGCACTCGATATTTAAATTGAGTCAAAGCAGTATGTAAAACTGACCATTTCCAAGGAGACCACAGCTACAAATAATTTAAGAACCTAAGTAATATTCATTCCATTATGGCATCAGGTTAAAGTGATCAGTTCCCCCAATGGTTCTGTGACTGTGGAGGCTGGAAGAGAAGGATAAAACAGACTTACTTTGCCAATAACAAAAATGTTGGAGAGCCGGGTGGCAAAGCTGTTACCATTGGCATCTTTCACATGAACCACGTCAAAAGAGCCAGGATGTCTCTCTCTGTTGGTAATCACACCAATTCTTCCCAAGTTAGCACCTCCGGTCACCATACACAGGTTACCTAGTTGGGAATAAGCAAGGCAATGTGTAAACTCTTAATAACACAATGTATTGAATGAGCAATTCAAAGGCAAGTCTAAATAAAACCAAGACACTGGTAAAATGCTTGCCTAGCACATGTAAGGCCCTAGTATTGTTAAAAAACACACACAAACACCAAAAACCAAACTAAAGTCTCCCATCATTTTCCCCAGCTCAACTTATTCTTATGTGTCTGAGCCCAAGCCATGACTTTTGATCCCTGTTAAGAATTGTCTCATCCCTCACACACAACTAACAATTGTAAACTTCACTTTATTTATCTAAGGACCTCATCAGACCCTTACCATCTGTTCCCCGGATGGATGCCGATCCTCTAAGGCATGGTTCTCTTACTGATAAGACTTCAGTGCTATATCACAATCAGAGCGGTTCATTTTATGGTCAAGATTTCCTGCCCAGAACTCCAACTATTTCCCCCAGACAGGGGAGTTTTGGAAGCATCCAGCACAGTCTTAAGATTGTCTTTTATAATACCTAGCCTTCAAAGATGCCCAGGTAGCACAGAGGATGCTTACCCGTGTCAAACTTGATGAAATCGGTAATCTTGCCAGTCTCCAAATCAATCTGAATGGTGTCATTCACTTTGATTAGGGGATCAGGGTAACGAATGGTTCGAGCATCGTGAGTCACCAGATGAGGGATTCCTTTTGTGCCCACAAAGATCTTTCTCACTTTGCACAACTTGTACTAGAAATGCAAAAGGGTTAGTCATATTTAGCCCAGCTCACATGTACTACGTTCCAGAGTGGATGAAATAGCTCTTTCCAAGTCACTGGTATAGAAATGCATTTAGCAGCCAAAGGCAACAACCCTACACAGGACCTGTATCTTGCCTAACATGAACATTAAAACTTAAGAGTTGGTCCAATGCCTACCACCACTGATCTCCTAATACAAACTCCACTCCTTTCCTCAGGCTCTTCAAGTCTTCTGGATCCGGGGCATTCTTCCTTTTAACTAACCCCAATATCTCCTAAAGCATGTCTCTCTCTACACCACAACTGAGTTTTGCCTCACAAATAGAAAATGCATTACCAATTCGTCTAATCATCAAATATTTCACATAGCATTTGAATTTTAGATCTTCACTCTGACATCCTTAAAGTAAATCAGATTACTTCAGAGGCCACTGGACATGCCCTCCAGCCTGCTGATAACAAGGCATCATCCAATTGAATTAACCTTCATTTATGGCCAGTAATCCAAGAAGCTCCAACTACTGTGGAACAAAACAACCACCCATCACAACAAACTGAATTAGTCAAAGACTATCATCTTTTTGAGTCATTTCAAACTAGTGCCTCAAGGATCATCAGTTGCCTCCACCAACACCCTCCCCACCCCAAAGTAAAGCTAGATCCAAAAATGGCAACATGCCAAAGGGCCAACTGCAATGGACCTCTGGTTTTCTGGTACTTATCCATAAAGTACTCGTATTTGAAGAACTCACAAACATGTTCCTAGAAAGTAGTTCTAAAGAGGACCACCAGGAAGTCACTGTTCAACTGCCACAAAATGAAAATCTGCTGGAGAAGTTAATTTCAAACAGGGGTCAATTATTACATATCCAGCAAGACTGTTACTAGTTCACGTACTTGATTCAGGCTCCAGCACAAAACCAAACAACTTTACAGAATGAAGACCCAGTCTGCTTCTAACACTCACCTTGGCCTCCTCAGGTGTAATACGATGAACAGCAAAACGACCCTTGGTGTCATAGATCAGACGGAAATTCTCTCCAGTCTTATCAATGCTGATGACATCTGATATCAAACAATGACTAAAGTTACTATCGTGACCTTCCACACCGAGCAATCACAATTCCAGGAGACAAAACCAGCCTGGGGATACAGCTCAGTGATAGAGTGCTTGCCTGGCATGCATGAGACCCTGGTTTTGTTCTCCAATACTGGCAGAGAAAAATGTTTTTTTATGACCCCAGGTAAAATTCAAAGCAAAATGAAATTTGGTTTTGAGAAGCAATTCATCACTTGTAGCTCCCACAGCATTTTATATAAGAATTTTCAGGGTATAGCCCAATTTCTACTTCCTCCAGCACAACTGCAAGGACCTAGGCCAGATAAATTTCTACCAATATCTAGGCATATCATCACAGGAAAACAGAAAAGCCCACTGGTATTCAATACCAAATGCCATGAAGAAGAGGAAGATAAAACAAAAGGGCCTACTACCAAAGGCCTCATGCTTACCCATAAAACCAGCGGGGTAGGTTATATCAGTTCGGACTTTGCCATCAATCTTAATGAAGCGCTGCATGCAAATCTTTTTTACTTCATCTCCTGTCAGGGCATACTTAAGTCTGTTCCTTAGAAAAATGATGAGAGGAAGACATTCTCTCAGCTTGTGGGGACCAGTGGATGGACGAGGAGCCTGTAAAATAGAATACAGTTACTGACAGGATTTACTCAAATTTACCTGTGGTCCTGAAATCAATTAAGCAGACACCCGACTGTCCATTGTTCCTCAACTTTGTTAATTACACATTAGGTACTTAAAGCTTACAAAACTATTTTCTCCTCAAAGGAGCAGGGCCACTAACAATTAACATTTAAAACCTGAGTCCATTTAAGTGTACTGTGTGGCACATGGAATAAACAGGAACAAATATATTCAGTGATGGGGTGCAACTAGATAGCTCGGGGCCTTCGACAGCAGAGAAAGCCAATAGATACTCTCTCCATAGCCAGACACAAAAAGGGAGGTGCAAAGCATGTCCCAAAAGACACAATGTGAGGATACTTACAAACACACCAGTCAATTTATCCAGCATCCAATGCTTAGGAGCTGCTACCCGCTTCAGATGCTTCTTGGGACCACGAGCCTGAAGGAAAAAGTTTTAGATTGCAATGCTGTTAACCGATTTCAGGTTTTTCAACAGATCACAAAACCTAATGTGTAACTTCTTCAAAGAACCGACTTTCAAGTCCCTCTTCAGCAGAATGTCGGCCACAAAGTACCATAAACTGCAACCAACTTTCAAACCGTACTGAACACGTTTATTGATTACTATGTTTCAGAACAGTGCGGGGCACTTTCATGTTACTATTTAAAAACGTGCCTGCTTACAAAGATTATGTTCTTCCTACAGCACCACTGGACGAAATGGCCCAGAATGCCATCTGAACTTCTGTCAAACATTAAAATTTTCTCATATAACTGGTTTTGAAGCGTCCGGTGCAAGATTAATCTGACTTCTGCACAACCACGTGTGTCAGTCCTTTGCAAACTAAAGCCCAAAGGCCAATACTGACTCACTTTCAAAAAAGGAAGGAAGTCTTTTTAATTCTCTGTACAGATGCTTACCGGCCATACGACGTAATGTCAGGCCGTGCCAAAAGGGCAATGACGAAAGAAACCCTTCTCTACCAGGCAGACACAGGGCCCACCAGCCCCGGGCTCGCCGTCAGCGCTCCCGGTCCACCCCCACGTCTGGCCCAGAAGGAAAGTTGCTTCTCCCGGGGTCGGAAGATCGTGTCTGGGAAGGAGGCCGAGGCCTTCCCGTCGGCAGCACCCGATGCCCCCCCGCCCTAGGGCTGCCGTTCGCCCTCGCCCTGGATCCTGCCCCAGCCAACCCTGGAGGCCGCACTCCCTTCGTCTCAGCTGGCTCATCCTCTGCAAGAGTCCTAAAGACCCGGGCAGCCCCAGCCTCGGAAGGATGGAGGCCGATTCATCCCAAGAGCTCGCAAAGTATCTGCCTTACCATGGCTGCTCTAGGCACGGAAAGAGGCCCGCCTTCTTCCGGTGCGCGAAGAAATTGGGGTCGGAGGCTGCGCGCGCCGGAGCCTCGAATGCTCCGCCCAGCGTAAAACCTCCCCGGCCTGCCAGAACTCTTTTGCCACCTGCTGGTGGGAGGTCAGAGGTTCCAAGCATGGGAACGACCTCCGAAGGAGAGTCTTCCCTAAGGCAATTTTGACCCTCCCCTTGTCCCGCCCTTTCTCGTCCACGTGTGCTGAGCTCCTCATGTGGGTGTGGTTCTGCGCCAAGTGGTGGGAATTCAAAGATGAACGGGACAAGATCCCTGCCTTCAAGGAGAGTGCAAAGTGTGACTGGTGTAAATTCCACGTAGGGATGATTATATAATCAATAGAATAATTTTAATAAATATTTAACACATACCACTGAGCCACATACCCATCCCGTTATATTTATTTATTTATTTATGCATTTATTTATGTATTTATTTAATTTTGAGACAGGGTCTCGCTAAGTTGTTCAGGATTTCGCTAAGTTGGTGAAGCTGACTGAACTGGCAATCCTCCTCGCTCAGCCTCACAAGCAGCTGGGATTACCGGCATGTGCCACTGCCCCCAGCTAATACTATTTCTTAAACATATTTTATGTCATTTTCCAGATTCCCTCCAGTCAGTCAGTCAGCCCATACTAAGAGTTGGGAAGAACCAACAACACTTTTCCCCTCTTTATTCTTTGCGGACTGCGGAGGGGATGGGCTGTAGGGGTAGGACGGTAGAATCCTTTCTTGAACCCTTGGGATCCTATAAATGCATTCGGCACTTGTTATGACAAGTGTCAGGGAAGAGAGGGGAACATCTGGTTATTTAAATAAACTATAGTTCTGTTCATGCTATTTCTCTACTTTGAAGTTGCCCTTAGTCCTCCATTTTCTGCTCTGGGAGAGTAGGTCCAAAGCTGCCCCTTGACCCCAAGGACCCTCTTAGTCAGTCACTTGTGACCTTCTTGGAGTGGGCATCCTCTGCTCATACCAAACCTCAAAACTTCATGCACTCCAAAATATTACTTCTCTAAGGAAGAAAAAAACCCCACACGTGCCTGCGCGCGCGCGCACACACACACACACATACACACACACACTTTTTTTGATGTCCTGGCTGTGTTGCTCAGTTTGGTCTCAAACTCCGGGTCCCTAGTGATCCTCCTTGCCTCAGCCTCCAGAGCAGCTGGAACTACAGGCACTTAACACCAAGTCCAGCTTATTCATTTATTTTTAATTGATACATAGTAATTGCATAGATTTATGGGGTACAGTGTGACATTTCGATTCATGTATACAATGTGCAATGATCAGATCAGAGTGATTGGCATATCTATTATCTCATAATTGTTTCATTTCTTTGTGTTTGGAACATTCAGAAATCCTTTCTACTAGCTGTTTTATTTTATTTTATTTTTTTGTTATTTTATTTAGCTTTTAAATTTTTACAGACTGCATTTTGATTCATTGTACACAACTGGGGTACATAATTTCATTTCTATGGTTGTACACAATGTAGATTCATACCATTCATGTAATCATACATGTACATAAGGTAATGATGTCTGTCTCATTCCACCATTTTTCATATCCCCCTCCCTCTCATTTTCTTCTACATATTCTAAAGTTCCCCCATTATTCTCTCATTCCCGACCCCCTCCCCCATTATATATCATCCTCCACTTATTAGGGAAAACATTCGGCCTTTGGTTTTTTGGGCGTGGCTTATTTCACTTAGCATGACATTCTCCAATTCCATCCATTCCATTCCATCTACTAGCTGTTTTGATATATATTCAATTAATTGATTTTAACCATAGTTATTCGACTGTTCTATGGACCATTAGAAACCAGTCCACCTACCCAACTGTACCCCTGAACCTATTAGTCTTCCTATCTCCATCCCGCCTTCCCTGACACCCTTCCCAGGTTCTGACAGCTACTATTCTGTTCTTTACTTCTTTGAGATCACCTTTTATAGAAGCTATGTCTTTCAAAACCGTGAATCCCACAATTCCTCAACTTTGTACTGCCTTGAAAAGCCCAATCCCCTTCCTGGCACCACTCAATCCCATTCCTCAGCCTTGAAGATACATGTAGCTCCAATCGCTCAGGTTTCGTGAATTCCTAGTCCCCTCAGTCAGAGTAAATCCCTCATTCTCCCTGCCCCAGAGCTCTCTGTTCAAACTGTTCAAAGTGTGGCAGCACTTAGTGCTTTGGGTAGCAATGACTGACTGACTCATCCGTCCTCCACTAGACAGAGCATCTCCAGGATAGAGCCTGCCCTAATTTATCTGAGTAGGCCCTTTGCTACTTAACAGAGAGCTTGGCACTGTGTCTAGCACTTGGTAAATATTTGTTGAATGAATAAATTGAGTAAACATCCCATTCATCACGCCAAGACCTACTATCCTTGAGACTATCCTTGAGAGTATGCACCTGTGCCTGATTCCTCCCACCATGGGATCAAGCTCCTTATTCAAGAGTTCCATTTTACCAATCCCTGTCTAGACCTTCCTCTTTACCCCTTCAGCAGTCTGCAGAGGAGAGAGAGAGAAAGGGAAATTGTTAGACAATCTTAACTAGGAGGGCAGGGAATCCTCTGTTTAAAACTAGGTCATGCCAGGCGCAGTGGTGGATGCCTGTAATCCCAGTGACTTGGGAGGCTGAGGCAGGAGTTTAAAGTCAGCCTCAGCAAACTAGCAAGGCCCTAAGCAATTTAGTGAGACCCTGTCTCTAAATAAAATACAAAAAAGGACTGGGGATGTGGCTCAATGGTTAAGTACCCTTGGGTTCACTCTCCAGTACTGGCCCCCAATAAACTCAGTCGTGGTCCATAATAAAGCATGTTATAATTTGGAGGTGGGGAGTAGAGAAGGGGTGATGGGGGTGAGATAATGGAGGGTTGGTTCTATAGTCTTCAGTGTGAGAGAATTGGAAAGATAGTAGATGGTGATGCCTCTAACAGAAATGACAGAGGAATTGATTAGGGAGTGAGAGACACCATGGGATTGCCATCTAGGGAGGACAGGAAAAATGACTGGTTAAAGCTCCACATCCCAATCCAGATCACACAACCCTTTAGGGGAGGTCTGTGTGTGTAGCTGGGGGCTAGCGTCTTACCTCCCTGGTCACTGGTTTGTTTTTACTCCACAACTTGGCCAAGGACTTGAGGGAATCAAAGTATCTTTTTCTGTATTTTTTTCTCTCTCAATTTGTATTTATGCATAAATGACATTATAGCAACAATAAAGGGAATTTGGAAAGCGCTAAGTAAATTGCGAACCGCACCTCCCCAAACACCTTAAATACATCATCTGTATTCATTTGTTCTTGCTCCTGTTCTCATTCTGATCGGTTTGTGTGCATGCATACTTTTACATAATTTTAGTCCTAGCGTACAGACCATTTTGTATTCTGCTTTTATTATATTAGAAGCACTTTCTGAGTTGCTACATAATCTTCATAATTATTATTTTAACAGCTGCATCATATTCCACTAAGTGGATGTCCCATAATTAAAAAGAAAGTTCTCTATTGTCAGACTTGCTACGGTGAACAACTTCCTTTCTATAGCTTTTTCCTTTACTTGGATTATTTTCTTAAAGTAAATCCATTCCTTCAACCAACATTTATTGAGTGCTTACTTTGTGTCAAGCTCTGTATCATGAACTGGGAATACAAAGATGACTAGGATCTAGTTCTGACTCTCAAGGAACTCACATTACCATGGGAGAAGCAGGCCAGGAGACAGGAGGGAAAGCTAGGAGAAACTCATTAGAGATAAGATGGTGGAGAAGCAGGATGGGCTGCTAAATCTTAAGAATCTTGAATTTCAGTCTGTAGACAATGAGGAGTCATTAAAAGACCTTAAGGAGGACAGGATCAGCTTTGTACTTTAGGAAGATAGCTCATCGTTCCCTGCAGGATGAGGAAGTGATTGGCTTGGAGGAGATGGGCCAGTTCTATTTCAACAATACAAATAAGAAATGGGAGTGTGAGAGTGAGATCTTTGACTGTGGAGTTGGGATGAGGAGACATTCAAAAGACATTGCAGATGGAGTATTGGCAGGATCTGACTGGGAAATGATGAATGTGCAGGGGTGAGGGGCAAGGAGATAATTAGGGTCACTGCCAGCTTTCTGACTTGAAGACTCCATGGTGCATTCACTGGAACCAGGAGAAGGCAGAAGAGCATGTGTGGGGCTGAGGGTGGGGGAATGTCACCCTGGAGATATCTTATAGAAATGCTCCTGAATTTAGGTGTGTCATTTGACCTGGAGGTTCTGATTCAGGAGAATTGGAGCGTCTATGTCAGTCCATGGGAATGACTGGCAATAACCATTAATAAGGGAGCTATGTGGGGCTGGGAGTACAACTCAGTGGTAGAGTGTGTTCCATTCCCAGCACTGAAAAAAGAAAAAAAAATCACTATGAAGGTTTTCTAGTTGGATATGTGTACTGACAAACACCTTTCTCAGAGTTTTTTTTTTTTTGGGGGGGGGGGGCGGGTGGTGAATACTGAGAATTGAACCCAGGGGCCCTCTACCCCTGAACTACATCCCCAACCTGTTTTTAATTTTTATTTTGAGATTGCTGAGGCTGACCTCGAACTTGCCATCCTTCTGCCTTGGCCTCCTGAGTCCCTGGGATTACAGGTGGGCACCATTGCGTCCAGTTTATTAGAGGATCTTTGCAATTTTTCTACACTCGTGTACACTCATGCCTGTCTGGTAATTGCTTCTGTTTACTTTTGCTAATGTAATTTGTTTTAATTTTCACTAAAAAACCTATCAGTGAGGTTGAACATTTTTCAATATGCTTATTTACTCATTTCATTTTTCTCTTGGGTGAAATGTCTCTGAACATTTACCTTTGGGGGACTTGTTTTTTGAACCGATTTGCAACAGCACTTTATAAAATACAGAAGTTAATCCTTTGTCACGTTTGAGGCAGATATTCTTACCAGTTGGCTATTATCCTTTGGGTTGCATTTTTCAGTGTTTGAAGATTTCATAGAGCCAAATCTGTTGATCTTTTCTCTTGTAATTTCTTCTTGTTGCTTCCAAGCTTAGAAAGCTACCATCAGGTGAAAGATCAACTGGATACTCAATTGTGTTTAAAGACATATTAAATTCTTTATCAACTTGTGATTGATAAAGTTAAATAGAATAAGTAGATATGTAGAAAAAATTTCTGTCATTTCCCAGAAAAGTTAGCTAACCAATATATTGTTAGTACAATATATTGAATGATCTTTCTCTGCTCTGTTGTTTTGTAAAAACTGCTTTAGAATATAATCAATGTAACATATGCTGGGTGTTGTGGTGCATGCCTAAAATCCCAACAACTTAGGAGGCTGAGGCAGGAGGATTGTGAGTTCAAACCCAGCCTCAGCAACTTAGCGAGGCTCTAAGCAACTTCGTGAGACCCTTTCTCAAAATAAAATATAAAAAGGTATGGAGTTGGGGCTTAGTGTTTGAGTGACCCTGGGTTCAATCCCCAGTAGCCCCCCAAATATATAATCATATAGTACATAGTTCTGTAAATGTGGGTATGGGAGATGAGTTTATGGTGAGGAGAGAACTGAGACATACGTCCCCAGGATCCTGTCCCACATTACCATGGATGAGGGATGTCTATAAGTGGTACACAGAAATAAGACATACCATTGGTGAGAGTTCCAAAGCCCTCACACCTCATTATCTTATTATTTTTTGAAGCTGGTGATGGAACTCATGGTCTTGTGCATCTAAGCACGTGCTCTACCACTGAGCTGCACCCCCTTCCCAGTCCTCATTTTATATTCCCTGAAAAATCTACTGTCAGCAATGAGCCAACAGTTTATTCTTCCACATCTCACATTGCTAGGAGACAATGAGGCAGAGTGCAAAAAGTAGTATGAATTTGGTTTTGTGTGACCTTGAGCAAGTGGCTTCACCATTTTGAACCACAGGTTCCTTATCTGAAATATCCCTTATCTGGTATAAAATGATCACAAAAATGTTAGCCTATTGTATCAGCAGGTTCCACATCTGTGGATTCAACTAACCATGAATTGAAAACATTTGAGAAAAAAATAGGATCTGTACTAAATGTGTACAGACATTTTCCTTCTAATTATTCCCCCCAAAATACAGTATAATAACTATTTATATCATAGTAGGTATCATAAATAATGTAGAGATGTTTAAAAGTATATGGAAGGATGTATGTATGCTATATACAAATATGCCATTTTATACAAAGGACTTGCATAGAGTGGGGTCCTGGAATCAATTCCCCCCCCCCCAAATACCAGGGATCACTGTACTTACTACTTGTAAGGATCAGATATGATGTACCAAATGCATACTATGTAGTAGTGGCTCAATAAATGAATTAGTGCTGTGATTTCCTCCCAACCACTTCTGGTTTCCTTCCTTCCTTCCTTCCTTCCTTCCTTCCTTCCTTCCTTCCTTCCTTCCTTCCTTCCTTCCTTCCTTCCTTCCTTCCTTTTCTCTCTAGCTCTCTTGCTCTCTCTCTCTCTCTTTCTCTTTCTTTTCACCAGGGATTGAATCCAGAGGCACTTAAACATCGAGCCACATTACCAGCCCTTTTTTATATTTTATTTAGATATAGGGTCTCACTGAGTTGCTTAGGGCCTTGTTAAATTGCTGAGATTCGGTTTGAACCTGAGATCCTCCTGCCTCAGTCTTCCATTCGCTAGGATTACAGGCATGAGCCACCATGTCTGGCTTCTTTTTTCTTTTTAGTAGTGGATATGGCACCCAGGGGTGCTTTAACACTGAGCTACACCCCCAGACCTTTTTATTACTATTATTAAATTTTGAGACAGGGTCTCACTGAATTGCTTAGTGCCTCGCTGTAGTTGAGACTGGCTTTGAACTTGGAATCCTCCTGTCTCAGCCTCCAGAGGCGTTGGGATTACAGGCATATACCACAGTGCCTGGCGGGTTACTCCTTTTACTGAGGAATATTTGTTGAACAATAAATGGCACATATTCAAAGCATATGATTTGACAATTCAGTCCTGGGGATTGAATCCAAGGTCTTGCTCATGCTAGACAAGCACTCTACTGTTGCACTATTACACATCCCTTTTGTGTGTGTGTATGTGTGTGTGTGTCTGTGTGTGGTAGTGGAGATTGAATCCAAGGGTGCTCTACCACTGAGCTACATCCTCACCTCTTTTTACTTCTTATTTTGAGACAGAATCTTGATAGGCTGCTGAACTGGACTCAATCTTGTGATTTTCTGCCTCAGCCTCCTGAGTAGCTGGGCTTACAGGCAAGTGCCATTGTGCTGGCCTGTAATTATCAAGCAATTGTCAGATTTGATGTGTATACTCTTTGGGAATCCTTTGGGAATTTAGTTTTTTTTTTCTTTCTGGTACTGGAGATTGAACCCAGCGGCTCTTTACCTCTAGGCCATATTCCAAGCCCTTCTAAAACAAATTTTGAATCAGATTCTCTCTAAATTGCCGAGGCTGGCCTTCAACTTGTGATTTTCCTGCTTCAGCCTCCCAGCATGTGTCATCATGCCCAACACTCAACATACTTTCATGAGCTTTTTTTTTTTTTTTTTTTAAATTACCACGTGTTTTCTTTGGTAAAATATCTGTTCAAATATTTTGCCCATTTTTCAAAACTGAGCTATTTATTTTCTTATTATTTCATTTGAGAGTTCTTTATATATATTCTGGATGTAAATCCTTTATCACATATGTCATTTGCAAATATTTTTTCCAAGTCTGTGATCTGTCTTTTCATTTATTTTAACAGTGCCTTTCAAAGAGCAGAAATAATTATGGTGAAGTTCAATTAATCAATTATTTTCTTGTAAGGACTGTGCTTTTTGTATTGTTTCTAAGAAATCTTTGTGTAATCTGAGGATGCACAGATTTTCTCATAATTACTTTTGGAAATTTAATAGTTTTAGATTTTACATGTAGGTCTATGATCCATTTTTGTGTTAACTTTTATATATAATACAAGGTACAGATGGAGTTTTATTTTATTGCTTATGGATAATAAGTTTTCCAGACTCATTTATATCATTTATTGAAAAGACAGTTTCCTTCTGGCCACTTCTGGCTAATCTCTCTCTCTCTCTCTCTCTCTCCCCCTTCCTCCCTCCCTCCCTTCATTCCTCCCCTCTTCCATTCTTTCCAGTTGTGGGTCTCATTGTGGATGTGCTGTGGAGAACTCAGGGCCTTATACATGCTAGACAAGTACTCTACTACTGAGCTGCATCTCTAGGTTCAATACTTTCTAACTAAATTAAAAAATTAGGACAGGTGTGATAGCATGAGACTGTAGTCCTAGCTTAGGAAACTGAGGGAAGAAGATCACGTGAACCTAGGAGTTCCAAACTAGCTTGGGTAATATAGCAAGACCTGTCTTAAAAAAGAAAAGAAACCCCACGATTTCTTTTAATCACAGATGAATGTATTCTTGTAAAATATAAAATCCTTTTTTACTGTCATAGCCAATTGTGCTTCCCTCTACACTGCCTTCCAGTTAACAACTTGTACATTTATTTGAGATGAATCCTTCCAGATTTTCTTGTAGGCATGCATATACTCACATGTACCCATATATATAGTAATGTATGGTCCTATATGCTTTATTCTGAAGTTAGTTTTTATTCCATAACTGCACTCCTCAGAGATCTTTCCACACCAGAACATAGAGATCTACTTCATTCTGTCTCATAGTTTGTTTGTTTCTTGTTTTTGGTGCTGGGGATTGAACTTAGGGACACTTAACCACTGAACCACATCCCCAGGCCTTTTTTTATATTTTATTAGAAACAGAGTCTCACTGAGTTGCTTAGGGCCTCAGTAAGTTGCTGAGGCTGGGTTTGAACTCGTGATCCTCCTGCCTCAACCTCCTGAGTTGCTGGGATTATGGGTGTGCACTACTGTGCCCAGCTTCATTGTGTCTCATAGTACTTAATAGCACCACTATACCTTATTGGTTTCACCATCTCCTTAATGATAGATATTTAGGGTTTTTTTTCCCCATTTTTCCTACTGTTATAAACAATTCTGAGCATCCCCAAACCTGCTTTGGGTGTACATTTGTGTGTTTCTCTAGATAGATACCAAGAAATAGAATTTATGAGACAAATACATTATGTGATGTATTGCTAAGTGCTGTGATAAACGCTTTACATGTGTTGATTCATTTAATCCTCACAATAGCCCCATATATTTATTCTTCTTTACAGATGAGGAAACCAAGGCACAGTGAAGTTAAGCAGCTTGTCTAAGATCATGCAGCTAGGCAATAGCAGGGTTGGTATTTGAACCTAGATAGTCAGGCTCCAGAGTTCAATAATAGGGTATAGGCTCTTGTGATTTTAAAAGACCTGCCAAGCCAGGTGTGGTGTTGCATACCTGTAAGTCTCAGCACTGGGAGGGCTGAAGCAGGAGGACCACAGATTGAGGGCTAGCCTGAACAACTTAGCAAGACCCTGTCTTGGATAATATGTTAAGGTAAGTAAATAAGTAAAAGAACTGCCAAATTGGCCTCCAAAGAGACCACATAAATTGCATTCACTAGCAATGTGTGCGTACTCATTTCCCTTCATCCTTACAAACACTTAAACTTTTAAGAATAGCATTTTTTGATGATAATTACTAACACTGTATAACAATAGCACTAATGTTTTGAGCACTTATGACATTATAACCCTGTGCTAAGCACTCTGTATGCTTTCTCTCTTTCACCTCACTTTGCTTTACTTTTCCTCATAGAACAATCTCTGCTGATATATTTTAATTTGTGTTTTAGTTTATTGCCCATCCTCGCTGCTAGAATCTCAGCTCTATGAAAACAAAGGTTTTGTCTGTCTTATTCACTGCTGTCTTCAGCACCTAGAACTAAATGTTTATTGTCTGGCCAGCTGACTATAAATGAATAAAAACTGTTTTATACATGAGAAAATGAAGGCTCAGAGAGATTTAGCAACTCATTCATGCTAGTGTGTGGTGGCTCTTAGTTTAAAAGCCTATTGACTTTTAGGGCTTGTCTGTGCTAACAGTTTAGACTCCTGTGATCTGTTTTTCATTTCTATAATTATGCTATTTCATGGATGATATAAATGGAACCATACAATATGTCTCCTTTTTGACTGTTTTTCATTTAGCATAATTTCCTTGATGTTCATCCAAGTTGTTCATTCTTTTTATTGCTGAATACTATTCCACAGCATGGATGTACCACCATTTGCTAAACCCGTAGAAAGACATTTGGGTGGTTTCCAGTTTGGGGCTTTTAGGAATTAAGATTCTAAGAACATTTGTGTACAGGTTTTTGTGTGAACATAAGCTTTCATTTCTCTGTGATCGATATCCAAGATTGTAATTGCTGGATTGCAAGTGCATGCTTAGTTTTATAAATACCTGCCATATTTTATGCCACAGTGGCTGTGCCATTTTACATTCCAACCAGTGATGTGTTGATCCACTTTCTCTGCATCCTTGTTGGCATCTGATGTCACTATGCTTTTATTCAAGTCATTCTGACAAGCGTGCAGTGATATCTCATTGTGATTTTAATCAGCATTTCCTTAATGGCTAAATAATGTTGACCATCTTCTCAATGTTCTTATTTTCCATTTGCATATCTTCTTTTTAGTATTTTTTTGAGGGGGTGCTGGGGATTGAACACAGGGTCACTTTATCACTGAGCCATATTCCTGGCCCTTTTTATTTATTTATTTTAAATTTTGATACAGGGTCTTGCTAAGTTGCTTAGGGCCTCACTAAGTTGCTGAGATTGGCCTCGAATTTACAACCCTCCTGCTTCAGCCTCCTGAGTTGCTGGGATTACCAGTGAGCATCACTGTGCCTGGTTTGCATATTTTCTTCAGTGAAATTTCTGTGCTTGTCTTCTGCCCATTTCCTAGTTGAATTGTCCAGATTCTTCTTATAGTTGAGTTTAGAGAACCATTTACATATGCTAGATTCTACTCTTTGGTCAAATATGTGGATTGAGAATATTTTCTTTTGGCCTATAGCTTGTCTTTTCATTTTCTTCACATGAGCTTTCATAGAGCAAAAGTGTTTAACTTTGGCAAGGTCTAATTTATCAGCTTTTCTTTTTAGGCTTGTACTTTTGGTGTTAAGTGTAAGAATTCTTCACCTAGCGCTCGGTTTCTTTTTCTTTATCCTTTCGGTGCAGGGGATTGAACATGGTCCTTGCATGCTAAGCATGTGCTCGACCATCAAGCTACACCTCCAGCCCCTAGCTCGAAGTTTGAGGATTCTTTTCTACATTTTTTTGGTAAAAATTTTATAGTTTGTGTTTATAATTAAATCAGTGATAATTTTGAGTTAATTTTTATATGTTTTGAGATTTAAGTCTAGATCTTCCCCCCACCCTATCTTTCTCTCTCTCCCCCCGCCATGGATGTCCATTTGCTCCAGTACCATTCTTTGAAATGACTTCCCTCTTCCTTTAAGCTGCTTTTGCACCCTTGCCAAAAATCATTTGTCTTGTGTGAGTCTGTTTGGGTTTCTCTATTTTGCCCATTGATCTATGTGACTCCCTTTCCATCACTATCACACTGTCTTGATTATTGTAGCTGTAGAGTAAGTCTTAACATTGATTAAAGTGAATCCTCCCTCTTTCTTCTTCTTTAACAAAATTATCATGGCCACTCTAGTTCCTTTGCCTTTCTATATACATTTGAGAAACTATGGATCAATTTTGGTGTACTTTGACTTCTTTCCCCAGCATACAGATTCTGATCAGGTTTTATAGATACATACATATATAGTGATAATGAGTGGTCCATGTTTTAATTTTGATTTCTATGTGTTTGTTGCTGGTATACAGAAATAAGATTACTTTTTTATGTGTTGATATTGTATTCTTTGACCTTGCTGAACTCATTTATTTGTTACAGGAGTGTTTTTGTAGATTTCTTGGGATTTACTTCATAGGCCGTCATGCTGTCTGTATACATAAAATTTTCTTTTGTCTGATCTTTCTGATCAATTTGTTTTTGTCCCCTTGTGTTACTGCAGGGGCTAGGACTTCCAGTGCTATGTTGAAGAGGAGTGATGAGGACAGTGTATGTCCCTGTCTTGTTCTCAATCTTCGAGGAAAATCATTTCATTTTTCTCTATTAAATATAATGCTAGCAGTAGGGCTGTGCATGTGTGCGTGTGTGTGTGTGTGTGTGTGAGAGAGAGAGAGATATTGGGGATCAAATCCAGGACCTTGTACATGCTAGGCAAGTGTTCTACCATTCAGCTATGTCCCCAGCCCTTTTAAAATATTTTATTTTGAGACAGAATCTCACTAAGTTGCTGAGGGTCTTGCTAAGTCATTGAGGCTTGTCTCAAACTTGTTATACTCTAGCAGCAGCCTCACAAGTTGCTGGGATTACAGGCATGTGCCACTGTGCCCAGTTTATTATTTGTGATGTTAATAATCTGCACGATTATTTGACTATTGTCTATCTCCTTGCTAAACTAAAAGCCTATGAGAGCTAAGACAATTACTCACTACATATTCTTTGTGCTTAGGGTTGTGCCTTGTATATTAGGTGTTCAGTCCATGTTTGTGGAAGTGATAGGGCTCTTCCTCAACTGTGGAATAAAGTAGAAATGACTGCAGGATGTGATTCTGACTTATATTCTGTAAGTCTTCTGCCTTCCAGGAATTCAGGCTGCTGGACATTCCACAGTTCCCTGAGAAAAAACATGCACTTTCTGATAATTTGTTCTGGTTTATACCATGCCCTGATTTTATCTTTTTATTTGTGCTTCACTTGCTCCCTCTACCTTGGGACCACCCCTACCCTCCATCCCTCACTAGCTTTGCTACCTTATCAAAGTACAATTCATACTCCAAGGCTATACCTGTCTTCCTCACTGAACTGTGAACTTTTTGAAAGTTTCTCGTTTGTCCCTGAGAGCAGTACAGTCCTTGGACTCTAGGAGGCGCTCTTGGTTAGACATTGCCACCTATTCCAGGCTGCAAGATCCTAGACAGTAGGCAGTGCTCCTTGCTTGTATGCATCTGGGACCCTTGCCTCCTAGTACCCAGTTCCTATACCAGGGTGATACGTGGACTTAATGAACTTGCTGGTAATTCAGTGAATAAACGTGTCTGTTGTGTTACGGGAGGCGTGAACTAGAAATGGCAGGGGACTGAGACTTGCTTGCCTTTCCCCCATTGTGCCCTGTGGAGTTCCCTGTTCTCTCTCCTTCCCCAGCAGTAATCAATTATTGTCCCATGCCATCTCCATCATCCCCTGAGCAGTGCCCAACTCTCCCTGAATGATGCCCCTGCTTCCTTTTCCCTTCAAACCCTCTAGAGAAGAGGCTGCTCAGCTGGTTACATTTCTGGCCACCAGCACCAGGAGGCAGGGTTGCTCTTCTCTTCATTCAGAAACACCTTCCCTAGGTGTGATGGTTAATATCACATGAGCTAAGGGATACCCAGATGGTATTGGCGAAATACTGTTTCTGGGTGTGTCTAGGAGGGTGTGTCAAGAAGAGATTGTCATTTGAATCCATGGACTGAGCAAAGACTGCCCTAACCATCATCCAGATGGATGATTGATATCATCTAATATGTTGAGGACCCAAACAGAATAAAAAGGAAGTGTAAAGGTGAAATTGTTTCTGTCTGAGCTGGGACATCCTTTCTCTCCTACTGTTGAACTTTGGTGCTCCTGGATCTTGGGACTCCAGACTCAGACTAGGACTTGTGCTATTACTACTCTCTGCCCTCCTCAGGCCTTCAGACTCAGACTGAATTACATCACTGGCTTTCCTAGGTCTTCAGATTGCAGATGATAGATTGTAGGACTCCTCAGTCTTCAGAATCTCATGAGCCATCACTATCTATGTCTATATCCTATTGGTTCTTTTTCTCTGGACATCCCTGACTAATATACCAGGGATGGTCAGGCTATTTCCCACTATTACCTGCCTTCCAGTTGCACCCTTGTCACCTCCACAATTCCATGATTCCCAGCCAGTCCCTTGCCTTTATAGACACTCTGGCTCCTGACTCAGGCCTCTTTCCACTCTAAGTGTGACTGCCATCCTGGGGGTTCCAAAGCTCAGAGATCACGTGTAACAAGTTAGGGACATGTGTTGTTTGGTCAGAATTATGTTTTATGAAGGTGCTAGCAAAGGAGGGACTCTGGGACCGTCCAGCCTTTTAGGGTCTTGGCTCTTTTCACATCCTGCCACTTTGCTTAAGATTCCATCCCTGTGCTCACACCCTGTTCTTGCGTCATCTTGTGTCAGTACAAGTTGTGTCAATCTTTCCTTCCTTTTTAACTTTCAGACAGGGTCTCATTAAGTTCCTGAGGCTGGCCTAGAACTTGTGATCCTCCTGCATCAGCCTCCTGAATCCTCAGGATTATAGGCATGTACCCCCAAGCCCAGCAGCATCCCTCCTTCACCTTCCTGTTCTTTTGTTCTCTCCACAGACTCTAGACCCTTGACGCTGCCCTGTACTTCCAATCCTCTCCCAGGTTTCCTTTCTTTTCTCCCTATTTTCCTGCCCCTGCCTCACCAGCTCCCTCAAAACCCCAGGTCTCCCTCTTCCCAACCTTAGTTGAACCTAATCATTCACCTTCAGTGGGATCATCCTAAAAATAAAAGTTGGTCAATTATTTGCTTTTCCTACATACCCCATAGATTCTCCATGAGCCACAGGACTGGTGGCACTAAAGATCAAGGTCTTCTAGTAGAGCAGAGAGGAAGGAGAAGGTGAAGGGGGAGGGCAGGAGGGAAAATAGGGGGAGAGGGATTCTTGAAGTGAAATCAATTTCCATGCATGTATGAGTTTGTCAGGATGAACCCAACTACCTTAAAGCTCCAATTTAAAATAAAAAAAGAAAAACAAGGCAAAAAAAAAAAAAAAATCAAGGCCTGCTCCACAAGGCCCTGCGTGCTCTGCCTTGTACAAGCTTCACCAGCCTCACCTCCTCCAGTGTCCTCCACCAGACCAATGAGCCTTCGTGCCAAACTTGTGGATTTTAGCCACTGATGCCCCTTTCACGAACCTTCTTCTGTGTAACAGCTGTCCTTTCCCACATCCTCCCCTTGGCTTACTCAAGTCTTACTTTAAAACCCAGCTCTTTCTATGGGTAGATATGTCTTCATGTCAAGGCACAGAGCAAGGCCAAGAAGGAAGCACAATGAACAGATAAACAGTTGCTATCTCTGTGGAGGAACAAAGGCAATCAGGATGCAGGAAGAGTTGGTTAAAGGATATTTTAAACTTATCTGTGAAGTTTTCTTCTTTTTTTCTGTTCGTTTTTTGAGGTGCTAGGGATGGAACCCAGGACTTGCACATATGCTAGGCAAGCACTGTACTACTGACCACTGAGCAACACCCCCAGCCCCTTTGATTTTTACAAGGAGATGTTATCATGTATTTGTTACTTGTGAGATATAAAAACAAATGAACTAACTTGTTCAGTACGAGAAAGTCTTCCCCAGACTTCCCAGGCAGATGGAGCTGTTTCCTTTTCTGAGATTGAATAGCACCATTCCCTATGTTCTGGGAAATACTGATTCATGGCAATTTACTTATGCCTGCCTCTCTCTCTCTCTCTGAAATGGGGGAACCCCCTCAAAGATAGAAACTTTTCCTAATTCATGATTTCAGTGTCTAGCAAAGTGTGTGATCTGGAGCAGGTGCTCAGGGATTGCCAAATCTAGTGAAGTGCTTTTGCTAGTGGGTGTCTTCAAAAGACTCCACTATGGGGCAGCCCTGATGCTGGTCCTCAGAGGCTGATTAGAATCCTTTTTGCAATGTTCAAGAAAGAATGTCTTCAGGAATCTGAAATATGGTCAGCAGAGTCTCTGGATTTTTTTTTTTTTTTTTTTTTTTTGGTTGTGTCCAGTGAGGTCAGGGCTGCATTGGAGCCCCACAAGGTGAGGATCCAGTGCAGCGTCAGGCTTGCCACTTGGCATGTTTCTGAGGCCATTGCTTCTCGGCTAAATCAAAGGGCAAGGGATATATCCCCAAACATCGAACTCATCAAGCTCAGCCCTGATCTGTATTTCTTTATTATTTTCTTTCTGCGGTACTCGGGATTGAACCCAAGAGTGATCTACCACTTTATTATGTTTTTAAATTATGAAATAGAGTCTTGTTAAGTTTCTGAGGCTGACTTCAAACTTTCAATTGTCCTGCCTCAGTATCTGGGATTACAGGAGAGCACCACGTTGCCTGGCCTGACCTATATTTCTAAAATAGGGAGGCCAGCCCAAACAAACAGGCTGTCTCCATACAGGGCAGCTAGGGAGGTAAGAGGGGACACTTAAGGGTGTTTCAGGCTCAGAGGGGGAGGTTGATCCACTCTCTGAGAAGGCACCTGGAATCCCAGCTTAAGGGTGGGAGTCAGTAGCTTTTGCAATTTTCCAGAGAAATCTGAACTCCCAGGTCATAGAATTCTTCTTTGGACCTATCTATTGCACACAGGCAAAAAGGCAAAGGAATGGTCTTAATGGCCCAATTGGATTGGTGGCTTTTAGATTTGAAGTGTGTGCCATGTGGCTATGGATGTACCTTTGGACTTGGACGTGCTAGTGGTGAGGCTGCAGATGGGTTTGAATCCCCCTAACCAGCCCCAGTATTCAACCTGGAATAGGACAGAGTTCCTGGGGCCTTAGGGCAATGAGGTACACAGACTCCTGAGGTGATAAGGGTGGTGGTGGTGGCAGCAGCAGAAATGTGGAGAACAGTCTCCTCAAGCCCTTCCCACTCCTCCCATCTCATCCAGTTCCCTCCCAGTTAATCACCCCAACCACCATCATGGGCCTCAAAATTATTGAAAGGACATTAGAATACACCACACACACCTTTAGACCTCCATGAAGAACACCTGCAGTCCACCCATCTCTTTGCAAGTAAGTTTATTTTTATTTACAACAGAATTGGTGGCTTTATTCCTCCATCATTTGAGACAATTGACATCAGCAGCCAGAGGGAAAGTCCGCAGTGAAGTCAAACTCATTCTGCCCCAGCCACAGCTCCGGAAGCTCATTGGCCCGGTCCAGTCCCAGTTCCACCACCAGTGACATCAGCACCTCCTCATCCACTGGGTCAGAATCGATGATAGCAGGGCTCTGGGCACCAGCGGAAGGAGAAAGTGACCCTGCCCCTCCCGCCTGAGCCCCAAAGCCCCAGTTTTGCAGAGACCCTGCCTCCCCAGGTTGGCCTGGAGTGGCAGCAGCCATCCCATGATACTGGCTATTAAGTTTCTGCAGCTGCATGCTAGCCAGCAGGTGAGGGGCAGGGTGCAGGTTGAAGGGTGGGGGCTTAGTGGGAGGGCTAGCAGTAGGAGACCCTATTGGAGATGGAGATCCCGAGGAGCTAGTGGGAGCCCCACTGGCCTTGGCTCCATTTGAGGCTACCCCAGGGTAGTGCAGAATGGCCACTGCTTTGCGATCTTTCACCCCCAGGTTAGAGTAGGCCAGAGAGTTCACCTCCTGGTTGGTATCCTAGAAGACAGAGAAAGGCACACTATAGTCCCCCTGCTTCTGGCTGGTCCCTCATTATTCGTCAGACCTAGAAGGCTCCTACATGCACTTCATTTGGGGCCAGAGATAAGGGGGTATCAGGAGGACCCCTTGGAAAGTTTAGGCTCTGAGCACTGAGCTCGGATCCCAGTTCTAGCACTGGGGCACCCACCATCATAAGTGGGTTGAATATTTTCATCTCCTTCCTGGGATGCTCTACCTCATGATGTTAAAAAAGGCATTATCTTGTCCCTCTTCTCAGCCTCACTTTAATCTCTTTATCACAGTGGTCTTGTCCCAATTCTGCTTTTCTGTTCCTTCCCTGCCATCTTTCAACACCCCCCATAGGTTCAATTTGACCACGTTTAGGCAAAAGCAATTTTCATTCTCACCAGAGAAGGCCCTGATGCTTCCTGTCTGCTCAAGGACACTAGTTACCACACCTAGGAGGGCCTGGCACATGACCCTCAAACAGTTCATTTTTCCATGCCTCAGTGTGTCCATCTGTAAAATGGCAAAACTCACCTCCTTTGCAGGGGAGGTGCCACCCTTGACATCAAGTGCAGGCCTTGACATAGTTGGCATTTCAGTGCCTTGGCAGAAGTGGGATTGATTGGTGGGAGGCGGTGATGCCAGCTGGAGCTGTTGTGCTGTAAATGAGGAAGAAGTAATGATAAGGCAAAGAAGCTTTATTGACTAAGAAAGCACTAGCAAAGCCCCAAACAGGGTAATTCTACATAGCTACAAGGTTTTGGTGACAGAGTTAAACCCGAGATCAGAGACTGCCTGGGTGGAGAGGAGACCAAGCTAGAATTTTTGCCTGAGGCTGGAAAGGTGCTTGACTCAGCCAGGTGCTGCCCAGGCAGCCAACCACCCGCATCAGCAAGAGGCGACACACATGACTGTTTTCTCATGCAAGTAATTTCAAAGTCCCAAGATGGGGGTATGAGTTAGGAATGACACTGTCCCTGGTTCTGAGGGGCAGGAATGTCCCTGAGTAAGCAGCACATTATGTCAATAGACCAGTAGCAACCAGGCTGGAGAGCTTAGGCCTCCACTGAGTCTGGAAGAATATGGGAAGAATTCAGGGCAAGGAAGATCTGGAAAGCTGTGGAGGCTGCAGCACAAGGAAGAACAAATTCCCTAAGCAAGTGACACAGGGTTCCAAAGTCCTGCATGTCTGTCAGAAACCCAGCCCACAAGGGTGGTCTGTAGTCTTTGAGGTGGCTGGAGCCAGAAAGCAGCTAGAAATCTGTTTTCTCCACATTTCAAGACCCTTCTAAGACAGCAATGGGTTTTCCCAGGACACCTGACCCAAAGCCCTGAGCCCAGCCACACACAATATGCAGATGAGAATAATTCATTCTGGAGGGAAACTGAGGCACAGAGATTCAGTGGCTTTCCAGTCAGGAAGCAGTGGTTCTGGGAACATATTCTAGCACTCCTATGTTCACATTGCCTCATTTGACCACTGGCTAAGTCCTCATACCTGGAATGACTCAGATGGCTTCAGAAAAAAAAAAAATGTTTCTCTGGTTCAAATGCCAAAAAGATAAAAGGATGAGGGCAAAGAATACCCTCAAACCAGAAAATTTTAGAACCTCGGAAAATTCAAGTTATTTTCCTAGAAGCTTGTTTTTAAGAAAAAAAAAATCCCATATACTCTACCCTCCATGATCAATTAGATATGTAGAATTCCATGTATAAATACCGCTCAGTCCAAAGAATCTTAAGGACCTTTAGAAAGAGTTCTAATCTTTCCAAAGAGGCTAAAATTCCCCCAGGACACTAACCCTTCCCCACCACGGCTCTGAATAATCATTAGGAATCTGTTCTGACACTTTAGAAAGTGGAGGCTTTACTGCCTCATGGTATTATCTTCGCATTAACCGCGCAGCCGGGCAGGGGAGACAAGAAAATAAAGAAAGGGGGAAAACAAAAAGAAAATACGAGGGGGGAAAATCAGTTGCTGGGTCCCATACTATTGCTTGTTTGGAGCTTTGCTCCTTCTCTGAGGCAGCCCTAGAATATTTCAAACCAGTGACCACAAGACAAGGACTTTAACGCGTGCAGTCTTCAAGATTCCAGGCACCTTCACTATCAGGCAATTTTCATGTCGAAAGAAAATATCTGGGGAGCCCTGCCCATATTTCCCCCTTTCCATTCCTTTATGCCTCCCGGTACCTGAATGAAAAAAAAAAAAAAAAAAGCTGGAACAATAACGAGAGAGAGAGAGAGAGAGAGAGAGAGAGAGAGAGAGAGAGAGAGACTGATTTTGAGAGAGAGAGATTTTGAGAGAGAGAACAAGAAAAAAGTAAAACCGTTCTGTTTTAAGTAAAATCAGTTCGCTGGGAAGACCACTTTGCCATGTCTCCCCCTTCAGGCTGGGAGCTCCCCTAGGCGGGACCCTGTTTGCATTCACATCTGCCGCCTCAGATCAACACCCGGTTACCCGCTCTAGCCCCGGCTCGGGTCTGCACACCGCCGGCGCTCAGTAAGCGTTTCTGAATCGTCTCAAGCGGCAGTCGCATTTCGACCTCCGTACCTGGCTCTGCTTCCCTGATTTTCTGTCCTACCCCTCCACTGCTTAGCCCACTCGAAGGCTAAAGTTGGCGGCGAGGAAATGTCCTATTCTGCTCTCCCAAGCCGCGAGCCGACCACGGCGAAACGGCTGCTAGAGGCGGCTGGGAAACCCAGAGCAACAAGTGCCTCCTCGCCGGCTGGTGCCTCGCCGCCCCTGACCACAGTTCCCGGTCCCGACGCCCGCCCAGAGGTTCAGACCGTCCCTCGCTTGAGAAAGCAATCCCCTCCCCGCCTAGATGAGGTAGAACGGGACCGGAGAAAGAGAGAAGGGAAAGGAAGGTAGGGGGGCGTCGTCTTTAACCTGTTGGGGGGCCAAAAGTTAAAATGGCACCAACCGGATGGCTCCATCTCCACTGCTATTTTCTCACTCAGGAGAAATTTAAAAATCCAAACAGCACTGCGGCTTGGCTTGGACGCGTTCTAACAAGACCGGTCAGTTTCGCCACCTGAAAACTAAAGGCCCGTTGTTTGCGGACAACGCGGCTGCCCTCCTCGCCGTATCCCAGATGGAGCCGCCCGAGGTCTGGGCGGCTGGCGCGTACCTGCCCGGTGGGCGCGAGCAGCCAGACCACTAGGGCTCGGAGCGTCCGCTCCCTAAAGTGCTGTATCGGGAACTGATCCTAGAGACAGGATGGACAGGCGGGGAGGGGAGCGGGGTCTCGGCCTCAGGCGAGTTTGGGAGCCCCGCGGTGTTTCCGCACGCGGGGGCGCACTCTGGCGCCGGCTGCAGCCGCCACTCCAGCGCCTCACCAACACTTACCGAGCGCCCGCTGAGCACCCCATGCGACTGCTGGCTGAGCCTACCCCTAGCCAAGCCGCCTGTGGTCAGTGCTATAAGCCCGCTAAGAAAAGAGTGAGAGAGGTTCGGAGAGGTGCGGTAACTTGCCCAAGGTCACAGCGCTAGAAAGTGGCGGAGCCGGGATTCGCAGCCAGGTCCGTCTGACTCCAAGTCCAGCGCTCCTCAAGGCAGGGACTCCGCGCGCTGCTGGGCCGCCCCCGTTTATAGGGAGAGGGGTGTGTGCGTGCGTGCGTGTGTGTGGGCGTGTGTGTGTGTGTGTGTGTGTGTGTGTGTGTGTGTGTGTGTGTGTGTGTGTGTGTGTGTGTGTGTGTGTATGTATGAGACGGGGGGGGGGAGAGCGAGAGCGAGAGCGAGAGAGAGAGAGACACTGCGTGAGCGAGCGCGCGCGCGAGCGAGCCGTGGTCGACTGGGTAGTGGAGGCAAGTTGCCCAAATTTGCTAACTTCCATCCCGCAATTCCGCAGAACTCGGCCCGAAAAACCCCTCTCGCCTCCAGCCCGCGAAGGAAACCTGAGCTTTGTGCAGACCCTGAGCTGGAGCTTCCAGATGCGGTCCGGGCGATTAGCAAAGTCGGTGAAAGCCAAGCCGGAGAAAGCGCGGGCGCGGGGAAAAAAGGTGCTGCGGTCTCCCCAAGAGAAGCTGGGTCCCGCTGGCCGGCAGGCGGGCGCGCTGGCGAACCAACCCGCGCGCTGGCTGACTGGCGGGCGGCGGCGGCGGCGGCGGCCCCACTGCCCCTAACAGAGCAGCTTTCAAACAGAAAACAAGTCCCCAGAACCCCCTGGCCCGCCCGGCCACCGCCCGCTCCCCACGCCCGCTCCGCAGGAGTCGTCGGCCCCACAGCTCAGCCCAGCGTCCTACCCGGCGATCCAGCTTACCTTCGCGAAGCCGCTTGCCCTGAAGAGAGGAAAGCGCGGAGCTCGGTGAGGCGCGGGCGAAGCGGCGGAGCCCCCAGCCTCTTGGCACGCACGCACGCCGCCGCCGCCGCCGCCGCGAGCCGGTCGTGCTCAGCGCCAGCAGCCGCGCCGGTGGCCACCAGACCCCAGGGCGCCTGGGAAAAGCCCGCACCGCCGCGCCGCGCCGCCGCACCGCACCGTGCCGCGCCAAGCAGCCCCGGCCCGCGGCCGTGCCGGCCCGCCCGCCCGCAGCTTCGGCGCCGGACTCCGGGGCGGTGGCGGTGGCGGCCACCGCGTTCCCTTCCCAGCGCGGGGGACCCGACTCTCAAGCCCCCATTGCTGCCCGGAGAGCCCTGACGCACACGCACACGGCAGCAGGCTGGCTTTGGCTAGGAATCCCAGAAGGACAGACCCCCTTTTCCCCCCTTTTTTTTCTCCCCCCAATTTCCACGTCTTTATAACCGGCTTAGGGCATTATTAGCACATGTCCTGGCTCGTGGGCGAGTTGGTGGCAAAATCTGAACTGGATACTCACGGAGGGCCCGAGCGGGTGCTGTGCCTTCCTTAGCGCTCTTCCTCTTCGCCGGGAACAGCCCCTCACCGACAGGCTGTGGGAGGGCAGCCGGGCGGAGCGAACCTCCTTTCCGCAGCTCAACGGTGCCCCTTCTGCAGTTGTGCCGCCGGGAACATTTTATAGCGGCGGCTGGCGTGTGTGGCCCTTTAAAGGCGCTCGAGCTGGTGCAGTCACCGCGGATCGTGTGAAAGCGAAGGGCCGGCTGGGGAACGGAGTGCGCGCAGCCCCGCTGGTCCAGCAGCCTTGGGGACTGGCCACAGCTCCCGAGGTGGGGCTGACGGAGTCAGGCCATGGGCACCCCTCGTCCAGTGCCCCTGCCAGTGCCTGCGCTCCTAAGGCTGGTGGGGTCCTGGGCCCGGGACATGAGCTCTCCCCACCGCCCTGCATGGACTTGCCCAATAAATTCCACTTAGTAATTTCACTGAGGCGAGGGAGAGCTGTTAGTGTCTGTTTTCTGACCTAAATCTAACGGGTGGCCAGAGGGGTCTCCGGGGGACTCTGGGGGGGGGGGGGCAGACAGTGGGCTCAGGGGAAGACCCAGAGTAGGGGATGCACACGGGACGGGGCTGGCAGGGCATGGGCTTAGTTTGCTTCAGGGCTTTCTCGGAGCCTTTCTGCCCTCTTTGGGCTGCACCATCTCCTTCATTGAAGGGCTGACGCTGGGCGGCGCGCGGGGGGGGGGGGGGGGTGGTCCTGTACACTTAAAGTCGTCACATTCTAGGCAGAGCCACTTGGGGAACCTATATAGTATGGCCGTGGTGGCTTCCCTCAAAGATCTGAGCTGGAGTTGGGTTCAATGGTTTCTGTCTTGTGGTCATCCAAGGCAGAAGGAGGCTGACAGGATAGGACGCTGAGAAATGCTCCTTTGCTGGACCTTGGGACCAGGTGCAGCTCACGTGGCTCCCCTAAAAGCCAAGAACAGGCAGTGGGGTTTGAAAAGCCTGCTCCAGGGTTCTCAGAGATTCCTTCTGCCTTCCAACGATGCCAGGTTATTTTACTATGATTATATAACCCTTCCCATCTAGAAAGAATAACATTTTTGCATTTGGAGCATATTTTTCTTGGGTTGGGATGTAAACTTACAAATTCTTACTGGAAAGAGACCTAGGTCTTCTCTCTCGTCTTAATTCATGTTCCCTGTGGCCAAAAAACTCCCACCTCACCTCTTACAGGAAGACCGCCAGGATTACTCCTCTGGCTGCGCCCCCTCCCTGTCTTTCAGCAACACTCAGTTTACACTGATTATAAAACATGTTCTTTAAAAAAAAGTCCTGCTGTTAAGGAAAGGGGGAGGAATGTCAAGAAGTCATTTTTGACATGTGTGTGTTCTGTCTTCTTAATTGGATTTGAAGACCTGAAGGTCTTTTTTCTTTCTTTAGTATCCCCAAGTGCCCTGCATTTTGCTCCTCTAACAAAGTTCTATTTGTTGACGAACTGACCGGCTTACTGACCTAAAGATGGGGAGCAAATGGAGGGACAAATCAAGGCCCTCCTTTGGCATCTGGAGGAAGCTGGGGCCAGTGCCCTTGTTGCCACCAGGCAAACCCATTCCCCAGTTCTGAAAGCTGCCTAGCATGGCTCCATCCCCCCACTCAACCCCAACACAAACTCTGGCGACAAAGGACACCCCTCACATCATTTCTGCATTTTCTCCGTTTGCCCAAAGATTGTGGGTCCGTGCCCAGTTTCCTTCTGATAAAAGGCGGGATTTGTCGCAACCCTAAAGTCCTATTGGGTTTGCATGTGAAATACACCCTGATGCTCTCTTGGTGTTTGCCTGTGGTGGAAAAAAAAAAAAAAATTCTGTGGAAACCAAGTAGAGGAGAAGGAGCAGCCTTAGGCTTTTGAATTGTGTGTTGCTAATTTGGACCCTTGACCTACCCTCCCCCTTAACTCTGACACCCGAGCCAGTCTGGAAACTCGGCTTCAGGCTCCGGATCCAGGAGGTGCGGATCCGCCCTCCATCTATTGGATGGCTCCCAGGCCAATTGTTAGAAAGAGGCATATGTTCATCTCGGCTTCTGGAGTGTCTCCGGAGCAGTTGCTCAACAGCCAGCCCCCTCCCCCATCCGGACCATTGAAGGGCAGAAAAAGGAGCGCCCTCCGCCACATTTCTCTGTGCCCACATGACAGAAAGGGCCTCCCCACTGGTGACTTCCTGTCATTTCCACTGCCCACCTCCTGAGGAGCAGGAAAGAGAGGGACTTCAAGCACTTGGCTTTAGAGCACAAAAGCCACCCCGTATGGGGGAGATGGGCGAGGAGGTTAGTTGCAGAGGCTGAGGGAGCATAGGAGACATTTGCGATTCTTGGCAAATATGCCCTGGATCACTAACTTCCCATTCCGCTCCAGCCGAGCTCCGAGCTCTCCACTGAACTCTTATCTCCAACTTGGCAACTTGATCACGAGCTTGCGAAGCAAGGAGAGAACAGGGATGGTTACCCAGCAAGAAGCTTCTGTGTGCCAGAAGTGGGCCTGGCATGTTCCCATCTATCATCTCATTTAATTCCCAGGACAACCCTGTGAGGTTGGGTTACTACAGGTGAAACAGTCTCTGGAGAAGTGCCTGAGTTCACAGAGCCAGGAGGCTGGGTGTTTGAACCTGGGTCGGGCTGGCTGCAAAGTCTTTACCCTACACACCCTACTGCCTGGGAAGGCAAGGAGGGGGTCCAGGACATAGTTTCAGGGGTTAGTCACCTGAGTTTAAATATCTACTCTACCTTTTGCTAGCTGTGTGGTCTTAGGTCAAGTGGCTCCATTTTGGGGGCCTCAGTTTTCCCATCCATTAAATGGGGATCAGAATGGTGCCTACTCTGTGAGGTTGTTGTAAAGAGTAGAAGGAAAGGCATAGCCCGGTTGGTGCCAACTGTGCAGTAAATGGTCAATAAATGCTGGTATTGTACTGTGCCTTCTGATTCTTTTCCTTTTGGCCCCTGTCCCTTCCTCAGCTCACACACTTCAGGTTCAATAATACTTGCTGACTGAGTAATTTAAAAATCAGACTGGGAAGGGATGAAGGAGGTGTAAAAAACTCAGGAAGGGGAGGGAAAGGAAAATGCACATTTGTTTGCAAAATCCCACCCTCCAGAACCAAGGGCTCCTTAGGTCATATGATAGGAGTAAATTCAAGATCAATAAAAAATGAATACACTTTACAGGTCAGTCTGTAAACTTGTAGAGTGGTCTCCAGAAATGTAGACTCAATATACATGTAGAAAAGTTAAAAAGTACAAGCTTTTGCTCAAAATTTGGAGTAAATGTATTTCTAATAGGAATAAATGAAGAGCAGACTAAAGGTCCACAATGAGGGAGTATCCCTTCACACCTTGGTACAAAAAAATCAGACAAAACAAAACAAGACAAACAAACAAAAAAACCCAAAACACCACCAACGAAACCCCCCAAACCAACCAAAAAATCCAACTTTTATTCATGGGAAAATGTTCACAATAAAATATTAAGTAAAAATGCTGGGTACAAAGTTACATGAATATAATGCCAAGTTGCAAAGGGCACAAAGGGTATGAAATTAAATTCTATGATTCCAAACATGTATGTGTATATATATGTGTGTATATATGGCAATGGTTAGAATAAAAAACAAAGATAGCAGTGCCAGTATAGGGTAGGATTATGAATGGTATTTTTCCTCTCTTTTCTCCATGTTATGTGATATGATTATATTATACTTATAAGTAAATATAAATTTATAGTCAATAGACTGCCTAAACAGTATGGTCCCACTTTTGTTAAAATTATATGTGCATAGAAAAAATGCTGGAAGAAAATGTTAACAGTGATTATAATTGAGTAGTGGGATTATGGGTGATATTTTTGTCTTCCTTTAAAATTTTTTTTTGCAATGTGATTACATTGTTGTCTTACAATTAGAGCAGATTCATAACTTGAAAAGTGTATAATCAGTAGGATCCCACTTGTGGTAAAAGTATGAATGCAAATTGAAAAAAAATGGGTAGGAAATATAGTAAAATATTGCTTTATATTAGGTGTTAACGGATAATGGGTAATTTCTGCACTTTTAAATATTTTTCTGTAATATGGTTTTATTATTTTCATAATCAAAACAAAATAATACCTAAAAATACCATATTCAATATGATACTGCTTTTGTTAAAAATGAATATGTGCCTATAACAAACAATAAACTGTAGTAAAATGTGGTTGGCTCTGGGTGGTGGGGTTATGGTTGATTTTTGTTTTGTCCTTTATATGTGGCTTCTTAAATTTCCTTATTTTCCACATTATCATTTATTATTATTATTATTATTATTATTATTATTATTATTATTATTATTGGTAGTACTAGGGATTGAACCCAGGGGCACTCTACCTCTGAGCCACATCCCCAGACCTTTTAATTTTATTCTGAGACAGGGTGTTGCTAGGTTGCCAAGGCAGCCTCCAATTTGCAATCCTGCTTCAGCCTCCTGAGAAACTAGGATTACAGGTGTGCACCAACACACCCAACCATCATGCATTTTTTAATTAGAAAAAATGTATAAATCAATTCAATATTGGAGTATTTATGGGGAAAAGGGAACATTCGGGTTTGCTTCAAAATATTCTAGAGGGGTGGGAGGAAAGTGGATGGAAATATAGATTAAATAAAGATAACTGTTGAAGATGGGTAAATGAGGCTTCATTATAATGTTTTCTAGTGTGTGTATGTGTGGTGCGTGTATACAAATTTTTTTGCAGGACCCGGGATCAAATCCAGGGATCTGCACATGCTAAACAAGTCCTGTACCACTGAGCTCCATCACCAGTCCCACAATAAATATGTATTTTTTAAAAAAGTATCTTTCACATACATTATCTCTTTTAATCTTACACTACCCCACTGTGATCAATTATCTTCATTTTCCAGAAAACTGAAATTTAAAGAGGTGAAGTCATTTGCTCTAGGTCACATAACTGGGAGGTAAGATAGTGGAGTTGACCTGAGTCTTCTAACTCCAAGCCCAGATCTCTTCAGCATATTCCAGTTGCTACTTCTTTCTTTCTTTTTAAAAATTTCTTGTTTCTTTTCTTTTTTGTTTTGTTTTGTGGTGCAGGGGATGGAACCCTGGATTTCACACATGCTAGGCAAATGCTCTACCACTGAGCTACACTCCAGTCCTATTTTTGCTGCTTTTTAATAATTAAAAATAATTAACATTTTGCCTGATTATAAATGTAATTGTTCACTGCAGAGAATTTGGAAATAACAGGAAAGCACTGGAGAAAAGCACAATAATCAATCCCACCACACCATCTTAACCCTTTGGTGTCTGGTCATACTGATTTGTAAGTTGTCTCTTCCAGAGGTATTGCTAGTGACAAACATTTTCTCAGGAAGAGTAGGCAGTCATTCTTGAGTGCAGCGGCAGCTGTTTGGGAGGGCGGGGGGCCCTGCCTGTGTAGAGTCCCTTAAAATGGTTGATCCTAGCCATCTCAGCCCCTCCATTCTTCTCCATGACCCCTTTAGAGACTACAATCGGGACCCCAGTTTTTCCTATGTCCCTCCTATCTCTGCCCAATCTTAGAATCAAAGTCCATTTGGGAAAGTCCGGGTGACCTTTCTCCTCTTGCTCCATCTGGAGCCCCTGCCCAGGAGCCCCTTTAGAAGACTACTAGTCTGCAACCACTCTATGTGCGCCTGTGCCTCCATTTCCCCATCTGGAAGATGCTAGTGAGAATAGCAGACGGGTCGGCCCCTGCCAGGGAGTGATGAGCTAACGTCTGTAGTGCTTTCCAGCCCCTCCAAGCAAGGTGCTGGAGCCTCCCTGGCCCGCGCTTGCCGCTGCCAGCCTGACTGAGCGCCTGGGCCTGGCTGCCCCGTGTGCGTGGAGGGAGCGGCCACATTCCTCTGACCCAGGCCAGCGGGCTTGGACAGGCTCTCGCTTTTGCTCCTGTGTTTAAAAAAAAGAAAGAAGAGAAAAGGAGATGGAGACCAAGAGGCAGGAGGGGAACAACGTGTTACTAGCGGAAAGGACCTTGAGAATTAGAAAACCGAGAAGAGATAACTGGGCATCCTCGGGCACCTTAATCAGGCTCATAGATTCTAGCCTTGGTTTCCTGTTTATACAGTGGTGGGGGAAGTTTGGAAAGGGCCAAGAATCGGGTCCAGTTGAATTAATTCTCTACTTGACTTCCTGTTATTTATGCATAATGGGAAAACCACAAATATACAAACAGCTCTTGCCACTGGCTTCTTGAATCTTTGGGAATCCTTGGATATGGCTCTGCCCACTCCAGCTTTGGGGGATGTTATTTCAGAGTATGTTCCTTCTCTATGATGCCTTCTAGTATTCAGTGACACAAGAACCCTGTGAAGTCAACACTCTTATCCCCATTTTATTTTTATTTACTATTTTTGCAGTGCATAGGGATCAGACCTAGGACTTGGTGAATGCTAGGCAAACACCTGACCACTGGGTTATATCCTCAGCTCTCATTTCTATTTTCAAGAGAAGGGCACTGAGGCACAGAGAGGCAAAATAACAAGCCCAAGATCATACAGCTAGTAAATGATGGATCCGAATTCACAGCCAAGTCTGACTCACTCCTGAGGCAAAACTCTCCCCGCCAGATTACCTGCTCCTCTGTTATCTGTGACCATGCTTTTCTTTTTTCTTAAATGGATGGTACATCACACCATTGAAGTAAATGGCCAACATATGTGGCCAAAATGTGTGCACAGCCCAGGTTGTGGGAGGAGCCTAGTAGGGACTGGGGCAGCCATCTCCAGGGATGATGTGCAAGGTGGGAGAGGGCTGCAGCCTGGGGGAAAGCAAAGACAATTCTGAAAAATGTTGCCCAGGGAAAATCCCAGGGTTCAAAGGCAGGGAGAGATCGAGGTGCTTGAGTAGGGAGAGCAGCAGCCAGGCCGGTCTGTCCCTGGGCTGTTCGGGTGTCAGCAGAGAAGTTGGAGGCCTTGAGAAGGTGTGAGGCTTTGTGGGGGAAGCGAAACTCAGCTTTAGCATGTTTAGTTTAAGCTGTTGGCAGAACATCCAAGTGGAAATAGCTTGCACACAGCCAGGAATATAGGACTGGAAAGAAAGTGTGAGGTTGTGTCAAAAAGAGCAATCGACAGGATGACTTT
Source organism: Sciurus vulgaris (assembly GCF_902686455.1). Lineage (NCBI taxonomy): Eukaryota > Metazoa > Chordata > Mammalia > Rodentia > Sciuridae > Sciurus > Sciurus vulgaris. The sequence goes on along the minus strand of NC_136471.1, from coordinate 77,646,625 downwards.
CGGCCAAATTGTGGAGAACTTTCCCCTGACTCTCCACCAGCACAGAGAGGGGCTTTCTCCTCAGGGCCCAGGAGACTCTGGCGTTTTGCTGAAGCCCCCCCCCCCCCCAACCCCTCCAGACCAGTGCAATCACGGACACGTGCTTCAAATCCCTAAAGGACAGTGTGAGGGGATCTCAGTCCATAAATTTCCCCACGCCAGAGTGTGACAGGGGCCTCATCTCACTTTGCTAAATACATTTTGGCTAGTCCTCAGGCATGCCAGGCCTTCGCTGATTTCACTTTGGCTTCTAGAACACAAGCCTTTGGGGTCTTGTTTGCTCTCCTTTTTCTGCCACCCGCCATTCTCAGGCCAGCACAGTGTCTCCCAGCTTACTTCATCCTTAAAAGGTGAGACCATTTTCTTATTTATATATTTCTTTTTTCTTTTTTTGTCGTGCTGGAGATGGAACCCAGAGCCTCACACATGCGAGGAAAGCACTCTACCATGCGCTCCATCCTTAGCCCTAGGTGAGACCCTTTTACTGGCCCTGCTCCCTGTGGCATCAGGCCGAAACTACTCCCCTTGCCAAAACCCTGAGATGATGTGGTGGGTCTGATGCCCCCAGTTTCATCTCCTTGGCAGGGACTTTTCCTTGCATTCACCTTCTTGGGCTCTAAGTCCCTTTCCTCTTGACCTCCTAATCCCATCTCAGCTGTGGCCTCACACTTGCCCACTTTCATTCATGGGCCCCAGTTTGCCTCCAATCAGAATCTCTGTTGGCATGGAGAAGTTAGAAGTTAGAAGTTTGCATCATTAGTCTATATTGTCTCTCTTGGCACTAGACTTTGGGTTTGGGGGCTGCTTGCAGAAACATGGCTATGTGAATGTGGTTAGGATTCACTTCTTACATATAACTTGGAGGGACTGGAAATATTTCCAGGGATCCCCATTGCCACAGAGACTTGTCTTTCTGGGGATCAGCAATAGGAGCTAGAGGTTCATTGAGGATCTAGGGTATCTTAGGGGGTCCAACCAAGTGGAGGAGGATCACAGGCCTGGTTACCCAAGGTCCTTCTCCTGCCAAAATCCAGAGACAGCGCCTCAGCTAACAGACTGTCTCTTTGTACTAATTATAAAAAGGCGCCCCCTCTGGCAGGAGCAATTAGAAACATGTGCTGCTTCTTCTGAACTTTCACTACCAGGGCCTATGGTTTGGTGGGAGAAATGCAAGCTGGATTTTAGGGCACAACCCGTAGAAGCAGATTTTGAGGTTCTTCAAAACGTTGAGTCTGAGCTGAGTGCGGTGGCTCACACCTGTAATCCCAACTACTTGGGAGACTGAGGCAGGAGGATCGCCAAGTTTGAGGCCAGTTTCAGCAACTTAGTGAGACTCGGTCTCAAAATAAAATTAAAAAAAAAACTGGAAATGTAGCTCAGTGGGTTCAATCCCCAGTACCACAAAATAAATAAATAAATAAATAAATAAGAAAAAAGAAAAAAATGTGTTAAGTATGGGTTAGGTTCCCGTAGTGGCTCAGCACATTAAGTACATCAACCTCAGGGGAGTACTATTCCTACTAATTCTGAATGATAACATCAATGGCAATGTACACCGAGCACTTACTAGGTGACACACTCTCCTTGTTCTTAGTGCTCCATACTTTCTCATCTAATCCCCACAGCAGCCTGAAGATGAGTACTAATATTACATCATCCCTATTTTCCTGATCGGGAAATCAACGCACAGAGAAGTTGCACAGCTTGTCAAGATTGTACATCTTGTATATTTGGGACCCAAACCAGGAAGATTGACCCCAGAGCCTCTGCTAGTGATCTCTGCGCCTTGCTGCTTCCTACATAATGCAATGCCTAGTGTCATAGTTCATAAAAGGCCTTTCTCATCCATGGGCAAGGTCGATTCTTATGATTCCTCCTCCCTCCATGTGAAGTTGTTACTATCAATCCCATTTTCCAGACTAAGGGAGGAAACTCAGAGAGGTGAGGTGAACTTGCTGAGGTCACACAGCTAGCAAGTAAGGATACTGGGATTTGAATTCAGTTCTTCCTGATTAGATCTTCCTTTTCCCACTCTTTATGCTACTCCTTATCTCCCCACCCCCCACATGGTCAAAAGTTCTCTTCTGGCTTCAAAACTGTCAGAACTGGTAGGGATTTGAAGGATGACCTCATCTGAACTTCTCACTGTGACAGAGGAGGAAGCTTAGCACTCTACTGATACCTGGTTAGAGTCAGGGGAGAAAAGACAGACTAAGCAAAAAGATTTATTCAATTGGGACAGAGAAAGAACGGATGAGAGGGAGAGAAAGATAATGATGGGGAGAGAGAGGGCTCCAGCAAGTGAAAGCAGGCGCCTGGGAAGGAAGAAAACAAGGCAAGGAAAAGAAATCAAATGAGAAAGAAAAAGACCCAAAGTAGGGTGAAGGCATAAGTGACTGGCCATCTGGAAACAGCACTGAGCTCTGCGGGGGCGTGTGTTTGTGAAGCAGGGGAGCTAGACCGGCAGGTGCGAGGGCCCAGCTGCTGCCAGCCAAGAACTGTCCAGGCCCAGCGCCCAACTGGAAGAGACATAGCCCCTGCAAGAGACTTCTCAAGGGGGGATTTCAGCTGGAGGAAGCTGCCCTCTCCTAGGGCCAGGTGGGGCTCACCTCTGAACAGCTCCTCTGGGGAGGACAGTTCCTGTGGCCTGTCTTTGTATTTCTCTTGCATTTTCTTTAAGCCTCTCTCAACTGTTGCCTTTAGGGCCTGGAATATGAATGATTTCCTGCTGCGTTCGAATCCCAGGCTGCCTTGCCCCGGTCTTAAATGGTCTGAATAGATAAGTAAATGCCAATTCGTGTTACCCTCAGCAGAAATCCAGTAGGAATAGATAGGGAGGGGAAAATAGCTGCCAGACCTATTGGTTTCGCTCCTACCCAACTCCAGGCTTGGCCAGATCTGATAGAGCACAGGGCTGTGCCATCAATCTGACCCTGGTTCAAGACTCAGGGTTGCCATTTCCAACCTGTGCAAATTTGGGCAGGTGACTTTGGCTAGTTGTGCCTCAGTTTCCTTAGGTGTAAGTTGAGGGGGAAAAGCATACCTACCTCATGAGGCTGTGCCAGGGTTGGATGAGATAATGTCTCTGGCTATAAACTCTCAGGTGCTATACACATGTGAGTAATTATTATTCCCTGACCTTTGTTCCCTGCTGCTTGGGGAATGGAGTCAGCCTTCCAATCTGAGTCCAGTTCCAAGCCTGACTTCACCTCCTTGGTCCTGTTTTCTTCATTGTTACATATGACTGTGTGGGAAGTCAGACCTCCTGACCCACCAGAGTAGGCTCAGGGATGGCTGTTATTCCCACATACTTTTATTTTTGTGCTGTTGGGAATTGAACCCATGGATTTACGCATGCTAGGCAAGTGTTCTACCACTGAGGTACACCCTGAACCCCTGATACAATTCTTTTCTTCAGGCCACAAATGTGAGCTGAGCCCCTACTGACTGCCTGAGTCTCCAAGGCCTCAGAGGAGACTAAGGCACCACTTTAGCCCTCAGTGATTTTCCAATATAGTGGGGGAGATAGAAAAGCCAATAATAAAGTAGGAAATAGGAGTCTATGACATCTGAGCTGAGGATTGGTATTCTCCAGGTGTTAGGGACAGCATGGTCAAAAGCCTTGATGGGAACTAGAAGAACAGCACAGGGTGGGGTCTGTGAGGTCACAGGAGCCTGACTTGGATGCCACGTTAAGAAATTCAGTCTCAATATTGTGGTCACTGAAGGTGATGTGGGCAGATACACACAGAGCCTGGTACAGTTGGTTACTCAGCAAAGTGTGCTCATTGCCTTGACCTTCTACCTCCACCTTCCACCCCCACTAGCACATGAGCCGTAGGCTTCCCAGAGAGTTTTCAGTCCTCAGTCCTGAACATGGCCACATAAGGCTCATGGTCCCCCTGTCACCTTCCTTCAGCTTTCTGAGCTCAAATGGCAGCTCTGTTCACTCACTTTCTCAGGCCAAAACCTTGCCTTTATCTTTCTTTTTGTCTTTTATCCCATGTCCAACTTCTATTGGCTCTTTCTAAAATACAGCCAAGATCCAAAACACTGTTGCTCCTGTATATCACCTGTTTCACTTCAGTGATCTCATGACTGGTCTCTACTCTCCAACTCCTGGCCCCACAGCAGACAGAGGGATCCTGTCTTCCTTGACTTGGGAACTGCCACTGGCTCTCTTTCCTCCTCAGGATAAAAAACAAAGTCCTTAAGTGGCCCATATGACCTGTGAGTCCCTTCTACTCCGTATTTATTTCCTTCTATTCTTCCCTTTATTCTTTCAGCTTCTGGCACACTGATCTTACCATCTCTTGGATGTGACAACATGGCTCTTGTCTTAGGCCCTTTCCTTTTGCTGTTCCCTCTGCCTAGAATACTCTTTCCCTCATGACTTGTCACCTCACTGCATTCAGGTCTCTGCTCAATGTCACCCTCTCTAATGAACTTTATCTGGGCACCTTATCTAAAACATCAGCACCATCACTCTCAACTCTCACCTTGCTGTTCATTTTTATCCACAGTGCTTGTCACCACTGGCCTATAACATATTTATTATCTGTCTCTCTGACTAGAAGGAACCCTCCACGAGGTCAGGAATTTCTGGGTTTTGTTCACTTTTGTTTCCGCAATGACTAGTACTCTGCCTGGCACATAATGGGTGGTCAATAATTATCTGTTGGGCAAAGGAATGGCTGAGATGGAAAATCAGCTTCTGGGTGATGGAGAGAGAAACTGTAAGAGAGACAGAGGTGTCATGGGGCAGGGTTTGGTCAAATGTGATCAGGGAAGTTGAAACAGATTCTGCAGAAGAGGCCTCAAAGGAGAAAAAGGTATAAGTGAGAGTCAGATGAATCGGGGAAGAGGAAAGTCCTGTACCTCTTACGGAGGGGGTAGTGATGGAAGGATGTCAGTTTTCACTCCCTTCAACTTTCTAGGTAATCCCAGGATCATGGTAGGGGGCTTATGAGCGGGCATCTTTGGAGATGGCAGCCTGGTGTGGCAGGAAAGCTGCAGGGCAGTGAATGATGGTCATCAGTTGGGCAATGGAGATGGCTGGAGAGGATAGGCCATAGCATGGCGGGTAAAGGTAAGGGGATGAAAAATGCAAAAGTACCTGGCACTTAGCAGGACTTAAGACACCGTAGTTTCTACCCTTGGCCCTGCCATTAGGCAGCTTTGCTATTGATGGTTTATTTTCTGCTTGTCCCCATTCACATACACATGCACACATTATCCCCACTCCCAAGCTCAGCCCTCCTTGCAACTCTTATTCTGCTTTTATCTCCACTTCTTGAGTGCAAGCCCATGCCCCCATGCCACCCACAGTGTGGCTCCAGAGTGTCAAAAGGCATTTAGGTGACTTTTTGTGGAAGTTCCTATAGAATTGCAGTGGATGTCTAGAGCTAGCCCGAGCCTCTGGGAGAGATAGGAAGAGCTTATAGGCACTGCCATTCCCTTTACCTCTTCCCAACACTGCTGAGGTCCTACTATGTGCCAATCATGAGTGATGGACCTGAAGAGATGGTAAAGGTCTTCAGGATAGTGTAAGAGACAGACACTTAAATAATAACTTGCATATAAAAACACATACAATATCATTAATAAAACCAAAGAAATAAAAATTCAAAGAAGCTAGGCATGGTGGTGCATACCTATAATCCCAGTTACTCAGAAGGCTGAGGCAAGAGGATCCCAAATTGAAGGCTAGTCTCAGCAATTTAGTGAGACCCTGTCTCAAGATAAAACAATAAAAAGAATTGGAAATGTAGCGCAGTGGTAGAGCACCCCTGCATTCAATTGTCAGTATTGGGGATAAACATTCAAACTGTGAGGTATTTTTACCTCTAAGATGAGTGACGATTCAGTTGTAGTAGGGAGGGTGTATTAGCCGCCACATTCATGCAGTGGTACTGGGACTGTGAACTGGGACAATAATTCTGGGAATCAAAATTCATCATCTGTCATGTTTGTTTCTTTCCTTATTTTAATGTACATGTCCTTTGACTCAACAGCTCCACTTCTGCAAATTTATAATAAAGAAATAATAGAGGAGCCAGGCGTGGTGGCACACACCTGTAATGCCAGCTGCTAAGGAGGCTGAGGCAGGAGGATCACGAGTTCAAGCCAGCCTCAGCAACTTAGTGAGGCCCTAAGCAACTCAGTGAGACCCTGTCTCTAAATAAAATACAAAAAGGGCTGGGGATGTGGCTCAGTGGTTAAGTGCCCCTGAGTTCAATCCCTGATATGCCTCCCCCTTACAAAAAAGAAAAGAAATAATAGAGGGTTGGGGTTGTGGCTTAGTGGTAGAGCACTTGCCTCACATATGTGAGATACTGGATTCAATTCTCAGTACTGCATATGAATAAATGAATAAAAGGTCCATCAACAACAAAAAATATTTAAAAAGAAATAATAGAACAAATGTGCAAAGGTAAGAGGATTTTCATTGCCATGCTTTTTTTGAGGTGAAATTCACATGACAACCATTTTAAAGTGAACAATTCAATGACATTTGGTATATTCACAATGTTGTGCAACTACTGATATCTAGTTCCACAACATTTTCATTTTTTTCCAAAACAAAACCTGTACCCATTCAGCAGTTACTCCCTATTCCCCATGCTACTCAGGACCTGGTAACAAATGACCTTTTTTCTATCTTTATGGATTCTCTTATTCTGGATGTTTCATATAGGTGGAATCATTCAATACAAGTGACCTTTTATGTCTGGCTTCTTACACTTTACATAATGTTTTCAAGTACCTTAGCAAGTATCAGCGCTTCACTTCTCTATATGGTGGAATAGTATTCTATTGTATGCATGTGTCAGGATTTGTTTATGACTTCATCAATTGATGAGCATTTGATTGGTAACCTTTTGACTATTGTGAGCAGTGTTGCTATAGACATTTAAGTAATTTTATTTGTTTGAATACTTATTTCCAGTTCTGTAGGAGTGGAATTGCTGGGACAATGGATAATTCTGTTTAACTTGTTGGGGAAGTCACCCGACTGCTTTAACTAGCAGTTATGCCATTTTACATTTCCTTTAACAATGTATGAGGGATCTAGTTTCTCCACATCCTCTCCAACACTTGTAATATTTTGACTTTTTGATTATAGTCATCCTTGTATATGTTAAATGGCAGCTCATTGTGGTTTTGATATATATTTTCCCAATAACTAATGATGTCGAGCATCCTTGCCCAATTTTTAAACTGAGTGGTTTGTCGTTCTTTTTTTTTTTTTTTTTTTTTTTTTTAACTGAACCCAGGGGAGCTGTACTGCTGAGGTACAATCCAGCCATTTTTAAAATGTTTTATTTTGGGGCAAATTTTTTTACTTTGAGACAGGATCTCATTAAATTGGAAAGGCTGACCTTGAACTTGTGATCCTCTTGCCTCAATTTCCCAAGTAGCTGGGATTAAGGCACATGCCACATGTCTTGTTTTTTTTTTTTTTTTTTTTTTTTTTTTGTTGTTGTTGTTGATGAGTTCTTTATTTATTCTGGACACTAGGCCCCTATCAGACATATGATTCCAAAACATTTTCTCTCTTTCTGTGAGTTGTGTTTCACTTTATTTTTGTGGTGACAGGGATCAAACTGAGGGGTCCTACGGCTAGGCAAGCACTCTTCCACTGAAGTACACCCCCATTCTCTCCCTTTGTTGATAATGTCCCTAGCCCCAAAAAATGTTTTTAGTTATGATGAAGTCCAATCTTTGTTTCTTGTGTTTTGGTGTCATACCTAAGAATCCACTGCCAAATGTGAGATCATGAAGATTTACCCTGTTTTCTTCTAATAGTTTTATAGTTTTGGTTCATACATTTAGGTCTGTGATTCATTTTGAATTCATTTTTGTATATTGTGTGAGATAGGGGTTCAACTTCATTATTTTGAATATAAAAATCCAGTTATCTCTATCTTTTATTGAAGAGATAGTTCTTCCCACATTGAATGGATTGGGTACCTCTGTCCAAAATCACAAATGGTTATTTCTGTTCTCTCAGTTCTTTTCCATTGCATGTATATGTCTGTATTTATGCCAGTAACACACTGTTTGATTACTGCAGCTTTGCAAGTTTTGAAATTGAGAAGTGTGAGTCCTCCAACTTTGTTCTTTCAAGATTTTTTTTTTACTATTTGGGGTCCCTTAAGATACCATATGAATTTCAGGATGGATTTTCTGCTAAAAGAATTTAAGGATGGCTTTTTTTTTTTTTTTTTTTTTTTTTTTTTTTTTTGCAAAAAGTCATTGGGATTGCTTTCATAGAGATTTTCTTCAATCTGTAGATCACTTTTGGTAATATTGACACAGTAATGATATTTTCCTTCAATCTATGAACCAAGAATGTCTCTCCATTTATTTCTGCCTTCTTTAATTGCTTTCAGCTACATTTTATAGTTTTCAGTGTATGAACCTTTTGCCTAAGTTGTTTTTTTTTTTTTTTAAATTCTTTGGATGCTGTTGTGAATAGAATTATTTTTGTAATAACATTTGTGGATTGTTCATTGTTGGTGTATAGAAATAACAACTGATTTCTGTTAACCTTGTATCCTGCAACTTTGCCAAATTCTTTTATTAGCTCAAGTAGTTTGCTGTTGTGCAGTGCTTTTATGTGTCATGTATAACTAAAAACCAATAAATGAAAAAAAAAGTTTAAAAAAGTTGAGATAATTCTTAATGTTCAGCAGTAGGCAATAGGTTAAAAATTTTTGGGAGCATCCATGTAATGTGACCACTTTTAAGAGATCAGGTATTCTTTACTTTCTTGGAATGTTTGGTATGTTTGGTATGTTTTGGTATGTTATAAGGTAGCTCTTTAAGAATTGATAAGGAAAAGCTGTCCATGGCATATAATTAAGTGAATTCCGTATATTTAATTCATATAAAAGTCATATGTAAGTCAGGCACAGTAGCACATGCCTGTCACTCCAGTGACTTGGGAGGCTGAGGCAGGAGGATTACCAGTTCTAAGCCAGCCTGGGCAATTTGGCAAGACCCTATCTCAAAATAAAAAATAAAAAGGTTGGGGATGTAGCTCATTGGTAGAGTACCCCTGGGTTCTATTCCCAGTACCACACACACACACACACACACACACACACACACACACACACACAAACACGTTATATGCACATAATACCAGCTTTATTTGTTGTCTGTTTTGTATACAGATGTAATCTTAGTACCTGGCACATGACAATAGCATGTGGTGGGTGTGCAATAATATTATGGAGTATATGAAAAACATCTTAAAAAGTAAAGACCAAATTGCAATACATCACTGAGGTATAGTGATATGAGGGAAACATTATCTGTATAGTATGAATTTTTTTTTTACCTCAAGCAGATATTGAGGGAAAATGGTAATTCCATTAGACATACACAAAATCAGGCGTGATGGTGTGCACGCTTTCTCTCCACCAAGTAAGTGGTAAGAAGAAAGGTACCGTGAACTGAAGGAAGAAGGTGATGGGACTCTGAGGTAAACAGAGGCAACTCATAGGCAGCCTCTTTGCAGCTGGGTCTTACCATGTTCCTCATTTCCGTCCACAGAGAAGCCAGAGAGAACTTTTCAGAATGTAAATCTGAGAGGACCCCTCTTTGACTTTACACTCTTTGGTGGCTCTTTACCTTCAGGAGCTCCTCCACCTGGCATAGGAGGTCCTTTGTGATCTGGCTCCTTTTACTTTTACTTTCTGCCACTTGCTGCTATGTATTTCAATTTTTTATTATGGAAGTAAAGACAGGCAAAAGCACAGAGCACAGGATAATCAACTCCCATGTATTCATTCAACCAATTTAAACAATGATCAGCACTTTTCAAATTTTGTTTCATCCATCTCCTTTCTTCCCACATACATTTTTCTCCTCTGGAGTATTTTTAAATAAACCCCAGGTATATTTTTCACTTGTCATTACTTCCTTTTGTATCTCTAACAGATGAGAATTTTAAAAAAAGTATATGAAATACCACACTATTATTATATTTAACAAGTCTATTGAGAATCTTATCTCACTATGTTGGCTTTAAAATCCTGGGGTCAAGACACACTCCTACCTCAGCCTCATGAGCAGCTGGACCTACAGGCATGTGTCACTGTGCCCAACTTTGATAATTTCTTCCTTCCTTTTTTATTTTGTTGTGCTGGGGGGTGAACCCAAGGGTTCTCTAACACTGAGCTACATCCCCAGCCCCTTTTATTTTTTATTATTAGACAGACTCTCACTAAGTTGCTGAGGGTCTCACTAAATTGCTGAGGCTGGCCTTGGAATTGGGATTTTCTTGCCTCAGCCTCACAAATTGCTGGGATTAGAAGTGTGCCCCGCCCCCTGCACCTGGCCCAACTTCGATAATTTTTTTTAATAAAACTGTCCTATTTAATTTTTTGTTAGTTGTAGACGGACACAATACCTTTATTTTATTCATTTACTTATATGTGGTGCTAAGAATCTAACCCAGTGCCTCACACATGCTAGGCAAGCGCTCTGCTACTGAGCCACAACCAAGACCCTGATAATTTCTTAATATTGCCTAGTCCATGTCCAAATTTCCCTCATTGTTTTAAAAACATCGTTTTGCAGTTGGTTTGCTTGAATGCTATCTGATAGTCTGTGTTCCACCAACAGTGAACTGCTTATAGTTTCCCTGTTTCCGGAAACTTCTTGCTTTCATTCATGCAATCCCTTCGCCTGAAATGCTCTTTCCCCATACTCAGCCCAAGACTCAGCTCAAGTGTTACCACCTGCTTATAACCTTCATGGTTGCCCTGGTCTAGATTGCCTGTTTGATAATACCCACAATATATAACTATGTCTTGTTACATAGTTCCACCATTCCATTATAAGTATGTACTGATCACTGCTAAGGTGTCAGATACTATGCCAGGTACTGGGATATAGCAGTGGAACAGTGTCTTTACTGATACTTAACATGTAGTCTCCTATGTGCTTTTTCCTTCTGGGACCGCTCACAACTACTCCATGAGGTAGGTCCAGGAACTATCCCCATTTAATATATTAAGAAACTAATCCTCAGAGTCTATCACAGTTAGTGAGTGACAGGGAAGGGGCTTAACCCCAGGCAATGTGAAGTGGAAGTGAGCATGTTGCATGTAAGGCTTTCCTGGTCAGCTCTGGGTCCTTCCCTGAGCAGGTTTGGGGACCTGCCCCTAACAAATGCAGCAGAGGAGTCACTATAGGACATTCTGGGCAGGGGCTTAGAGATGTCAAAATCCCTTTGTCCCAGATGGTTGTCTTTCTTGGTTGGCTCTCTTTTCCTCCACCTTTTCCTCCTCTTCTTCCTCTTCCTCCTTCTTCCTGTTTTGTTGAATGACAATGTTTGATTTTCTAATAAAGAAGTCTTTCTGCCTCAGAAAGAGTTTTAAATATAGAATTGGAAATATACTGCTCCCTGTGTGACAGCTCACAATAACTGCAGCAGAGGCAGATTCACCCTCCCCCAAAGGTAAACTGACTTGGGAATTTTCCTTTGGCTTTTTTTTTATTTTTAAATTTTATTTATTTACTTTTTTGAAGACCAGGTAATACATTCACATGGTTCAAAAATCAAAAGGTACAAAAAAGAACACAGTGCAAGTCTCCCTCACTCCCCTGCCACTTGCCACCTGGTTCCCCTGCCTAGAAGCAAATGAGGTGTTTCCATTTCTTGTGTATTTTTCCAAAGATGTTTTATGCAAATACATGCATATCCAACACACGCACACATATTCAGACACATATACTTTTTTATAACTTAATTTATTTATTTACGCATGGTGCTGAGAATTGCACCCAGTGCCTCACACGTGCTCCGCAAGTGCTCTACCACCGAGCCACAACCCTAGCCCCACATACATTTTTTAAGATGTTAGTTTTCTTAACTATCAAGTTGTAGACACAGCCTAAAGATTTTTGTTGGTCTCTCTGGGTCTTGTGAGTACCTCAGAGACTGTGGAGGCCTGAGGGTCTCCTAGAAGCACTGGGTATGTCTCAGAGATAACATTTTCCCAACCCATTTTCATGGCAGGCCCCTCCTATACACACTACTTGAGACTCTTTTCCAAGTGTTTCCATCTTTGATAATTCATCAACCATTCACAACAGCCCATGTATGAGGTGTAGGAATTATTTGCCCCATTTTATGCATCAGAAAACAGACCCAGAAAGGCCGAGCAACTTGCTGAAAAGCACACAATCAATTAATGTTGTGGAGGTTGGGAGAGGGTTTGGGAGCAGTGTGTGGCTTGGTCCAGTTTGGATTTTGAAGCAGTGAAAAAGTTGTTTACTCCAAAGCCACAGTTTAAAAATATCTAGTGGCACTAGTGTGGGGCAATGGAAAAAGTAAGGGGACTTTCAGTTCCAGCTAGTTTGCTTCTTGGCTCTCTTACTTAGAACTTGGCAGGTTAATTCATAGTTTGGAGCCTCAGTTTCCTCATCTCTAAAGTGGGGATGATAATACCCACCAGATAGGTATTTACACACTTTTTGGAGATAGATAATCTGTAAAACAGAACCTATTGCCATGTTTGCCTTGCCATCTTTATTACAGTTATCATGGCTGGTTCTTTGTTAGCTCAAGGGGTGGGAGTGGGTAGGTGAATGGGCAGCTGTTTCCTGAAGAGACAGCCTCACACTGGGTACAAACTTGCCTTGCCCTCAAGCCAATTTAACCAAAAGAACTTCTCGGGCTTAGTGATTTGTAAATCATGAGGACTCCAAGCTGACCTAACCAGCTCAGAGCCTCTAGGCAATTAGAAGTGCCCTGGGGCCTGAGCACAAAGTCTTCCTCAGTGGGTGTCTTGAACATACTTTGATCTGTAACTGTCTCTATAGATCAATCCTTTTTTTCTTTTTTTAAAGTTTATGTATTAATTTTTTTCCTGCTTTTGTTGTACTAGGTATTGACCCTAAGGCCTCACAGATGATAGACAAGTGCTTTACCACTGAGCTACATAGCCCCAGCCCCTTTTTTAAATTATATAAAGTTAAATCTGCTCACTAGAGAAAAATTTGGGAAATATTGGAGAAAAAAAAAAAAAAAAAAGAAAAAGAAACCATCCTCATGCCTTCCTTCTCCACAAAAGCCCAACTCAGTTAATATTTGGTGTATTTTCTTTCAGTCTTTATTTTCCCCTCTTGTGCATTCATAATAATTCTAGGCAGAGCAACTCCTTATCTGTCTTGCCGGTTTTGTGGATGCTGTGCTTATCTTTGGGTATTTCAATTTCAATTTGTAAGTATTTAAAATTATTTCTAGTTTTATCTGTGAGATTTTTTTTTTTTTAATCTCGCCTTCTCTCCTTCCTTCCCTTCCCTCCCGTCCCCTCCTCTCCCTTTCCCCCGCTTTCCTCTTTCCCTTCCCTTCTCTTTTGTGCTGCTGAGGGCCTTCTGAAAACTTTCTATCATTGAATTCCACTCCCAACCCAACATTTCCTACAGGAATCAAAAGTAAAAGAACAACCGGGAGGCTGAGAGAGGAGGATCAAGAGTTTGAGGCCAATCTTGGCAAATGAGTGATATTTTGTCTCAAAATAAAATAAAAATTCTGGGGATGTATCGCAGTGGCAGAGAGTTTGCTTATCGTGTGTAAGGCCTTGGGTTCAGTCCCCCACATCTTCAAAAAAAAAAAAAAAAGAATCTGGAAGGCCACTGAGGTGGTGCCCTCTCTGAGGAGGACCAGGCCCAGCCTCCAGAGGCCCAGCAGTGGACCAGTTCAGCAGCTTGTTCTAGTTCTTATTTGGGCAAAGTTGAGGCCAGAGTGGTGGTCAAACAAGCAGTGTCAGCCTGTTCAGGAGAAGGCATCATTGCTGCTGGGTGGCAAAGTGCTCCCCTGGTGCACTGGCACTTCCTGCCACTTTCCTTGCCCAAATCCATTCCCACTGAAAAGAACATGGGGCACCAGTTATTCAGTTTTACCAGGTGGCTTCCTCTCAAGGCTGAGAGCTTCATAGGGATTTGGGTGACCACTTTGGGGGTAGGTCTCCCTGAGAGGACTGACGTTGAAGCTGGGTTAAGTGAGCCTTTGAGAGGGCAAACTTCGGCGGGTGGTCTCTTACAGGCTGGCAATTTGAGAATGTCCTCTTGCTAGCTTCCCTGACTTTCCCCAGTCCTGCACTGTACCTCCCCACAGTTCCATTATTTAAAATCCCTCTTCTTTTTGGGTATAAGTCAAACTGCCCTTAAGTAGAGTGTGTAAAATTAGAATAGTCAGCATTTGAAGTGACTAGTATTAAACACCCCATGCTGTTTAATAAAAGCTTAGCTATTCGATCCCAGGACAACACTGAAGGCTTTTTCCACTACCTTCTGTGGAATGCCCTTCCCCCACTTGGATGCCTGGAGAAATACAACTCACTCTCCAAGGCCCCACTGGTATATTGCCCCCTTAGAAATGCTCCAGGATGCTTCTCTGACAGGGGAAGTTGCTCCCTCTTCAGTGCTCCCCCCGGCTCTGCATTTGTGTTGGGAAGAGCTCAAAACAAGCCAGGATCTGCTTCTTTTCCTCCTTCGCTTTGTCTGGGAATTCCTAGATGAACAGGACAGGGCTGTGTCCTTATCTCCTATCCTAGTCCCACCAGTTGAAAGAGTTTCATGAATACTTGGTAAATCAAATCATATAATCATGTTTTACTGGGTGTAGTGGTGTAGATCTGTAATCCCAGCTACTCAAGAGGCTGAGATAGGAAGATGACAAGTTTTATGCCAACCTCAGCAATTTTGTGATTGAATTTAATTTACTGTCTCAAAACAAGAGAGGGAGGGAGGGAAGGAGGAAGGGAGGAAGGGAGGGAGGGAGGGAGAGAGAGAGAGGGAGGGAGAGAGAGAGGGAGAGAGAGAGGGAGAGAGAGAGAGAGAGAGGGAGGGAGGGGGGGAGGGAGGGAGGGAGGGAGAGAGAGAGAGCGCGCACACGCCAGCTTAGCCCAGTGGTAGAGTGTTAGCCTAATATGCACAAGGCTCTGGGTTCAATCCCCTATACTGCAAAGAAAAAAAATTCATGATGTGTGCTTGTCCCTTCCTTTTCATCATCTTTCATATTATCCCCCATTCCCATTTTGCCATCTTGCTATCTCCTGAGAAGTTAGGGTAACACCGACACATTACACCCATGACCCTTTTTATCCTGTGTGCTGTCTACTCTTAACTAGGAAGTATCTTCCCTATCCATGGAACTGCTCCTCTTAGGCTTGACATGCCAACTACCCTTCCCATTCCTAAATCCTTCCCAGTCAGGGGCAGTTCTTCTCTAGAAGCTAGTAAGACCCTCTCTTTGGTTGAAGTGCCTGCAGCTCCATGCTTTCTCCACCATGATCAGCCCCCTGCAAAAGACTTCCATCCCCAGGGCTTGGGGTAGAGACATATTATTTACCCAGCAGGGTCCAGCACTCAGGGTGAGCCTCTTAGGCAGAACCAGAGCAGAGTGTGGAAGCAGTAGGGTTGTTCTGTCCACTTTGGTGAGAGGAAAAGTTAAGAACTGTATACGCTGTCAGTGTAAGTTAACAATGAGACCAATGGAACAAAGAGGTAGGTTTTCAAAGATTTTATTAAGAAAACAAAATAGATATTGAATCCTAGAACAACAGTAGTGGACTCCACCCCACCACCTAGTCTGCTGATTGTTTTCCCCCTTCTCTGGGGCTCCATCTGGATGGTCCTGAGATCCAAACCCTGCCTGTCAGCAGTTCCTATCCATAAACTGGTGACCAGAGCTCCACATTCTCCTCTAGCTTCTGATCTCTTCCTTTAAGAAAATAAAACACCCCTCCCCAACTCACTTAAAAATAATTTTCAAAGATTAAAAACTGCATTTGTGTGTTTTTAAAAAATACTTTAAATGTTGTCTATCTTCCTCTTCCCTTAGGCCTAGTTGAGGACTCTGGGGTGCCTGCCTTCTCACCCCAGGAGGCCGGCTGCTACTCGGTGCCCCTTGGAAATTTTCAGGAAGTAATTTCATCCAAATTTCCCCTGCAGTCACAAATTCCACAAACTGCTCGAATAAACACGCTGTCTTCATTACAGGCACTGCTGCTTAGTGCTGGAAATGTGATCTCTTTTTGTCAACTAGACCACATGCTTCAGATTCCCTGCAAACAGGACAGAAAACAAAATTCAAATTCAGGTAACATATGTGAATTATATACCTCAATAAAACTGTGAAGAAGAAAAATTTTGCATTTTGGGGCCTGCTCTCTTGCTGCTTTTGAGAACCCTGTGACCCTACCAAGTGAACAAATGCAGGCTATCCTGCTGGAAGATGTGCAGCAAAGGGCCCAGCTGCTCTAATGAGCCCAGCAACCATCAGTCAACTATGTGATTTGCGAGTGAGGCTTTTGACAATCAATTGACTTCAGATGCTGGGCAGATCCAGCCTAAACCAGAAGAACCACTCAGCTGAGCCCAGCTCAATCACCAATCCACAGAGTCATGAGCTAAACAAATGGTTGTTTTAAGACACACACACACACACACACACACACACACACACACACAAATGCACATTCATGTAACATTTTCAGAGTTAACTGCATCAAATCTCCCTCCATCCCTAAACTTTCTTCCTCCCTTAGCAGGGTACATCCCTCCTAGCAGTGTCTCTTGTGAGTGCCCCTGAAGTATGGAGTAGGGGACTTCCACTGCCCTTGAGCTTAAGATCCTTTTCTAAAAAGTGACCATTTGTAAGCCTACAGGACCGGGCTCTAGAAAGGAAAGTTTTGCTCACTTGCTCCCTTGCCAGTCTTTCCCTGGCCCATTTCCCCAAGCAGAAACACTGGACTCCAAACCCTACTGACCACTTCTTCTCTGAAACAGGAAGAATGTTTCATGAGGACCAGGGTTGCCTTACTTTTCGCTGATCACCAAAGTCTAGCACAATGCCACATACATAGTAGGTGCTTGGTAAATGGCTGATTGAATGGACAAATGTAAAAAAGGGAGGAAAGAGGGAACAATCAGAAATAAACCACTTGCCTATCTACTTTAATTTTTAAATTAACGTACAGTAAATTGACTTTTTGTTATGTGCAAATCTATTTTTTGAGATGGGTCTTGATATGTTGCCCAGGCTGGTTTGGAACTCCTGGGTTCAAGTGATCTTCCTGCATCAGCTTCCCAAATATCTGGGACTATAAGTGTACACCACTGCACGTGGTTAGATTTATGATTTGTTAAACACATGCATAGATTCATTACACAGAACAGTTCCATAACCCCCACCAAATTCCCTTGTGCTATCCTTTTGGAGATACATCTTCCTCCCTCCCCCACACTTAGCAACTGATAATCTGTTCTCCATCAGTGTAGTGCTATCATTTTTTGTGTATATATGTGGTGCTGGGGATTGAACCCAGGAACTTGCACATGCTAGGCAAGTGCTCTAGCACTGATCTACATCCCCAGCCCCTTATAAAAATTTTGTTTTGAGATAGGGTCTCACTAAGTTGCTCACACTGGCCTGGAACTTGTGATTCTCCTTCCTTGGCCTTTCAAGTAGCTGGAATTACAGGCATGCATCACTGTACCTGGATCTTTTATTAAATTTTTAAAACTTTTTATTAATTATTACAAAGCAATGCATGCTTATAATAAAAAGATCTGAAAGTATAGACAAGTAAAAAGAACACAGGGGTTAGGCAAAGTTTTCTTAGGACACCCAAAATAATAGTCATATGAAATAATTTGATAAATTAGATTTCATCAAAAATTACTGGAGGAAAATCTCCAGCACAGAATAAGAATTTCCAATAATTTATTAGATGCTCTATCTTCAAAGAGGGGGAGTCTAACTCCCAATTCCTTAATGTGAACTCTGCATAGAGACTTCTTTACTCTTTCTCCTTGGAAAGGAGGAAGGACCTAAAGGAAATGGGGCATCCTGCATGGGATCCTGGTGCAGTAAAAGGGAACCTGAATAAAGGATAGTTCATAATAATGTATCAATATTGGATCTTTAGGTGTAACAAATACATCACACCAAAGATGGGGGAAACTGAGTGTGAGGCACATGGGAAATCTGTACTATCCTTACAATTATTCAGTAAATCTGAAATTATTCCCAACAATAAAGTCTATGAAAGCACAAACAGATATTTGCTCATGGAAGGAGACCAGTAACACATGGGATTTATTGTTTTATAATATTGTATATTATATATTAGTTAGCTCTTTTGTCACTTTTTAAGCTTTTAAGGTAAGGATATAATCAATCCTCATTTTTGCAGTGCTGGGGATGCAATCCAGGGCCTCTCCCATGCTAGGCAAGCACTGTACCACTGAGCTACACCCATAGTATTTACCCATGATGTTACTATTGAGTTTGGAGAATTCTTTATATGTTTTAGATACAAATCTGTTGTTGGATATAGGATTTGTAAATATTTTATCTCAGTACATAAGTTATCTTTTTATTCTACTAACAGTCTTTTGTAAAGCAAAAGATATTTTTATGCAAAAGATAATTTTGATGAGGTCCAATTTAGCATTTTTTTCTTTTTTGGATCATGTTTTTGGTGTTTTAAACTGCTAAACTCAAAATCTCTGGATCATCTTTGATTCTTCATTTGTTGGTTCATGCCCCCTCCATGTCTTATGAATTACCAAACCCAATCTCAAGATGTTTCTCAAATCTCTTTCCTCTTTTCGGTTCCACTGTCTCCTCCTTAGTCACATGTATTACTTGGGTCATGGCAACAGCTTCTTCACTAGTCCTACTGTTTCTGGAGCTGTCCCCCAGTAATTGCTACTTGTGATCACACCTCTCTCCTTCCTGCAGGAGCTCCTGACCACCTATGAATGAAGTACAACTCCTTTGTTTAGACATGCTCCATCCATGTGTTCCTGTCTCGTGCCCTTGCTTGTGTGGCTACCCTTGGTGAGGACATCCTGAAGGGGATCTTGGTGCTGACGTGGGGGTCCCTCCATCTGTAAGCCTAGTCAGAGCATGGGGGAATGAGTGAATGCATGAGCAGACAAAAGTCCACATTACAACATTCCAATGACAAGTGTCCACAGAGAGGAAAGGTGGGTGCTGTATTCTCTGCTGCCCTGACTCACTATCCAGTTACATTTGGAGACAATTAAGAAAAACAACAGAAATAATTTCCACCAAAAGCTGATGATGAGCAATGTTGAATTTGGGTAACAATATAATGTAAGCTTAAATAATGCCCATTGTTTCCCTTTCATGTCTAGCTTTTCCAGCAGTGGGTGGTAGCCTGAGAAAATTCTAGAGGCCAACACAGTCTGGGGCCTGGGGAAACAGAAGTTCAGACCAGAGGGGCAAACCCAAATGCCTAGAGAGGCCAAGACTACTGTGTGTAAAGCAGATTGGGGCAGTACATATGAAGCCCTCTGGTTGCTTTCTTCATTTTCCTAATTTGAGTCATCCTGAGTATAAGGAATATTTTCCTTTTTCCTCAATTCCACTGTGAAAGAAGGGGGATAGTAGAGCAAGTGGATCAGGGTAGGGACAGAGGTAAGGAGGAGAGGAGGGAGGAGGGGAGGGAAAAGGAAGGTACAGGGGAATGAGATTGAGCAGATTATGTTATATGCCCGTATAAATGTGGCATCATGGTTCCCACTATTATGTATAATTGTGATGCACTGAAAAAAATAAAGAAAAAGAAAACCCAAACTGTGAGATGGTAAATGGAAACTCACACTTGGCCTAGAGTGAGATATTCTAAGTGGAGCAGAGGAGTCTGAGGCAAACAGAAAGGTATATACTTGCGAAGTGGAGAACTGCAATTCAGCTCCAGAAATTTACTACTATGCGAGCATGAGGGTCCAGTGTGACCAGATCTTTCCATTTTTTAAGAGAAATCAGAAATTCACTTTTTCTTCTTTCTTTTTTTTTTTTTTTTTTTTTTTTTTTTTTTTTTTTTTTTTTTTTTTTTTTTGCTGTGCTGGGGCTCCAAACCAATGTCTCATGCATGCTAGGTGAGTTCTCTGACACAGTTACATCCCCAGTCCAGAAATGTACATTTTATGCAAAGTTTACACAGTGTTAAATGCAGACAACTGATTGAAATTTTAAAGAATATTGTGTTGGGCATCAGTATGAGTGTCCAAAGAAAATAATTTTGGAGGCTAGATATGGCTTGTGTACTCCCAATTTGTAATTTCTGGTTATCTCTGGGATGGTCTTGATTTATATCAGTGGCACTCTATTTCATTCTCAAATATCCTGGTTTGGAAAATAAATGATATTGCAACCCCATCTCTGATGTACAAGAAGGGACTGCCCCAGGATGCAGGAGGAATGTGTTCTATCAGTTCACTGATTAACTGACTCGATTGTTCTTCCCCTTTTTCAACAAATATTTTTGGAGTGTCTACTCAGTGCTAGGTATTTTTTTAGGTGCTGGAGAGCACTCTCTCTAGTTTTTGTCTTTTTATTTAATGGACTTGATTTTTAGAGCAGTTTTATTTAGGTTTACAGAAAAACCAAGCAGGAAGTAGAGAGATCAGATTATACACACACACACACACACACACACACACACACACACACACTCCCTTATGCTTTCCCTTGCAGGCAGTTGCCCCTATTATTAACATCTTGCATTAGTATGGTACATGTATTACAGTTTGAATGAATATTAGTACATGATTATTAACTAAAGTCCACATTTTCATTAGGATTCACTGATTTTATTTTTCAGTGCTGGAGATCAAACCCAGGGTCTTGCATATGTGTGCTGTACCACTGATCTACATTTCCAGTCCTAGTGTTCACTCTGTGTATTGTACATTTCTACAAGTTTTGAAAAGTGCATGGGGTTATGTATCCACCATTATAGTATCATGTGGAATAGTTTCATTGCCCTAAAAATCTGAGTTCCACTTGTTCGTCCTCTCTTCCTTCCCCAGAAGTATGGAAATCATTCTTCTTTTTACTATCTCTGTAGTTTTACCTTTTCCACAATATCATATGCTTGGAATCTTATGTTATAAACCCTTTTCATTCATTTAGCCTTCTTTCATTTAGCAATATGTACTTATGTTTCCTCCATGTCCTTTCCTGGGGGGTGTACTGGGGATCAGACCTGGGGACACTTTACAACTGAGCTACATCCATAGTCCTTTGTAATTTTTAATATTGAGACAGGGTTTCAGTAAGTCGCTTAGGCTTTGCTAGGCTGCTGAGGCTGAACTTGAACTTGGGATTCTCCTTCCTCAGCCTCCCAAGTTGCTGGAATTACAGGTGTGTGAGTCAGCACTTGACTCCTCCATGTCTTTTTTTGGTTTGATAGCTTATTTCTTTATAGTGCTGAATAATATTCCTTGTCTGGATGTACCATAGTTTATCCTTTCACTTGCTAAATATCATCTTGTTTGCTTCCAAGTTTTGGCAATCATGAACAAGTCTATCATAAAAATTCATGTATAAGTTTTTGTGTGGGCAGGGGTTTTTCAGCTTATTTGGGTAAATACCAAGGACAGTAATAGCTGGATGGTATGGTAAGACTGCTTAGCTTTGCCACAAACTGCTGAACTGTCTTCCCAAGTGGCTGTGTCATTTTGCATTCCCACCAATAATAAATGAGAGTTCCTGTTGCTTCACATCATCTCCAACACTTGGGGTTGTCAGTATCTTGGATTTTAGTTATTCTAATAGGTTTGAAGTGGTATCTAATGGTTCCTTTTTTTATTTTGGTTTTGGGGAATGAATCCAGGGGTGCTTTACTATTAATCTGCATCCTGGCCCTTTAAAAAATTTTTAGTTTGAGACGGGATCATTCTGAGTTGCTGAGGCAGGTCTTGAACTTGTGATCCTGTCTCACAATCCCAAGTAGCTGGAATTACAGGCATTTGTCACTACACCTGGCAGTATCTCATTGTTTAAATTTGCAGTTCCTTAGTGACACATGATTTTAAGCATATTTTCATGTTTCTTTGTCATGTGTATATCTTTTTTGGGGAACTGTTTACATATTTTGTCTATTTTAAAATTAGGTTGCCTGTTCCAGATATATTGACCTATGCCTGCAATATCAGCTACTCAGGAGACTGAGTTAGGTGGATTGCAAGTTTGAGTCCAGCCTTGGAAACTTACCGAGATCCTGTCTCAAAATAAAAAAGAAATGAAAATAAATAAAAAGGGCTGGGGATATAATTCAGTGGTGGGCATCCCTTGGTTTAATCTCCAGTATGGCAAAAAAAATTAGGTTGTTTATTTTCTTATTGTTGAGTTTTAACAGTTCTTTGCATATTTTGGATATATAAGTACTGTACTACATATAAGTTTTGCAAATATTTCTCCCAGTCTGTGGCTTATATTTTTGTCCTCTTATTACCTAGTCTTTTAAATGTAGATTAAGCTGTGTGTGGTGACTTACACATGTAATCCCAGCTACTCAGGAGGCTGAGGCAGGAGAATAGCAATTTTAAGACCAGCTTGGGAAACAGCCATACCCTGTCTCAAAATAAAAAATAAAAATGGACTGGGGATGTAGCTCAGTGTGTAGAGCACCTGGGTTTGGTCCCTAATCTCTCTCTCTCTCTCTCTCTCTCTCTCTCTCACACACACACACACACACACACACACACACACACACACCCTACACAGAGCACTTTCTGGGATGATGGAATTATTCTATATCTTTGCTGCCCAACATGGTAGCCAGTAGTCACATGTGGCTATTGAGCACTTGCAATATGGTTAGTGCAAGTGAGGAACTTAATTTTAAATTTTATTTAGTTAACTTAAACTTAAATAACCACATATGGCTAGTGGTGGCTGTATTGGACAATACAGCCGCCCTTGTGTTTTTTTGTTCTTTTCTTTCACAACACTGACTAGGGGCCATCCTTATTTATTCTTTTGTTTTAAAGGTTCTTTTCAACCCATTCGCAAGTCTCATGGATTCTACCTCAAAAATATATTCCAAAGCCACCTGTATCTCTCCACCCTTCACTGCTAGTTATCATTACTCCAAATCGCTGTCACTCTTTGCACGATGATTCTGGTAGCCTCAAAACTGGCATCCTTGTTTTCTTCCTTGTCCCCTACAAGCTATTCTCTCTCTCTCTCTCTCTCTCTCTCTCTCTCTCTCTCTCTCTCTTTCTCTCTATTCTTTTTCTTTTTCTTTTTTTTTTTTTTTTCCAGTGCTGGGGATTGAACCCAGGGCCTTGTGCTTGTGAGGCAAGCACTCTACCAACTGAGTCATATCCCCAGTCCCACAAGCTATTCTCTATATAGCAATCAGAGTATTTTGATAATACTCAGGTCATAGTATATCACTCTTATGCTCAAAACCCTCTAACAGCCTCCAATAACACCTAGAATAAAATCTAAGCAACTCGCCTGCAGGAACTGGTCCCTTGTCTCCTGCCTCCTACCCACACCTTCCCTGTTCTCTTGGTTCTAGCCACACAGGTTTTCTTGGTGTGTTTTGAATACATGAATAATTTTCCCTCTTAGGGCTTCGTCCTTTATACTTGGTGTTTCTTCTGCCTGGAATGCTCTGTCCTTGGATATTCCCATTTTTTATCTATCTCATCACCTCTGTGACCTTGAGTGAACAGTTCTCAACTCAAAAGTCACCTGTAAGGGGGCTTATAACCATTCAAGCTGAGTGACCATTAGATAGTCACTCCTTTTCTGTCACCTGGTCCAATTTTATTTTCATTAATGCACTTTGCTCACCCAAAGCATCTTGTGTGTTTATTTGTATGCAGTCTGTCTTCTCTCACAAGCTCTAGGAGGGCAGGGGCTTTAACGTTCATTTCTCTGTTGTTAGCACTCTTTACAGTGCCTGGCATATACTAGGTACTCAATACTTATTCATTGAAGGAACAAACATCTGTAGAGTTATAGGGCAGTGGATTAAGCACTTTCTCATTAAATCTACAAGGTTTAAAGCTTGATCTTTGCTCTTAGGGACCTTATAAATGTGGTTGAGGTGAGCAAACACATGCTAACAATTGGAGAATCAGTGCTACCAGGAGAGGTGGCAAATGAGTTCTGAAGGCAATATCACAGCAGTTTGGAGGAATGCCAAAGTGATCCCAGGACCCTTGGAAGCTGTGTGGCACTACATAACAGACAAGTGAATTTAGGACTGTTGAAAAGTATTTCCCAAACTAACATCCTATGAGCAATCCTTTCAGGAATGTTGTCACATCTACATAGCATCTTTATTAATAGTCATCTAATATTCTTCTATGTATCCATTCACCTCTAAAACTTTAATACCTATTTCAACCTCATCTAGCCTAAGCAGCAACAAAAACAAAAATAAAAAAGACTCTATGTGCTTATTACATTTTAAAACATACATTAAAATAAATATGACTTTTAAAATTAAAAATGTCTAGCCAGGTGCAGTGGCTCATGCCTGCAATCCCAGTGGTTCAGGAGGCTGAGACAAGAAGATCACAAGGTTAAAGCCAGCCTCAGAAACTTACTGAATCCCTGAACAACTTAGTGAGACCGTGTCTCAAAATAAAAATTAAAAAGGGCTGGGGATGTTGCCCAGTGGTTAGGCATCCCTGGGTTCAATACCTGGTACAAAAAAAATTAAAAATGTCTTCATGTCACCTCAGATTGTCTCTCCTATAGAGGAACATGAAGCACATTTTGATAAAAATGATTGTAGGAATGTCTTTTGAACAGCTCATGCCCAGGATGCTCTGCATCCATTGACCTCTAGTGCATGAAAATCTCACATGGTGTGCTTCCTACTCCATGCAGCTCCCTTGCACAATCTGGTCTACTTCTCTGTCCATTCATTGCACAAGCCTCTACTGGTGTCTACAGTGGCCTAGGCCCTGTTCTGGGCACTGGAATCATAGAGGAGAACAAGACACAGTCCTTGCCCTCAAGGAGCTCTTGGTTCAGTGAGCAACAAAGATATTCAGAGTCAAGCACATCATCACCCATAGCAACGGGGTAATAAAATACCCATATGTACAAAATGCTGGAGGCAGAAAAAGAGAGGGCATGAAAAGCTTCACAGAGCAGGTGGCATCTTGAAGGGCAAAGGTGGAAAAAATGTTCCATGCAGCAGGAACAGAGCAGCAGGATATATAAAGGCAACTGCAAAGTTTTTGTGGCCAGAACCCAGGATGAAAGTCAGGCAGAGGGACAGGAGGCTGGAATTATAGAAAGGAGAGGGGATCTAGTGTGATATGGGGCTAGAGCAAACTTTCCAATTGTTGCCCCATTATGGGCAGTTTGAGGGTCTTCCTTTTACCTGGGAGCAATGGCAGTCCAAAGAATTTCTGTGAAGCCTTGGGCATGTGCTGATGTGAATGGCTGATTTTTAGCCTTTAATTGTCAACTTCATTGCTTGCCTTGGAATGTCGATCCCTCCTGTCATCAGAAAGCCTTTCAATGACAATTATGTGGAACCACCAATTACCACTTGTCTTTTTCTGACCTGAATTAGAACCTGGGGTTGTGGATTAATCCCACCAGGCTTCTGGCACTTACAGGATATCAGCACTTAAAGGATATTACTCTGATGGTTAGGGTGCTCTGGTCTCAGCTTGCAAGGCACTGCTGTGGCCTCAAACGGAATCGAAGCAATTTCTAAAATAGCCTATGATTCATTTTTTCTCCCCTCCTGTGCCTAAATCTGCTGGCTTCATGTGGAGGGATGGGCACAAGTAACTGTAGAGGTGACATCACAGGAGTGGGCTGCATGCCTGCCAGGCAGCTTGTGGAGCTGGGTCTCAGCAGTTGTCTATCTGCTGGGCTGGGCGATGCCTCCCAGGCGTTTTGGAGTCACAGCTCCCAGGTTCTTTGGTTGACGTGCCTTCTTCACATTTCTTTTTCAGACAAAAATTCTGGCCTGGGAAATCCAGGATAATGGGAATAGCAGTGGTAGGAAGAATAATACCGCCTTACATCTGTATAATGCTTTAGAGTTTTGAAAGCCATTTGCTCCATTTTGCTCCACCCAAACACCAGTGGGAAATGGAAGTTGGGATTTTCGACTTGAACTGGAGACAAATTTTTGCTCTCTTACACAAAAGAGCAAAATGCTAACATCCCCTATTTGCCTCAAAGCACATCACTATTAGGCCTCGGATGCCACCAGAAGGTCAGAGAAACTCCCTTCAGCTTCTAGGTGCTTCCTGGAAGATAAATTCTCCAGGAGAAATTGCCTGGCAGGCACAATCTATTAACCATGCCATCCGGATTGAGCCAGCAAATAGTGCCAGTCTCAGTGCTGCCAACTCCTTCTGCACACCCTGCTTTACAGTCCCAATGGTCCCAGAGACTTTTACTGGAGCCAAAGGCATGGCCACTGACTGTAGAGCCCTGAAGGTAGGGTGTGTCATGAACATCTGGAAGTGCCAACCACTGCCAGAGTAGCTCAAAGGCCTGTGAAAGGAAAACCACAATTCGGGTCACATCAGCCATTACTGCAGATCTTGAAGGGAAGGGTCACTGAGCCCAGCCATGAACAGCTGAGTAGGGTGGAGGGATTCTTTTCTTGGAGGAGCCATAAAAATAGTTCTGCAACAGTCTCATGTTTACTCTGTGATCTTCCAGGATGTGGTCCTAGCATGACTTGGTGTCCCTAGCTCTCTATTTCCATAGTTGATATGAAAAGTCTCCCCTGGCCTAGCATCTCACCAGTGATCTTCCCCAGCATCATGGGTACCAGGCTTGAAGCCAAGGGAATGGCATACACTTGCTTGGGCTTCCCAGATTTAGATTAGATTTAAGTGTCACTTGTGTGTGTGTGTGTGTGGGGTGTGCATGTGTATGTTGGGGGGGGGGGTAGGGGGGGAATGGATGAAATGAGCCAGAGATGCTCAGTAGTACTGTGAGAGTAGCAGGTGCTCCTGCTGTTTTTGCCATAGCTGTGGCCATCACCACTAACACTGAATGAAGCCAGAAAGACTTAATGAAAGACCACATGTGCTGGTCAGTGCCATGAACATGCCAACTTCACAAACCAAGATGCTTCCACTAAGACAATTTTGTCTGTTGGAAATCTTGGCGGGGTATAAAAGTGACCCTTTTGAAAGCTGAAACTATGACCTATATGTGGAAAGTGATTGACAGAACAGAACATCACCACCTCCAGAGCAGAGGCCGCCCAGAACTTGTTTTCCAGCTCACAGGGGAAATGCGCGCCTATGAAAGTAGATTAAGGATCACCGCCTCAGCCTGTTTTAGAGATGTGAATAAAAATCTTGGCTTGGGACTTCCTCCTCTCTGGTTGACTGACTTTTCAATTGATTTGTATTTATTAGCTAATGAAATTAAAGTTGTAAAAATGATAACAGAAACACAATAAATCTCTCCCACAACTGGCTGTTTCTATGTCACTATGGTGCATTCCTCACTTTGATTACTTCAAAGTCTATTATTTTGTTCTCAATTATTCTGTTTTTCTGGCACTGGAGAAAATCAATTTGTTTTATTTTCTCTTATTCATGCACTCAATTATGCTCTTCGGGCACATTTAATCACTTTGATGTTTTCATTTTATGGCCCGTCTCTAGGCACTTCAGCTGCATTGCTGCCAATGGGCAAGCAGGACTAATTTGCATGTCACAATAGACTTGAAATTCTAACTCAATTTAGAAATCTTTATGAAATCTCCCTCCAAAATATGCTTGGAGCTGCAAAGAGGCAGAAGGATGTGGGCAAACCAAGAGCCTATAAAGATACTTCCCTTTCTCAAAAGACTCCCAGCTCCTTGGTGGCCTGACCATGGCTTGGGGATGCCCCCATCAAGGTATAGCAGAGGAGTTCCTGGGATGCAATATCTGTATAGTTTCCTCTGGAACTCTATGGTGAGAATCCTGCAGCAACTTTCTCTTGGTAGAAAAGCCAGGGAGCCTGGCCTGCTAATGCTGGTGTTAAATGACTCTCAGCACTGCTGGGTTTGGTGGCTGAGCTCAAGACAGCACCTGAGTCTCAGTGGGTTAAAGGGCCTCTGGGTTCACTGAGAAAGTTGTCAACAGTTGGGACATTCCAGAACCCTGAGTGGCTTACCTTATTTTCTCTAATCATTTCCAAAATAATAATTTTGCCCCTGGATCATTTTAGTGCTAAAAGCTGGAGGGGAATGAGCAATATTAATTGCTTTTGGCATGTTTTTTGGACAAACAAACAAACTCACTTAAGTACATTAGAGTCCTCCACCTGCCCTTCCAAAATTGTTGGTTTGTTGTATGCAACAATCAGCAGCTCTACCAGGCAGAAGGAAAAATCTGTATTTCTTCTTCTAAGCTTTGGGCATGATCCTCAACTTCTCATGTGGGATCCCAGTTCCCCCACTCACTGGCATTGTGACCCTGTACAAGGTAATTAACTTTTCTAAACCTCGGTTCTCTCATACGTTAAATAATATTTTCATGAAATAATCTTATCTACCTCAGAGATAGATTTGCTTCCTAAACTTCAATACTGTCAAGAGTCTTACCATTTTTACAAATCACTTATGTAGAAACCTTTCTTATATGAAGTCATTTTTAATACTTAGCTTCATCTTAAGCAATAATATCAGTGAAGTCAAAGAATTTGATGTAATAGTTATATTTCTTTCTAATATGTGTTAAAACATATATATTAAACACACTAAATCCATTCCTGCCTTAGGGTCTTTGATCCTGTTTTCCCTTCATCTAGAATGTTCTTCACCTCAATTTTGTAAATCTCCTCCACTCATTTCCTTAAGTTTTATTCCCAAATGTCACCTCTTCAAAGAAACCTTTATTGACCACACTATCTAAAAGAGTTTCCCCTGAATTAATCAGTAATCAACACCAAATATTTATTTACTTATTGCTTCTCTGTTTCACTAGAATGCAAGCTTTATGGGCAATGTAAGCTCTCTTTATTTGTCCTCTGTAGTGCTGTATTACCAGTGCCTAGAACAGTTCCTGGCACAAATTGACACCAAATACATATTTTTTGAGTGAATGAAAGATGAAAATAGAAAATTAGCCTCTCAGTGACCAAGCCACCCTTCCACTAGTTGGGAGCCTGAATTTCTACTCTTGCCCCACAGGAACGATAAACCAATTTTCTCCAACAGGGTGTCAATGGTAGCTGAACAGGGAACTAAGACTTTTATCATTTAAAAAAATTAATATTTTTAGGAATCTAAACTTAAAGAGAATCTCAGTGGCACTTGAAAGATGATACAGAATGTGCATATTTCATTGATGTGCATATTTTGAGTTATGGTATATGCTTTGATTATTGTTCAGAGAGGCCTTTGAAAAGCCATTCTTAACATAAACATTATCAAAACACATATGAAATATGAAATAAACATTCAGATATGAAAGAACATTTTGTCTTTTTTCTGCTCCATCTAGTATACTCCTAAAAATTGAAAACCCCTTTAAAGTGGGAACCTAGACTTTTACTCTCACCTAGAGGTAATGGGGTAGTGAACCCCTCCTCTGACAGTATGGTGTCAGAGGAAGCCTGCTGAAACAGAAGATTTAAATAAGATCTAGAGTTTCATAACATCATACCTAAAATGTTCAGGATACAATAGAAAACCATTCATCATAACAAGAGCAGGAAGCTCTTAACTTGAATGAGAAAAAAAGAAAAACAAACAAATCTCAAAATAATCAACAGATGACGACAGAGATGAAAAAGATATTGGGAATATCTGAGGAGTTGAAAGCAGCCACCATAAGAATACATCAATGAGCAATTACAAACATGCTTGAAACAAATGAAAAAAAAGTAAGTGCTGGCAAAGAAACAGAAAGAAAAACTAAAACTAAATGGAAATTTTAGAACAAGAAACTAGAATATGTAAAGTAAAAAACAACATGTATTTCTAATAGCAGAATGGGAAGGGTGAAAGAAGAATTAGTGAACTAGAAGATCAAACAATAGCAATTACTCAGTTTGAACAAATGACAGAAAATAGACTGAAGAACTGAGAGGTTCAGGGACCATGCAGGACTATGATAGAATATCTAACATTCATGTCATTAAAGAGATCTAGCATTCACATCAAGTCTGAGAGGGAGGGCTAAAATTATTTGAAAAAATTTATGGTTAAATATTCCCCAAAATTGGCCAAAGACAGAAAACCTACAGATTCAAGAAGCTAACTGAACCCCAAACAGTATAAACCAAAAGAAATCCACACCAAGACCATCATAATTACAATTCCAAAATCTAAATGAAGAGAGAAAAATGTAGAAAGCAGCAAAAGAGAAATACAGTCTTATCTATAATTGATAATTCATTGATACTTCAAATGACAATGAATTTCTCATAAAACACAGACCAGAAGAATATTTTTCAAGTGCTAAAAGAAAAGAACTGTCAACCCAGAATTCTATATCCAGTGAAAATATCCTTCAGGAATGAAGAGAAAATTAAGGTATTCATAAAGGATAGAAAACATTGAGAATTTTTTGATAGTAGACCTATCCTAAAAAAGAATAGCCAAAGTTCTTGAAATGGAAAGGAGATGATAAAACAAAGAATCTTGGAACATCGGAGAGGAAGAAAGAACAATGGGAAGAATAAAAATATAGGTAGATATAATAGATTTCAATTATCCTCTTGAGTTTTCTAAATTACATTTGGTGGGAAGTAAAATTTGTAACACTGATGTGCTTCTAAATGTATGTAGAGAAAATGTTTAAGGCAACTATTTAATAAATGGGGGGGGGGAGGAAATGTACTTAAAAATAGACAAAGCCTCTCCACTCATATTGCTAAAATGTTGACAACAGTAGACTCTAAGAAGTTATATGTATACAATATACATCCAGAACAACCAATAAAAACCAATATAAAGAGATATAATAAAAGTACTACAGATGAATCAAAATGGAATTTGAAAAAAGGTACAAATCACCCACAATAAAAGACAGGAGAAAACAGAGGAACAAAGAATGGATAACAAAAAAGTAAAATAAAATGGGAGAGTCAAACCACAACAAAATTACACTGGATATAAATGATCTAAATACAGCAATTAAAAAAACAAAGACTGGCAGTGTCACTAAAAAATGACCTAATTATATGTTGCCTACAAGAAACTCATTTTGAATATGATAAAGATATACTAAAAGTAAAAGGAGCTCAGTTGGTAGAGTGCTTGCCTCACAAGCACAAGACCCTGGGTTCAATCCTCAGCACCACAAACAAAACAAAACAAAACAAAACAAATAAAGTAAAAGGATAGAATATGATGTATTGCTATGTTGATATCAGATAAAGTAGATTTCACAGCAGTCAGTCTACTAATAAAATTACCATGGACAGAGAGGGACATTATATAACAGTAATAGGGTCATTTTACCAAGACATAGCAATCTGAAATATGAATGCATCAAACAGCAGACTTTCAAAGTATGTGAAGCAAAAATTGATAGAACTGCATTGGGAAACAGATAAATCCAGATTTAGAGCTGGAGCCTTCAACATGACTGTCTCAGCAACCAACTGAGTAACTAGACAGAAATTGACCAAGGATGGAGAAGAACTTGACAATGCTATCAATCAACAGGATGTAACTGACATTTATAGAACACTCCAAACAACAGCAGAATACACATTCTTTTCAAGCACTCACAGGTCTACCAAGATAGGTCACATCCTGGCCATAAAACAGGTCTCAACAAATAAAAAAAATGAAATTACATATAAAGAGTTTCTGACCAAAATGGTATCAATGTAGAAATTACAAACTCCTGAAAAAGAAATCTCCAGGCCCAGAGGGTTTCACTGGAGAATTGTACTGAAGAAGAGAATTGACACCAGTTCTATACTATATCCTGCAGAAAATAGGAAAGAATATTTCCAAACTTATTTTATAGGGTAATTAGTGCCCCTATGCTAAATGCTGATGATGACAGTACAAGAAAGAAAACTACAGACTAATATTCATCATTAATATTGAAACAAAATCCTTAAGAAAAAAAAATATATCATACCAAAGTATGCAAGGTATACAGAACTGATTTAATATTTGAAAATCAATGAATTTAACCAATAATATTAAAAGTTTAAGAACCATATATTAATATATAATATATATGTATACTAATACTGATACATATTCATAGTATATATATGTCAGCATTAATGTATATATTGGTATCAATAGTAATATCAACTAATGCAAAAATAGCATTTGACAAAATTAAAACACATTCATGATAAAACCCTTAGAAAACTAGGACTACAGAGGAGGCATTGCTTCAAATTGATGGAGAAAATATAGAAAATATGTACAAAAATCTACAGCTAACATCATACTTAATGATGAAAAATGGAATGTTTTCTCTCTCTACATTCTGGAATGAGGTAAGGATGTCTACTTTCACTACTCTTATGCGACATAGTACTGGAAGTCCTAACTAGAGCACTAAGGCATGAAAAGGAATTAAAAATACATAGATCAGAAAGGATTAAACAAACCTGTCTTTATTTGTATATGAATGATACTCAATATAGAAGATCACATGGAATCTGCCAAAGAACACTGAGAACTAATAAATGAGTTCAGTAAAGTCATCAATATAAGATCAAGTATGAAAATCAGTCATATTTCTATATACTGACAATGAACACATGGTAACACAAATTAAAAATTCAGTTCCAGTCAGGGGTGGTGGTACATGCTTGTAATCCCAGTAACTCAGGAGGCTGAGGCAGGAGAATCACAAGTTTAAAACCAGCCTCAGCAACTTAGCAAGGTTCTAAGTGACTTGGTGAGAACCTCTCTCAAAATAAACAATAAAAAATAAAAACAACTGGGGATGTGGTTCAGTTTTTAAGTGCCCAGGGTCAATCCCTAGTAATAATAATAATTATATATATAATATATATATATATATTATATCTATATTCATTTCCATTCATGTTTACTCAAAAAGAAAGAAAGGAAGGAAGTGAGGGAGGAAGAAAGGAAGGCTTATATATAAAATCTGTTTTGCATCTGTGTGCTGAAAATTAAGAAGTGGTATTGAAGGAAGTAAAAGAAAATCTAAAAATGGAAAGACATACCATGTTCATGGATCAGAAGAATCAACATATATAGTAAAGATGTCAACTCTCTCCAAATTGATATATAGGCTTAATATAATTCCTTTCTAAATAACATCAAGATTTTTTGAGTAGATACAGACAAGTTTACTCTAAACCTTTTATGGAAAATTGAAGGAATAGCCATACTATGGAACCAACCTAGATGCCCTTCAATTGATGAATGGATAAAGAAACTGTGGTATATATACATACAATGGAATATTACTCAGCTATAAGAATAATAAAATTATGGCATTTGCAGGCAAATGGATGAAATTGGAGAATATCATGTTAAGTGAGATAAGCCAATCTCAAAAATCCAAAAGACAAATGATCTCACTGATAAGTGGATGATGACACGTAATGGGAGGTGGGAGGGGGGCAAGAATGGAGGAAGGAGGGACTGTATAGAGGGAAAAGAGAGGTGGGAGGGGTGGGGGGAAGGAAAAAATAACAGAATGAATCAAACATCATTACTCTATGTAAATGTATGAATATGCAAATGGTATGCTGTTACTCCATGTACAAACAGAAACATCATGTATCCCATTTGTTTACAATAAAATTAAAAAAAAGGCTAGAGAGGAAAAGAAAAAGAAAGGTGGGGGTGGATTTCCTCAAAATCAAAGTGCGATCAGTAAAGAAAAGGGATGAAGGGGTCGGAAGTAGGGAGGGAGGCGGGAAATGCTGGGGAGTGATATTGGCCAAATTATATTGTTATATTATACCCATGTAGGAATTGGTAACTACAAACCCCATTATTATTTTCAACTATAATGCACCAATAAAAAATGTGGGAAAAACCAAAAAAAAAAAAAAAAAAAAGAAAGAAAATTGAAGGAATAAGTTTAGCTAAAATAATTTTGAGAAGGACTGGGGAGATAGCTCAGCTGGTAGGGTGCTTGCCTTGCAAGCACAAGGCCCTGAGTTCAATCCCCAGTACCGCCAAAAAAAATTTTTTTTTTCTTGAGAGGAAGAAAGTAAGAGAAATCACTCTGTTTCATTTTAGGATTTATTATACAACTATAGTAATTATGACTATGAAACAATAGACATATAGATTAATGAAACATAAGAGAAACACTGGAGAGACTGAGATAGTTGCCTTAGAGTGAAAGGGAATTTTGGAGGGAGAGGTGGTTCTGGGGAGCGCCTGAATTTTCTGCCCTTCTGCCAGACAGAAGAGGTTTACATTGTGAGTTAAGGGATGATCTGCTTTTCAAGATAAACAGAAGCACCCTGGAATTCCTAGAAGTACCTAGAAAGGAAATAGCACCTGAGACATTTAAATCACTCACCCTTTAGTTCATTATTGTTCTAGCTGCCTGCAGGGGTAGTGGTTAGACTTTATAAGCCAAGAATTGGGACATAAGGTCTGACAAAAGATTAATGTCTTTTTCTTAAAAATCCCTTCCAAACATGGATTAATTTTTCCTGACTACAAAAGCAATAAATGTACATGGCAGAAAATTTAAAGAATATTTTATTTTAGTTAGACTTGTTCCTTCTACTTTCCATATAAAAAAGAATAAAGAACAAACAAAAGAACCCAGGCATGGTGGCACAGGTCTCTAATCCCAGAGACTTGGGAAGCTGAGTCAGGAGGATCACAAGTTTGAGGCTAGCCTCAGGAGTTTAGAGAGGCCCTAAGTAACTTAGTGAGACCCTGTCTCAAAATAAAAAAAAAAAAATAAAAAAAGAACAAAAATTACCCATAATACCAATCTTGGTAAAGTATCTGAAAATAACTACTATTAGCATTTTCTTCTAGTGTTTTTCTGTTCATAGCCATAAACTAACTCACTCACTCACACACACACATTATATATGTTTATAAAATTGAGATGACATGGTATTAAAATGTTTTGCAACTTGATTTTTTGCTTAACATTATTATTATGAGCATATTCTTGTGTCATTAAATTATTTTTAAAATTTGCACTTTAATTGGTTGTAACACATTTTTCAATATAGATGTCCTATGTGAATCAGTACCACACCTCAAATTCAATACATCAAAACAGAAAACATTAAGCATGCTTCTTTAAAACTACAGCTCTCCCTCCAAAGTTTCCCATCCCAGTTAGTGTCCAATCTAGATGTCTCAGAGTCACTTTTACTTCTTCCCTTCTCCTTGATCCTCTACAAATGACACATCTCCAACTGCTGAAAATACACTCTTCATAAATAGTCTTGGGTTACTCCTCCTTACCTTACCATTGCTGTTTAAGCCCAGTCTACCCCTTGTTCTATACCATCATGATCCATCCCAAATATCACTGTATCAAATTTTATTCTAATTCCAGAACCTAAAATGGGTCTCACTTTACCATATATGATATGGACTAATCAGCCTGAAATTCAAGGGAACCTACAATCTGTCCTTACTCTTACCATTCTTCATTTCCCTTGCTTATGATCATATCCTCACTCTGATCTATTCAAATCCTCTAAGTCTTCTGAAAGCTGTCTCCCCAAATTCTTACTCCCTGGCTGGTTTTATATAGCATGAGCTCCCACAATAATCTGATCTGTTCAAGGGGGCTAATTTTGTCTTTTCATCCAGACTTCTCAACTGTTCATCAGCAGCAGAGACCATGTTTTCAACTTCTCTTATAGCTTCTGTGGCACCAAGCCATAGAAGGGGGAGAAGGTTCAAAAACGTGTGCCAGCTAGGTGTGGTGGTGCACACCTATAATCCTAGCTACTTGGGGGCTGAGGCAGGAGGATCATAAGTTAGAGGCCTGTCTTGGCAACTTAATGAGATCCTGTCACAAAAAGTGTGTGTGGGGGGCATGCTGGGGGTGTCATTCAGTGGTGGAGCACTTGCCTAGAATGTGTAAAGTCCTGGCTTTCATCCCCAGCACTGCCCACCCAGGAGGTGACTGATTGACCTGGGCTTTAAAGTGGAGATATATTTATACCTCTTAAAATAAAGCTGGATCAGAATTCATTTTGGGAGCCTGGGTAGGGTGAGGAGTGTTTTATAGGGGCAATTGGAAAAACAAATCCAGTGGGAGATGTGGAATTAGCTTGACAGGTCAATGTTGCCAAATGGAGGAACAGCACCAGGCCTGGGCTCAAATACCAAACCCACTGCTTATTTTTTCCGTGACTATGTGCATGTTACACAACATCGTTGGGTACCAATCTCCTGTGTCACAAGGAAATTTGAGGGTTAAATGAGATGATGTCCAGCATAGGGAATGGTGTTGTATGCTTTCAATAATGGTAGATCCTATCGCATGAATTTAGGAAGAAATTTCAAATCTTCATAAATGACTTGCCAATAGTTTTCATGGTTTGATAAAAGGTTCTAAGTTACCATAACTTTAGGGAGCAACCTCTAGTTTTATTTTAGAACTTGTAAAAATTTTAGTATGATATTTTTATGAGTTATTTTTCTGTTTAAAAGCAACAATGGCAAACCTTTCCATTTCTTATACTCTTTTTGGGGGGAGGGTGGTGCTGGGGATGAAACCCAGGACTTTGCACATGCCAGGTAAGTGTACTACCACTAAGCTACACTCCCCAGTCTCCATTTATTATACCCTTTAGTGAAACAGGAAGGAAAGGAAGTCTTCAATGGAGAATCCTGGGTTGTCAGTAGGATCCTACAAAGAACCACAGGGAAATGGAGAATACAGAGAAGGCAGAGTTGAGGAAGGGAAGGGGGGATAAGGCATGGATGTCACAGAGACCTTTACCTAATGTCATGCAAATTGTTTCAGGGTATCCTCCATAATCTTGCTCCCAAGTCGTCCCAAGAAGTCCTAAAGTAAATGGTCAGTCTGCTTCTCAGGAAGCAAAGGAAGTATGTGAGGAAGCCATGTTTCCATGGAGTAGTGTTCCCCCCAGGCAGGAGCACTGCTTCCAACTTCGGGCTCTAGCAGGTCTTGAACATGCCCAGCCCTGAAGTCCCAAATGCCAGCCCCTAGAAGGATGTCAATCTCAGACTTCAGGTTGCCTGAGGAGGTGCTGTCCACACCCTGAACAATGGTTCTCTTGTAAACATTCCTCACAGATGTGCAAAGGGTCTCAGCTTGGGGCTGTGGAATTACAAATATCAAACTGGGGCTAGTGGCTTTGGCACACTTCAGGCAGTAGGAACTGGGTGAGCTGGCCTCTTCAACCTTCTGTCCTCTTGTCCTTTCCTACCTAGCTCTGAACAGAGTTGGAAGCTTCAAATTACAATATGATGGGGGTGATGGAGGCATGGCAGGATGGAGGGTTGGTGAGAGTTAAAAGGCCTAGGTCAGGGGCCAGAACTTCAAGGGTTGCTTATGGCAGTCTTCCTCTCATTTCCAGGGAGACAAGAGATATCAGGTGCTTTGTATCAGCCCCATGGAAGGAGTTGGGTGTACATTGTGGGATGTCAGAGGTTTACTAGGGGCTATTGGAAAAAGCAGACAGGGAATGGCGAGTTGCTTTGATAAGGTAATGCCGCCAAGGAGAGGAAGGTCACCAGAGAGGCCAAACAGTTGGACTCCAGAGTTCCCATTCAGGCAGAACTGGGTTCAAATGTTTGTTCCACTGCTTTATTAGCACACTGTAGGGCACACTGGAAGCCCTTTGTAAATTATTTGCTGAATGAATAGAGACCTTGGTCAAATCACTTATCCTCTCTGAGCCTCAGTTTCCTCATATGGAAGACAAAAAGTGGCTATTATTCTCAGTATTTCACCTGTGATATCTCTCCCCATGCCTACATCAGTTTGTGGGTCCATCTCCCCGAATCTGCATTATAGAGGCTGCCAAATCAAGTTAACCTCCTTACTAAGGGTTGGAAAGTAGAGATGTGCTCAAGGCCTTGCTCTTTCCACTCCTGTCCTCCCCCACTTTCTCTCCATTCCATTTGTTTCTTTTTCAATCCCAGGGAAACTTTGGGGTATAGTTCTGGGAACGAAGAGTAAGTGTTGAAACCTCCAGTCACAACTCCAACACTCCATCATATACTCACAAATACACAATGCACCCTCCCCTTCCCCCCTCCCCAGAGGGTTGGGCTGAGCTGCAACATGAAGCTCTGAGCCCCTGATGGGCCCCTACTTGATTCATATATCAGCGGTACTGCAGACTAGAAAACCTCCTACCTCTACCCCCGTTTCCCCATGCAGAGCTAGCCAGGCTTGCAGAGCTGGTTCCCTCTGGGGACTGATCACATCAGCACTGTTCCAGCTCTGGAAGGTTCACTGTGAGCTAATTCCTCTGGAGTACGTTAACCAGAGGAAAGGCAAACAACTCTGAGCATGTGAAGATGGTGCGAGAAGGATGATTCTACAGTAGTAGTCATGAGCCGGGCTGAACCATGTGCTTTCTAACCCATACTTCCTGTGAACAATAACACATACCTTTAGGATAGCTCATTGGCATGAGAAGAGCAATTTGCAAGAGCAAAACAGCTTTTCTCTGTATAAAACAGTTTGAATGAACTCTCCATGGTTTTAATTTTTTTTTTCTCTCTTGGAAAGACTAATGGGCAGAAAGGGTGGAATAAGATGAGGTCGAAATTTCCCTGCATCTTTAGTCATTCTGCAGTATGTGAAATGCACCTCTATAAGATGACCCTTCTTGGGTTTGATTTCCAATAGGCTAAAATCTCATCTGCTTCTGAGGGATGTGGTGAGAAAGGGAAAAAACCCAAGCTCAAAGGATGACCAAATTCAACTAGACCTGCTAGCTAAACTCCCTTGCACAGTGAGGCTGAATCAATTTACTCCCTCATTGCCATTTCACCTCCCCAAATCAACCAGTACCTCCCCACCTGACTGTGTTTTTAGTGGTGTGGAAGTGGGGGGAGGGGAGGCACAGAAATGGCCACTTCTCTGAGGTTTTTACATGCAAGAGCAAATGACAGTCTTGGAGACAGGTTCAGGAAAATCTTTCAGAATGCAGAAAATTCAGCCGCCTTTCCACACTGACCATTGTCATGGCAACGTACTATCTGATGGCAGCATGCGTCACCAGGCTGAGGGGCACAGTATCAGTATAGCAGGTTAGCCTGGCCATTTTTAGCAACATTGGACTTCTTTCTAGCCTAATTTCTTCTAGGTTGAACTGATTGTCTTTTTGGTTGTGGACTTGGTGCTCTGCTAATTCTCATGGCTAGAGCACAAGACTGCTAATATGAAGGGAATGGCTAAATGGAAGAGCTCATCATTCCTAGTAGTCTACAGTTACTCTATTTGCTGTCCTCCCTCCCTGGCTCCTCCTCACCCACTCTTAGCCACTTTGCTTTTCTCCTCTAGATCAATTCTTTCCCACACACAGCATTATCTGTGCCCCTCCCCAACATGTGACTCATCTACCAATCCCTGTGCTTTCAACATATTCTTTTCATTTATTTTCTATGTTCTCGTCGAAATGCACTGTATACTAGAATCTCAGGGTTGGAAGGAACCTTAACAATAATTTATTTCAATCACCCTCCCCCAACACAGGAGCCCCTCTGCACTGTGACAGATGAGTGACCGTCTAGCCTCTATTTGTATATCTCTAGTGACAGAGACCTCAGCCTGTTCCACTTTGGACAGCTTTGATTGTTAGAAAATTCTTCCTTCCATTGAAAAAAACCTCCTTTTTATACTCGAGGTCCAGCTCTGTGCCCTGTGGCCACATAAACCCTGTCCATGCCCTCTGTTCTGTGATAGCCTTTCAGAGATATGAAACAGATCATGTCCCTCTGAGCCTTCTCTTGTCCAGAAAGCCCCAGCTCCTCTAACCAGACCTCTTGGAGCCCGGGCTCCAGTCTTCTCTCCAGCGTGACTGACCTCCTGGAACATGCTCCTATTTGTCTAGGGCCCTTTTAAAGTGAGGTCGATACTGCATCAGCATCTCTGGAGGCCACCTTGCCCTGGTGACTCATGCTGAGCTCTGTGTCAACTAAAATCCCTAACTCTCTTACAGATAAAATGCTGCTAAGCCTTATCTTCTTATTTTGTATATGTCCAGTTGCTTTTGAAGACCCTGTTCCTGGACCATATGTTTCCTCCCAGGAAATTCATCATGTAATAATAAGAATATTGCCTTGTTAGTGCGTTTGAAAAAATCTTGACTTCTATGTAACTTTCCTATCCTCTAGGATCCTTTTTTTCAACAACTCTCATCCTAGCCTTTTATCTCAAGTCTCATTTATTTCTCTTTTAAGTTTCTTACCTTTCCTAATTCTCTTCCCTTTGCATTACCTTCCTTATGTCTTCTCTCACTTGTAATTTTCATTTCCTCAATAGCAAGATGTCACCACTCTCCAGGGCTCTGTGCCTGGACACAAGCGTAGGGTAACAAGGGCATACACATATGTGCGCAAATGGAGGTGTGAGCAAGGAGCTGCAGAGGCTTGTATAGTTTCTCTGTTTCTATTGCTCTGTGTTCGACCAGGATTTAGAGGCCAGATGGGGAAAAATGTCAAGGTTGAAGGAAGAGGAGTAAGAGAAATTGGTTGAGAATCAGTCCAAGGGAAACAAGAAATGTCTTCTGGGTCTGAGAAGAGCAGGGGGAAACCAGATTTGGATCACTAGTGTTCGTCAGAATTGCAGCACAGTGAGAACAAGTGAAGAAGGGCCAGCGATGGAAGAGTTTTGAAGGTCTTAAAGATTGGACGAGGGAAGAGGATTTGGTTAGGAAGTGAGGAATTGTGGTATCAGTATCCATTTGAGAGATCAGAGGTCAGTGGCTTGAGACAAGAGGCAAGAGAAAGCCAAGGACTACCGGACCTTAGAAGGGGCACTAAGCAATTCTGAGAATAATCGTTAAGTCAATGGCTATTAGCTTAGAAAATTTTCTCAGGACACAGGAGACCAGGACATGGAATCCTTGCCTATACTTTTATGTCATCATAGATGGGGCTCTGTGAGTGGATGTGGGCCTTAATATAATCCTCAGTAAAAACCCTCAGAACATAGCATGTTCCCTTGGGCTAACTTCAGCATTGAACAGGCCTCCCTTTCACATTGGATTATATTCCAATGAGAGAGTAAAAGGTAGGAGAACTGGTGTTATCTTGGTCATTTTATGAATAAACACGGGAA
This sequence comes from Sciurus vulgaris, assembly GCF_902686455.1. NCBI lineage: Eukaryota > Metazoa > Chordata > Mammalia > Rodentia > Sciuridae > Sciurus > Sciurus vulgaris. Next base: position 77,605,567 of record NC_136471.1, on the reverse strand, counting down.
ATTCACTCAGAATGGGCAACATGATACCTTTGGCTTCTTAACTCTGCAAATAATTAGGATACAAAAAATATACAAATGCACATACAAAATCAATTAAACAGGAAAATGGCTGCCCCAGATATTTAAAATGAATGGAGCAGCTGGGGTTGGGAGAAGGCTCTACTGGAGAGCTGAGGGCAGTGACCCCAAACAGCTAGTGAACAGTGTGATCAGGAGGGCAATGGCCTGATGACAGTCATCCCCCTTCTATCCATTCTGACTCCAGGGAAGCCTCAGGGGAGGGAAGTAGGAAGGAGTGGCAGCTCCAACTCCAATACCCAGGGTGAAACTGGGGAACCCACTCCCAGAACATCAAAATCTCTGAATACTCATTGGAGTTCCATAGTCTCTCATGACCCTGCTGGACTAAGGAACCATTCATGCTGGAAGAGAATGTCTGCTAGCTCCTCCACCTGACCCCTTCAAGTCTAAATTGACTTGAACTTCCCTCATCTTCAAGAGGGTTTTACTGTTGGCTTTTTGAAAGTAAAAGGGTCTCTGGACATACTTGAGAACTGATTTTCCCTTGGATGTGCTTGAAGCTGAACCTTTTGTCCTTCTGAAGGTGATGTTAGCTGACCATATGACAATCCCAACCAGAGTGGCCAGTGTAGAATTCTGACTGCAATCTGTCAGGTCCAAAAGAGGTTTTCCTTCCAAGTCAGTGAAATGACTAACCACCAAAAGACAAATGGTATTTGAGGAGGCCCCCACCAATGAGCCACCACAAACTGGGTGGAATATAGAGTGCAAGACTCGAGGGGTGGTGCTCACCTTTGATGTAGTTGAGGATTTGCTGGATTCGGTGGGGCTCATTGCGGTCTGGCCGGCAGCTTGGCGTGATTTCCAGCACGTAATCAGGACCATATGCTGTGAAAAACTGTAAGGAAAAGGGAAAGGCCAAAAAACAAACTAAACCACATAAAACCTCCAAACCAAACCACATACAAACAGGACAATCAAAAGAAACTCACCACTACCAAAGGCCAGGGAGGCCTCACTGGGTAGAGCAGGAGGATGCATCAGGAAGCCCTGCCCTGGTGGCATCACTTGGCTGATTTAGACCTTCAGTGACAGTCCACTGCTAAGTTCTTTAGCTTGCTGTTTAAAGGTCTTTCTGCTCAGGTCTCCATTTTTCTCTCCAACCATAGTTCTTACTGTTCCCCGTTCTTTGGCCATAACAGACCACTCTGTGTTCTCCCCAATTGTCCATGCTTTGTCTTCCCTTAGGATCTAGCCATTTTTCTATCCTGGGATCTCCAAAGGTCCACTCCCAATCCTTGCTGCCTATAAAAATCCTCCCCATTCTTCCAGGAACAGTTCAAATGTCACCTCCTTCACAAAACTGTCTTGTTCTTCACCAAACCCTGCCCCTCCAGAATCTGTCGGTAGTTCTCTTATGGCCCTTGTTCAAATAGATAGTGCTATCCTCGATGTCAAAGGCAGGTCTCTGTGTCTGTTGTAGTGGAACTACAAAGATGGTTGAGACTTCCTCTGTGGTCCTCTAGGCGTTCACAAGCACATTCTGCATTGGATAGAGATTTTTCAATACTGACTGGATCTCCCACTTCCCCACTGGATCATCGGCTCCCTGAAGGCAGGCATCCTCTGTGTTTAATTCATCTTTTGGGCCTCACAGTCCATGGTGGCTTCCTAATTAGCTTTGATTGCCTGGAAATGCCTGCCCTAGGAATGTCAAACAAGTCTAGTTTCTCTATTTCAGTTTTTTTTTCTCTGTAGTAGAGTTTGTTTTTAAATTCAAGGAATCAAAATAAAGGCTTGTGGATTCTATTTCTAGCTCACTAGATGACTCCTTGTGACCTTTGGTAAGTCACAATATCTGATTCAGCTTCTCTGTTAGGGTCCACTTGGGGAAAAACACTCTATGACAAAGGGAATCATTCAACTGGGATAAGTCTCTGAATGGGAAATAGGCAAAGCTACTATTTCTGTTTAGTTTTTAACAGAAATAGTATTTGTGCACACTCTCTGGAGAGAGAGCATATGGTCCTTAACATTATGTGCTTTCAATAGTGATACTGTGAGGTGGTAAGCAAATTCCATGAAAAAAGTGGTATACCATGAAAATAGGGAGGTTGATACATGTTAAGACTTTGATGCCATTCAAAGAGCTTCTTAGAAGTAATCCATGGTTATTGCCACTGTCACCAAATCATCTGTGTTTAGAGTCTGGATGTACATCTGGCACCGTGGGAGATGTTGTGGAACAATCTCTAGGGATCCTAACAGTGTCTTTGTGGAATCCATGGCAATAATTTCATGATGGAGATGGCTTTTGCACATCCATGACAGAAAATTCTACACATTTAATTTAAAGGAAAATGCTCAGGACTGTGCCAATGCTTCTAATGTCATTTGCTTGCACATGTGTTGTGTGTGTGTGTGTGTGTGTGTGTGTGTGTGTGTGTGCACGTGCACGTGTACTGACGTAGAAGGGGAGAGGGGCTCAGGTCATTCCTTCTGGAGTTATTACTCTCTGATGCCTGACATCTCAAGTTCTGGAGGTGGAAGAGTCCTTGAGTACAGATCATCTTTACCCAAGCCCATATATGGAAGAGACAAGAGGGGTTACCTGGGGGACACATCCAGAAACTAACCCCTACCATCATGGCTGAAGAAACTTGAGAGGCTTGTATTTTTAGCCAAGGAGGGCCCCTTGGTCCAAGCCTGAGCCAACCTTGTGGGCTTGATTGGCCAACCTTGTGGGCTTGGCTCTGGAAGAAAAGGCTTCAAACAGGTGTGGCACCCTCTTCTTAGGCGGCCTCTTCTCCAGAGAGTGTCAAGTGGTATACTCATCTCACGGGTATGGAAAGACAGGCTTAGAGAGCAAAAGAGAAGAAAGGCAGCTGCAATGAAGCATCTCCTCTGGGAGACCCAAACCTCTGGCATCAAAGTGCTATAAAAATCAGAGGCAGAGTGTCTAGTTGAGGTATAGGAGGAGAGAATGTTCTGTCTCCACATGCAGAGATGACACTGTTGATCTTTGGTCAGCAAGGCATGTCGTGAACTGTTTCCTCAGGGCTAAGGGTTCGGAACAGCATGTCCTCACTTGTGAGTCCCTACTATGTGGTTACCCATACTCTTTTTACTTTAGTCCTCTCTGACCAAGAGCACACCGTTGCTAACCACATGGTCAGCTGGGGCCAGAACTGACTGCCACGAGACAGAACTCAGTTCTATTAGGATTAATTCTCTTGTCCTGTCTTCATTTGCACCTGGCTTTAACTAACTGAACCACACAGTGGGCAAAGTCATAAGTAAACCATTCTTTACAGAAGCAGGCTGGCTACAGGTAACAGGCAAGTCTGGGCTCCTAAACTTCTCCCTGAATTTGCCAATCAAATATTATCCTCAGGTCTTGCTTATTTGCACTATTTTTTGTCCAGGGGACTCATTTATTTTAAAAAATATCCCTGTGTTGAGAGTCAGTTCCACATGGCAGTAGGCTGGCCTGAGTCTTGGAAAGCTCTGCCTAAGGTCAAGGGAAGAAATAGGCACCAGGAAGTCATAAACTGTATCTGAAAGCAAAGCTGGTACCATGTTCCCCCTCTCTGGCTCTGTCATAGAATTTTTCTATGTCTGGGTTAGGTTATATCTTTATTTTTGCACTTGTTAGATCTTCTCTACTGGACTACGAACTCTGCAAAGGCAAACACTTCTGTTATATTCTCTAAATATATGTTGGATTTAATTAATTCACCAAGGATTGAGCTAGCTGTTAAGTCAATTGTGTGGAATAATTCAGAGTCAACTGATAGCATAAACAAGTTTTCTAGATTTTTGAAGCAGCATGATAAGGTGGAAAGAGCACTGGCTTTGGAGTCAGGGAGAGCTGGAATTTGGTGCCTGGATTTTGCTGTGTGCCTCGGGTAAGCTTGTTAATCTCTATTTCGTCATTTCCACCAGAGGGATGATAAATGCTGACCTGGTTGGGCTGTTAAGCGCCAATGAGATAATATCTACCAACGGCTAAACTCAGGGCCCATGATACAGTAGGACTTCGATAAATGTGAATTCTCTTCTCCCAGGGCAAGAGGCTCTTGCCTAACTATGTCTCATCCATACCCTGAGGAATGCTGGGTGAAGTGCTCCAGGCTGAGCTGTAGAAAGAAGAGCCTGTTCCTCCTGCCAGATCAAGTCTAGTGGCCCCAGTGTCCCTTCCCACTTGCTTAAGTCATTAGCTCAGCCTAGGGCTTGTGGAGGAACTGACTTCTCTCATAGTTTCCGGTCCAATGGTCCTGCCACTTGTTAGTTACTGGTGAGGTAGAGAGGAAATATGATCACAGAAGGCAAAAGAGATGATGGGGTGGAGGGATTTGGCCGGCACTAGAAATAGCTTGAGGCCCCACCCTGAAACTGCCCTCCAGCCCCGAAGAGGAAAGGAAATGGGCACGCAGAGATCCCATTCCCAGACAGGTGGAGCAGGGGATGAAAGAGGCCAGCCGACCTTCAAGGGAAAACACTGGCTTTGATCTCAGAAAAGGAAGGAGGGAGGTGCTAACCCCTCTTCACCTCTTCCCCCTCTCCTCAGCGCTCCTTTTGCTTTCTGGGTTTTAATTTATAATTTTTGAGGGGTACATGATAATGGCAAAAGGGCCAATGAAAGGTATGAGGTAGGGAAGAGGGATGGGAGTTGAAGGTAATGGCTACTTTAGGGTAGTTGGTCTCTTCTTGACCCAAGAGTCAATGAATAAAGGAATGTAAATAGCTCATATCTAGTTTAGTTCAGTCCAACTTAATGCTTCTTTCTTGCTCAATATTTTCCAGCTCTTGTTCACACAATGAAAATAGCATACAATTAGACATTTGGTCAAAAAGATATCAGAACAAGGTTTAAGGTTGTTGTTATTTCTCCATAATCCTGTTTAGCCACAAGAAACTAAGACACAGACCTGAATTAGCCAATCCTTTTATCCCTCCCTCAACATTTAGTAAGTACATACTGTGTGCCAGACTTGGTAGTCTTTGGGGTACAAAGACAACAAGACACATTTAATAGGAGGGGTTGTTACAGAGCAGAGTGGTGAATGGTATCACAATAATAACACTACATAAAATAATGAAAGCTAACATTTATTATAGGCTTATTGCGTGTCAGGTACCTAAAGTATCTAAGCACATTTTATGAATTGACTAACTTAATTCTCAAAACCAATATGGTGGGTACTGTTATTATTTTCATTTTAAGATGAGGATTGAAGCATAAGGGACTTGATGGAAGTTGCACAGTTAGTATATGCAAAGATGAGATTTGAACTGAGGTTATTCCAGAGCACTAACTACTTGGAACCTATAAACTACCCCAGAGGAAGTGACTCTGGAGTAGGGTCTGGCCAAGGGAATATGGGGAGTAGTAGGAAGATTTTTCTAGAACAGCATGTAATTAGCTATAATTAGATGTGGCTAGGGGGTAGGAACCAAGGAGAATCAGAACATGAAGCTGGAGAGGTAAACAAGAATTTCATCGTAAGCCCTACTAAGGCATTTCCCCTCATTCCAGACTAATAGCTCTATGAGAGCAGAACATTGTTTTGTACCCTGCTATATTGCCAGTTCCCACAAAAATGCTTGTATCTAGTAGGTGGTAAATAAATATTTGTGGGATAATGTGTAGAAGTTTGGTGGAGATATAGGAATCTCTCTCTCTCTCTCTCTCTCTCTCTCTCTCTCTCTTTCTCTCTCTCTCTCTCTCTCTCTCTCTCTCTTTCACAGTCCTGGGGATAGAACTCTGGGCCTCACTCTCACATTAGGCAAATGCTGTACAACTGAGCTCCATCCTCATCCTGGGAAGTTTTTAAATGAGAAAACTCTATAGGAATTAAAGTGAAGGAATATGAATAGGTACACCAGTTAGAAGGCTGGTGCTATAGCCCTGAGGGATGGTCATAGGACTAGAACAGGGATAGCTGTGGAAAGAACCAAGAGAGAGAAAAACTTCAAAGAGAGCATTGATAGAACTAAATTGCATGTAGGGAATAAGGAAGAGAGGAGAGTCAAGGATTTTTCACTCTGTGGGATGAGGGATGAGGGCAGAGGAGAGGGTAGAGTGCATGTGTGTGAGTGGGGATTTCATTTGGGAGCATGCTGATGGTCAAGATCCTAAAGACATAGGGGTCTGTGTGAGAGACCAGGCCCAGTTTAGGACAGAGTTTGGGACTACTACAGGATATGACAATATTGTGACATAAAGTTAAGGAATCAGATGAGATTGCCATGGCTGGCTGGGTCGGGGGCCTACTGTAGAGAGAAGAGAAGAAAGGCTGGGAAAGAATCACAGGAAACAGTAATATTTCAGAGGTGGGCAGGTGGAGCAGAAACAGTTCTGGGGACAATTTGAAATCTCACGGAGATGTTAAATAGGAAGGCTGTCAGGTACAGTGGCTCATGCCTGTAATCCCAGTGACTTGAGAGGCTGAGGCAGGAGGATTCCAAGTTCAATGCCAGCCTCAGCAAATAAGCAAGACCCTGTCTCAAACAAAAAATAAAATGGGCCGTGGATGCAGCTCAGTGGTTAAGTATCCCTGGATTCAATTCCCAGTAAGAGATTGGTCCATGAGAAGGAGACCTTGGCTGAATCAAAACAAGTAGAGGGGAGGGTTGGATAGAATCCTGACTGGATAGAGCCAAGGAACTGAATGAAAAAGAGGTAGACATGAGAATGATGATGACACTCTTTTTTTCCCTAAAGAAGTTTGATATAGATGTGGGGCTAGGGTAGGGTGGGTGGTTTAAGATAGGAAGATCTTGAGTGAAGTTATAGACTGCAGGGAAAGACCCCATAGGATGGAGTCCGGGGCAGCCTGAGATAGATTTAGAGTTAGTTAGGTCTATCTTTCTGGTTCATTAGAAAGAAATTTGTAAGAGAATACTGTTTTATTCAACTTTGTATTATCCAGAGGTCCTAGCATAAAGCCTGGAAATAATAGGTGCCCAATTCATATTTGAATGAATGAAACGCAGTGTGATTGGGGTTTCACAGAGATTCACATTCAGTAGGGAGGATTAGGGCATTGAAGGATGGGGTGACTGCAGACAGGCATGGAGTCAGTGTTTGTGGTGGTAGGAAGTGATTAAAGAATGCAAGAGAATTTGGGATTAGTTTGGGGATCAGTGAATACTGTAAGTTGGTTAAAGTTGGAAAAGGAGAGTTTGGGAAGCCTTGACTATCAGGTTGAAGAGACAGGACTTGATGTGACAAGCACCAGGACAGGGACAGGACTGGAACTGTTGCCTTGTGAGAACTCGTAGCAGCACAGAAAGGCTGAGTGGCCAGTGTGGATGTGAATTCAATGGCCTAATGGAGAGGCAACAAGTGTTTGAACCACGGTGATTGCTGTGGGGATGGGACAGACAGAATGATATTGTGAACGTAAATGCTATAGTACTTGGCAGTGGACTTGGTTGGCTGTGGAGGAAAAGAGAGCTGGGAGAAGTTGAAGTTGACTCCTAGATTTGGAGTATGGGTGAGTGGGAGAATCTCAGTGCCACTGAAAGAAACAGGTAAATGAGCAGGAAGAGCAAATCTAGCCAAGGGAAGATGTTGGACTTGCTTCCATTAGGTTTGAGATGATAGTAGGGCATCTGGGTCACGATGTCTAGCAGGTGACACTGTGGAAGGTATGTGGAATAAGAGGAATGATAATAGGGTATGTGGAAGGGAAGTCATGGCAAGGAACCAAGATGCAAAACTGGTCTACATTCAATCGGTAGTCAGGGGACCAAAAGATCCATTGAACAGAAGGAAAAAGAGCAAGCAGAGAGGAAGAAAGAGAAGAGTGAAGTGAAATCTCCTGGAACTTCAGTGATGAGAAGCAACATAAGATACTTAAAGGGCTACATCTGCCATCCTGGCAATATGCCCCCGTGGCTAAAGCAGCCTCCCTGGCTCAGAGTCAGTTGGGGACACAATGATACTGCTTCTGTGCAGCACCCTCTCTTTTTCACACATGCTAGGCAACTGCTCTACCACAGTGCTACGTCTTCAGCCCTTTTTATTTATTTTTTATTTTGAGGCACAGTCACACTAAGTTGCTCAGGTTGGCCTTGAACTTAGGATCCCACTGCCTCAGTCTCCTGAGTTGCTGGGAGTACAGGTGTGCACCACTGTGCCCAGCCAGCCTTCTTTCTATAACACTTTAAGAGTCTCTCAAACTTTTAAATGCTAACTCAGTCTACCATTTCCTAAAAGTTATACTCAATTCTATCAGCACAAGTGCAAGGTTAGTGCTAGTCTCTCTAATAGACCCCTGAAGTTTTCCTCTGTCTTCAGTTGGGGACATTGTGCCTGTGACAATAATGTGGGTTCTGGCCAGGAACAGCATTTCTTGTCCTGAATCACCCTGTGAACAAAACTCATCAGAGCCAGAATAACACAATACCAGCACTTTAAACCATAACATGGTCTCGTATGACACTTCTCAACCTTTCCTATATCACCAATTACTCCATCAAAGAACCTGGGTCCAACTATGATGGGAACAAGAAAAGTCCTCTTTTTCCCAGAAAAACATTTCTGTTTACAGGAAATTCAGTTATTACATATGTCATTGATGGTACATTTTAAGGACATAAAATTGCAGTGGTATTATTGGGAGTAAATTTTATTGCCATGGCTTTACAACACAAACAAACAAAAATAATAACTCCATTAGTTGTTGGATTGAACTGGCAGGAAGCAGCACATCAAAGGCCACTGCTAGCAGACAGAGGTTTGGGGGGAATAGGAACATCCAGCATATGACCAAGAGGTCTGGGAGATATGGGTTATTGGAGATAAGATGTTACATGAGGAGGTGGACATGAGGATGGAAAAAAATCCTGAATTCTTAGTTGCTGGAAAGGAAAGCTGGTGTCTTGTCTAGATCCAACCTAGAGTCTACCTCTGGAACTCAACTTGCCTCTTGAATATAGAGTCAGTTCTTAGAAACTGCTTGATGTTGAGGCTTATACACCAAAGCATAGATGTGCCAAGAACTGTTTGCTTGGATCAATTAGTGAAATAATAGTCTATGGAAATATTTTTATTATTCAGATTTTCTTTTTGGTCCTGTGGAGTGAACCCAGGACCTTGTTAATGCAAAGCACACACTCTACATTGAGCTACACCCTCAGTTCTTATTCAGATGTTTTACTGGCATTTTAACAACCAGTAATGAAAAAAAGCTTATTGAGCAAAATAATCAGGTAAATCTGTGAAATATTATCTTACCTGAAACCAATTACATTTCAGCAAAGAGCATGCCCAATACTAACAAGTCTTATTTTGTTACCTAAAGCACTTAGAATCTTTGTGAACCTGTATGTATAGCCCTTTTGCATATTTAACATAATAAGTAAGGTTTCTGTTAGTTAATCCACAGCAATGTGCATTTGTGTGTGCATGTGTGCATACATGTGTGTGCATGTGCATGAGTGTGCATTATATTAGATGCTGAGCATCATTCTAGCTGAGTTCAAAAAAGACTAAGGTCTTGTGACTGCTCTCAAGGAGATGAAAATCTAAATAAAAAGAGAAGGATATAATTACAGGAAAGGTAGAGGAAGAAATCTAAGCTAAACTCTGTGGTATTGGTTAGAGTACAATAAAATGCCCTCGTATGGGTGGAGCACTGGACAAGTTACTTGACTTGTCCAAAATCATAATGCTAACACTACATAACATAGTAATAGTTGTGAACTTGAACCCAAGACTTTTAGCCCAGTGGGTTTTCCACTATATTACGAAGTAATCAGCACAGTGGTTGAAGACTGAGATATCTGGAGTCACATGGGATGAGCCCTAAGTCTTTTCTCTACCATTTACTAGCCGTGTGATCTTAGGCAAGTTACTTAACTATTCTGTGCCTTGATTTTGTTTGTAAAATGGGGAAAATAATAGAAGCTACACTATAGGGTTGCTGTGACAATAAATGAGTTAATTCATGTAAAACACCTAGAAATGTGTCTAAGTAAATGCTCAGTAAATGGTGTTATTAAATGCTAGAAATTATCATACTTCTTCCTTAGCTTTATTAACTGTACAAAAACCCAGAATTTTGAATGTAATGAACAGTGGTAAAATTGGATTTCTTTACAAATGTTCAATCAGACTGAATAAGGGTGAATTTTGAAGCACTTCTCCTGTCTCCAAAATCCCTGAAGCCAGAAAAAGTGACAGAGACAAAGAAGAGAAGGATTATAAGTGAAAGTGACTAAGAAAAATGGAAGAGGGGAAGTGGGAATGAGAATGGAAATAGTGGGGAAGAGAGACAGTGGACAAAGATAATAGCATGGAGGAGGAGACAAAAATGGGAGGGGGACTAGATGAGGAGACAGAGAAGGAGGTATTGAGGAGAAGGCAGGAGAGACAAGGCCACAGTGGTAGCCACCACACTAGGGGTCTCTCTTCAGGATAAGATTTTCCTTCAGGGTGTGGTTTCAGGGGTTTGGGGGAAGAGCCCTGGCCAAGACTAATACCTTCCCCACATCACTGCTGATCCTCAAATTTCCACTATTAGAGAGAATTCCTCCTTCATAAATATGTGCAGGGCCAACTCTGGTTATACCATATGTCTCTGTTAATCAAATGAATATTTTGGAAACAAGCCTACACACGAAGCTTTTTTTACATCAAATTTTCCTTCTGCAGAGAGTGGGGATGTAAGAAGGGAGAGTACAGGGATATTGCTTTACCTGACTTGTTGCTGGACAAGTACTAGGATGACTTTGAAAACTGATCTACTGAAGGTTAAGTAAGTTGGCTTGATCCTTATACTACACCATGCAACTGCCCTCTCTCCATCCCTTTGATATAAAATTTCTTAAAATCTCTCTTTTATTCAGAACTATTTGACTTGCTCATTCCTCAGTCACTTCAACCCACTGTAGTCTGGCTTCCACACACATCCATTGGACTGTTTTTTAAGAAAGGGGATGGCAAGGAAATTCAGCTTGTTCACAACTCTCACTGATTGGTAGTAGCTGCTTGGAGTACTGTGTTAAGGAGGATTCTAAGGCTGAGTCTAGGTTTGGCAGAAAATATACCATGATCAATTAATAATGTATCCATGGGAATACATGGAGGGTGGGGTGGGGGTTGGAGTCATATGTGCCCTATATCTGCTATTTCTGCATTAGGAGACCAAGAGTGACTTCCTAATTGCCCAACCTAATACCTTCTTTTCAGTTATTACTCATCCTATTTTCCCTTCAGCACATGACATAAACCACCTGCTTCCTTTTGACACTGTCTTCTCCCTCATCACCACTGCCCTCCCTGGTCCTTCATAGTCGTCTTTTCTGGATTCTCTTGTTTCATCAGTATCCGAAGTGTATGTCCCTTCTGGTCATATTCTCATCCTCTTCTCTCCCCCCCAGAGTTAACACTCTCTGTTACAGTTTTAATTACATCCATGCAGAGATAGTACATCTCTGGGTCAAGTCAGTATTTGTCCTCAGCCTCTGACTTGCACTTATAATTGCCTGCTGGACATTTCCTCCTGGAGAACATGAATTCTTGGTACTTGATACTTAATGTGTTCCAAGTAGAGCTAATTCATTATAAGTCCTTTCAAAGAGAATGTCCATCTTTTTCTGTTCACTCAGCACCATGGGTGGGTCCCACCATACCATAAGCTGCTTGGTAAAAATTTGAACTTATGACCCTGAATGGGTTAGTGTCTGTGCTTTGTTTATTAGCACTGGGTTTTGTGCTTTCAAAATACCTGCAATGATACCATTTAGGGGATCTCAATTCTGTAATATTCCTGTTGTTTCATGAGCAATGTCTTTTTTCTCACTATTTGTCAACAAACAAACAAACAAGCAAGAAACCTTCCATATCTAATTAAGTGCAAGGAAATAGAAAGAGACATAGGGTACTCCCAAGACTGGCATTCTCTCTTAGAGATAGCCTGATATCAAGCATGATGCTTTGGGTATTATTTGAAACACTCACTGGCTTATCTCTCAGGGGTTGGATGCAGTATGGTAAGTTCTGGGGAGATCAAGATGAAGCAGATACAGTCTGTGACCTTGAGGTGCTTACTGTCTAGTAGGAAATGCGGACATGCACAGGAATAACTACAATGAATGGAATGTCAGAGGTGAATCATTTCTCTAGGGTGATGGGAATTCTGAAGTGGGGATTCTCAATTCTGAGTGTGGAGGCTGGATAATGGACAAGGCTTCATGGAGGAGATGGGAGGCAATGGAGCTGACCTTGAAGGATGTGTAAGATCTAAGTAGAAAGGGAGAGAATGTAAGAAAGGCAGAAGCAGCAGAATGAGGACAATGAAGACATACCCAAACGAATCATCAAAAATTAATTCATAGAGAAAGAACAGAGTACTGGGTCAAACCAGCACCAGCACAGCCCTGTGGGCAACTATCTTCTCTGAATAATACATCCTTTTTTCATGATGGGCAATGATAGACTGATGAGCTTAGCAGAGAGAGGGGGAAAGCTCTGGATGGACCTGTTACTTCATCAGAGTGGGATTTCACTCTGATACATCCATCAGAGAGGTCACTTTGGGGCAAACTGAGCTTGTACTTACTTAGAACCTATTGGTTCATTTGTTCACTGATTCATGTGATACCACTGTTTCCTGAGTACTCCTGTGTGCCAGCCTCAGACCTTGAATAGATGAGTGAGACTCAGCCCCTGCCTTCAAGGAGTGAATGGAAAGCCAGCTGTGCAAATGAGCAATTATAATGCTCTATGAGAAATGCCAGCATAGGGTACAGGCACTGGGCTCCTATGGTCCAGAGGGAAGATGAAGCAAAAATCAAGCCATGCTCTCTAAGTCAGTCTCTAACTGATTTCCCTGTCTCCCCTCACTGCCTGAGTTTACAGTCAGAAATTCAGATCTGATCATGTCATTCCCCCTGCTTTAGAACCATGGTCGGCTCCCCACTGATTGTGGGACTGAGTCCAATGCTAAAGGAGGACACACAAAGGCCTTCACAATCTGGCCCAGCCCACTTTCCCAGACTTATCTCATCCTGGGGGCCAAGCTGTGGCCCTTACACTGTAGCCCCATTGAACTACATGTCTCTCCCCACTCCTTTTTATCTGGTCATTCCGTTGCTTCCCTTGAGCCTTTGCTAAATGTTGCCACTTGCCCACATCCCCAGCTCCCACAGATGGATGATGTTCCTCCCCTGTGTTCCCACAGTTCAATGTCAGCCTCTATTCTAGCACTTATCACATTCTACAGTAATTGTTTGTTTATGTGCCTCTCTTTCCCAGTAGGCAGTGTTCTCCCCAGTGGTGGGAACTGGGTCTTGTTCTTTTCTTTATCTCTGAGATTTGGATTGGGCCTGGCACATAGTAGGCACTCCACACATCTCTGTTGGGTGAATGAATGACTCTGACATGTGGCTAGTTGGGCCCGGTTGCTGTCAGCAGCTGGCATTACTTAACATGAGAGATGCATAAAAAATGAAGGGCAGCCAGAGTAGCTGAAAAACAGGCAGCTCTAGTGACATCAAGAAAAAAACAAAACAAAACTGGAGAAGGCTGAGACAAATGCTCCCACTCAGGCTTTAACAAATGATTCTCACTTCTGAGCAGCCCTTTTTGTCTGCTCTTCCATTCACTTTCGAAAACCCAGTCATTGAAATGATTCTAATTATTCATGGTCAGTGGCATATCCAGGAAACACTTAGTTTACAAGCAATTAAAATACACTAAAATAGATTTATGCAGGTTGAACCTGATCCTGCTGGTAAGAAGGAAGTGACTTATATCTTGGAGGGATATTTGCTCACCAAGGTTGCTGTTTATCACTTTTTATCTAACATATTAGTTTGGGGTGAACCTGGCAAATATCTGAAGGTACCACTTAAGGCAAATGTACTTCGAACAGAGTAGGGAGCCTGTCCCACAGTCGTTGCCTTCATACTTTCCCATGGCCAGCTGTCCTGTGAATGTGTGGGTGCTGCCCTGGACCACCCGCCATAGAAGAAGGCAGCACAGGACAGTCAGAAGGCTCCTCAGTGCTGGGGTCAGGGGCTTTGCTTTCCAACAACATTGCAACCACTTGGAATCACTTAACCCTTCAAGGCTCAGTCTCTGTACTGAAAAAATGAGGACATGAATCTCCACCCCGTCAAGCTTAAAGGATTGTTTCTGAGGATCAAAGGAAGAAATTTTGAGAAGAGCTCTAGGCCAATGAAGGGGCTTTCACTTCCATTACAAAATCTCAGCTTGTGACTGTTGGGCCCCTTCAAGGTTCTGCATGTGGTTTTGTTCATCAACAGATTAGCAAAGGTACACTTAGGTTTGTACCCTAATAGTTTATTTAAGAGTCCAGAAAAGGATGATTCATCACTTTGCCACATTCAAAGTGACAGAATTTTAATGTCCTTCTAATGAAGACAGTGGTCAGCAGCTAAACAAACACACCATTCAGTTGAGAACAGACATAGGGCAACAGACACCTAGCACATGGAGTCCAAGTGTCCTCAGAGTTTTGCACTATCCTCCTTGATAGTAGGCTCTGCTCTCCTGGGTTTGACTTTAGGGAAAAAAGACCTTCATTTGCTGCTACAAGAAACCTGGAGTGACAGTTATCTATGTCATTCAATGGGCCAGTGTGAGTGGTGCAAAATTCCGAATAAACAAAACAAAATGGACATACTTCAGCATCAGCTTTTGAGCTAAGTTCAGGGAAACTACAGAAAGGCCAACAAGCTACCACAAAAGCAGGACATGGCCATGGAAAATCAGCAAATGGGAGTGATGGTCCACCTTGAAGTCTGATTTTAAATTATGAAGGTCATGAGATGCATTCATGGCAACTTGTTTACCCTACATCTGCAAAAGAATCCTGGGTTCCTTCATGCTCTGTCACACCTCCCTGTCTTTCTGCTCACTATTCCCTTTGCAGAGAATGCCTGGCCTCCCTTCTCAGCCTAGACCATTTCTACTCATCTTTCAAGACCCGGCTCAAATGTAACCTCTTTGAAGTCTTCACTGACTCCCCAAAGACAGAGTTCCTCATTCCCTCCCCTGTGTCTCCAGGAGACCTTTGACAGCCCTCCAGCTCACTCTCGCATATTTGTTTACATGTCTTTCTTTCTCATTAGGCTGTGAGTGCAGCTCTTAGGAGGCAGAACCACATGGCACAAAGATGCTTTCTGAGCACAAAGCAGGGCCTTAAGATGGTCCTCAATCAAAGCTGGCTGCATGAATGAGCATTTGAGACAACATGGACTAAACTCACTTATTGGGTCTATGAAGGATCCAAAGGGCCAGTTCATTAGGCAATGATTGGACATGTTTCACCTACTTCTTCAACACTGGGTTTACCTGATTAGCAGCTACCTTGGAGTTGACAAACAGCAAGAAATGTGCTGCCTGAAGTAGCCTGATGATGCACAAGGCCTTGGGCAACCTTCTGGGACTGGGCCTCAGCTTGGACCACACAGCTCACAAACACAAGCTGGAAAATGCTGCTACCCATCCCCACTCCTGTATTTTCTTTTGCTTGCTTCTCGGGAAGTTGCCCAGCAGCATCGACAACTTCATTTAGTATGTTTGAAAACTGAAAATGTGTCTATTACCAGAGAGGAATGCCTAACGGATGGAGCCTGACCTGGCCATGGCTCCTATAGAAGCTCTGGCTCAGTATCCACAGCCTCCAGTTCTCTTTCTGGTTCTGCTAATGATGAACTCGATGACTTTGGATACATCAGCTCATTTCATGTTCTCCATCTCCAAAATGGGGAGAATAATGAAGATGCTGCATGGGATGAGTCAATAAGAAGCTTGGCTGAGGGGCTGGGGATATAGCTCAGTGGGTAGAGTGCTTGCCTGGCAAGCATATGGCCCTGGGTTTAATCCCCAGCACCGCAAAAAAAAAAAAGCTTGACTGAGATCCCTGTGACCGGGGGAAGCAGTGGTTGATGCTGGCAGTGCCTGCTTGCAGGGTTTTGTTGTTTTGGCCATTTATGTTTGTAAGTGTAAACTGCTGTGCTTCAAGCCCAGATGTAGAGCCCATGAAGAGAAAGGACAGGCAGGGGGCACCTTTGGCCTGGGCTTTGGCAGAACCAGCTCACACAGAAGCAAATGGGAAAGAAAGGGATGGGATGGGATGGCATGGGATGCTTGGACATTGGCTTGCCAGCAGCTGGTTTCCTGCTCCCTGGTAGGAACCAGAATCAACAAACTCTGAAGGCTGTGCCTACTGGAGCAGTTTAGTATTGAAATCAAATAAAACTCATGACAAAGTCAATCTGACACATCTTTAATGATACACATAATGATTATTGTGCTGTAGTGTAATTAGGCATAATGGTAAGCAACTCCCAGGAATGACTGTAATTACAATTACCTTTATACAGCTGAACCAAAGAGTTCCGAGGTCAGCCAATAGCGGTGTGGGGACTGGGTGGGGGTGGTTGGACTGGAGACAGAGAAAAACCTGGTTGCAAGGCATTTCTCTGGTTCTCCTTCCTATCACCCACCCCATCCCTATTCATCCCTTATTACAGAACAGATAAAATGTCTGATGAGGGGCCTGGGTCTTGAATGGCTTGTTCCTTCCTCTAGCCAGGGGGAGGCCATCCTGAAGTCCCTAGTCTTATGGAATCTGGGATGTTCAGAGAGACTTGAAGCTGTTTAGACCCCACTTTTTCATGAGGACTGAAATCCTATTAAGTAACCTCAAACCTAAAAAGTACAGGCCTAATGTATGGGCCTTGTTTGGATCCTGATTTGAATAAATCCACATAAAATGATATTTTTGATACTTGGGTAAAACACTTAGAATAATACCTGACATACAATACGTGCTACATTAGGGTTTGCTATTGTTATTTATTAGCATGAGCCTGAGACTGTGCTAACTTTTATTTATTCATTCATTTGTATTGAATGCCTGCAAGTTCAAGGTCTTGGAGATAGAGTGCCTTTGTGGAGTTTACGTTTGACCTAATTTTATCATCACACAATAAGAGGGAGGTACTGGGCATAGCCCTACCACATAAAGAAGAAAAGCGAGGCTTAAAGCTATTAAGTATCTTGTCCAAGGTTGTAGAGCTTGTAAGTTGAAATTTAGAATCATATCTTTGGTCTGTGTGACTCCAAAAACCATTGTTCTAGATCAGGTCAGTAAACTACATCCCATGGACAAATCTCTCCCTCTGCCTTTCCTTATCCTTAAGATATAATTCATCCTTTTAGAGTACACAATTTAGTATATTCATAAGTGGAATTTTTACAGGGCTGTATAAACACTATCTAATTCAAGAACATTTTCATCACTCCAGAAAGAAACTCTATATCTATTAGGCATTCATTTATCCTTCCTCCAGGTCTTGGCAACCACTAATCCACTTTCTTTCTCTATGGATTTGCATATTCTGGACATTTCATATAAATGTAATAATACAATATGTGCCTCTTTGTGTCTTTTTTAACTTACTGAAAAGTTTTCAAGGTTTATCCATGCTGTAACATGTATTAATACTTTATTATTTTTAGGACTGTATGTGATGTGTGTATATATAATATACAATATACGCACAATATATGTATGCATATAATACACACACTTAATAGCCAAAAGCAGAAACAACCCATATATCTATCAACTGATGAATAATAAATAAATTGTGTATCTACACACATACAGTTGTCCCTTGGTATCCTCAGGGAATATATATGTATACACACACACACACACACACACACACACACAAATTAATGAAGAAAACTTGGCACAGTTGCTGGTTTGTGATAATAAATAGTAAACCTTTATATAGCACTCACAGTATATCAGTTACCATTCTAAATGTTTTACAGAACTCTACTTCATCTAATGCATAGTATTATACTCACCCTCATTTACATATACACACACAATAAAAAGTAAAAAAAAAAAAACAAAACTCATATCCTAGACTGCCCTGGCAATGATTCATACATTTGTGAAAATATATATATATATCAGCCCTCTGCATCCTCTGATTATGCTCTGTAGATTCAGCCAACAGTAAGCTAAAATATTCAGAAAAAATTGCATTTGTACTGAAGATGAACAGAGTTTTCTCTTGTCATTATTTCCCTAAACAATACAGTGCAAAAAATCTTTACATAGCATTTACACTGTAGTAGGTAGTATAAGTATTCTAGAAATGATTCAAAACATATAGGAGGATGTGTGTAGATTATATGCAAATACTACATCATTTTATACAAGGAATTTGAGTATCCTTGGATTTTGGTATCCATGGTTGTGGGGGTGTCCTGGAACTAATCCCCCAAGGATATCAAGGGATGACTCTGCATGTTGTATATGCATTTTGTTTATCCATTCTCCAGTCGACGTACATTTGGGTTGTTTCTGCTTTTAGTTTTTGTGTAAACACATGTGATTATATTCCTAGGAGTGGAATTTCTATGTCATTTAGTAAGTCCAGATTTTTTTCTTGCAATTGGGGATTGAACCCAGGGATGCTTAACCTCTGAGCCACGTCCCCAGCCCTTTATATTGTTTTATTTTGAGACAGGGTCTCTCTAAATTGCTTAGAGCCTCACTAAACAGCTGAGGATGGCTTTGAACTTGAGATCCTCCTGCCTCAGCCTCCCCAGTTGCTGGGATTACAGACATGTGCTACTGTGCCTAGCAGTAAGTGCAAATTTTTAAAGGAACTGCTAGACTGTCTTCCAAAGTGGCTAAGTGACTATAAACCATTCTATATTACCACCAGCAATGCATGAAAGTTCCAATTTATTTACATATTTGTTCACTTGCTATTGTTTGTCTTTTTTTATTTTCATCTTAGTAAGAGAAAAGTAGTATCTCATTGTGTTTCTGATTTGTGTTTTCCTAATGACTAGTGATGCTGGGCATTTCTTTATGTATTCATTGGCTAGTTGTAGATCTTCTTTGGTAAAATGTCTATTCACATCCTTTGCCCGTTTTTAAATTGGATTATTTTGCCTTTGTAATTGAGTTCTAAGGCATTAAAAAAGTATTCTGGATTATAAATTCTTTATATATGATTTGCAAATACATTTTCCCATCCTGTGGGTTGACTTTTCACTTTCTTGGTAGTGTTCTTTGAAGCTAATCCAAGATATGAAGATTTACATCTAAGTTTTCTTCTAAGAGTTTTATAGTTTTGCTGTAACTTCATTTTGAGTTAATTTTGTATATGATATGGGACATGGATTCCAATTTCATTCTTTTGAATGTGGAAATCCAGTTTTCCTAGTAGTATTTTTGAAAAGACCATTCTTTTCCCATTGAATGTTCTTGGCACTCTTGTGAAAAATCAATTGGCCATAGATATATGGATTTATTTCTGCACACTTGGTTCTATTCCATTAATCTGTATGTCTCTCTGTATGGCAGTATCACACTATCTTGACCATTGTAGCTTGACCATTGTATGGTAAGTTTTGAAGTGTGAGTCCTCTTATTTTTCAAGATTATTTTGGGGATTCTGGGTCGCTTGCATTTCCATATGGAATTTTGGACTAGATTGTCAATTTCTGCCAAAAGGAAAAAAGAAAAGAAACCAGCGGGGATTTAATAGGGATTATGCTGAATTGGCAGATCAATTTTGGGAGAATTGCCATCTTAACAATATGATGTTATTAAATTTTCTAATCCATGAATGTGAGATGCCCTTCCATGCATGCAAGTCTTCTTTGATTTCTTTGAACAGTGCCTTTTAGTTTTCAGAGTATAAATCTTACTCTCTTTTGTTAAATTTATCGGTATTTCATACTCTAGTTAATATGGTACAGTACTTTGACTGATTTTCATATCTTGAACCAATCTTGCATTCCTGGCATAAATCCCAAAGCATCATGGTGCATAATCATTTATATGTGTTGCTAGATTTAGTCTGCTAGTACTTTAGGGATTTTTTCTATATTATAAAGAATAATGGTATGTAGTTTTCTTTCATTCTTTCTTTCATTGGGATTGAACCCAAGGCTTTGTGCATGCTAAGCAAGCACTCTATCACTGAGCTATATCCCCAGCTCCACTGTACTGTTGTTTGTTGTGACTGCTTTATCTGGTTATTTTTTATCAGAGAAACACTGGACTCATAGAATGAGTCAGGAAGTTGTGTTAGTCAGAGTCCTCCAGAGAAACTATATACAACTTCCCAACTCATATTTATACTGGCTCATGTGATTATAGAGGATGCGAAGACTCTTGATCTCCCATCTACAAACTAGAGATACAGGAAAGCTGGTGGTCTTAGTATGAGTCTAAAGGTCCAGTAACCAAGAGAACTGATGGAGTAAGTTTTAATCCAAGTCCAAAGGTCTAAGAACAGAAGAGTTGATGATATAAATCCCAGTCTGAGGGCAGAAGATGACCAATATTCCAGTTCAGCAATCTGGTAAATAAAGAGGGAATGGAGGAGAAGGAGGAGGAGAAGAGAAAGAGAATTCTGCCTTTTTGTTCTATATCAGCTATCAGCTTTTTTGATAGTCACTTACATTGGAGAAGGCAATCTGTTTTACTTAGTCTACTGATCCAAATGCTTATCTCTTCCAGAAGAACCCTCACAGACAAAATCAGAACTAATTCTTAACCAGTATTTGGACATTTTGTGGCCCAGTCAAGCTGATGAATAAAATTATTTACCATTGATATCAATTCTTTTTATTTTCTTTTCATACAATCAACCAGGAAAACCATGTTGGTGTTTTCTTTGTGAGATTTAAAAAATTAATTCAACCATTTTTACTTGTTATAGGTCTATTCAGATTTTCTATTCCTTCTCAAGTTAGTTTTGGCATTGCACATCTAAGAGTATGTCCATTACATCTAAGTTATGTAATTTGTTGGCATACCATTGTTCATAGTATTCTCTGTACTCCTTTTTATTCTTCTTACTCCATTTTTTTCTGTAAAGTTGGAGATAATATCTGCATTTTCATTTCTGTTTTTAGTTATTTGAATCTTCTCTCTCTTTCTATTTGTTCTTGGAGAGTTTACCCAAAGTTTTGTCAACTTTGCTGAAATATTCTAAGAACCATATTTGGGTTTATCGATTTTTTTTATAAAAATATTTTATTATTTTGTATTTTATTTTTACTGTGTGTGTGTGTGTGTGTGTGTGCGTGCATGCATATGTGCACATGTGTGTATGTTTTACAGGGGATTGTACCGAGGGGTACTCTACCACTAAGCTACATCCCCTGTCTTTTATTTTTTTATTTTGAAACAGGGTCTTGCTAAGTTTCCTGGGCTGACCTTGAATCTGTAATCCTCCTGCCTCAGCCTCTGGAGTAGCAGGGATTATAGGCATGTACCACTGCACCCAGTTTCTCTTTAATTTTTGATGAATACTTTTGCCAGATATAGAATTTTTGGTTGACAGTTTTTCTTTTCCTTCAGCACTCTGAATATGTCATCAAACTGCTTTCTGGCATCTATGATTCCTGATCAGACTTGGTGTCTTATTGAGGATTCATTGTAATGATGACTTTCTCTAAATTCCTTCAAATTCTTTCTGTCTTGACTTTGGCAGTTTGTAATGTGTCTCAGTAAGGTTTTCCTTGAGTTGATTTTACTTAGAGTTTGTTGAGCTTCTTGGGTATAAAGATTAATGTTTTTCCTTAAATTTGGGACATTTTGGGCCATTATATTTTCATATATTCCTTCTTCCCTTTTATTTCCTTCTGAGACTCCCAATTTGTGTATGTTTAAGTGCTTAATATTTTCACATGGGTCTCTTTGTACTCCTCAGACTGGATAGTATCAGTTGACCCCTCTGCAAGCTTATTGATTCTTTCTTCTACCTACTTAAATCTGCTGCCAAGCCCCTCTAGTGAATTTTTATTTCATATCTTGCATTTTTTGACTCTGAAATTTCTATTTGGTTCTTTTAAAAATATTTTGTCGTTTTAGTGATAGCCTTTATCTACTGAGACATTTTTCTCATAGTTTAATTAGTTGTACATATATAAAACAACTGATTAAAATTTTTTTGTCTAGTAATTCTAATGTTTGGATGTTTTTAGGGATAGTTTATGTTTATCAATTTATTTCCTCCTATGTATTGGCTATATTTTCTTGTTTCTTTACATATTTTGTAATTGTTGTTGAAAACTGGACTTTAAAATCATATGATGATCATATGATATATGATTATATGATCAGATATTCTCTCTCAGCAGAGTTTGTTGTTATTGCTGTTAGTGTTTGTTTAGTGATTTTTTCACATTATTTCTGCAAGGTCTGTATCCTTTGTCATATGTGGTCACTGAAGTCTTTGCATGGTTAGCTTAGTGGCCAGCTGATGACTGGACAGAAATCTCCTTAAACTCCTGGAACCAGTAAGTCTCCTGGTTTTTTCTGCAGTGTTTGGGATGGAACCCAGAGCCTTGCATATGCTAGGCAATAGCTCTACCACTGAGCTATATTCCTAGGCCTCTTCTCCCAGTCTTTACCAAGATTCTCTGTGTGGGGGTGTATGTTGGGGGTATGGCCCCAACATTCAGCTAAGAAGTTGACAAATCTGTCTTATCACTGTACTTTGTAAAGCTTGAAGGTCAGCCAGAGGTGAGAGGAGAGTGTGCACAGCCTTGGGCACAGCACACCATGCTGTACATATGTATAACCTTCTAGATTCCCAGGAATACACTGAAGCTTTTCAAAGACCCCACGGACATCTCATTCCTAGTGTTTACTTTTAAGCCTTTTGGTTAGCTTACTGTTTGCCTATGCTGTTATCTATTGCATTAGGCAGCTGTGAAGTTAATCATTTGCCTCTAATTGTTTTTGACAAATGCCCCAAGGATATGTTTTTCACACTGAGTGTGCTCTTGAATCAGGTGTAATAAAGAAAGCTTTGCAAGTGAGGTCTTCCAAGGAATCAGCGAAGAAGCCAAATAATATTCTTTGGGAATGCGCCTTGGAAGGAGCTTCAGCATTACTCTGCCCACTCTCATGGTTGCCAGGCTGCTGGCTTTCATCACGATTGTAGGCCATTTGTTTTCAAGTCTACCTGTTTTTGCAAATAAAGTTTTTTTTTTTAAATTTAGTTATACATGAACACAATACCTTTATTTTATTTATTTATATGCGGTGCTGCAGATTGAACCCAGTGCCTCGCATGTGCTAGACAAGTGCTCTACCACTGAGCTACACTCCAGCCCCACAAATAACATTTTATTGAAACACAACCATATTCATTAATTCACATAGTATCTTTGTCTGCTTTTGTGTTACAATAGAGTTGCATAGTTCAGACCAAGACCATATGGTCTGAAAAAAACCTATATTTATGATCTAGTTCTTTATTGAAAAAGTTCACTAATTCCTACTCTAGATAAAGTGCTGCTGTTTAGTAGAAATATAATGTAAATAACATGCAGTTTAAAATTTTTTTGAGCAGTCATATTAAAAAATAAAAAGAAAGCAGGTGAAGCTGGGCATGATGGTTAATGCCTACAGTCCTAGTGACTCAGGAGGCTAAGGCAGGAGGATCACAAGTTTGAGGCCAGCCTTAGCAACTTAGGGAAACCCCATCATAAATAAATTTACAAAAGGACAGGATATGCAGCTCAGTGGCAGAGTGCTTGCCTGGCATGGGTAAGGCCCTGGGTTCAATTTCCAGTACTGCAAAACAAACAAGAAGCAAGGGGTAATTAATTTAGAAATGTATTTAATTTAATTTAATATACTCTCAATACTATCAACATATAATAAATATAATTACTAATAAGATATTTTAAATTTTTTCTGTCTCAAATCTGGTGTGTACTTTACAGTTACAGCACATCTCAATTTGGATTAGCCATATTTCAAATGTTTAATAACCACAAGTGGCTTATGGTTACCATATTGGGCCCTTGCTACTCAAAATACAGTCCCTGGACTAGTAGCATCTTGTCACCCAGGGGCTTGCAAGAAAGGCACAATCTCAGGCTTCTCCTTGGACTCACTGAATCAGAATTTGCATTTACCAAGTCTTAGGTCACTCAGATGTATACTGAAGTATGTGCATATTGAGACATAATCTGTATACCACTTCACTCTACTACCTCTCTTTGAGATAAAGGCCCAGAGTACCCAAGGTATTGTTCTGATATAAAATGTAACCCCTCTTCATAGATCATAGTTGAATTATCTGAAAATGAATCAACAAAATTGACAGTGGGAAAGATGCTGTACTACATTACACACTGTGGGATTTGCTGAGATGAAGAGGACATTGGTCTCTGCTTTCAGGGAACTTGCAACTGCCCAAGGATGCCTGGAGAATACTACTCTGCACAAGAAATCCAGTCATGTCCCTCACTAAAATCCTTTAAACAACTCCTCCATCTCAAATGTAAATGTGGCAACCAGGCACTGGATTGCTCAAGCAGGCATTCAACTCAAGAGGTTCATGGGACAGAAACAAAACAGTTTCACTCCATTTGAAATTGGCTCACGGCAACGGTCTGAAGCAAACACTCAAGCTTTAGGACATGAACTCAATGGGTTCTTCTGAGAGGGTAGCAACCCTGTGTTTGTATAACAGGAAAGTTATAACATTCATCATGCTCAGATTCAGGAACTGTGCACTCAAGTCAAGGGAAACCTGACAGTCTGATTTCCAGGTTCCAGTGACTTAGAATAGGAATTCCTATTTAAAGCAAAGAAAATAAGAAATGAGGAAGTGCCAGTCCTTGTTTCTCTGTGTAGGTGTTGACAAGCTATTAAATCATTAGGCTGTCCCTTGCCAGAAGCAGCAGAATAAATCTTGGAAGTTGACAAATGGTCAGCAGCTCTGTGTGTGCCTGCACACTCAGAGGCACACACAAAGGGCACACTGTTTCCCTTGGTTTATCTCCTGGCTGTGTAAATATTTCATCTGACATTTGGATTGGATTCTGAGCTAGGTTCCCACCAAGCTGATGGTTTTTTAATCTGCTTTCATCAGCCTACAATAAACTGTCTAACCTGTCTGCACAGTGCAGTACTTTGCCCACTGGCAAACAGAATAAATGGAACCAGGAGATCCCCGACATACTTTCCTCAGATGTCTGAAGACGAGGAATTGCACCCAAACTCTGCCCAAGCCAGAAACACAAGCTATGAGGCACTTGCCTCATCCCGTTATACCCATGAGTCCTTCTCAGACTAGACCAGTGCCAGCAGGAGGTCACAACAGAGAACTTGGGCCTGCCATCCTATTAAGACAGATCTTTGGCTCAGAGTATTTGTGCCACTGCCAGAGATGAGGATGGCTGTAATCTCATTCATTCTGGGCTGTATTCATGCTGACTTCCCTTCAGTTTCAGATGAGTTCCTTCAGTTGTCCAAAATGTAGGAAACACTGTGATAACTCATACCACAAATTATTGGCTCAGAAAGCTCCTATAAGGTAATAAAAATAAAGGAGGTACTGATACAGGCTGTAACATGGATGATCCCTGAAAACATTATGTTAAGTGAATGAGGCCAGAGATAAAAGATCACATATTGTAGAATTCCACTCATATGAAATGTCCAAAACTGACAGTTCTATGGGTACATAAAGTAGATTAGTTGTTGCTAGGCATTGGAGGGAGAGGAGCTTGACTGCTAGTGGGTTTGGGAATTCTTTCAGGGGAGATGATAATGTACTGGAGTTAGGTAGTGGTAAGGGTCGCACCACTTTGTGACTGTACTATAAACCACCAAATCACACACTTTAAATAGGTGAATTGTATACTTCAAGTAGGTGGATTGTATGCTATGAGAATTCTATCTGATAAAGCTGTTTAAACACAATTAAAGGGTCATTATATGATATCTTCCTTTTTCCCCCAACAAAG
Organism: Sciurus vulgaris; assembly: GCF_902686455.1. Classification (NCBI taxonomy): domain Eukaryota; kingdom Metazoa; phylum Chordata; class Mammalia; order Rodentia; family Sciuridae; genus Sciurus; species Sciurus vulgaris. Next base: position 77,579,739 of record NC_136471.1, on the reverse strand, counting down.
TTTCCAGAGACAAACTTTCTCAGCCTTGATATTCTGTATTCTATTTGTAGGAGAAAGACGTGAGACACGTCTACAAGTTGGTACTCAGAATGCTATAGGGTCATCTTTGATGCTAAAGGAGCATCTATAGGGCCCACCCAATCTATTGCTACATTCCTCTATCATCATTCACTCATCCATCCATTCATGAGAAGTCTGCTGTGCACTAGGAACTGGGGAAACAGCATGAATAAACTCTGCCATTTCTACTAGGAATTTATGATAGTGATGTTCTTAACATTGACCCTGAGATTTCCCGAATTCATGAATTGCCTGCGAGACCATCAAAGGTAAATGGTATTAATTACAAAGTTAGTGCTATTCACGCTACAATTCTCCTTTAGAAATTGGGAATTCATAGATGATACATTTCTCTAAAAGTTTCAGTACCTGAAGTGTAAAGTATACTGGGTCACTTATACTAAGAGTAAAGCAAAACATTTAAAAAACAAGGAAGGATGAAAACTTCCTGTTTCTCCAAGATGTTGGAAGCAAGAACTTTTGACAAAAATAACCGAACCAGAAAGGTGACAGCATGTATTTCGAGGTTTCCTCCTTTAAAAGGAATTGCTTTTGTGAATCCACAGGCTTTATTAAGAGGAAGGTTTTTTTTTTTTTTTTTTTTCTCAGTGTAGATGAAGATGCATATCTGCTGGTAATACTTTTGGCGTTAGTGTGGATAAAGCTGGTACAAAGGAAGTCAATTGTTAATTTTTCCAGGCAGCATGTTGGATGGAGAAATAACATGTGACCTTTGGGGTCAGGCAGGCCTGGTTTCAAATCATAGCTCACACTTAATTCAGGACTTCATCGTCTCTTAACAGCTTTGGAGCTGCTCTTCCTATCTCTAGTCACGTCCATCTCCAATTCATCTTTTACATGGCAGCCCAAGCAAACTCTCAAAAATACAAATTGGATCTTGTCACTCTTCTACTGTAAACCCTTTAGTGACACCACATCTTTGACAAGAGGGTCTAAGCTCCTTAGCTTGACGCAAACAATGCTGGCTCCACAGCATGGCCTCCACTCTTAGCTGCATCTCCTCCTCCTTCCTATTTTCACATGATTGTTTGCAGTTGCACAAGGACACACACCCACGTGCACTCACTCCTCTACTCAGGCTGTTATGCTCCATGATTCTGTGCCTGGTCCACACAGGGTCATTTTTTGCATTCGGGTTGAAGGCAGCAGAGCTGGGAAGAGGACAGCTCTGGTGCCAGATGCCAGGGCCAGTGCCCTGACTTCAGAAGTTTGATTAATGGCTATAGAGGAGATATTGACGATAACTGTAAAAAGGCCATTAAATTCTATCATAAGCTACTTGACTGTTATGTCATTTAAAGAAGTTAAGTAATATAGGCATACAGGAAAAACAATTCCAAGATTAGAAAAGGATATTTAATAAAAGAATAAGTTCCTGCTGTGTCCTAGATACCCTGTTCCCTTAACAGTGTTTTTGTCACTCTTTGGAGAGATAGACTGCATATGTAAGCACAAAGATAACACTTTAACACAGTGTGGTAACATATTCTTCAGCATTCTGTCCTTGCCCTTTTAATTTCACCATATTATCTTGGAGAGCCTTTCACAATGTATTAATTTAACTAATGCTCTATTGTAAGCAAGCACCTATATTGTTTCTAAACTTTCATAAAGTCACTTCTTAAGACCTCTCCCACTGTTCTTGCAGTGTCCTTGTTCATCAAAAGGAAAATTCTTTTTTTTAATTTTCAAAATGTTTTGATTTCTTTATTTCTTTTTCATTTAAAATTGCATTTAACAACTGGGTACGGTAGCACATGCCTATAATTCCAGCTACTTGGGAGACTGAAGCAGGAGTATAGCAAGTTGGAGGCCAGCCTGGGCAACTTGGTGAGATTTGTCTCAAAAATATTTGTATCTATTATTTTTGTTTACTAATTAAAAAGTAATACTTTTCATTTGTATAAACTTGGAGAATATTTTAAAAGTGCAAAGCAAAAAGTTCACTCATACTTTCAACACTGGTTAACAGTTTGATGAGTGTCTTTCTAGTATTTTTCTCTAGTCACATGTCTGTATTTTACAAAAGGCTTTCTCTCAAATTTGAGGGGGACATGTGGGATAAAACATAGTAAAAGAGAATAATAGCTTAACATGGTTCAGTCACAAAAGTATCCTTAAGTACCTGAGTCCATTTAATTCACACAACAACCCTATGAGGCTCATTGTACAAATAGGGAAATCAAGAAAAAAAGGATTGCTCAGAGTTACGCAGATTAGGGAATGACAGAGCTGGGATCTGAACCCAGATCTATGACCCCAAGTCATGCTCTTATCATCTGCAACCCACTGCCTCTGCCAGCTCTCAAGTGTATCAAACTTTTGAAAAGGCACAGACCCTTTAACCCAGCAATTCCATGAGCAGGTCTCTGCTCTTCAGAAATTCGCACATGTGCCTAAAGAGCAAGAACAAGAATGCTCACTGCTATGGACTATAGTAGCAAAAAATCAGGACCAATCCAAATGCCCATAAAGATGTGAATAGATAAATAAAACAGGACAGTCATACAATGAGATATTATAGAGCAGTTAAATGGACTGAACTGGATCTATATAGATAGATATTGAAAACAACAGATTAGGGCCTGGGGTTGTAGCTCAGTGGTAGAGTACTTGCCTAGCATGTGTGAGTCACTAGGTTTGGTCCTCAGCACCACATAAAAATAAATAAATAAAGGTATTGTGTCCATTTACAACTAAAAATATTTAAAAAACAACAGATTAAAAACAGGTTTCATTTTTTTTAGTGTATGCACAGATTCATTTCTGAATTCTCAGTTGCATTCCTTTTTTTATTGTAAACAAATGGGATACATGCTGTTTCTCTGTTTGTACATGGAGTAAAGGCATACCATTTGTGTAATCATAAATTTACATAGGGTAACGTTGTTTGATTCATTCTGTTATTTTTTCCCTTCCCCCCACCCCTCCCACCCCTCTTTGCCCTCTATACAGTCCTTCCTTCCTCCATTCTTGCCCCCCTCCCTAACCCTAACTCTAACCCTAACACTAACCCCTCCCTCCCCCCATTATGTGTCATCATCCACTTATTAGCGATATCATTCGTCCTTTGGTTTTTTGAGATTGGCTTATCTCACTTAGCATGATATTCTCCAATTTTATCCATTTGCCTGCAAATGCCATAATTTTATCATTCTTTATGGCTGAGTAATATTCCATTGTGTGTGTGTGTGTGTGTGTACACCACAGTTTCTTTATCCATTCATCAATTGAAGGACATCTAGGTTGGTTCCACAATCTGGCTATTGTGAATTGAGCAGCTATGAACATTGATGTGACTGTATCTCTGTAGTATGCTGATTTTAAGTCCTTTGGGTATAGGCCAAGGAGTGGGATAGCTGGGTCAAATGGTGGTTCCATTCCAAGATTTCTAAGGAATCTCCACACTGCTTTCCAGAGTGGCTGCACTAATTTGCAGCCCCACCAGCAATGTATGAGTGTACCTTTCTCCCCACATCCTCGCCAACACCTGTTGTTGCTTGTATTCTTGATAATCGCCATTCTAATTGGGGTGAGATGGAATCTTAGGGTGGTTTTGATTTGCATTTCTCTTATTACTAGAGATGTTGAACATTTTTCCATATGTTTGTTGATTGCTTGTAGATCTTCTTCTGTGAAGTGTCTATTCATTTCCTTAGCCCATTTGTCGATTGGATTATTTGTATTCTTGGTTTCAAAATGAAATGCACAATATGATAACATCCACGTCAATTAAAAAAAAAACTAAACCACTCACCTCCACCCCAAATTCTAAATCTTGCTTCTGATTGATTACTGTGAGAATGGAAGGGCTGAGGTTGTAGCCCTGGGCTTGACCTCAGCACCTCAAAAAAAAAAAAAAAAAAAAAAAAAAAAAAAAAGAATCCAAGTGGCATGTGAACTGATCACTGTGAGTGAGAATGGACTGGAAAGATAATCATTAAATTTATGATGATGGATGCTTGTGGGGTACTAGAAGAGAAATAGGATTGGGGACAAGTGGCATAAGATATTCACTGTATCTATGATAATTAACATATTAATACACTTTAATTCAGAATGGTGGGAATGTATGCTATATGCTACTCTGCTGTATTAAAAAGATAATGTCAGCTAATATTTACTGAGCATTTACTATGTACCAGGTATAGTTCTAAGTGTTTCACATAGATTGACTCCTTAAATTCTTCCAAGTGCTCTATGATGTAGGTACTATATTAGACCCATTGTATAGATGAGGTAAATGAGACACAAAGATGTGAAATAACTTCCTTGGATCACATAGCTAGTAAGTGGTAGAACTAGAGCCCAAACCTGGGTGCATCTGGCTCCAGGAATCATGCATTTCATCTTCATTTGTCTATGAATTCTCAAAATCTAAACAAATTTGCATAACACCAAGACCCTAAATGCAGAAGGAATGCAAAGTGGAGGAATGAACACAACTGTGCAGTTGTTACCCCATCTGCCACCTTCTCATTCTATTTACTATCGTAACCCAGGATTAGTGGTGAATGTTCCACTCCAGAGTTGGATAGCATTAGTTCAGAATTGAATCAAAAACAAAACACTCCATTCCTCCTCAAAAAGAAAAGAACAGACAGAGCACAAAGAGAAGGGCTCAGCTGAGGACATTACAGGACACACTCAATTTGAACTGGTGTGTGAACCAGAGTTCACAGGAGTTAGCTAATCCTAGTTCTTAAACTCCAAAAGGTTGGGGAAGGGAGGAGCTGGCAGACAAGTAGTTTGGAAAAGTGAGGCCGGGAGGAAAGAGGGAAGGCCTTTGGCTTCTGCCTAAAGTTGCTCTGCTCCCTGCAGAAGGATGCAAGTATCTGATGCTTGAGGAGTCCAGTAGCAGGACAATAGAAAAGGATGGAGGGGCAGCAGTGTTTCTGGAGTTCTTTTTCTGCTGGGCCTCTGGTTTTAGTTGAGTAATTTCCCCATTCCCTGATGTCATCATCAAAGCAACTCCCAGAAAATAAGAGAGGGAAATAGTGGGGTGGAGAGAGAGGAAGACTTCCCAGCTGGAAGGAATCTGAGGGGCATGGACCAATCATCTGAACAACAGGGAGAGGTGGCCTGATGTGGCAGTGAAGAACCCACACTACAGAGCCAGCCCACCTGGAGCTGACTCCTGGCTCTGCTACTTATTCATTCTGTCAACTTGGACAAGCCATCTGTGAAATGGGGCTAATAATAGAGTTGTTGTGAAGATCCATATGAGTAAATGAATCTGAAACATTCAGAACAGAGCCAGGCACATAGAAATCACTCTGTGTTTGCATTCTTATTGTTATCATTCTTCCTGAGGACTTACTTGTTCCAGGCTCTATGGTAGGAATTGGGCATGGAGGGAAGTATCAGATATAATTTTTGCCCTTGAACTTAGTTAAACTGGGTGACAGATGAACAAATGTATTACAATGCAATATAATAACTTCTCATGTGTCAGATTCTACACATTGCAGAAAAAAGGAGTGATAGACCAGGGAAGGATGGGTGGCCAGGGAGGACTTCAGAGATGACAATGACATGGGAGCTGGAGCTTGAAAGAAGAATAGGATTTCATCAGGCAACAAGGTGGGAGGAAGAACATCTCTAGTATAAGGGTGTCTTGGTCAACGGCATGGCTGGGACCATGGTGCAGGGAAGGGTTAGGGTTAATACAGGAAGAAAGTAGATTAGGACCCAATCTAGAAGAACACTGTGTTTTCTGCTAATAATTTTGCTTGTACGTTCTGGGAGTCTGTGTGTGTGTGTGTGTGTACATGCACGTGTATTTGTAGCAGGGGGAATAACATGATCAAAGTTGTACTGTTCAAAAATAAATGATATGAAGGATGAATTTTGAATGGAAATCAAGGGAGACCAGTGGAGTTGCACTGATTACCCCACCCCTCTCTCATAACTCCTTCCAGTGTTCTCTTTATCAATCATCCATTCACCCAGCTGCCCAAGAGAGAACCTTGGAGTCCTTGGTGACATTTCCCACTCCTCCATCCCTTTATTTACTCTATCTACAAGCTTTGTTAGTTTTAGTTCCAAAATGCTTCTGGAATCTAGATGATCACAATAGCTTCCTACCTGGTCTTTCTAGTTCCACTGGTGCCCCTTCTAATCCCTCACCTATACAAATGCCAGAGTGGTTACACTTACACACACACACACACACACTGCTATGGAATAATTTGTATCACCCTTTCACATGTTGAAGCCCTAGCCTCCAGTGTGGCTATATTAAGAACAAGGAAGTAATTAAAGTTAAATGAAATTATAACGGGGGCCTGATCTGATAAAATTAGTGCTCTTATAAGAAAAGACACCAGAGAGGTCCCTCACACTCTATTGCCTCACAGCAGTGAGGAAAGGCCATGTGAGAACACAGCAGGGAGGCAGCTGTCTGCAAGCCAGGAAGAGAGGCTTCATCAGAAACTGACCATGCCGGTGCCTTGATCTTGGACTTCTAGACTCCAGAAATGTGAGAAAATAATTGCTGCTGTTTATACTACCAAGTCTATGGCATTTTGTTATGGCAGCCTGAGATGACTAATACATTAAGCTTTACCTACATTATTGATACTTGTTTATGCTCTGTGTTGTGTGATTTTTCCTTAATTTGTTGTCTGGCGCAGCTTCTGCCTTTCCACCAGCTCCAAGAAGTCATGGCTCATGCCTTTTAAATCACCAGGAGCACCTACAACCAGGTTGGGCACACACTGGTGTGCTTATAGAAGGAATGGATGCAACTGAACAGGAAGCATGTTGAACATTCACAGCTCGAAAAGGATACTGAGACTCTGGGGTTGGTGTTAGCTTTGTCACAGATGTCCTAAGTGTCTCTAAACAAATTAGCATATTTCTTCCTTTCTATCCATTTGTTTCATCAGCTGTGTTGTTTCTTCCCTCGCTTATGGAGTTTTGGTGAGGCTTCAATATATAATCCAGTATTTTCAAAGCCTTTGTGAAGAAGAAGAGTGCCTAGGTTTTTGAGTCAGAAAGACCCGGGTTCATAAATCTAGTTTTCTCATTTAGTAACCCTCATTGGAGCACTGACCTGGTGCAAAGTACTTCATACCCACTGACACATCTATCTTTGTAGCTACCCTGCAAAGTGGATATGAGGATCTTTTTTTTTTTTTCTTGAAATGAGGAAAGTGAGCTTCTGAGAGACTGGTGAAATTACCTCAGGGTCATACTGCTAGTTAAAGGTTCAGAACCCCAGAGGGTTTGGCTCAAAAACCCATGTTCTTTTTGCCATGCCACAGGCCCCCAGAGGACAGAGCTCAACATCTAGAAAGAATAACCTCCTACACAGGATTTAACAAGGCTCCATGCAGCAGGGACAAAAGTTCTTGCATTTCTCTGGGGAAACAGGAAGCTGCCACCTTGATATTTAAGTAATACAATGTCAGCTGAAATGAGCTTTCCTAAAGGGACCTTGACCCAAAAGAGATGATGAGCTATTTCACTAGCCAGGGTACTTGAGGGGGGCAGGGATATAGCTGATTTATTTACTTCTGAATTCTTAGAACCCGCACTGTGCCTGGCTCCAGGAGGCACTCAATGACTGTGGAATAAATTTATTCAATGTAGCTCAGGGGCTGTAACATATTACATTCTGTTGCCTGGCATTGTGTCACTAGAAAGGTGTAGCTATAGAGATTAGGCCTGAAAGAGTCAGTCACATAGTTGCCAAGGTTTGGAACTGAAGAAGTATATTTTTGTTATGTTTCAGAGACACAATGAAACAAGATTCGCTGATGGGAATTTTCCCAAGGACTGGATCCAGACACTCAATAAAAGGGTTACAAGTATACTTGCATATAATTTGCAAATGGTTTATGTCTAACTACATTTTCTGTCATCTATTCCCTGGTGATCTTCAAGGCAAAAGTTTATTACTACTCTAAAGGTTATTGCATAATTTATAAAAATAATAAAAATTTATCTTCTCTTTCCTTAAAAAATAGGCAGTATTGCATTTTGCTGTCAAGGCTATTCAGTAGACAACTCATATATTTATTATTGCCACGTAAAGTGTTTGATCAATCACATTTAGGTTCTACTATAAAACTTAAAATGTGAGATATACCTATCCATATTAGCCATTATCACTAAAGTTCCCTATCCTATTCAAGTGGCACTTTTTTGGATTTCAATTATGTAGAGGCCTTTCAAGTAGAAATCTGTGTCAGTGAGGAATCAAAGCAAAGGCAGTTTTCCTTGTTTCTTACAAACACAGTTAAGGTCCAGTGGCAGTCACTCTTCTCAAGAGCAGAGGAGGCCGGGGTGACTGAGAACAGAACTGTGAACACCCATTCCTAACTCCCAGGCGGAAGTTTTGCTTTGTAAGCTGATCCTTGACGGAGCAGTAATTTATAAATGGAAGGAGATACGGGACTCATCATTCAGCAAGCATTTATTGAGGGCCTGCTGTGTGCAAGACACTAGATAAGTATTGCAACTTCATAAGGAGAACTTACCAATCTCTCAGGCCTTTTCTTGTCACTGCCTTAAATATCATGTCCTGGATTTAGAAATGACAATGTGATCATGACAAAAAAATCTGAATTTAACACTAGTACCACTTATATTTGCCCCCTCAAGTGATGGTAAAGAGGACTCTGCATGCTTTAATGAGCTTTTGCACACGCTGTTCCCTCTGCTTGGAATTCTCTTCCCCCTCTCCTGTCTGCCTGATGAAATCCTACCCATCCTTTAAGATACAGTTGAAATATCATCTCCTTTGTGAACCCTTCTGACACCTCCTGAGTGAGTGAATCATTCTCTTCTATACACTCACAAAGCTCTTTGCAAGGAACTTCTACTCTGGGACTCTATTGTAATTTTTTTCTTTCTCACACTTTGAACTCCACGAATCAGGGCACACCTCTGATTCATCTTGGTGTCCCCAGCACAATGCCTTTATATAGCAGTAGTTGGTAAATGATTGCTGAAATTCTCTAGCCACTCTGAAAAAGAAACCTATTAATACATTATGGAGAACTCTCTAGAGTTCTCTAACAAGACTTTGCACGTAGTATGTGCTCAATAAAGGTTATTGGCTTTGAAGGTAGTAAAAATGGTGCTTCGTTTAGGTCAAGGCTATAAATAGTAATTCTCACTAGCCCCTTCATGGGGCCACAACAGCAGGCACCAACTCTACATAGACAGACATCCTTGTGATGTTTCAGGAACTGAATGTTACACTTGCCCCAAACCATCACACCTGTTGGCTTACCAAGGGCACAAAATGTCCCATTAGTCACTTTGTGGGGCTCAGGAATTTGCTACAGAAGTGCCCTTTTAGATTTCTTTCAGAATGAGTCCAGAAGACACCTGAAAGATTTTACACCTTCCAGAGCATCTGGAGATCACTGTTGCCCCTCTCCTTCCAATTACAATCTGTACTCCTTACAATGAGAATGGACAAAATATCATCACCAGGTTAGAGTTACAGATTTGCTATTTGCAAAAAGTGTTATGAGACACAAATCTAAAGAATGCAAACATTGGTTAATATAATTTATATCAAAGCACTAAAAATTTCATACTCTGGCTTTTAATCATAGGCACTTGTGAAATATTACTATCTTTTCTCTGGGTTTTGGGGTGTAAAATCATTTTCTGTTTTGAAAAGATATGTGTAGAAGGAAAATCATTTTGTAGTTCTACTTTTATGGGAAATACACTTATTTTGTACCTTTCAGTATATATTCAGCCTAAACATTTATATTATTTACAACACAGGTATGAAATGGTCGATTAATCCTAAATAGCTAGAAACCAGTTTTCGGTAGATATCAGATTCCCTGAGCATTCTAGTAAAGAGTAATTGAAAGGATTCTCCCCTAATTTTCAAAAACCAGGATGTTTTGTGACTTGTCTATTACTTTAGGTAGTTCTTGTTTAGTGTTGGTGGTTTAATAAATTAGGTAGAAAGACCCAGCTAAAATCTGTTGAGTTTAGCTAAAACAAAGACTAGCCTTGCTTCCAAATCACTGTAAGTGCTATTTGAACAGTAAAATACCCAAGTCCATAGATAAGCAAAGTTTCTCAGTATAATCCCCTCCTACCTCTGCTATCTTGCGGAGGCATGGGTGAGAGGACAATGCCAACACAAACGGAATTGTACGGTGAAGAAAGAAAAGAAGGGCCAGAACAGTGGGTGAAAAGTTAACTTACTTCACTTAGACCATCATATTAAAACCAGATGTTTCTAAAATGTTGGATGAGAAAAACTGGTGTTACTGATAGCGTGAACAAACCCTTTGTGCTTTCCTCCCAATACAGTATCATTACAGGGTGCCAGAGGTGTCATTTTCTTTCATTCCACATGTAGCACATTCTCAACAAGTTAAACCGTTTCTAATCTTGTGTAATTAGATAGGTCTCGCTACATCCCTCAGTTGAAGGATTTTATGAGCTGCCTTGTTCTCTCTCCCTTTTGTGACAACTTCTTTGGGGCTGGAAACTAACATTTGCTAACATTTCTTCCCTTCTGGCACCTGTCAGCTGGATGGACTCTGGGAAAAGGAGGATGGGGAGGGAAGGAATGTAGTGTCCTCCCTGCCACCCAAGTCCTTGTATTAGAGCCCTTTTTGTCTCTATGTAGGGCTTACTTTGTTCTGAAAAGTGCTATTACATACTCAAAATAAACAAAAGGAAGAGGGATGAATATAATGATGAAGTCCTTGAATTTTTAAAAAATTTAATTTGATCACAAATTTCAAGTTTCTCTGTTTACTAAATGTAGAGTCTGGGTGAGGTGCCAGTCAGAGATGGAAGCCCTTTAATACAGCCCAAGGGTGACCCACCCTGCAAAATGGATGGGGCTTGGCTCTTTGATCTTACCGTCCAGTCACTCTGGACAGAGCCCCACTACTGGCTACAGCGACCCCAGCGTGACTGTCTTCCTATTTCACAGCAGAATTTGAGGAGTCATTGGATATTTGACATCAGAATCAAAGGCTATATAAACACAAGTTCTTTTACTTCAATGCAAAAATAATAATCAACGTTTGGAATGGAGAGATTTTCCTTCAGAAAGCTTTAAGGTTATCCCCCCACCAGAGCTTTCTTGGGGTCATTTCTTGACCATTCTATGACGTCTTTGTGAGGTCGCGGACTGGCAAATGCTCTCCATGTGTAGACAGGAAAATCCAGAATTAAGGCCGAATTATGCTTCTGTGCCGTGGGACTTGTGCATGATTGATTATATGCAGGGCCTGATCTCTCACCACAAAATTCTGTGGTTTTTGTCCAATAATGAGATAAGACAACTGAAGGAGTGCAGTATCCAACAAAAATGGGTGAGTGACAGGGCCACCTGACGTCCCCTAGTACTTTACAGTTTATAAATCGCTTTCAGAGTTGCCCTTTCATGGAGATAGGCAGCGTTCACTCCTATTTCACCAAAGCAACTGGACGGCAGAAATAAGAGCCAGGGTGCTGGCACCGTCATGGAGGCCCTGAATTTCTCACGACGGGGGCAGGGCAGCGTGTGGGTAAGCACTTTGCCTTCCAGGAATAGTACTGCTCTGAGACTCCTCCGTAGACTGCCTGGAACGGAGATTAAGCCCAGGGTTCTCTTTGCATTCCATTTAGCAGTTTGCTCATGCTTTCACTACAGATCAGGCTCAAGAATTCCTTTGCCAGCTGAGAATCTGAATGTTGCTTTGGCTGTAAGACAGTATCTTATTTATTCCCATAAATCCCCTCCCCCTCTTGTCCCTGATGATTTTCACCCTAAAATGGAAAGGGGGGAGGGAATTATGTGAGCATTTGGGCACTGGACTGCAGCCACCCTTGGCAATCTTGTTAATCTCCGAGACTCTCGGCAGTATTGACTAAAGAACAGTGACTCACCCAGAGTAACACATTCCCTCCTGCCTTCAGAAAAGGAGTTCCTCAAAAGTGCTGCTGAAGAAAACAAAACAACTACAGTTTGGCGGGGGCTGGGGGGGATGCTAACAGAAAAGATGGCTTTAAATAAGGTTAGAGGATGTCTAAAGGAGAGGGTGAGGATGGGTCTTCAAGTCATGAAAAAGTGGTTCATATGTTTCAGATTTCCTTTCCAGTTCCAAATTTGAGGTTTAAGCATCTTTTGTTCAGGGGAAGTTATGACATGAGGAAATCAGGTTACTTCATCCTCCACCTGGCTCACTACCTGAAACTGCCCAGGAGCTCTCAACCAAAAGGATGGGAGACCAAAATTGAGAAGGAAGAAAAGTGAGAAGCAGCTGGCACAAATGCTGCCTAGCCCGCCCCTCATTCTAGCCAGCTGTATAGACAGCTGTCCCTTTAATTTAACCCTTAGTCCATCTTCCAAATGACCAAGTTCATTTTGGGCATAGGAATCCCTTCTGGTAGCTATTGTGGTTGTTATGAAGCACAGGAAAAATGTAGAGATAAGGAAGATTATGTTGGGAGCACTAGACAAAGAAAGTTTTTCTTTCTCAAAATGTGTACACGAGGAAGAACAGAGAGGAGTGTTCTCTACACTGAGAAGAACCACTGTAATCACAGGCAGCCTGGAGGAGGGAAAGGTTGTGAAGGCTTTCAGGACACTTTGATTATTTATAGTCTCAAGGCTAATTGTGTATATGGTAGTTCCTGATTCAAGAATGACCATTTGTAGTTACACGTGGGTTTGTTTTGCTACACTTCCAGAGAGTCAACTCAGCAGTACTTTCAACAGCTCTGATCAATAGAGAGGAGGTTAATTACTCACTAGTCTGGAGACTAGGAAGGTAAATATGCAAGCTGTTTTCCCTCAAGTGGACTTGGAATCCTTGGCTGTTCAGGCTGGAAGTGACTGTAAAGTGTGTTCTAGTTAAATACTGAAGAGGACTGTGGGGGAATTTGAGTCTGGAAAAATGATGTTGATTGACCCAGGGCTCATGTGAGCTAGTGGAAGATGCCATTGCAAAGAAACTAGGTCTCTCTTTTACTAGCCCAGTGGTTTCTGTCCACCCTCCCATTCCACACCTTCAGAGAGCCCCTAAAGGTACCCACCATGGCAAACTCTGTTCATTTTTCTTCTGGATCTTTCAACTGCTATCCCATGACAATATTGGCAGACTCAGTGACTGAGCATACCCTTGATCATAAGGGAGGGCATGCTTATTCTTGTGCACTTGACCTCTCCAGGGAAGAGCTGCACTGCCGTCTGCAGACTACCCTTGGCACCGCTAGGCAGAATGGGGAAACAGGGAGACTGCACTCCAAAAGCAATGTGGCTGCTATGAAGGGATGTGGCTACTTAAGCATCTTTTTTTTTCCTAATTCTCTTTTAAAATTAATTAATTAAATTGGCAAATAAAAACTTATAAAAGGGCCAGGGATGTAGCTCAGTGGTAGAGTGCTTGACTAGTGTGAAGCCCTGGGTTCCATTCCTGGTACACATACACAAAAAGATATATACTTATGGTGTATAAGGTGGTGTTTTCATGGTTGTGTGTGTGTGTGTGTGTGTGTGTGTGTGTGTGTAGTAGTGTATAAATATTGATATATGTTAATGACATTGTAGAATGATGAAATCTAGCTAATAAACATATCCTTTTGGCTAGGGGGAGAGTTGAGGTTTAAGCAAATCTGAGGTATGTCAAAGGGTGCAGAGTTTCAGTAAGGAAGAATGAGAGTCTGGAGATATACTGTACAGTATGGTGACCGTAGGTAACAATAATCTACTATATACTTGAAAACTGCTAAAGGAGGGCTGGGGATGTAGCTCAGTGGTAGAACACTTGCCTAGCAAATGCAAAGCCCTGGGTTCAATCCCTAGCTGTTCAAAAAAATTGCCAAGAGAGTAGACTGTAAAAGTTCTCATTTGTAGAATGTTCTAATCTGAAAATCATAAGGAGAGAAGTTCTCTCCATTCTTCACTTAAAAACATGATATAATTGATACATGCAAATGGTAAATATATTTGTATATGATTTGTACATGTTAAACACTTAATATATGTCAGTTGTGAAACCTAGTCATAGAATAAAAACCTGTGAACTTACCATCTTCTGTAGCAATCAAACACAATTAGTATCAGTGATACTTCCTGCATGACTCCCCACCATCAATCTTCCAGAGGTACCCACTATCAAGAGCTTTAAAAGGATCACTCCTTCCATTTCTTTATAGTCTTCTTACACATATGAATATCCCTAAATAATATACTTTTAAATTTTTGCTTGGTTTCAAACTGTAAATATTGATATAATAAATTGTTCTGCAATTTGCTTTTACACAAAATTATGTGTCTGATAATTTATCACATTATTATCTGCAGCAGAGGTTCATTCATTTTCATTGCTGTTCAGTATTTCATGTCACTGTACCACAAATATCCATGCTGCTGTTGATAAACGTGTTGTTTCTAGTTTTTTCCCTATTTTGAACAATGTTGCTCTGAACTTTCTTAATAGTAAGTACACTGTGCAAATTTCTTTGAGGTCTATTTCTAGGAGTGGAATCAATGAGTTGTAAAGTATACATATGTTCAAATTTATTAGATGATGACAAATTGTCCCCCAAGTTGTTTGTTCAACATACACAACCATCAGAGATCCTCTCTCACTGCTCCATATCCTCACTAACAATTAGTATTGCTTAAATTACATTTTTTCCCAACCTGGTGAGTTCAAATGGAATCTCTTATTGTTGGTTTCTTCCTTGGTCATTCATCATGGTTTTGATTTGCATTTCCCGGATTACTAATGAGGGTGAACATGTTTGCATGTTTCTTGGTCATTTAGATTTCTCTCTCTCTTTTTCTTTTTATGCCAGGTATTGAACCACTGAGCCACATCCCCAGCCCTTTTTATTTTTTATTCTGAGACAGGGTCTCACTAAGTTGCTTAGAGTCTTGCTAAGTAGCTGAGCTGGCCTTAAACTTGCAATCTTCCTGCCTCAGTCTCCTGAGTTGCTAATATTAAAGGTGTACATGACTATTGCATTTTTAATTTTTTCTGCTGCATACAAATGAGAATTTTTTCCTTATATTCTATCTTATATCAATTAGACTTTTTCACTTAGCTCCATCCATCAAAATTCCTCTTGGCAAGGCTGCCCATGACTGCATGTTGCTAAGTTCAATGGTCAATTCTCAGTACTCATCTCTCAATTTCTCAGGAGCATATGATGCAGCTGGTCACTCTCTCTTCCTTGAAATATTTTCTTCACCTGGTTTCCAGGACAGCACATTCTTGATTTTCCTTTTACCTCACTGGTTATTCTGTCTTCTTTGCTAGTTCTTTCTCCTCTGACATTTTAATGTTGGACTGTCTCAGGGATCATCTTCTCTTGTCTAGCTATACGCACTCCCTTGGTGAGCTCATCTATCTTATGAGATGGATAGTTGAAAAAATTTCCCATATGTTAACTCTCAATTTTGTAATGCTAGTCCAACTCACTGTCAGGATAGAGCTAGATAGCTATATTTTTTCCTTTACCAACTTGACATCTCCAACTCAACATGTCCAAACTGAACTCTTTAACTTATCATCTGAAACTGTGCCTCCCACAGTCTATCTCAGTTCCTTACTCCATAATTCCAGTTGCTCAGAACAAAAATCGTTGAGTCCTTGTGTTCCCTCAGCCCACACACAATATGTCAGAAAATCCTACTCACTCTACCTTCAAAATATACACACATTCCCATCATTTCTCACAGTCTCCACCGATACTGTCCCAGTTCAAGACACTATCATCTTTTTTTAAAAAAGTTTTATTGAGATATAATCTAGAGACCATAAAATTCATCCATACTCCGTGTATAATTAAATGTCTTTTAGTATATTCAGAATTGTACAACAATCACCACAATCTAATTTGAGGATATTTTGGTTTGATTTTCCCCAAAGAAACCAGTGCTCATTAGCAGTCACCCTCCATAGTTTGTCTCTATCTCTTATATTGTGCTAGGCAACCACTTATCATCTTTTTGTCTCTATAGATTTGCCTATTCTGGACCTTTAATATGAATGCAATCATACAACATGTGGTCTTTACTTCAGGAACTCCTATTCCATTGTATGAGTATTCCTTTGCATGCCACATTTTAATGATACTTTGATCAGTTGATGATGCTTGGGTATCTCCACATTTTAGATAATATCAATAATGCTCCCATGATCATTTGTGTACAAGATTTTGTGTGTACATGTTTTCATTGGCTATATACACAGAAGTGGAATTGCTGGGTCATGATAACTCTGTGTTTCATCTTTTGAGAAACTGCCAGACTGTTTTCCAAAGCAGCTGTACTTTTATGTTCCCATTGGCAGTATATAAGAATTCCATTTCTCCACATCTAGGCTACTTACTACTTGTTGTTATTTGTCACTGTGATTGTAACCATCCGAGTGGGTATGAAGTGGTATTTCATTGTGGTTTTGATTTGCATTTCTCTAATGACTAACGATGTTAACATCTTTTCATGTCCTTGTTGGCCATTTGCATATCTTCTTTGGAGAAATGTCTATTCATATTCCTTGCCCATTTTGAGTTATTTTTCTTCTATTATTCAAGAGTTCTTCACATATTCTCGACACAAGTCCCATATCAGATACATGATTTGCAAATATTTCCACCCATTTTATGGGTTGTCTTTCCACTGGCTTAAAGATATCACTTGCAGCAGGAAAGTTTTTAATTTTGATGAAGTCCAATTTATCCATCTATCTTTTATTTCTTATATTTTTGGTGTCATACCTAAAATAATTGCTTAATATACATCATGAAGATTGACACCTGCGTTTTCTTCTAAGAGATTTATATTTTCAGCAATTACAACTGGGTTTTTCATGCAATTTTGTTAACTTATATGGTGTGAAGTATAGGTCCAACTTCATTCTTTTCTGCATGTGGATAATCAGTTATCTCAGCACAAAATCATGAAAAGATTATTCTTTCTCTGCCTAATTGTCTTGGCACCCTTGTTCAAAAGCAATTGACCATAAATATGAGTGTTTATTTCTGGACCCTCAATTCTATTTTATTGGTCTATCAGTCTATCCTTACAACATTACCACACTGTTTTGGTTACTGTAAAATTATATTGTTTTGAAATCTGTATGTAATAATAACCTCACAAAATTGTTAGGAAATAGTTCCTCTTATTCTATTTTTTGGAAGATTTGGGAAGGATTGCTTTTGATTCTTCTTTAAATGAATGGTAGAATTCACCAGGAAGCCATCTGTTCCTGGGACTTTCTTTGGTGGGAGTATTTTTTTTTTGAAAACCAATCCAATCTGTTTAATTGTAGGTCTATTCAGATTTTTAATTTCTTCTTGAGTCTCAATATTCTGTGTCTTTCTAGAAGTTTGTCTAGTTCATCTAGGTGACATGTTTACATATAATTGTTTTACATGTTCACATGTAATTGTTCATAGCATTATCTTTTAATCCCTTTTATTTCTTTAAAACCAATAGTAATGCCTACATTTTCATATCTGATTTTTAGTAATTTGGGTCATCTTTCTTTCTGTCTTAGTCAATCTACCTAAAGGTTTGTTAATTTTATTGCTTTTGACAAAGAACCAACTTTTGTGTTTAGTGATTTTTCTCTATTGTTTTCTTTTATATTTTACTTCCTTTGATATATATGAAATAGATATATAGATATAGATATATAGATATAGATACATAGAAAGCTATATGTATGGATATAGATATAGATAGCTGGCTGGGGATCAAACCCAGGGCCTCACACATGCTGGGCAAGTGCTCTACCACTGAGCTACACTCCCAGCTCTCTGCTCTAATTTTTTTATTTCCTTCCTTCTGCTTGCTTTGGGTTTAGTTTTGCTCTTCTTCTTTGAGTTTCTTGAGGTGAAAGGTTAAGTTATTGAGTATTTCTTCCTTTTTAACACAGGCATTTATAGCTACAAATTTCCCTTGAACACTGCTTTCTGCATCCCATAATTTTGTTATGTGCATCTTCATTTTCTTTCATCTCAAAGCATTGTCTAATTTGCTTTGTGATTTCTTTTTTGACACATTGATTATTTAGGAATGTGTAGCTGAATTTCTGCATATTTGTGAATTCCTCAAATTTCCTTCTGTTATTGATTTCTACTCTCATTCTTTTGGAACAGAGAACATACTTTGTATGATTTCATTCCTTTTATGTTCTATGGCCTACTTATGGTGCATTCTGGAGAATGTTCCATGTGTACTTAAGAAGACTTTATCTTTTTCAGTGGAGTGTCCCATAGGTGTATGTCAGGTCTACTTAGTTTACAGTGTTGCTCAATTTTTTGATTTCTTTGGTGTTCTTCCTGTCTGTTCTATCCATTATTGCAAGAAGAGTATGGTATTGAATTCTCAAATTGTCTATTTCTTCCTTCTCTGTCGATTAAGTCTGTTATTGTATCATGTATTTGGGGGCTCTACTGTGTAACTCATATGTGTTTATGATTGTTTTTATCTTATTGATGGATTGACCATTTTATTATAATGAAATGTCCTTTTTAATTCTTAGTAACTTTGTTTTGGTAATAAAGTCTATTTTTTTGATAACAGTATAGCCACTCTGCCTTCTTTATGGCTTGTTTGCATGGCATATCATTTTCCATTCTTTCACCTTCACTTTATTTGTATCTTTCTTGTGGGGCGCGTTGCTGGGGATTGAACCCAGGGACTCACCCATGTTAAGCATATACTCTACTACGCCCCTTGCCTATTCGTATCTTTGGTTTTGTTTAAGTTGTAGATGAACACAATACCTTTATTTCATTTATTTATTTTTATGTGGTGCTGAGGATCAAACCCAGTGCCTCACTTGTGCTAGGCAAGTGCTCTCCCACTGAGCCACATCCCTGCCCTCATTTGTATTTTTGAATGTATAGTGTGTCTTTTATAGGCATGATATTGTTGGATCTTGCTTTTTAAAAAATTCAGTTCAACAATATCTGCCTTATTGTTTGAATTGTTTACTGCATTCCATTTAATATTAAAATTGATGAACTGCCATTTTGCTTATTGTTTTCTATATGTCACACACCTATTTTTGCTTATCTTCTTTTGTATTAGGTTATTTGCTTAGGAGATATTTTAATGCTTTTAATTATTTAAAAATTATTTTTAGCTATTTTCTTAATGATTTCTCTAGGGCTTACAATATACATCTTAAGTTATTATAATCAACTTCTTTTTAGCATGTCTAAGGCCTTGGGTTCAGTCCCCAATACTGCCCAAAAAACAAAGTCAACTTCACATTTATACTGACTTAGTTCCAATGAAATATAGGTGCTTTAAATTACTTCATTGCCTCCTTCCTTTTTGATATTGTTAAACAAACATATATACATGCAACTATATATGTCATGGACCTAACAATATAGTCTTATTAATTCATAAAATTTTATGTCTTTTTAAATGATTGAGAGAAGAAAGTAGAGTGACTATATATTTTTAGTGTTTGTTGTACTAATATTCTTATTTACTTTCTGGTTGTTTTCACTTCTTCCTGAGAATTTGAGTTACCATCTGGTGTCATTTCCTTATTCCAATACAGCTTTGTTCCCATCTTCCTCCTTTGTGCTGTTATTATTAATTATATTATAACTCTATATGTTTATAGTCCTAACAATACAATCATATTCATATTGTTTTATGTCATTGCTTTTTAAATAAGTCAAGAGAGGAAAGGGGAAGAAATGTGCAATTATACTGTCATTTCTAATTAACCACATAATTACCTTTACTAGTGTTCTTTGTTTTTCCTGTGGATTCAAATTACTGTCTAGAGTTACTTGCCTCCAGCCTGCAGAAATTCATTTAGCATTTTTTAAAAAAGAAGATAGGCTAGCAATGTATTCTGTTTTGTAAAAAAAAAAATCTGTGAATATCTTTATTTCACTTTTTTCTGTTTTTAAATGTTTTTTTAATTTTAAATTAATGTATAACATCTGCACATATTTATGGGATCCAGTGTGAACTTTTAATACATGTATACAATACATACTGATCAGATTAGGATAAACAGCATTTCTATCACCTTCATTCTTTGTTTGGAGACTCTGAGCTCCTTTTTTCTAGTTTTTCATAAAATATATAATAGGTTTTTGTGAACTACTGTCATCTTACAGTACTATAGAAGACTGAAATTTATTCTTCCTACCTAATTGTGTTTTGATACTGTTATCCAACCTCACTCAATCCCCCCATTCCCTCTATACTTCCTAGCCTCTAGTAATTACTATTTTACTTTCAGAACAACAATTTTTTAGTTTCCACATATGAGAGAGAATATGCGGTACTTGTCTTTCTGCATCAGATTATTTCACTTAACATAACGTCCTCCAGTTCCATTCATTTTGCTGTGAATGATAGGATTTCATTTTTTATGGCTGAATAATATTCCATTTATATAATATTATTAACATGTAAATATATATAATTTTATATATATATATAATTTTCTTTATCCAACCATCTGTCAGTGCACATCTAGATTGATTCTATATCTTTGCTATTGTGAATAGTACTGCAGTGAACGTGAGAGTGCAAGTATCTCTTTGATATACTGACTTCATTTCCTTTGGATATATACCAGGAATTGGGATAATTGCATCATATGCAAGATATATTTTCTGTTTTTTAGGCCAACCTCCATACTGTTATCTATAATGATTGTATTAAATTATATTCCCAGGAATTGTGTATAAGAATTTTCTTTTCTCCACATCCTCAACAGCATTTATTATTATTATTATTATTATTATTTTGTGGTGCTGGGGATTGAACTCAGGGCTTTGTGCATGCGAGGCAGGCACTCTACCAACTGAGTTATATCCCCAGCCCTATTTTTTTATTTTATTGATAATACCCACTCTGACTGGAGTAAAATGATATTTCATTGTGGTTTCAATTTTCATCTCTATAGTGCCTAATAATGTTGAGTTTTTTCATATATTTATCATCTAGTTGTATTTTTTCTTTTGAGAATTTTCTACTTAGATCATTTTCCTATCTTAAAATTAGATATCTTTTGTTGTTGTTGAGATTTTTGAGTTCTTTATATATTGTGGTTATTTATTCTCTGTCAAATGAATAGTTTGCAGATATTGTTCCTCTTTCTTTAGGTTGTCTTTACATTCTATTGACTGTTTTCTTTGCTCTTTGGAAGTTTCTAGGTTTAATATAATCTCATTTGTCTATTTTGCCTTTTTGCTGCCTGTGCTTCTGAGGTCTCATTAAAAAAAATCATTGCTGGGCTGGGGAGATAGCTCAGCTGGTAGAGTGCTTGCCTTGTGAGCACAAGGCCCTGGGTTCCATCCCCAGCACTGCAAAAAGAAAAAAGAAAAAAAAAATCATTGCCTACACCAATGTCCTGAAGGGTTTCTTCTGTTTTTTCTAGTAGATTCATAGTAACAGGCCTTACATTTAGGCCTTTGATTCATTTTGAGTTGACTTTTTTTTTTATAGAGTGACATACAGGGTCACGTTTCATTCTTCTTCACGTGCATAGCCAGTTTTCAAGCACCATTTATTGAAGAGGATAATGTCCTTTCTCCAACGTATACTTTTCCAAGCCTTTTTCAAGAATCAGCTGGCTATAGATGTGCAGATTTATTCTGGGATCTCTACTCTGTTCCACTGGTCTACGTGTACATTTTTGTCAGTACCATGCTCTCTTGGTTACTATAGTCCTGTAGTATGTCTTGAGATTGGGAATTTTGATGCCTCCAGCTTCGTTCGTTTTGCTCAAAATCACTTTGGCCATTTCAGGTTCTTTTGTGCTTCTGTATGAATTTTAGGATTTCTCTCTATTTCTTCAAAGAATATTGTTGATATTTTGATGGAGATTTCATTGAATTTGTAAATTGCTTTGGGTGTCATGCACATTTTAATAATATTAGTTATTTCAATTCATGAACATGGGAGGTATTTCCATTTTTTTTGTGTGTGTGTGTATTCTTCAGTTTTTTCGTTGGTGCTCTGTAATTTCATTGCAGAGGTCTTGCGCTTCCTTGGTTAAGTTTATTCCTAGGTATTTTACCTTTTTGATAACTATTGTGAGTGGACTGCTTTCATGATTTCTTTCTCAGCAATTCTGTTATTGGTAGGTAAGAATGCTACTAATTTTTCTATGTTAATTTTGTATCCTGTAACTACTAAATTTGTTTATCAGTTCTGATAGTCTTTTAGTGGAGTCTTTAGGTTTTTCCATCTATAGAATCATGTCATCTGCAAACAGGGAGAATGTGACTTCTCTTCCTATCGCATATTTTTCTCTTGTCTGAGTGGTCTGGCTAAAATTCACCTTTAGTTTTGAAAGATGTTTTGGCTAGATAGAAGATTCTTGGTGATTTTTAAAAAAAATACATTAAGTACTTTATGTCACACTACTGTCTTCTTGCTTCTGTTGCTTCTAATGAGAAATCAGCTGTTAATCTTGTTGGGAATTCTTTATATATGAGGAATCTTTTGTCTCTTCTAGCTTTTGAGATTGTCTCCTTATCTTTGTCTTTCAAATTTTTACTAAGGTATCTCTGGGTATAAAGTCTGTGCTTCCCTTACCTGAATTAATTGAACTTCTTGGATGTGTGGATGATTTGTCATCAAATTTTAGGTGTTTCCATCAATTATTTCTTTGAACATCTTTTTCTGTCTTTTTCACAGTTTCTTCTTAGTTACTTCCATTATGCATATATTAACATGCTTCATTTCTCTGAGAATCTGTTCATCTTTACTCTTTTTTCTCTTTGATATTTAGATTTCATAATTTCTATTGATATCTAATTTTTTTTCTGCCAACTCACAACTAGCAGACTTTTCAATTTGGTAATTATACTTTCTAACTCACAGTATTCATTTGGTTAATTTTTTTTACAATTTCCATATCTTTATTGGCATTATTTATTGAACTGTTGCATCATACCTTACTTTACTTCTCTTTTTTTGTGTGTGGTGCTGGGGATTGAACCCAGGACCTTGAGCATGCGAGACAATCTACCAACTGATCTATATCCCCAGCCCACCTTTACTTCTTTAAGCAAAGTTACCTTTAGTTCTTTGAGCATACTTATAACTTCTATGAAAGCTTTGCTGATTCTGCCATCTTGGCTCCTTCAGAGACCATTTCTATTGCATGGCTTTTTGTCTTCTGTGTGTGAGTCACACTTTTCTAGTATTTTTATGCCTCATAATTTTTTGTTGAAACCTGCACATTTTAACCAATATATCATAAGAACTTTGGTTAGTGATTGTTAATTGCTTGGTCATTTATTTGTTTAATGACTTGGCTGAACTTACTCTGTGAAGTCTATTTTCCCTGCATGTGAAGCTACTGATGACTGTTACCCCTGCTTAGATGACTACAACACACACATTTTTCCCTTTTTCATACTAAGGATTGAACCCATGGGTTCTTTGCCACTGAGGTACCTCCTCAGCCCTTTTTAATTTTATTTTTCTATTTTGAGACAGGGTCTCACTAAGTTGTTGAAGCTGGACTAAAACTTGTGATCCTCCTATCTCAGCCTCCTTAGTTGCTGAAATTGTAGGAGTGTGCCACTGTGCATGATTTTTTAAACCCTTGGGTTGGTACAGACCACTTATTGCAACAGTTGTGTGTAAGTCTCCTAAGCAAGTTAGATCTTTATCATTTATCATGGATATTTTGGTTTGGAGTCTATTTATCACAGTTTGGGAATTTATTTATTTTTGCCCTGTTCAACAAGGGATTAGTAGTTTAGAGGTTTATTGTCTAATGGCTCCTGAGAGGGCAAAGCCTGGGGTATGAGCCTAATCTTCCAGACTATCAGTGTGAATGTGATTTCATTTTAAGCCTGGCTTCCAAGGAATACCTCTGGGCCAGAGTAGCTTCTTGTTCAGTCAGTATTTTGCCAGAAGTTGTATTGTTAAGCCCTTTGCGCCAGTGACTTTGGCCTGTGTTGATTGGTCAGTGTACAGGTCAGGGAATGCTCTCACGTGTGAACTAAGACCTACTCTGATTGTTCCCGAGTTGCTGCAATCTAGCATACATGCACAACTTCTCAACTCCTGGAGTTGACTGTGATACTAAGGACTTCCTTTGCTGTCTCTTTTCCTGATTTTCTCTATTAAACTTCTGGCTATTGTGCTGTTTTACTGGCATCATGGAGCTACCAGTCTTCTTTTCATTGTTCTCCACCAAAATTTCCAGTTTTAAAAACAATATCCTTAGGCATGGAATTCTTCACTTTGTGTTCCAAACAAAGTCTATGCCCTCAGGCAAAGCTAGGAGTTCTTTTATCTTTAGGGTCAACCTTTCTCTCTTGGGTAGAACTCCTATGGTTATCCCTCCAGATTTGGGAACAGTAACTCACTTTTCCATGAGTGCGACCCTGCATCCAGGAGCAGGCACTGGAGACTGGTGGCAGCCCCTGGTCCTCTTGGACTCTCTCTCTTGGTGTGGAATTTTTGCCCATGAGTGAGCAGGGGTTGGAGTAATCAGGGACTCAGTATTCTCAGTCTGTAGTGTAGGGAAATTCTGCTTTATGACTGGAGGCTGGGTAAAGAAGAGAGACCTGGTTCTCTTAGTCATGCCTTCTTGACATATAGCTTCTGAAACAGGGCTGGGAGAGATAAGAAAAGCTAGCAGTCTGCCTCTTCCTGGGTGAAACTGGAATCTCACAACAGGAACCAGGGGAATAAAGAGCCCCTGTCTTCTTAACTGTATCTGCCCATGATAGTGTATTTAGGGTTGGGCTTCTGTAAAATAAGAGTTGAGGGAGTTATGGTGGGAGAGTGGGTCATAGCTCAAGTGCCACAGACTCTCATTGTCCTTTCTGAGATTTAGGAGATTTTTTTGAATAATTGTTTCTCCATTTGCTATATGCCCTTAGGACAATTTCCATAGACTTTAAATGATTGGTTTTTATTGTTGTTTTTGTTTTTGTTTTTGTTCTCAGTAATTATCTCTAGTTATATTGTTTTTTTGGAGTAGGTCTTCAGAGATCCTTACTCTACCATTCTGAAAGTCTGTAATCCACCTTTATCTTTTACATGTATTTTTGAAACAGCCCATTAACTGGTCTCCCTTTTATACTCTTACCCTTCTAAAGTCTGTTCTAACATAGCAACCAGAGTGATCACATTAAATGTAAATCAGATTCCACCTTCAGTTTGCTCAAAACTCCCTAATAGTTTTCATTTTTCTCAGGTAAAAAATAACATGCTTAAAATGTTCCATAAGGCCCTATGCCTCCAATTCTCTGTTAAACCTGTGACCTTATCATCAAGTCCTTTTCCTCTCATTCATTTGCTCCATACACACCGTGCTCCTTTCTATCCATCCCCTAGTTCAGGATACTACTGTCCTGTATGTTTTGGTAATTATGATTGTATTAATCCCATAGAATGAGTGGGGAGGTATTCCATTTTCCCCCTACTCTTTGGAAGAAATTTTTTAAGATTGGCATTAATTCTTCCTTGAGTAATTCTTCCTTGATGGTCTATCTAGACTTAGTGTTCTCCATTTTCGTGGAAATATTTTAAATTACTGAGTAAATTTCTTTGATGGCTACATAATTACTTACATTTTCTATTTCTTCCCTTTTTTTGGGGTACCAGACTGAAGGCACCCAAAAAAAAAAGGTACAATTAACCCCTGAGCCACATCCCTTTTTTTGTACTTAGTTTAGAGACAGGGTCTTACTGAGTTGCTTAGCGCCTTGCTTTTGATGAGGCTGGCTTGGAATGCATGATCCTCCTGTCTCAGCCTCCCAAGCCACTGGGATTACAGGTGTGTGCCACTGTGCCTGATTATTTCTTCTTTTTAAATGTTTTTATTAATGCATTATAGTTATACATACTATTGGGGTTCATTTTGACATAATCATACATATATGGAATATAATTTGCTCCACTTCAAGCTCTAGTACTTCCTCTTTCCTTTCCCTCAGCCCTCTTCCAGTTCCCCTTCCTCTACTCTACTGGTCTTCCTTCTATTTATTTATAGTTTCTTTCAAATTAATGCTTTATATATATTTCTTCTTGAATCAATTGCATTAGTTAACTTTTTCTAGGAAGCTGTTCATTTGCTTTACATTTTAAAACTTATTGATGTGAAGTGATTCAAAGTATTCTCTTACTAAAACTTAAATCTGCTATATCTGTAGGAACATCCCTCTTTTCAAATGATGTGTTTGGGGTCTTATCTCTTCTTGCCTGATGAATATTTCCTGAGGTTGGTCAATTTGTTTATCATTTAAAATAACTAATTCTTGGTTTTGATAATCTTCTCTACAGTAGTCCACCTTTATCCAAGACTCCCAGTGAATGCCTGAAATTTTGAATAGTACTGGACCCTGTATATAACTTTATATACATCCTGGTTCTAGCTCTAATCTCTCATTGGACTACTGTAATCACCTCCATGATTCTATAACCTGTCTACCAACCTCAGTGGGGCTGCTGCAGTGACAAAACAGATTAATTTGCTCCCTCCTTTAAAGATTTCTAATGGCTCCCTATTATTTATGGAATCTTGTTTCAATCTCTTCCTCCAGCATTATTTTCCAATATCCTATTCTAACTGTCCCATGCTCCAGTCACTCTGAACTTCTCACTATATAGCATTTCATCCTATGACATGTACCTGAAAAACCAATATATGCTAGTGATTATCTTCATATAATGGCAAGTTTCGTCTTCCAGACAAGTCATTACTCCTTTCTTCAGGTGGAAAAACACACACCCTTCTAGTCTATTCAAATGCCATTTCCTCTATGAAGTTTTCCTTGATTCCCTCAATAGGGTTTGTGGCTATTTTCTCTGTGTACCTCCAGCATTCTGTATATATAGCTCCTGTAACATATAATACAATGCACTGTGATTATTTGATAACAATTCTCTCTCCCCTATCAGATTATGAATTCCTGGATGGCAGGGCCAATATTCTACTTACTGATTTTTTTCATCCCCGGGAGTTAGCATAATGCCCAGTTCAAAGGATATGCTCAATCCTTATTTGTTGAAATAAATGAGTGACTAAAATGATTTGGGACAAATATCTAAGTGTGCTATTCAAGAAGAAAGAACAGAAAGGACAAAATTTCATTTACAAGGAGATTGGTATTGTGGGAGAGGTAGCTCTGACTTTCGTGAGCTACAAAAAGACTGAAGACTGAAGGTGTGGACTTTGTTATAATGGGAGACAAGAGCCAAAAGGAAGGGTTGGGTAGATCTAGCTGAGGAAGTGCTGTGAAGCCACTGCCCAAAGTCTGGATTTCCATTTGAATGAGTAGGGAGTTGCTGGAGAGTTATTAGAGACACAGTTGAAATGATGCCATAAAAAATGACCTGCACTGCAAGGCTGGGAGAAGACATAGAGCAGGCCAGCAGGCAGTCACAATAACCCAGAGCAGACTGGGCATGGTGAGCAATGGCAGGAGATTAGGTACAGAAAAAGAAGAGGCTGGATTTGGTGAATGATTCCATATATGGAAAGATACAAAGGCCAGTGTCTAGGAAATCAGTGCTCAATTACAGTATAAAGATGATCTTTTATCAACCTGACTTCTTTGTGCCTTATAAGGAGGTTTCACATTCATATAACCAGAAAACCTGTCAAACGTCAAAGTATCTCTTGAACAACTCTCTCCTTCAATGATACCTCCCTAGCCTAGGCCTCCATCAGTTGTCACCTGGATCACTGTACTAGCCTACACGGTGGTCTCTGTATATCTTCTCTGTTTCAATACAATCTGCCCTCTGTAATAGCATCATCTTTTAAGTATATCATTTGGATTACAGTAATGCACTGTGTAATAACATTTTATTCAACCACAGTGTGCATACAATGGTGGTCCCATAAGTTCATAGTAGAACTGAAAAATTACTATTGCCTATTGACATCATAGCTGTCATAATGTCACAGTGAAATACATTGCTCATGTGTTTGTAGTGATGCCAATGTAAATAAACCTACTATGCTACCAGTTGTATAAAAGTATAGGACGAGAATGTGGAGATGCCTCAAAAAATTGGGCTTCAGTAATATGTGTCCATGAAGAATGCTTTCATGTGATATCAATGGAAATTTGGAAGCAAAGGAAAAATTGCTAAGAAATAAATGTTTATAAGATAAAGAACAAACAAACTAGGAATGAACCCAGCTATCCCACTCCTTGGTATTTATCCTAAAAAACTAAAATCAGCATACTATAGTGACACATCCACTTCAATGTTTATAGCAGCATAATTCACAATAGGCAAATTATGGAATGAATCCAGATGCAAAACAATAGATGAATGAATGAAGAAAATATGGCTTATATACACAATGGAGTTTTACTCAGTTATAAAGAAGAATCAAATAATGGCATTTGCTGGTAAATGGATGGAAAAGGAGAAAATCATGCTAAGTGAAATAAGTCAAACTCAGAAAATGAAATGTTGAATGTTTTCATATGTGGAAGCTAGAGCGAAATAAGGGAAAGAAGGTGGTGGGGAGAGGATAGCATATCATAAAGACATAAGGAAAATCAGTGGAGTAGAAGTAGGAGAATAAGAGGGAGGGAGAGAGGAACGAAGGGATAGGGAAAGAAATGTGGAGTGAATTTGGTACATATATAAATGTACCAAAGGGAATTTCACCTTTAAGTATATGTAGAAAGAATTGATTAAAAATAAAGGAGTGAAAGGAAGTTCTGTAAAGGAGGGAGAATGGGGGGAGGAAGGAAAAGGGGGAGAATGGGGATTGAAATCAAATTCCTTTCATGTATGCCTTGTCAAAATGAACCCAAATACTATGTATAATTATAATGCTCTAATAAGAAAAAAGTATAGCACAAGGTTGGGGGTGCAACTCAGTGGTAGAACACATGCTAGCATGCATGAAGCCTTGGGTTCAATTCCCAGTACTGAAAAAAAAAAGAAACAAAAACACAAACAAAAACAACAATTAAAACGCCCAGAAGTATAGCAAACATAATTATGAACAGTACATAGTTTAAATTGATAATAAACAATTATGTTACTGGTTTTTGTACTTACTATATTATAGTTTTTTCTTTTATTTTAGAGTATATTGCTACTTATACAAAACATTGTCATGTTATTCTGGCAGCAACCTCATACAACTTGTGTTTATTGAATTTATTGTGTGTCAAGGCTGTATCTAGACGCCAGGTCAAGGACTGTGGTTGTGGCTCAGTGGTAGAGCGCTTGCCTTGCATGTGTGAGGCACTGGGTTCAATTCTCAGCACCACATATAAATGAATAAAATAAAGGTTCATCAACAACTAAAAAAAAAGATTTAAAAAAAAGGTCAGGTCAAGTGGCTGACCTATACTATCTAGATTTCTGTAAGTACTCTGTGATGTATATGCAATAATGAAATCACCTAATGACACATTTTTTTCAGAATGTATCCCCATTGTTAAGTGACACATAACTGTATATCACTACTTTGCTTAAAAACTCTTTGACTCTCACTACATTTAGAGTCAGATTGATGCTCCTTACCCTACCTAGCCTACAGGGCTCCCATGTGACGAGGCTCCTGCTGCCTCTGATCTCATCTTCCCCACCTCTCCTCTCACTCTAGCCACACTGCCATTCTTGCCTTTCCTTGAGCATGACCAGTTCTTTCCTACTTTTCCACATGCTGTTCCTTCTGCTTGGAATGCAGCTCTTTGGCAGGGTTCTTCACATCTTTCATACTTCAGACCTAGGCTTGACTCCTTTAGAGAGATCAGTCCTGACCTCTGCGTCATCTGTTTATTTTCTTCTTAACACCTTTTGCAATCTGTAATTACTTTCTTGTGTGTTTACTGTAAATCTATTAGATTACAAATTTTAAAGGTAGGGACCATCTGTCAATTACTGCATCTCTAGTATCCAGCATACAGTGAGAGATCAACAAACAGTTGTGAATGAATAAATGGGAAGGGCAATGGAAGTAGAATTCAACAAAAAGGGAGGAGTGCAAATAGACAGAAAAAGATTTTTAAGAGTTCTGTTGAGCTATGTGTGGTGGTACACACTTGTAATCCCAGCTACTTGGGAGGTTGAGGCCAAAGGATCTCACGTTTGAGGCCAGCCTTACCAACTTAGTAAGACCCTGCCTCAAAAATTAATTAATTAAAAGGGCTGGAAATGTATCTCAGTGGTAAAGTGTCCCTGGGTTCAATCCCCACTACCACACACACAAAAAATTCCACTGAATTTTCAGACTAGCATATCTAGTTTGCAGTATCAAATATTAACAAAAATTGCAGAGGACTCAGGCTCTAAATCAGAGAGAGTCACAGCAGCTGAGGTCAGTGATATTCAGTTCAATTCACCAGAAATTTGTTGAGCGCTTACTATGTGCCAGGTTCTATGCTGGGCACTCACTGTGGGAAATATAAAAATGAATAAGTTTATACTTTAAGAGTTTTTATTCAACAAACCAGAAATGGGAGATAAGGCACTGCAGACGATAATAAAAGGCAGAATTTAATCAAATTGAGGCCTCTGGGAGCTCAGAGGAAGGGGTTTAGGAAAAGCTTCAAGGAAATTTACTCTGACCCTGAAGTCAACAAGTTCCAGTCCACAATGAAATAAGAGCACAGAGAGTCCCTTCTGTTCTTCCTCAAAATGCTACATAAGGGGGAGGATGGAAAGCAAAGTATTTTAAATTATGAGGAGGAAACAACTAGGCTTGAGAGTTTAGGTTCCTTCACTCACTGCTGGGGAGACTCTAAACAGCATGCTAATTTCTTTTTATGAATAGTTGCTGAGAGCCTACTATGTGTCAGGCTCTGGAGACACACTATTTTATTGAATCATTTATCTTTTCTGAGTTTCAGTTTTCTCACTGCCCTTTGAAAGTTAGCACTCTAGATTTCTAGTTCCCAAATGATTGGTGCTGGATACAGACTTGCCAGAGCACGCTATTCCTGCTAGAGGACAATTTATCAGGCACCTAGGTTTGACTTAGAAACAAATCTCTGGGGAATATCCAATTCCTGAGTTCTAATGATATGATCACCAGGCAGAGCTCTGGTCTGCAACTGGTTTCTGGACAGGGAAGACTCACCAGCCAGGAACACCCTATGAATAGAGTTTTATATGGACAAACATATTACTCAGTATAAGTGGCCACTTTGAGGTTTGCTTATAAATTAGTCTGTGACTTTAACAGCATGGATCTACTCACCAGAGACTTCTCATTCCATGATGGGACTGAAAATTGGAGAGAGATGTGTAGCAGCAAAACTACAGAGCAGATCAGCCTAGGGAATTTTCAAGTACTGCCCTCTTAGGGGTATGACCTGAAGCAGCCACTGACTTTCCCTATTGAATTACAGAAATAATAATCCCTTGCATTTGTTCAGTGCTTTTAACTTTCAAAGTACTTTCATATATATTATCTAATTTTATCATTTTTATCTATTATACCTTCTTTATCTCACTCTGCTTGTAAAAATACATTTGTAGGGCAGTGGCAAAGACATCATAAGAAGCAATAATATTGTTGATATGCTGAAAAAACATCTGTCTATGATACAGTCTTGGCAAAATAACCCAAACTAAGGAAATAAAGATCGCCAGAGTCTAGGCTGCAATAGGGTGACTCCAGAATTTGGAGATAGGCCTAGAATGACTGTAAGAGTGAAGTAACACAAAGACATGGTTGTAGATATGTTGTTGAGGGGGATTTAGGAAATACTCAAGTGTAATTAAGGTGATCAGAGCATATCTGCAGGATAGAAATGTACTTGAAGAAAACTGCTATCTCAACAGCTTCACTATAAACAGGGTGAAGAATAATGTGTTACAGAGATGGTGGATAAGTTTTTTGGAAAACAAGAGTTAGATACTAAACATTTGCTAATGTTTGTCCAAGACCTGCCACTCCCAACTGTGCAGAGGGGTGGGGAGGGATGTTGGAGAGAGGCATGTCCACTTCTACAGTGCCTGGAGCTAGAGAGCAGAGAGAGCCGGGCAGACCAGGAGACCATAAATATGATAGACAGAAATAATGTGGTTTCTAAGGGTGTAGAGTCAATTATGAAGCAGACTTTTCTGTTCATGGGCTTTCTTATACTCTGACTCCTGCTCATCAAGTAACTTTCTGACTTATTATTTCAGTTTCCTAGGTCCCTTGATCCTGGGAAAGAAATGCCTTTAGAAATGATAAGACTATTGTGCAGTTACCTGACAGGTATATCTTCTGTTATAAATTATAACAATCACAATATATGTCTTTTACCCTTGAATTTTGTATTTTGAAAACTTTCATATCTCCAGAAAAACTGTGAAAACAGTACAATAAATTTCCACTTACTCTTAAACTCACATTACTAATTTGCTGTTATCCAATGGTTCCAGCACTATTTATTGAACAGGCTCTTTCTTCCATTGAATTGCTTTTGGGCCCTCATCAACAATCAGTTGGCTGTTTCTGCATGGGTCTATTTCTGGGATCTCTATTCTGTTCCTTTAATGTGTCTATTTCTTTGCCAATACCACACATTTTTGATTACCATAGCAATATATTAGGTCTTAACATTGGTAGAGTGATTCCTCCCACTTTATCCTTATTTTTACAAAATTGTTTTAGCTACTCTAGTTCTTTTATTTTTCCACATGAATTTTACTATGAAATTGTCTATATTTTCAAAAAATCATGCCAGAATTTTGATATCAATTGCATTAAATCTGCATATACATTTGGAGATAATTGACATCTTTAATATGTTGAATTCCAATCCATGAACACAGTATGTCTCTACATGTAGTTAAATCTTTGATTCCTTTTGTCAGTGTTTTAGTTTTCAGCATATAAGTTCAGTATGTTTTGTGAAATTTATCCCTAAGTAGTGCATTAAAAAAATTTAGATGCTGATAAACCTTTATTTTATTCATTTGTTCATATGTGGTGCTGAGAATTGAACCCAGTGCCTCACACATGCTAGGCAAGCGCTCTACCACTGAGCCATGACCCTAGTCCCAGTAGTTCTATTTTTAAGAAATTGATTGTAAATGACATTGTTTTAAATTTTGGTTTCCATATGTTTGTTGATAGTATATAGGATTTATTATTATTATTATTATTATTGCTATTATTATTATTATTTTGGCAGTACTGGGGATTGAACCCAGCATCTCATGCATGTTAGGCAATCACAGTACCACTGAGTTATATCCCCTGCCCTAGAATTTATTTTTAAAATGTGGTGTGTGTATGTTTTTCAGATGGGGACTACATTACCTAGGGTTGGCTTTGAAACCCTGGACTCAAGTGATCCTCCTCCCTCAGTCTCCCAAAGTAGCTGGGACTATAGGAATATCACCATACCCAGCTAGAACTGATTTCAGTATGCTGATATTGTATCCTGCAACCTTGTTGAACTCATTTATTAGTTCTAGGACATTTTTGGAGATTTCTTGAGGTTGTCTATGTATACAATAATGTCAGTTACAAATAGGGAACATTTTATTTCTTCCTTTCTGTTTTGTATGCTTCTGAGATGCTGCCTGTGGTGTCTTTCAGATACACAAAGCTGAGAGCAGGGATATTTGTCTGTTTTTCTGTATCATCTTTTTCTGGTTTTAGGATCAGGATAATACTGCCTTAAAAATGAGTTGGGAGGTGTTTCCTCCTCTTTTATTGTCTGGAAGATTGTGTAGAATTGGTGTGACTTCTTCTGTAAATGTTTGATAGAATTCTTCAGTGAAATTAATTAGGCTAGGAAAGTCACTTTCTTGGAGAATTTTAAAATTACAAATTCATTTTCCTTAAGAACTATAGGGCTGTTCATAGTATTTCATATTTGGTGAGTTACGGTAGTTTGTGGTTTTTGAAGAATTAATCCATTTCATCCAAGTTGTCAAGTTTATGCATGTAGAGTTATTTGTTGTATTCTGTTAGTATTATTTGGATGTCTGCAGGTGCTGTGGTGATATTCCATTTCCTTTCTGATATTGGTAATTTGTGTCTTTTCTTTTCTTTTTTTTTTGGTTAGTCTCACTGGGGATTTGTTAATTTTATTGATGTTTTCAGCGAACAACCTTTTTCCTTGAGTTTCTCTATTATTTTTCTGTTTACAATTTAATTGATTTCTGCTCTTTGTTCTTTCCTTCCTTATACTTGTTTTGGGTTTATTTTACTCTCCTTTTTCTATTTTATCAAGATACCAGCTTTAATTATTGATTGGAGACTATTTTCTTTTCAATTAAGGATCTAATCTTATCAATTTTCCTCTCAACACTGTTTTAGCTGTGTCCTAAAAATTTTGGCTTACTGCATTTTCATTTTAATGTATTTTACAATTTCCTTGAAACATTCTCTTTGACCCATGGATGATGATGATGATGATGATGACAATGACCAAGGATTGATGCAGGAACACTTAACCACTGAGTCACTTCCCCAGCTCTTTTTAATATTTTATTTAGAGACAGGGTCTTACTAAATTTCTTAGGGCCTCGCTAAGTTGCTGAGGCTAGTCTTGAGCTTGCAGTCCTCCTGTTTCAGTCTCCCAAGCTGCTGGGATTCCAGGCGTGCACCACAACACCTGGTTGACTCATGGATTATTTACAAATATATTTTTTAGTTTCTAAGTATTTAAAAATTATCCTCTCATCTTTATTTTATAGATTTCTTGTTTGATTCCATTTTGATTAGAAAACACACCCTATTTGATTTCCTTCTTTAAAATTTGGTGAGGTTGCCAGGCATGGTGGTGCACACCTGTAATCCCAGTGATTCAGGAGGCTGAGGCAGGAGGATTGTGAGTTCAAAGCCAGTCTCAGCAACTTCACAAGGTCCTAAGCAACTTAGCAAGACCCTGACTCAAAATAAAAAACAAAAAAGGCTGGGGATTAGAGCGCAAGAAATAAAAGCAAGAATCAACAAATGGGATGGATTAAAACTAAAAAGTTTTTTCCCAGCAAAATAAACAATCAATAATGTGAAGAGAGAGCCTACAGAGTGGTAGAAAATCTTTTCCACACACACTTCAGACAGAGTACTCATCTCCAAAGTTTATAAAGAAGTTAAAAAACATTACACCAAAAATACGAAGAACCCAATCAATAAATGGGCTAAGGAACTGGGCAGACACTTCACAGAAGAAGATATACAGGTGATCCACAAATATATGAAAAAGTGCTCATCACCCTAGTAATTAGAGAAATGCAAATTAAAACCACCCTAAAAGTTCATCTGACTCCAATTAGAATGGCTATTATCAAGAACACAAGCAATAATAAGTGTTGGTATGGATGTGGGGGAAAAGGCACACTCAAATATTGCTGGTGGAGTTGCAAATTGGTTCAGCCACTCTGGAAACCAGTATGGAGATTTCCTCAAAAAACTTGGAATGAACCCACATTTTGACCCAGCTCTCCCGCTCCTCAGTTTATACCCAAATGACTTAAAATCATTATACTACAGTGATGTAGCCACATCAAAGTTCATATCTGGTTAATTCATAATAGCTAGATTGTGGAACCAACTTAAATGACCTTCAATTGATGAATGGATAAAGAAACTGTGGTACATATATGCAATGGAATATTACTCAGCCATAAAGAAGAATAAAATTATGGCATTTGCTGGTAAATGGATGGAGGTGGAGAATATAATGCTAAGTGAAATAAGTCAAGCCCAAAAACCAAAGGCTGAATGTTTTCTCTGATAAGTGAATGACCATACATAACAAGGGAGGGGTGGCAGGAGATGGGCAAGAGAAGAATGGAGGAACTCTGGATTATGCAGGGGGAAATGGGGTGGGTGGGGGTGGGGGAAGGAAAGATAGTGGACTGAGACAGATATCATTACCCTATGTACATGTATGATTACATGAATGGTGTGAATCTACATTGCATGCAACCATAGAAATGAAAAGTTGTACCCCATTTTTGTACAATGAATCAAAATGCAGTCTGTAAAAATAAAAATTAAAAAAGGTGAAAAAAGGACTGGGGATGTGGTTCAGTGGTTTAGCACCCCTGGGTTCAATCCCTGGTACCAAAAAAAAAAAAAGACTAATAATTGGTGAGGTTTGTTTGATGAGTCATGATATGTTCCCTCTTTACTTTCACAGTTTTGATTAGTTTTACATTATTGTGATAAAAGTAGGAGTCTTAGGAAAGATGATGGAATAGAGGGGTTGCTTCCCTGGTGGCTCTGTGGTGTGATAAAATATATGAAACATAAAATCCTTAATCTACTTTTTGTCTCTATGAATTTTCCTATCATAGATAGTTTGTATAAGTGGAATCATACTTTATTTGTACTTTCGCATCTGGCTTTTTTCATTTGACATAATGTTTTCGAGGTGCATATGTATTGTAGCACGTATCAGAACTTCATGTCTTTTAATGTCTGAATAGTATTTCATTATATGATATCACATTTTCTTTATCTGTTCGTCTATTGATGGATATTTGGGTTTTTTCTGTCTTTTGACCTATTGTGAATCACAGTCTATGAACTGGTATGTAAGTGTTTGAGTCTATGTTTTTCAATTCAAGTATATAATTAGGAGTACAAGTGCTGGCTCATGACAGTATTAAATATTTAACTTATTTTTGTGGTACTGGGGATTGAACCCAGAGGTGCTGCCATTGAGCCACATCCCCAGCCTCTTTTATTTTTCATTTTGAGATAGGGCTCACTAAATTGCCCAAGCTGGCCTTGAACTTGTGATCCTCCTGTCTCAGCCTACTGAGTTCATGGGATGACAGCTGTGTGGTACCACATCTGACAATATTTCATTTTTAATTTTTTTGGTACCAGGGATTAATCCAGTAGTGCTTAACCATTGAGCTATGTCTCCAGTCCTTTTTAAATATTTTATTTAGAAACAGAGCCTCAATAAGTTGCTGAGGCTGGATTTGAACTTGTGATCCTTCTGCCTCAGTCTCACAAACCAGCAATATTTAAATTTTTAAGGAACTACCAAACTGTTTTCCACAGTGGACATGCAATCTTATATTCCTACCAGTAATGTACAATGGTTCCAATTTCTCCACACTTGCTATTTCCCACTTTTTGGATTATAGCCATCTTAGTAGGTAGGATGTGGTATCTCATTGTGGTTTTGATT
Source organism: Sciurus vulgaris (assembly GCF_902686455.1). Classification (NCBI taxonomy): domain Eukaryota; kingdom Metazoa; phylum Chordata; class Mammalia; order Rodentia; family Sciuridae; genus Sciurus; species Sciurus vulgaris. The sequence continues at coordinate 77,542,617 of NC_136471.1, read as the reverse complement.
TATATTTCCCTAATTAATGACATTGAGCACCTTTTCATGCCTATTCAATTTCTTGGCAACTTTTACAATGGGTTGCTTATCTTTTTGTTGAGTTGTAGTAGTTCTTTATATATTACAGATATTAAATAAACTCTTATCAGACATGATTTGAAAATATTTTTGTCCATCCTGTAGATTGCTTTTTCATTTTCTGATAATGTCTTTTGTGGTAGTAATGTTTTAATTTTGATTAAGTTGAATTTATCTAATTTTTTTTTCATGCTTTGATGTTGTGTCCAAGAATCCAGTGACAAATCCAAGGTCACGAGAATTTATGTCTTATGTTTTCTTCTAAGATTTGTATGGTCTTGGCTATTATATTTAGATTGAGGATACATTTATAGTTGGATCAAATACTGGCTCAATTATGTGGAAGAAGTTGAGATGGATTGGTATTGATTCTTCTTAATGTTTGGTACAATTCACCAGTAAAGCCATCTGGTCCTGGTCTTTTCTTTGTTGGGAAGATTTGATTACTCTTTGAATCTCAAAATTTTATATTTCTCAGAGTCAGTTAAGGATAACTTGTTTCAAGAAATTTGTTAATTTCACCTAGGCTACTTAATTTGCTAGCTTACAATTGCTAAAATATTATTTTATAATTCTGTTTATCTCTAAGATTTGTGGTAATGTTCCCCCTTCAGTTACTGATTTTAGTTATTTGCATCTTTCTTTTTTCCTTTGTCATGCTAGCTAAAAGTCTGTCAACTTTGTGGATTTTTTTCAAAGAAGAAAATTTTGATTTTGTTGAGTCTTATCTTTTTTTTTCAGTCTCTTTCATTTACCTCTATTTTCTTCCTTCTGTTAACTTTGGATTTAGTTTTGTTTTTCTATTTCCTCAAAGTGTAAAGGTAGGTATTGATTTAAGATCTTTCCTTTTCCCCTTCTCCTGGATTGAATCTACTACTGAGCTACATTCACAGCCCTTTTCACTTTTTATTTTGAGGCAGGGTCTTGCTTGCAATCCTGGCCTTGAACTTGTGATTCTACTGCCTCAACTGTCTGAGTAGCTGGTACTATGGGCATGCAACACTATACCTGGCTTTGGACATTATTTCTTCGAAAATTCTTTTTGCCCCCTTCATTCTCTTCACTCTTTTTGGTTTTCCCATAATGTGTAGTATGACTCCATCCACCATTCGTCCCACAGTTTCCTTAGGTGCTGTTTATTGTTCATGTTTTTCTCTTTTTTTCCACAGACTGGCTAATTTATTTGTCCTATCTTCAAGTTCACTGATTACTCCTTGTGCCTGAAGCCTCTAGTGAATTGCTAGCATTTTATAGGCTATTTCCTTGAATGTCAGGAACTAAAAATATAGACAACTAAGTAAAATACTTCTCCCAGTCTTCAAGATTCTTTCAGGTCTTTCCTGAGCATGTGAGTCACTCTAGGCATTCGTTCATACTTTCTAAATTTCCCCACATAGATGGGTACTTTTGTTTGCCCAATTTCCCAAATAAACTCTCTCCATCACCTTTCCTTCAAGGCTTTAGGTGGTCTCTTGAAATTCTAAACTGTAATCTTTTGCTTCTGGCATTTCTGGGTTGTTTATTCACCTTACAATGTTTTTGAACAATGTTTTCCACTTCTCTGACCTGGGTGAGTTCCAAGATAGGTGTAACAGGGATGAGTGCCTTATATCCATCATTTAGGTAGCCCCTGAAAGGTTATGACGGACCCACATAATAATATTTGAACACAGTCTGTTGTGCTCCCTCTGCAACCATGGGCCAAGGTCTTACAATGGGAACACAGACTACTCTCTTCAAGACTTGCTGCTGAGCCAGAGTAGGGATGGGACAAGGAAAAGCAAAAATATCAGAAAATTTCCCTACTATTTAAAAATATTAGGTATATTTTTACTTTTACCTTGAGCTGTTTTTCCCTTAATCCTGTTTAGCAAGCATCATGTATAAATCAGGATTACATACTGCTTCTTTAGGTCTGACCTTGAACTTTTATTAATTTAATTTGTATTTTGATCAAAGAAATAATTTAATAACATGCACATAGTTTACAAAATCATACATTAAGTTGGGCACAGTGGCACATGCCTGTAATCCCAGCTTGTCATAAGGCTGAGGCAAGTGAATTGCAAGTTTGAGGCAATTCTGGGCAATTCAGTGAAACACTGCCTCAAAATATTATCTTTAAAAGGGCTTGGAGTGCAACTCAGTGATAGAGCATTTGACTAGCATGAACATAGCCCAAGTTCAACCACCAGTATGAAAAAAAATCAAATATTAATCATGTTTTATTATGACATACAGTAGATTTCTACCTCACTCCTTCCTGGTTCCAATTTCCACTCCCCCAAAAAGGCCACATTCCACTCTGTTAGCTGCTGCTTCTAGACTTTCCCTGCAAATGTTTGAATAATGGAAGAAAGTTACTAGCTATTTAAATTTTTTTTTTTTTTGGCACCAGGGATTGAAGCTAGGAGTGCTTAACCATTGAGCCACATCCCCAGCATTTTTATTCATTTATTTTTTAAATTTTGAAACAGGGTCTCACTAAGTTGCTTAGGGCATTGCCAATTTTCTGAGGCTGGATTTCAACTTGCAATGTTGCTGCCTCAGCCTCCCAAGTCACTGGGATTACAGGCATGTGCCACTATGCCCAGGTGTTTTTCAGTTTTTTATATGCTCTTTCAACCTCTTTCTATGGAAGTTTAGGATTCAATCTTTCTACACTCTGCCCCATCTAGTCCATACATAGTTCGCCTTGTCTCATTCTCCCAATTAAGTTATCCTAGAATTTTTGTGCTAAATTTACATTTAATATTTAAATTATAATGATAACAGACACTGTTAACAGCTGAGTCATGTACTATATTATGGCTACTTTTCCTTCCTTGGACCTATTTTGCCCCTAGAATTAATAATTGACTCACATTTGAATGTTGTTTATCTTTCTGTGTACTTCCCACTAACTCATGCCACACTCTGGGACAGATCTATAATGGTTCTCAGTACTGTCAACCACACCAACCAACCTGTGAATTCCAACTTTGCCTCCTAGCCTTCCCCTTGGAGCTCTCCAATCTGTACTGTTGGACTTCAGGGCCTTTGGTAGAGCTAGTGTCTGGGAACCTCTTTCCCTATCCCTGAGATTCTCTCCTGCATTGGATACTCTGTTAGCTGGATCCTGTGTTTTCCTCTTTCATGGTATATAACCCTTGTTTTGGTGGATACCCACTTCAAGTTTCCTCTCTTTGCATGTCTGGAAATGTATGCATTCTTTTATTCTTTTTGCTTTTTTCAAGACAGGGTCTCACTGTGTTGCCCAGGCTGGCCTGAAACTCAAGGGCTCAAGTGATCCTTCTGCCTCAGTCTCCCAAGTAACTGGAAATACAAACATGTGCCACTGCACTGGGCTTGAAAATGTCAGTATTCTATCCTTGCAATTGATTAGTAGTAAGGGATGGGTACAGAATTTAAAGTTGAAAATGATTATTACTACAGAATGTTAAAAATCTGCTTCAATGTCTTGAAGCTTTCAATGTTGTTGGTAAGAAGTTCAGTGTCATTCTCATTTCTGAAGCTTTTCATGTGACCTAAAATTTTTCTTCCTAAAAGCATTTAGTTTTTTTTTTTTTTTTTTTTTTTTTTTTTTTTTTTTTTTTTTTTTTTTGGTGTGTGTGGGGGAGGTAGGGTAACTGGGAATTGAACCTGGGGCGTTCTACCACTGAGCTACATCTCCATCTCCAGCCCTTTCTGTTTTTCAATTTTAGAACAGTTGCCCACTAAGTTGCCCTAGCTGGGCTTGAACTTGTAATCCCCTCACTTTAGCCTTCAGAGTTGCAGGGATTATATGTGTGTACCACTGTCCAGCTGCATTTAGCTTTTTGGATAGTGTCTCTTCCCCTTTGTTGTAAAAGTCTTATGATAATATGTCTTGAGATATTTTTTTTTTCCTTCAAAGGTCCCATCCACCTGAAAAGTTGTGTCCTTAGGTTTTGAGATTTTCCATTAGTGTTTCTTTGATAATTTCCTATCCTTATTTTTTTCTCTGTCCTTTTCAGTGATTCTTACAGGTAATAGACCTCATAAGTTGGTTTTCTAATTTTCTTGTCTTTTCTCTTTCCTCTTCCCCATGTCTCTATTTACATTGTTTTCTTAGGGATTTCTTACCTGTATCTTCCAATCCCTTGTTGAATTTTTAAAGAACAATTTTAACCATTTTTAAGTGTAGAGTTCAATGCTATCAAATACATTCATAATATTCTGCAATCATCACCACTCTGTACTTTCAGAAGTTGTTTTTTTTTTTTTTGGAGGGGTGCTGGGGATTGAACCCATAGGTACTCTACCACTGAGCTACATCCCCAGTCTCTTTTATTTTTATATTTTGAGACAGGATCTTGCTATTTGCCCAAACTGTCTTCCAACTTGCAGTCTTCTTGTTTCAGCTTCCTGAGGTACTGGGATTACAGGCTTGCACCACCATGCCTGGCTACTTCCAGAACCTTTGCATCATCACAAACAGAAATTCTGTACTCATTATGGCTTAACCCCTAAAACCTTTCTTTTTCCTAGTTCCTGGTAACCTCCAATCTAATTTCTGCCTGTGCATTTGCCCATTGTAGACAGTTTATATAAGTGGAATCAACCAATATTTGCCTCTTTGCGTCTGGCCTATTTCACTGGCATAGTTTTTGAAGATTCATCCATATTGTTGCATGTATCAGAATTTTATTTCCTTTAAAGGTGGAATAATATTTGAATGTATGGTTCACCACTTTCTTTACCACTTTTCTACCTTATTCAAAACAGTTAAAAATTAAAACAATCCAAATATCCATTAATGGACATGTTAATGGACATAATGTTATAATGAACATTAGTATACAAGTATCCACTTTCAATTCACACACACACACACACACAAACACACACACATACATATAAATATAAATGTACATATGCATATACATGGAATTTCTGGGTCATATGGTAAGTTTTTGAGGAAGTTCCAGCTGCTTTCCACCATATTTACAGCATTTTACATCCCCACTGATAAGTGATACACAGGAATCCAATTTTTCCTTATCCTCACCAATACTTGCTATTTTCCTTTTTAAAACAACAGACATCCTAATGGACACAAAGTGATATCTTATTGTGATTTAAAACCATTTGAAGCTGAATTTCTTGATTCAGAATTTTCCAGAATTTTGACAAAGTTGTTTCTGACAGTGCCTGATTATTTTTCTATATTTCAGTGGAGTGACAGGAGTTTGGAGTTGCCTACTCTCCAATTTCTGATATGGTCTATCTTTATATGTTCTATGGGCTATTTATTAAAAATAGTTTTAGTTGTAGATGGACACAATACTTTTATTTTATTTTCTTATTTTTATGTGGTGCTGAGAATTGAACCCAGTGCCTCACACATGGTAGGCAAGTGCTCTACCACTGAGCCACAACCCCAGCCCTGGGCTCTTGGTGTAAATGTAGATTCTCATAAATTATTGGCTGCAGTGTTCTATTTTAATTAGATTCTCTTAGTTGATGGTTCAGTTATTCATCTTTCCTGATTTTGTCCAGTTGTTCTATCAGACCCATGACAGGAACAGATAAACTAACTTTTCCTCAATAAATATATGAGAACTTATGGTAGCTCAGGGGTTCCCATGGCTTTCCAAGGGTCTGATCTCTTTTAACTATACATTTGCCTCTGCTACTTCATCTGCCGCCATCCCCTTAGATGCCCTAAAAACATAGTAAACTATTTATAGTTCCACAAGACCCTGTGTTCCGTTACTCTTCTGTGGCTTTGTACACACAATGCCTCTTTCTGAGATATCCTTCCCTTTGAGCACTTTAAAAGATTCAGCTCAAATATTACCTCCTTTGTGAAGCTTTCTCTGACTGCCTACGGCAAATTGAACATATCTGTCTATGGAGGCTGATTTATCATGAGGCTAATCATAAACCTTCAAAGTTCCTCACAGGGCAGACCCCTACCAAAGTCCTAGGGGATGTTCTTCTACTGTTTTTTGCAAGGTTATATTTTTTTAAATAATTTTCAAAGTTAGAAATTTAAGTACATTTGATTAAGACTGTTGTCTCTTTTTAGCCTGACTTCCATTAGAATTCTCCTTTGTGTTGAGTACTACTGGAATGGCTAAGAGGAAATTGAATTGAGGATACATTTAGTTTGGGTTTATTGGGACACATTTATGTGGGTTTTAGTCACTGTATATAGATAACTTATTGCCGATGTTATAGTAATGATATATGTTATGCTACCATAACCCAATATCCTGACTCATCTAAGCATCCTTATATAAAAGAAGGGTAGGGTCATGATATGAATGTGTCCTATAATACCTGGTCTTAGACATACTGGGTAGCAGAGGAGAAAAAAGTCTGAAATATAAAGGTTCAAAGTTAGTCTGTGTAAAATTCTTGCAGTCATACCATTGAAATCATAAATGGAGAATTTGGTTTATAATGATGCCTAGTCAAAATGAAAGTTTTTTCTTTTTAAAAATATAGTCAATAATATAGCATATATAACTATGTGTGAACCATATTATTTTTTCTTTTTCAAACACAAATCATAAAAAAATAGGATTTATTGTAATTCCTGTTTCTGATGGGCCCAAGTGCCCTAGCAACATTACAAACAGTGAATACAGCTGCGTGTCTGCAGTCAGCTTTTTTCACATCTCAACTGCTGTAGACTGAATTGCATTGGCCCCAAATTCATATGTTGAAGTCCTAACCCCCCAATGTGCTAGTATTTGGAGATAGAATCTTTAGGAGGTAATTAAGATTAAATGAGGTCATGGGGGTTAAGTCCTAATCCAGTAGTTTTGATGGCATTCTAAGAGGAAGACAGGGGTCTTTTTCTCTCTGTGCACATGCAGAGGAAAGGTAATGTGACAAAACAGTGAAAAGGAAGAGACCTCACCAGAAACCAAACCTGCTGGATCTTGATCTGGGACTTCTAGCCTCCAGCATTATGAGAAATAAATATCTATTATTTAAGCCATTCAGCCCTGTGGTATTTTGTTATGGCAGCCTGAGCACAATAATATACCATCTATCAATAATGAAAACATGCCAGGGGATTGCTGTGGTTTGAATGTCCTCTCCAAGATCATGATGAAATTTGCCACTGTGACAATATTAAGAGGTGGGACCTTTAAGAAGTGATTAGTGTAGAAGTGGTTAGTTATCATGGGGATGGGTTAGTTATTGCAGGAGTGGATTGATGATAAAAAGGATGTTTGGCTTCATTTTTGTCTCTATCTTGCTCATGCTCACTTGCCCTTCTGCCATGTTATAGTACAGCACAAAGGCCCTTACCAGATGATGGTGCCATGCTTTTGGACTTCCTAGATTCCGGAACCTTAAGTCAAATAAACTTCTACTGTTTATAAATTAGCCAGTTTATGGTAGTTTGTTATAGCAAGAGAAAACCAACCAAGAATAGGGATTTATTGAATTATCTTTATATTATTTATATAGAAAAAATATTACAAAATCATTGCCAAATATAGTGTTGATTAGTACATATGCAACCAAAATGTAAGAAGAAGCATATATACCTCATGTATTTAATTACTAAAACATATATTAGAATTGTACTGGATTTTGTTGTGTTTGTAACATCTTTCAGCTCTTTAAAATTTGCAAATTACTGCAGTTTCTTTTCTCATTCTAAATATCTACTTGCACATAATTATTTTTGCAGTATTGGGGATGGAGCTGAGGACTTTGCACATGCCCAGCAAGTTCTTTAACTGAGTCACTTCTCCAGCCCTGTACCCAAGTTTATATTCATGATTTCATGTTTTTTTTTTCTTTTTTCCTTTTTTTGCTACCAGGGATTGAACCCAGGGGTGCTTAACCACTAAGCCATACCCCATTTTTATATTTTATTTAGAGGGAGGACCTTGCTAAATTACTTAGGGCCTCACTAAGTTGCTAAGGCTGACTTTGAACTCACAATACTCCTGCCTCAGCCTCCTGAGCCACTGGGATTACAGGTGTGCTGTGTACTTTTTCTTAAATAACCCTCTGCCTCTATACAAGCTCAGGCCTACAAAATCTGGGTCTGCCACTGTCCTCTATAAGACTGAATCCAACAATGCTATGTCTGTGCTTCACCCTCGTAGACTATGAGTCTTTCCAGAATAGGAACTGGGTCTTTACCTTTGCTTTTCTAGTGCCTGGCAGAATTCTGACACATAGTAGTGATTTAATAAATGTTTTTTGGTTAAACTAATGAACTAACAAATGAGTAGAAAGAACAGAGGATGTATGTTAATTAGTTGAGGAAGTGAGTGGCTTGGAAGATTAGCTCTCAGGATTTGAGAGAATGAATACAGAGGCAAGAAGGGAGCAATCAAAGTGACTGAAGAACGGTAGTTGCTTTTTTTAAAAATGACAATTAGTCATCCATTCTAAAGCCACTCAAGAAATAGAAAAGACTGCCCATAGATACACTGAATCTTAAGGGAAACCCATCCTCTAGTTTCAACATGGGGGTAATAGGAATCTACTTTCCTGCTCAAGTATTTTTGCAAATCTTTCCTTACTCCCTTCTGTTACTCAGTAGCTGTGGGACCTACTGCCAACCAGTTAACCTCTCTGAGATAATTTTTTCTTCTACAGATATAAATAAATACCTCACAAGATTGTTGTGAGGGTTATGTGAAATGAGGTCTGTGGAAGCATCTAGCAAACTACTTGGCATACAGTAGATGCTCAATAAATGTTTGTTTCCTTTCTTTATTTGCTTTCTTCCTAGTGAGGTCTACTAATTTGCTTTATGTTGAATTCCTTATTATCATTTTTTTTATACTGTTGGGGTTTGAACCCAGGACCTTGTGTTTACCAGGCAAGCACTCTACCAACTGAGCTATATCCCCAGCCCTACTAATTCCCTTTTAAAGTGGCAGAGTTTCCTCACCTTCTTGTGCCCTTGTCCTGTTTATTCCTCTAGGGAAATATTAATTTCTTCATCACCATCAAAGAAACCCTATCTCCTTACAGGGATATTCTTCCTCCCTAGGAATTTCTTTCCTGGTTGTAAAAAAAAATCCTAAAGTTTATAAGGCCAAAGTGTGATCAATCAGGAAGTGCAGATTTTTTTACATTAATAGTAAATGGACAAGGAATCTGGTTTCAATTTGTGTAGACATTTTGTTATTTTGGCATATACTGAGAACCAAATTGGGAAATCAGCAAATAAGCGAAGGTCTCTAAAATGGTTTTTAACTAATTCCTCCAATTTTATTAAATGGTGCAGTTTGAAGAGGTATTAGGCATAAAGCAGCTGGTAAATTGCCGGTGCCTGAGTCTATTCCCTGATATGTTCCTAATTGGGTTAGGAAGAGATGCTACCTCTACAACAAGGCAAGGAACCTTGATTCCGGAAGGTGTACTTCCTGGAAGGGCATGCCCAGTGAGAAGTGACTGTGTGACACTGTCTCAGAAAGGAGAGATGCTGGCTGTAAGGGTCAAGATAGAGTATTATGCAGTCAAACACTCTTGGGGCCTTTAAATCAGCACAAATGCCACATGTGTGGGCAGCTAATTCTGTTGAGAAGTGGGCAGAATTCAGGTTAGGGAATTGCTTTGTTGTGTGTGTGTGTGTGTGGATTGGAGGAAAAGAAAATTGGAATGGGCACTAGGGCCTCATCTAGAAACCAGTTCAGAACAGAAGGTGAAAGCAGGTGAAGAGGAAGTTGCTGCTCCTGCTCAGTCATCTGTTAGAGCAATCAGCACCCTTTTTACATGGGTGCAAAAATGAGGGTTTGTGAGGTCTTTATTTCTGTTGCTTCCATTTCACCAGTAGTTGGCTGTGTTATCAGTTGTAGGAATTGGTCTCCCATATAGGCTGCACTCATTTCTTGTGAACATATTCAAGAAATACTCTTGGTTTATAAAAAGATTCATATAGATTCAATGCAATTTCCTGAAACTGACTTCTTTCCTTCTTTTGTACATAAATTATCTACACTGATTTTTCATCTTTTTTTTTGGTACCGTGGATTGAACCCAGGGACACTTAAACACTGAGCTACATCCCCCAGTCCTTTTTTGTATTTTCTTTAGAGGCAGGGTCTCACTGAGTTGCTTAGGGTCTTAGTAAATTGATGAGGCTGGCTTTGAAATACCTTTCCTTTTCCACTCCTTTTTTTTTTCATACTGGGGATTGAACCCAGGGCTTTCCATATGCTAGGCAAGCACTCTATCACTGAGTTACACCCCAGCCCATTTTCTCTTCATTTTTAGAGCAAATGTGTTTTTGTATCATGTCTAGAATTAAGTAGGCCCCTGACCTGGGCTCCAGATTTTATCTCCTCTTAAACCTTCAACTCTTGATTATTTCCTTTCCTCTCTATCACCTTAAACATCTCTCACTTCATTATACACTTTCCCTTGGTTAACAAACCTGTATAAGTCATTTTCCTTAAAACAAATATATACCTCTCTCTTGGACCTGCTGCCCCTTGGAATACCATCTAGAAAAATAAAAGCAAAAGCTTATTTGCTGTTCACTCTTAAAATGTCATCTCCCCATTTCCTGGTACTCTCTTTCAACATCAGAAACTAAAAATTGGGGCATGAATAGATTTCCAGGGAAGCCTTCCCTCACACTATCAGGCACTATTAATCATGGGTTCTCAAATTGTATTATTACACTTAGAAAATTGAATGGAAATTCATGTGTTTACCTTGTATTGCTGTTTATTTCTTTGTACTTGTGTTACTTTTGCTAAAATGTGAGTTCCTAATAGGAGGTGAATTGACCTTTATCTCATTGTCCCCAGAAAATGATGTTTCAAATTAGGTGCTCAATAAATCTTTAGTGGGCGAGAGGGCACCGAAGCTATTGAAGCATGACCATGTGCCAGTTTTCTGTGAGTGGGGTATTATACTTTATAGATGAGAAAACTGAAGTTTACAGAGTTCAAGGAACTTGCTTGACGTATCAGTGTATCAGAGTTGTAATTCAAATCTGTCTGATTCAAAAGTTCATGTACTTTCTTCATGCTGCCTCTATTATCTTCACTGAATTCAAATTTTGATCCTACCAATTCTCTGGAGCTTCCCCAACAACTTGCCTTCTTTGTTCTGTCACATGAGGAAAAGGACACCACTGGATGGATTGGTATCTCAGATCTATGGTGTCTAACTTCCAGGCTTCTTAATCATCCTTTCACTCATCTCTGGTCAGCTTCATTTCCCATTCTCCTCAGTTACTCTTTCCACATTTACCATTTTTCCCAATCCCCTGTTGACTTCTTACTGCCTTACTCCTGGACATTTAGGACTGTTCCATTGTTTTGCTATCATAGACAAAGCTAAGTAAGCATTCTTGTACAAATTTCTTTTTTAACTTGAGAATATTCTTCTTAAACAGCAAGCTTCTTGAAAGAGTTAGCTCTCCCTATTGCTACCATTTTCTTTACCATGTAATCACCACTCAACCTGTTATCACCTGGCCTTGCCTGCTCCACTCTGTTGAAATTCCTATCAGCAAGGTCACCCAAAGCCTCCATGTTGCCAAATCTAATCCATACTTCAGATAAATCCTTTGCTGACTAGACCTTTCAGAGGCTTTTGACACATCTCAGCATTCTCTACATCTTTTAAACTTTTGACTTCTGGGTTTCAAGATCTTCTCTGGTTTTCTTCCTATAAGCATTAGCTAATACTGTTTATCATGGACTATACTAAGGGCTTTACACACATTACATGCACATTTAATCCTCAAACAACCAAGGCTTAACTTGCTCAACGTCACAATGCTGTTAAGTAACAGAGCCTATAGGATGTAAACTCAGAGTGGGTCCAGAGTCCATGATTTTAAACACTGTGCAGTATCCTTTATCTTTGTCAACGTGTTTTTTCAGTGTCCTTTGTGAACTTGTTTTTGCTGGTTCCTTAAAACTTGAAATTCTCTTAAGATTCCCTCATTGGCCCTAAGGTTACCCTCTTACTACTCTCCATGGGTAATCTCATCCACTCTCATGATTTTAACCACCTTGTACATACTCTTGATTTTTAGGCTAGATCCAGTCATGATTATCCCCCCAGACTCGTCATATCACATTTTGAATGGATTCTTTTGAATGTTCCATAGGCACCTAGTACTCAACATAAAAAAAGCCTCACTTTCAGTGTTCCTCCTCCTGTATTTGTTACCTAGTAACATCATCCAGTCTCCCAAACTAGAAAACATGGTGACATCTCAGATTTCTCCCTCTCCTTTGCCCCCAGAATCCAATTAATCATCAAGTTGTGCTAATTCTATCCCCTAAACATTTCTTAAATCTTCCCCTTGTCTCCATCCCTACTTCAAACTCTTTTCATCACTTGCCTGATATATTGCAGCAGTCTCTAGCCAGGCCTCTTTAAATCATTCTGAGTCATCTCATTGAAACACAGATCTGACCACGTCACTGCCCTTTCATGACTCAGTCCTGCTAACAGGTACATTCTCGGTTCTTTAACATGACACTTAAAATTTACTGTGGTTAAGAGCATGGGCTCTGGAGTTAAACTGCCTGGTTTGAATCTCAGCTTTGACTGTGTGTAACTCTGGACAAGGCACACAATCTCCCTTTGTCTCAGCTTCTGTATCTGTATTGTAATTGTGAGGATTAAATGAGCTATCCATGGAAGGTACTTAGTAATGCGCCTGGCATATAAGCGCTCAATAATAGTCAGCTGTTCTCAATATTGTGCATCTAGCCTCATTTCTTATCATTCCCTGTTTTTGAGTTTCTGTTCTTATAATATTGCATTGTTTACAGTTTCCTAAACACATCATGCTGTTTCACAGCTCTGTGCCTTTCTATTGCTGTTTCTTTCACTTCCTGCTTTCACATGCTTGCCTGGCTAGTATTCATCCTAGTCCTCAGTTCAGACATCATCTTTAGGATACCTCCTCTGCCCCCCACAACACCCCTCATTGACTCTCTTCTGTGACTTTAGAGTCTCTGTGCATACTTATAGCACTGAACATGGCCAATTAAAGTTGTCTGCTTGTATGTCTGTCTCCCTTATTGGACTGTAAGCTCTTTGAGAAAATGGACATGGAGTTTTACTTCTTTGTACCCTCATCACTTACCATAGGGCCCAGCATACAACAAGTGCTTAGTAAGTCTGTGGTGAACACAAGGGCTTCCCTCTTCACAGAATAGCTAGTTAGGTGTGTAAATTACTGGCTTATTGATCAAAAGGAATACTTCTCTTTCTCTTTTACCAAGCTAGTTCTTTTTTTTTTTCATTCCCCACACTTCCCTTCCCTCCCTCTCCCTCCCCCCATCTCTCTTTTGTACTGGGGATTGAACCCATGGGTGCTTTACCACTGAGCTACATCCCCAGCCCTTTTTCATTTTTTATTTTGAGACAGGGTCTCACTCAAGTTGCTGGGCTGGCCTTGAACTTGTGATCTTCCTGCCTCAGCCTTCCAAGTTGCTGGGATTAAAGGTGTGTGCTAACACCTGGCTTTTCTTTCCCATTTCAATAAGTCATTCTACTGTCCATTTAATTATTCAAGTCAGAAACCTTGATTCCTCTCTTTTCCATCTACATCTGATTCATCAGCACATATGTCAATTCTATAATTGAAATATATTATTCTCCTAATCTTCACTGTCACCACTATTATCTGTCAATTGGCATCAGTCTCCTAACTGGTCCTCATACTTGCATTCTTGCTCCTGGGCTCCCCTGCCCCACTCCACACCACAGCCAGAGTGGTTTTAAAACATGTATTAAATCACGGTACCTCTCCTGTTAAAAATCCTCAGTGGCTTCCCACTCTATTAAGAATGAGATCCGACACTTCTCCATGGCCTACAGGCCCTGCAAGGTCTGGTTCCTGCCTATTCCATCTCATACCTCTCACCCCTCACTCACTAGCCCCAGCCACAGTGGCTTTCTTTTTGTACCCAGAATACAAGAAATTCTTTTTTATCTCAAGAGTTTCTGTACATGGTAGCCTATGCTGCCTCTTTCTCTTTTCTCTCTCTTCACCGCGCCCCCCCCTTCCTTTCTTCCTGGCTGACTCCTTCTCGGCCTTCAGGTTCTGCCCTAAATGTCACATCTCCACAGAGCCCTATCTTAGCAACCCTATCTAAATCCCTTTGTTTGTCTCTTTCTCCACACTCTGACCTTCCTTTATGACATTTTTCATAGTTTGTAGTTTTTAATTTTTACTTGTTCTTTAGTCTGCATTCCTCACTGGATTTTAAGTTATGTGACATGGGGACCACATCTACACTGTTTACCATTGTAGCCTTAGCACTTGGCACAATGTGTGGCACATTGTTAGCATTCAATAAGTACTAACTAAATGAATAAGTCAATCAATCAATCAACTGAGCAGGGGGCCTATACAAACTTTCGTTTTGGTATTTTAGGTAACAAACACCCTACCCATTCATCAAATTATTTTTTGGTTCTGGGAGTTGAACACAGAGGTACTTTACCACTGAGCCATATTATCAGTCCTTTTAATTTTTTTTTTTTTATTTTGAGGCGGTTCTCACTAAATTGCTTAGGGCCTCGCTTAGATGCTGAGGCTAGCCTCGAACTATCGATCCTCCTGCCTCACTCTTCCCAGTCATGGGTATTATAGGCATGCACCACTATGCCTGGCCCTAATTATTAAATTATTGAAATGATCCAACTTGCTCAATGCAGTTGCACAGTTGTTAATCAATCAAGAAAAATATATACTTTTTTTCTGGTTTTTAGGCCCTGTATGCTTGCAAGTAACTCAAGAATGATTATAATTACAATAAACCAGTATTTCTCAACAGGGGGCAATTTGTCCTGCCCCCTGGGGCATTTGGCAATGTTTGCCAACTTGGCTGTTGAAACTGAGAGAGGAGCAGGGACTGTGCTACTAGCATCTAGTGTGTAGAGGCAAAGGCATCCCATAATGCAAAGTACAGTCCCCCCGCAACAAAGAATTATACCACAAGAAACACCAATAGGGCTGGAACTGAAAAACCAAAACAGAAACAGAACTCCCATCTATTTTGTGAAATATAATAGAATGGTCAATTATAGGTGTTAGTGTTCTAGAGGATTTGTAAAACTCAATAATGAAGCAATAATAAGCTCTCTTTTTTTCTAAGATTTGTTTCTGTTCTTTAGAGCAGGTTTCTGTTTGTTTTAAACAAAGAGCCCATTGATGTGCTTGGGAAATTGCTGGATGCTCTGAAATTGTACCTCAAACTGTGTGTATATAAGCACTTATCTGGGAGGAGGACCCATGAGATTTTCAAAAGGGGTCCATGACCACCCAAAAGATTAAAAACCTCTGGTATGGAGAGACCTTTGCATTTCTGGACTGTACTTCAAAAGTGTTTTGTTGAGTGCATGTTTAGGAAAATGTTTAGAAATATGTGTCCTGGAGGGGTGTCCTTTAGAGCTGCACTGGGAGGCAGGCAAGTGTGGTGAAAGCTCAGTTCAGCTTCTTAGTTGTCAGGATAATACCAGTTTCACTGGGCTGTTATACCATGTGAGATAATTTATAGAAGCACTACTGAAGTGTTATGCACATGGTGGATGCTCAACAAATGTTAATTCTTTTTTCTCATAGAGTTGTTGTGAGGATTAAATAAAAGAATGCTTTGAGAACCAAATGAAATAATGCATATGGCACATTGTCTGGCCAGTAGTAGATGTTTAATATTTTTTTTCTCCCATGTAGTCCTTACATCAAAATCTTGGGACTAATCACTGAAAGTAGAGAAAAGAGGATAAACCCAGAAATTGGACAGATTTGAGTTTGAATCCTGGATATGCTATTTTATTAGTTGATTCTGGGCAAGTTACTTTGAGTCTTACTTTTCTTATTAGTAAATAGGGGATAATTTCTACCACTCAGGGTTGCTAAAAGACAGGTACAAAATAATACATGTAAAGGGTCTTGCATATAGATGTATTAGCGATATAACTGGTGCTTAATAATTATCAAGTTCTTTCCTCAAACAGTTCCTAAATCCTACTGATATGAAGTCTTTCTATAATAAGAAGATAGTTTGCTGAAAGCTTGGTACTATGACTTTAAATATTTGTCTTTATTCATACTCATCTTCACTCATTGAAGGTGATAAAATTTCATCGAGATGTTTTCAATGTCTCATTACATGAGTGGTCAGCGTTAACAAGGACTGTTAGGCTAAATCTACAAAGCACCAAATACAATACCTTGTTCAGTTTCTTTATTAGGCATTCACTGGGTACCAAATTCTCAGCATCGAGGGACAAAGCTATAAGAGCTTTATCAGTATTTGTTAATGATGTTAATTAGTTAACATCTAAAACTTAGTGAGTGCTTACTATACAATAGCCACTGTTACTATATAACAGCCACTTTAAGAACTTCACTTTGACAATCACATTGATTTTTCTTGGTTTGCTTTTTGTTTTACTTTTGAGGCAGGGTCTCACTAAGTTGCTTATGCTGGTCTGCAACTTGCTATCCTCCTTCCTCAGCCTCCAGGACAGCTGGGACTAGAGGTGTGCACCATTGCACCCGGCTTCTTGATCGACGTACTTAATCTTTACATTAATCTCCAATTAATAGGTGAGGAAACTGAGGCATAGACTGGTTAAATTGGATTTCAGCTCGATTTTCCTAGTACATACCTTTCCAATTGTTAGTCAATGAAACGAGGTCTGATAAATAAATTTACCTAATATTTTAGGTTTTAATTACAAAAATATGTTTAGATTTTTTAAGAAGTCATATATACATGGCAAATATTGCAAAAGATATATAATGAACAGTGACTCTTGACTTCTGACTTCTGTTAGTGATGGAATGTCTTCGATCAGACTATCCTTTATGATAAATTGTTGGAAGGTATTAGGAAATATTCCAAACCAGGCAGAAACACAGGGAACTCAACCCTTGAAATAATGGAACCACAATGAGTGATAAAGTCACATTTACATGTATTTGATGTGTTGGGTGGTAAGCTCAAGCAGAAAGTCACAGGCTTACTAACCTGATGAGTCAGCATTAAATACAGGGTTGCCATATAAGACCCAAAATCTAAAGGTTCCAAGAAAAATTTGATCATTATACCAGGAATCAGGAAAATCTCCATTTGAGTGAGAAAAGATAATCACCAAATGTCAACATCAAGATGGTACATATGCTCACATTATCTGATAAAATACTTTAAAGCAGTCATCATAAAAATGTTTCAATGAGGACTGGGGTTGTAGCTCAGTGGTAGAGTGCTTGCCTAGCATGTGTGAGGCTCTGGGTTCAATCCCCAATACAGAAAAAAGAAAAGTTTTGGGCTGGGGCCATAGCTCAGTGGTAGAGCACTTGCCTCGCACGTGTGAGGCACTGGGTTTGATCCTCAGCACCACATAAAAAATAAATAAAGATGTTGTGCCCATATACAACTAAATAAATATTTCTAAAAAAGTTTCAATGAGCAATTACAAGCACACTAGAAGCAAAATAAAAAGGAAAGTATTAGCAAAGAAATAGAAAACATAATAAAGAATCAAATGAAAATTTAAGAAAAGCATAATAACCAAAAAATGCTGAGTGGGCTAAATAGAAGAATGGAGGTGACAGAGAAAAGAATCAGTGAACTTGAAAACAGAACAATAAAAATTATTCAATCTGAACAACAGGAGAGAAAATACTAAAAAGGAACAGGGTCTCAGGGCCTTTTGGGACAAGAACAAAAGTTGGATCATCGGTGTCATCAGAGTCCCAGAGGAGATATTGCAAAAATAGATGAAAAGTCTTGAAACAGCTAGAGAGAAATGATGCATTACTCATATGGGCACAATGCTTTGAATAACAGTGGATTTATTATCAGAAACCATGGAGGCCAGAAGGAAGAGGCACACCTTTAAGTGCTGAAAGAAAACAACTGCCAACCCAGAATTCTATACCACGTGAAAATATCCTTCAGGAGGAAAAGAGAAATTCATGCACTCAGATGAAGGAAAAAAAAAAAAGACTACTTGTCAGCAGACCTACTCTAAAAGAATAGAAAAAGTAAGTTCTCTGAATAGCAAGGAAATGATAAAAGAAGAAATCTTAGAGCATCAGGAAGGAAGATAGGAGAAATGAAAGAGTAAAACTATAGGTAAATACAACAAGCTTTCCTTATCCACTTGAATTTTCTAAAATTCTGTTTGATGATTAAAACAAAAACTATAATACCATCCAATATGGTTCTAAATGCATGTAGATGAAATATTTAAAATATGTTATAAACAGAAACATTTCTTCACTCAAAGTGGTTAAATATTGACATCAGTAGACTGTGATAAGGTACATATGTATAACCTAATACCTAAAGTATCCACTGAAAATCTATACAAGTTGATACAATCAAAAATAGATAAATAAAACTAAAATTATTTAAAAAGTCCAAATAACCAGTGTGAGGCAGAAGACAGAATAGAGGGAATAAAAAGAGAGCAAACATAAAATGCCAGAATTAATCCTCAACATATCAATAACTACATTAAAAATAAATGGTCAAAATACACTGATTAAAAAACAGAGATTGGTAGACTGGATTTTAAAAAATGACCCATTATGTTTCTAAGAAACTGTTTTCATCAGCTGTTTTGCTGCTGTGACCAAAAGACCTGACAAGAACAACATAGAGGAGAAAAATTTTATTTGGTGCTCACAGTTTCAGAGGTTCAGTTCATAGACAGCTGACTCCATTACTCTGGGCAATTCTGAGCTGATTACCACAGCAGAAGGGTGTGGCAGGGGAAAGCATCTAGGGACATGACAATCAAGAGGCAGAGACAGAGCTCCACTCACCAGAAAAAAAAATATAAACTCCAAAGGCACCGCCTCAGCAACCTACCTCCTCCAGCCACACCCACCCATTTACATCATCATCCAGCTAATCCATTTCACATGGATTAATGCACTGATTAGGTTAAGGCTCTCATAACCCAATCATTTCATCTCTAAATTTTTTGCATTTTTTTTCTCACATGAACTTTTGGGTGACACCTCCTATCTAATCCATAGCAAACTCACTTCAAATATAATAAGTCTGGGTGTGTAACAACGCATTGGTATAATGTGTAGAGCATGAACGAGGCTACAGGATTGATCCTCAGCACCACAAGAAAAAAGTGTTCAAATATAATAATGTAGGTAAATTGAAAGAAAAATGGTGTGTGTATATTTAGTTCTGTGCAGTTTTATCATGTGTATGGACTGATGTAACCATCACCACAGTCAGAATATAGACCTGATCAATCACCACAACGATCTCCCTTATTATGCCACAACTCTTTGTCTCTTCCTCATCCCATCTCTAATCCCTTGAAATCAGTAACATGTTCTTAATTTCTATGATTTTTTACATTTAGATATGATATAAATGGAATCATGCAGTTTATGACCATTTGAGAGTAGTTTTTTTCACTCAACATAATTCCCTTTATATCCATCCAAGTTGTTCCACGAATCAACATTCATTTCCTTTTAGGGCTGAGTAGTATTCCATGATATGGATGTACAACTTGTGTACATTTGTTAGATGTATAATTTGTGGAACCATTTATACACGAAAGGACTTTGGGGTTGTTTTTAATCTTGGCTATTAAATGTTTATTTGTGTATAGTTGTGTACATGAAATTTCCATTTCTCTAGAAACAATGCCCAGGAATGCAGTTGCTGGATTATATGGTAAGAAGAGTTTCATTATTTTGCAGGAGCTAGCAATCATGCTTTCTTTTGATTACTGTTCATATATTGTATCTTTTTGTTTGATTTTATTTATTTATTTATTTATTTATTTATTTATTTATTATTTTTAATACCAGGGATTGAACTCAGGGGTACACAACCACCAAGCCACATCTCCAGCCCTATTTTGTATTTTATTTAGAGACAGGCTCTCACTGAGTTGCTTAGCACCTCACTTCTGCTGAGGCTGGCTTTGAACTCAAGATCCTCTTGCCCCAGCCTCCTGAGCCACTGGGATTACATGCATGCACCACCATGCCTGACTTGATTTTTGTTTTCTTAAAAAATTTAATTGACACATCATAATTGTATATATTCATGGGGCACAGTGCAATAATTTGATACATGTATTTGTATAATGCTCAAATTAGGGTAATGAGAACTTCTATCTTCTTCACCAATTATTATTTCTTTCTGCTGTGAGTCTTAGAACTCCGCTCTTCTAGTTCTTTATAAAATATATAATAAATTATTGTAAACTGTAGTCATCATGGTTCTGATTGTTGGCTTAACAAAGGGAGATTAAAACACTTGCTTTTTCAAACCAGTGCTGCAACTTCTATTTTTATAAAAGCTGAAAAAGAAGAAATTGAAGCATCAGTGAGGGTTCTGACTCATGGAAGGAAGGGATTTACTTCAAAGAAATTGGAAATTATAAATAAGAAATGAAAATATGACTAAAGTTATCTTTTTAAAATGTTTTTATTATAATTATTGCATATTATTTATGTAAATTAGTGGGTTCTTAGTATGTCATTTTAAAGTAGCCTTTTTAATATGTCATTAATTTACCTTAGTGTCTTATGCAATAGAACTTTTTTGATATTTTCAAAATAATTCATCATTTGAGTTGTAGCATTATTCTCAGACCATTCACTCATTGCATGTTTTAAGTGTAGACATGATGAACTCATTAGAAGCTAAAATTTGTTTGTGTTAACTTTTCAAACTAGAAATGAAACAGCAATGGAAGATCCTATGGGGAAGTTATTGTATTGCATTGGCTGGAGAATTGCACACAATAGCTTAGAGACCAATAAAGCCTTAGACAGTTGACATTGCTCACAGCCAACTAGATGAAAAGTTAGTAAAATAACTCATGGCACTGCCTTTTCTCAGTGGCACAGTAACTTGTTTATTTAAACATTTAGCTGTAAACATGGAGACATGGTTTGCATCTCAATTTCTGAATTGTGCTCTCACCTTCCATACAAACCTATAATGTGGCTGGACTTGCTGTTTTGCTCGTAGTCATGTGGTATCAGCACTTCTTTTGAAGAAGACCTTCTTTTATGTGAATGGTTGGCAACAACACAAGCGGTGCTAAAATATTCAAGTGCTGAACAACATGCCTGAATTTCATGGTTTATGCTGGAACAACTTTGTATTTGCACAGAGGCACAAAAGCATGGCACCATGCTATAAATTAAGGGAGAAGCAACGAAGTATACCAGCAGTTATTGTATTCTTTACTGCCATGTCACAAAAAATCCAGTCTCACTTAAGAATGTATTTGATGAAGCAGTAAAAATTATTACTTTTATTAAATTTTTTTCTTTTTCTTTTCTTCTTCTTTTTTTTTTTTTTTTTGTGGTGCTGGGGATCGAACCCAGGGCCCTGTGCTTGTAAGGCAAGCACTTTACCAACTGAGCTATCTCCCCAGCCCACTTTTATTAAATTTTGATGCTGGATTTCATTTTGTTTTTCTTTTCTCTTTTGCAGTGTTGGGATAGAACCCAGGGCTTTGTGCATGATAGGCAAGTGCTCTACCATTGAGTTACACCCCCAGCTCCTGGATTTAATATTTTGCATAACAAAACAGGGAGTATGCACAAGGTGTTTTGGGTATTAACTGTAGTATGGTAGTTGTCTTGAGGAAAAGAACATCTATGATTAAGTTGTGAGCTTAACTAGCTACATTTTTCATGGAATATTCTTTTTGCTTAAAAGAAAAACTCATGGATAAACCACAATTGAGTATTTGGATATCTGGCAAATATTTTCTCAAAAATGAAGTGAGCCTATCACTTCATGGTCAACAACTGGTAGTATTTGTTGCCAACGATGGTGTTTTTTGAATGAAAATGATAATTTTTGAAAACGTCATTTTGCTACTGTAAGCTTGACAGTCTCCCAGGATTTAAGCCCCCCCCCCACACAGGGAGATCAGAGATGATATCAAAGTGAATTTTTGACACTCCATAAAATGTATCAACTTTTGGATTATTAGTATAACTTAGTGGACCAATATTTTCCAAATTGTCAACATATATAAGATGTGTCAAATGTCCATCCAAAGTACAAGATCATCAATGAATTTTAATGTATGATATATTAAAAAGTTCAGATATGGTTTCAGATTTCATATTGTATTAACTTTTTAAGAACCTATCATTTGTAGAATTTTGGTATATTATCAAGGAAGAATTCACATACTCATCTGAAAAAGTTACTAGAATATTCCTCCCCTTTCTAGATATGTATCTCTGTGAATCTGTGTTTTCTTCATATACTTTAACAAAAACAGCATATCAAAACACATTGGAGGGCCAGGGTTGTGGCTCAGTGGAAGAGCACTCACCTAGTGTGAGGCACTATGTTAGATCCTCAGCACCACATAATAAATAAATAAATAAATAAAGATATTGTATCCATCTAAAACTAAAAATTTATTTTTAAAAAAACCACATTGGAAGTAGAAGCAGGTATGACAAGTTAGCTGTCATGTACTTTGCCAAACAGTAAAGAAATGGGCAAAAGTGTGCAACAATGGCATCTTCTCATAAAAATGTTTAATCTTATAAAATAGTTATTTTTCATCAAAACATGTGATTGGTGCTAATATGTACTAGACTTAGTATTCTTATTTTAAATTAACTAATAAACATTTTGTTATTTTATTGGTACATATCAATTACACTGAATAGTGGGGTTCTTCATGGCATATTTGTGCATATATATAAAAATATAATTTGATCTATTGCACTCCCCTGCTCCTATCCCCATCCTGCCTTATTCTCTCCCCCAAATCCTTCCTCTACCCTCCTGGCCTTGCATATGCAGAGCCCTAGGTTTAAACCCAAGTACCACAAAAAAAGGGAGGGGAAATACTCAAATATTTGGAAATTAGTTTTTAAAACCCTATACATTTAAATAACTCGACAAAGAAGAAAATATTTCGAATCAAGTGAAATTGAGAATAATGTATCAAAATTTATGAGATGCAGTTAAAGTACTGCTTAGATGGAAACTTACAGCTTAAAATGCTTATATTTGAAAGAAAAAAGGCTTAAAATTAATGGACTAAGTTTCTATCATAAGAAAGTAGAAAACTAAAATGATAAAAAAATCCACAAAGTAAGCAGAAGAAAATAACAAAAATATGAACAGAAATAAAGAAATAGAAAAGAAAAATGAAGTTAAGGAAATGAAAAGTTGGTTCTTTAAAAAAAATAACATCAATAAAGTTGATAAACCACAGCTAAAATAATCAAGGAAAAAGAAAGATATCACTAATATCAGGAATGAAAGGATCGTTATCACTGCAGGTGCTATAAACATTTTAAAACAACAATAAGGGAATATTATGAGTAAATGGGCAAATTCCTTGAGAGACAAATTATAAACATGAAATCAAGCAGTGATAGTAAATCTAAATAGCCATATAACCATTAAAGAAATCAAATTCATAAATAAAAACCTTCCCTCAAAGAAAACCCAGCTCAAATGTTTTTACTGATGATTACTATTAAACATTTCAGTCAGAGTGACAATGAAGAATACAAGAAATGATAAACATTGGTGAGAATTTGGGGCAAAAAGTACTTATACATTGCTGGTAGGACTGCAAATTGGTGCAACCACTCTGGAAAACACTATGGAGATTCCTCAGAAAACTAGGAATGAAACCACCATTTGACCCAGTTATCCCACTCCTCGGTTTATAGCCAAAGGACTTAAAATCAGCATACTACAGTGACACAGCCACATCAATGTTTACAGTAGCTCATTTCACAATAGCTAAGCTATGGAACTAACCTAAGTGCCTTTCAACAGATGAATGGATAAAGAAAATGTGTACCTCTACATAACGGAATATTACTCAGTCATAAAAATGAATGACTTTATGACTTTTGCTGGTAAGTGGATTGATCTGGAGACTACAATGCTAAGTGAAATAAGTCAATTCCAAAAATACAAAGGTCAAATGTTCTCTCTGATATACAGATGCTAACACAGAACAAGAGTGGGGGAGGGACAAATAGAAGTTCAGTGGACTAGACAAAGGGGAATGAAGGCAAGGGAGGAGGGATGGGAATAGGAAAGATAGAATGAATTGGACATAAAATTCTCATGTTTATATATGAATATACAACCAGTGAAACACCACATCATGTACAACCAAAAGAATGGGATCCTAATTAGAATACTCCATGTATGTATACTATGTCAAAATACACTCTACTGTCATGTATATCTTAAAAGAACAAATAAAAATAAAGATGAAAAAAGTGATAGCAAATCTGAATAGCCTTATAACCATTAAGAAATCAAATTAATAATTAAGAAATCAAATTCATAAATTAAAACCTTACCTCAAAGAAAACCAAACTCAAATATTTTCATTGATGAATTATATCAAATATTTCAGGAAGATGTAGTATCAATTCTATATACACTTTCAGAAGACAGAAGAGGAGGTGATACTTTCTCGTAATTTTTTTGGTGTGTCCTGGGGATAAAACCCAGGACCTCACACATAGTAGGCAAGTACTCTTTCACTGAAGTACACTCCTAGCCCCCTCACTAAGTAATTTTATAACTCAACATTGCCCTGATATCAAAACCAGACAGAGACATTACATGAAAAGGAAACAACAGGCCAACATCTCTCATCAACATAGACACAATAACCCTTGACCAAATTATAGCAAACTGAATCCAACAATATATAAAAATAATAACACATAATGACCAAGTAGTATTTATCCCAGGAATGCAAAATTATTGTAACACAAAAAAATCAGTGCAATTTACTGTTTTAACAGAATAAAGAATACCATTTTAATAACTAAAGAAAAAGCATTTGACAAAATTCAACACTCATTTATGAGAAAAATCTGTGTAAATTAGAAATAGAAGGGGACTTCCTCTTTGCAATAAAGGACATTTTTGAAAGTGTCTATGGCTAACATCACACTTCACAGTGAAAGGTTAAGTGCTTCCCCCCATTACTGAGAACAAGACAAAGATGTTCACTTGTCACTACTCAGCATTGCATTGGTGGTCCCACCAGTGGTCACAACCAGTGCAATAAGGTAAGAAAAAAAAATGGAAGGCACGAAGATTATATACAGGAAGCATTAAAACTCTATTTACAGAGGACATATTTGTATATATGAAACTTTCAAAGTAATGTAAAAGAAAAGTTACTAGATCTAATAAGTGAGTTTAGCAAGGTTATATTATTCAAGATAATATAAAATAAATGGTATTTTTATATTTTGACAACAGTTGGAAATTGTTTAAGAAATACCACATATGATAAAATCAAAAGCATAAAATAATCCATAAAATACTTATGGATTAATTTAACAAAATTTGTACAAGAACTATTTATTGAAGAGTTTAAATTAAAAATTGAAATTAAAGAAGACCTAAGTAAATGAAAAGATATAGTAAATTCATTTCAAGGAATAAATACTGTTAAGATGTTATTCCTCACAAATAAATCTAGATAGAAGATTACACCACAAGATTTTTACATTAATAATATACACTTTGTATATAAATAGACTTAATTTATTCAAGTGACTACATATATTAGTGAGGTATAGTTTATGTAATCAGTCCATCAAAAGCATTCTGGTTAAGTAGAGTAAGTATTTTTTGGGTAGTAAACCTACCTGATGATGATGAGCAATTATTTTGGTGCTCAAAAACTTTCAGATTTCAGAACATTTTGGATTTTCAAATTAGAGATGTTCAACATCTATATAAAACAAAATTACCTTACTCTATCCTAGATCATGGGATTGAAATAGCATTATTGGACTTTAGAATATTTGTATACATAATAGTCTAAGTGATTGTGCTAATTAGAGAGGTACTGGCCTTTTTATGGTGTCATGTCACATTTGGTCTTTCTCCATATTAGAGATACCTGGACCAATCATATGTGTAGGCTCCATTCATCTTAGACTTTCTCAGCTAGGTTTGCACTTTTCTTCACACTTAGTGCTTGACTGACCAGCTTGGCTTCCCAATTCTTAGGCTGAGACTAACTTTCTGATCATTGGTTTTATGGCATTACAAGTTTTGTATCTCATGAGGGCTATGCTTGAAGTCCCATTTCTAATTACTTCTAATATTTGTGCTGGGATTGCCTTGCAACTCCATTCCCTGCATGGAAATCTAGTGTTTTCCCGTGGATATACCTCTTTTCTATAGCTGGAATACATCAGGCTTCTTGCAAAGGATAGGAGGTTGCTTCTAGGGTTAAATTGTGTTCTCAGAGAAAGACTAAATTGTGCTTCCAATTCTTCCAATTCTTCCAATTCTTCCATCTTAAAAATAAAAATTTTTGCTGGTTGTGGTGGCATGTGCCTGTAATCCCAATGACTCAGGAGACTGAGGCAGGAGTATGGTAAGTTCAAGGCTAGCCTGAACAACTTAGCAAGACCCTGTCCCAAAATAAAAAGAGCTGGGAATGAGGTTCAATGGTAGAGGACCCTTGGGTTCAATCCCCAGTAAAACACACACACATACACAAATTCAGAAATTTCTCAATACAAATGTTGACACATATTATTCAAATACTCATTCCCTTATTGTCCATTCAATGAATGAAAACCAACTAGGAGGGTGCTTATTCTTCTAAGTTTATAGAGGGAATGCAGACAACCAAAACACAGATGGTCAAAAGAATGTGTAAGCATCTTTAATCTGAAACTCTGAACTCTGAAATGCTCCAAAATCCACAGACTTTTGGTGCTGACCTGAAGCCACAAAGGAAAATTCCATACCTCATTTTGTTTATGCACAAAATTATTAAAAATATTGTGTTGACTGGGTGTGGTGGCACACACCTGAGTCACCTTCCAGTGACTCAGGAGGCTAAGTCAGGAGGATGGTAATTTTAAGGCCAGGCCAGTCTCGGTAATTTAGTGAGACCCTGTCTCAAGATAAAAATAAATAAATAAAAAGAACCAGGGAAGTAGCTCAGTGGTAAATCAGCCTGGTTCAATCTCCAGTACCAATATCTCATATATACATATCAGATATTATATATGTGTATATATGTGTATATATATATACACATATTATATATGTGTATTATATATGTGTTTTATATATATATATGATAAAGTTATCTTCTGGCTATGTTTAGATGGTATATATGAAGCATAAATGCTTTTAGAATTTGGTTCTATCCCTAGTGTATGCAATTATTATTATGTATATACAATTGTTCCAAAACCTTGAAAAAATCTGAAATTTGTAATATTTTGGTCTTGAGCATTTTGGATAAGGGATACACAAGTCTAAGGACTCTAAATGTTATAGAAGTATACCTGAACCTCCTAACAGGTCTCCATTTTCAAATCCCTCCACTTTGCAGTGTATCTTCTAACTTTCTACCAAGTTGGCTTTCTAAAGGCCAAAGTTCATTTGTTTTCATAGGAAAAAAAAATAAAAGCTCTTAGTATAGCATTCAAGGCTCTACATAATCTTGACTCCAATTTCCATTCAAACCTTAATCCTTCCTACTTTCCTATATACCCTTTGTTCTATACATCACAAACTTCTCAATGATCTTTTCCAACCTCTGTTCCCTCTATGTAGAATGCTTTTCCCCACTAGCAAACTCCCAATTGGTCTCTAAGGTCCAGTTCAAAGTTTTGTTAAAATGTTTCCCCCACGCTTCTTATCTGACGTGGATTTGAGCACATTGCTCTGTTGTCTTTATTAGTCTTTTATCTTGACAGGTACTGGCTTTTAATGGGTTCACGTCACATTTGGGCTTTCTCTACATTAGAGATACCTGGACCAATCATACACGCAGGCACCATTCCTCTTAGGCTTTCCCAGCTAGGCTTGCACTCTTTTTCACACTACTATTGGATGTTGACAGGCCAGCATCTTTATCTTCTTAGTTTTTACATCTGAGTCCAGATCTGAATAAGACCTGGCAGTTGGTGGGGGCCCAATGAATATTTGTTAAATGAATGGAGGAATAACTGAATGTGAGGAAAGAACTCAAAGAAAGGGGCTTAGAAGATTTAGGTAAGGGTTTTTGAAGGGCACAGGGCTTGAAGCTGGAGCCAGAAAAACAGAGAAGTGGGGAAAGGGCATTTGGAGGAGGAGGATTGTTATCCTAGGCGATGGAAGACAAAAGCCCAAGACTGAGAGCAAAGACAGTGAGGAGGTCAGCCAGGCTACAGCTGACTGCTGCAATATATTGACCTTGTCACTTACTAGATTTCTCAAGTACATTCTCAGCTCCTGGAAGGCAGGGTATTTGGTGCACTCCTTTGTACTTCCTTTATATTTGATGCACATCTCCACCGTTACTATTCCTACTGTCTTATGGTTTTTATTCTGCTTTGTGTTACAAGTATCTGTACATTGGCCTGTCTCCCTACAATTAATTGTACTAGTTTCCCCCTCTAGCTTCTTGAGGTTGGGGGACAAGATATTACTGTCTTTGTCTTTTCCAAGATACCTAGCATAGTTCCTGGCACACAATGGGTGCACAGCAAACATTTTTTGATCTACCATTTGTTGATCTGATTTCAGAGGACCACAAAGATATTTGTGTGCAACTGTGTATTGTGACACAAAACTTATATATGCCTTCATACTGTGTAGTCTATTTTTGGCAATTTTCATTAAAATGTTATCTTATTGTACCTGGAAGACTGTCATTTCAATTTTCTTCTTTGTTCCTTCTTGGATGACTCACATCTCTTTTGCCAGAAGGATATGACAGAAGGGATTCACAAAGGGTTTGGACAAAGTTATGAATGACATAGTCATAAACGTCTGAGTGTAAGAAGTGTGGAGCATGCAAAGGGGAAGAAGAGAACTTGTATTTTCAAAGCGTCTATTAGGTGCCAGGAACTGTGTCTCAGGCACTTGACACACATTACATCTCATTTAATCTTGCAGAATAATTCCATATAAAGACAGAACATCTCTATCTGTAAGGCCAAACCCATATCTGTTCAAGCACAAAGCTTCTCCAGGTACCAGAGGTAATATTTGTGTTTATTAAAATTTTATCAATCTTTTAACATGGATGAATCTTTAGATTACTTTCGCTTCCTAGGAACAGAACACTCACTCTCAATTCAGACTTCTACAGCTTAAAACTCCTTTCTGACATAACTTGATCAGTTTTTAAAGTCCCAGTGCTTTAAATTACAATGCAATCTGAGATATTCCCATAGCAATAACAGCAATTACATTTGTTCACAGCACTTACCTTTATATTTCATTAAGCTTCCAAATACTGAATAAAGGTAAGTCAAGTCAAGAAAAGAGACTTCTATTAACCCTGACACCAGCAAATTGTCTCAAATTATAGCGTGCCTCCTATTTGTATTCTAGACATATTGAATGGTTTTTCTGAGATACATATTTATACCTCACCTATGGTTAGAAGAAAATTGGAAGGAAATTAGTTTAAGTTGTTTCTAATTTAAAAAAAAATAATAGTAACTTTAAAAAGATGTAATGCTCCCAAATATTACAGCTGCTGCATCTGGCAGAAATCCTAACATTATAACCAAAGCGCCATCCCTCATCCTTGGGAAATAGCTTGAGAAGGTGGGGCTGCATGTGTTAGTTTGGTATTTAAAGTCACACAGTCTAAGGTCTGTAGCTACATCCTGATCTGTGATAACATGCTTCCTGCCAGGGGTGGGGTGGTGCGGGAACAGAAAAGGTGCACCTTTGGATTAGTGATTATCAGCACATGCACAGGTCCCAGACAGCTTTCCATTACCTTGCTTTGGGAAAACTATAACAGACACCTTTGCTCTGTGAAGTCCATTTCGTATGACTAAAGGAAATAGCAAGGGCTCAAATGACACATTTCACATTTTGGATGGTCCTGCCCCAAACTCTGTATGCCACTAATGCTGGAAAAACGACAGACCTGACTGTGATTATGTGTTTCTTGAATTTTACATTAATTGAGAGACCAGGATTACCACCAAGGAACATATGCTACATACCACCTATGGCACCTCTAAAAAATAAATGAAAACTTAGCTTTCACGTTTAAAAACTTGTCCCTTCTTTTTGAGGCTAGGGGATGAAAATATGCACATCTTCCAAAGAGTTCTTTGTGTGAACAGGTGACCCCTTCCCACAGTCTCTGTAATTAATTGAGAAATTAAAGTTGGTTGGCCTTTGAGATCTTTTGTAAAAAAAAAAAAAAAAAGGGAGAAGGTCTTGGATATTTTGGAACAAGAGTCCACTATTCTGCCAAGACAGTGTGTTATTGTTATTGAAGTGTCTCTCAACAAAACGGTATTGAGTGGTGAGGACGTGATTTTGATTAGGTGGAATGACTCAGCTCTTCCCCTTAAAGAAGAGAGAACTTGTCAGAGCCTTACTTACCTCATGATCTGGGATCTCAGAGGATAGTGTTTTCCCTAGGATGACCCCGGTCAAGTATGTCCAGCAACGAGCTGTGTTGGCAAGGTTATAGCCTCCTGTCTCCATCAAGAATTGTGAAGTTAGGAAAGAATAGTCACACAACAGCAGGAGAGGGAAGGGGGTAAGGAAGGAGAGAAAAATGTTTTAATAAAAGGTCTCAAAAGACAACTCCAATTTGCAGAATTTCACCTAAACATCCTTATAAGATAACCGTAAACCACCCGGTGGGCAGACTTTGGGGGACCAGTCAGATCATGCACAGTGTAGATTTGGGAATTCCAAGAACAAAAAGATTAAAGGTACTCTTATCTCCCAACAAATGAGAACCTGAGGAATCCAAGTTCCTACATTCCATCAAGAGACATTGGCAAGACTGAGATCCCTAGAGGTGACCTACACAATGAGAAGGTTTCTGTGATGGATTTTGCAAAAATTCTATAAAATAACTGTTGAATGTGATCTGTATTTTAAAGCTATTGGCAGATCTTGCCCTAAAACCATCCAGGAAAGAGAAAAGGAAAGTGCTGACAGAAACAGACTTCCTTCTTTTAATATCAGCATTCCTTTTCACCACAAAACACAAGCCTGGTGGCAGAGATCAAAGACAGTGAGATGAGGAAGGGACTGTTGATTGATGCTCTGACCCATCTCGTCAGGTCCTGTCACAGTCACCCAGCAGCCATATTACACTGGCTAATAATCAGCATATTTTTGTGCTGAATAGATGTGCTCTGCCATGCAAGCATTAGAACATTGGCCTTTAGCTAAATTCCAAGAGCATAAGGGTAAAATGGAATGATTGCCTAACCCCAATGCAGCCTAAAGGAAATAGCATCTGGTCTATTTTAGGTAGGGTGACCATATAAATTATCATCCAAAATGATGTACTTTTAAGAGCGAAAGAGGACACTATTAAATCATTACACTGAAATAACATATATGAACTGGGACATATGGTCACCCTTTTCTTAAGCCAAATGGTAGCATTTGAAAGGGCTAGGATGTTGGGAATTCTGGAGTATGTCATTAAGGCTTCAACTGGGTCCACTGAAGTTTGAGGTGTGGCTGTCTCTACAAATTGTCTATGTGTTAATAAGAACTGAAGGCAGGTGAGGTGGTGCATCCCTGTAATCTCAATTACTTGGGAGGCTAAGGCAGGAAGATTGCGCGTACAAGACCAGCCTAAGCAACTTATGAAATCCTGTCTCAAATTAAAAAATAAAAAGAGGGGAGCTGGGATTGTAGTTCAGTGGTGGAGCATTTGCCTAGCATGTGTGAGGCACTGCATTCTATCCTCAGCAACACATAATAATAAATAAATAAATAAACAAAATACAATAAAGGTATCATGTCAACCTACAACTAAAAAAAAAATTAAAAAAAGAGCTGGGATATAGCTCAGTGGTAGAGTACCTGTGGGTTCAATCCCCAGTATTAAAAAAATGAGAATTTCAGTTAAATATTATGGTTATTACTTTAAACAGCATTGACTTGGAAAAAAATCTGAATTTATAAGAGACTTATTTGGTGTGGCTATTTAATTTTAAAAAAGAGTCCTATAAGCTTTGCTTAAGTAATAAGGTGTCTCTGATATGCGTATAGTATGATGCGATTTGCAAAGATTCAATTTATGCACAGACATTCTCAGGAATACACATATTACATAAGAAGAGTTATACTTACATATTCAAAAGCCCAAACTGTGGGATGAGAAAGCAAAAGGGCTTTAGAGAATGCTAATAGTGGAGGCTGTAGCCTCGGACAAAAATTTCTCACAGATGTATGTTGCAGAAAGTCTTTTATTCTCCCTTGCTGTACCTGTATCATAATCACCATCCTTAGTGCCATCAAGGAAAGTAATATATCATGCAGGGCTTATCAATTTTATCTTTTTCTTGAGTTGAAGTTAATATATTTCTTGCCAGCGTTTCATAAGAGGATGTCTCTTGTAAGTCCTTTAATTTTGATCCCTCTTGGGTTTCAGGCTGCCAAAGGACCAGGTTTGTGTATTTGTGTTGAATGCTCACTCATTTACATAAGGCCTCCTCAGGATTTCCCCTAATTTGGTTTTTATAAAAGATTGACAAAACAACCAAGTATTAACTCCTCCATTATATATATTTTAAGCTCAATTTGTATGATCATATTATTTTAGCATACCACTCTATTCATCCAGTGAAATAAAGATTGTGCCAGGTAGGTAGACAGAAGGTCCTAAGCAAGGCATCCTCAAAGGTGGTTAAGGCTGTAAAAGCTTCCTTTTTCAAATGTATAAATGCTTCTATTGAAGAGACCCACCTACCTTCTGGTTAAATATTATATTATTATATAAATACATGTGAAAGACAAGAATGCCTGAGAGATTCTGGATGTCTCAGTTTTGCTTCATTATAACAAAACCATTTTTTTCAATACTGGGCATTGAACTCAGGGTCTCACACATGCTAGTCAAACACTCTGCCACTGGGTCACATCCCAGTCCTCAAACTGTTTTTTGGGGAGTCATTCTTGAATGCACCTTCGATAACTAATGCACATGTTTAATACTGATATATGAGTAGAGTTAGAATTTCAGCATTGTTTCCAAAATATGATTACTAGAGCTGAGAATTAAAGACTACACTGAAAAAAGATGGATCAAAGTCTATTGGGGTGTTAACACCCTCTTTTTATGATCTATAGTAATGTGCATGTTTTTCTTCTTCTTCTTCTCTTTCTTTTATTTGGTGTGAGTAGTACTGGGGATGGAACCAGGTCCTTGCACATGCTAGGCAAGTTCTCTACCATTAAACCATACCCAGCTCCTGAGGTAGTCTTTAACCAAAGGACATTTGGAATTAAAACAGACTCCAGTGTGACAAGGAGTCAATGCACAGGTCAAGCTGAGGAGAACTGTGTCAGAGTATTTCCTTATGCTGAACTGTGGAGGTGGCAGAGTTCATTGACTCCAGCTTTGGGGTCATAGGCAGGTTGATATTATCTAAGAAGGCCAAATTTTCTTCTGTGCCAACAGACAAAATGTGGGGGAAAGGCAATGAATTCTCAGGGTGACATTCCTTTGTACTCACCTCCTCCTAAAATGAGTGTAGCCAATTGCCACTGAAGGATGTACTTGAGACACTTGCCAATTCCCACTGGAGTCATGTTAAAGGAGCACATGGGATCCCCAGCTATTGTATCAGCTCCCAGCTGTAAAACCACTGCTTTGGGATTAAAGGCTTGGTATACCTCCTTTAGTATACTGCAGGAAAGAGAAAAGATACAAAATATCAGAAAACTATAGATGGGTTTGGTCTAGGGGCTAGTGGTGGTATGGGGGAGGCAAATTGGAGTCATAGTCTAATCAGCTAACAGCTGAGGAAAAGGAAACATAACCTGTCAATTTCACTGAAATTTCTACCTAGAGAGGATGAATCAGAGTAAATGTGAATTGCACTTTTTTAAAACCTGACTTACAAAATAATATCCTACCTCCAATTTTTTCCACCAAGGAACAAAGTTGCCCTTCTGTTTTAGAACTCAGACTTCCTTGAAATATTCATATTAATAACACTTCAACAACCATAGCACACAGTACATTTATTCCATTTTAAAGTCTGGATAAATAAAACATATACATTGAATATTAAGGATTCTTTCTGGTAATTTAAGATGGCAATCCCACTTGGAGTCAATCACCTAATTCTTAGTGGGGGCTGGGGGCAAAATGTATAAGCTTTGAAAGCCTAGATGGTATCACTTACTTTTTATTATGCAAAAGGACTTGAGGGTAATGAAATGCAGTCCTCCCCAATGCATATGTAACCAGGGTATTATAAAGAAAGGAACTGTAACAACTGATCTAAAATTATAAATCTGAAAGCACCCTAAATGAACAAGTTGCTGTGGGTAATACCGAGCATAATTTTGGGTGGAATCATTCAGTGATGTAGAATCAGCCTACCTGCTTTTTTCAACAGTGAAAAGTCTTATATATGAAAAGAAAGATGTCAATGTGACAGGTGACCTTAGTCAGGCTTCCAATATAATCATTAATTGAACACTGACAATGTCCAGAATGCATTCCTAGGAGTCATAAGGTCCTTGCTCTCAAGGGGCTTACAATCTACTTTCCAGACAAAACATATACCAGTTCTCAAGGGCCTGAGGAACTCTTACAGAGACACATAAACAAGTGCAAATTAACATACTTCAGACTTGAGAAAATACAGAGTCAAAAAGTGATCAAAAATGTTGAGGTCAATGACCCTCTCATAATCAACATGTCAAATCACACCAGTGCAGAAAACCCAGAAAAATCCCAGATCCTTCTGAAACAGAAAAAGGAATTCAGGGATATAAAATGCTGTCTTTCCCAATTCATACCCAGGGCATTGAAACTATTGACTAGGGTTCAGCTACAGAGGCAGTCTTTGACTCAAAGCACTGTTTTGTTTTGATTTCTCATCCACACAGACAAATATTGAGTGATGGTAGAGATTATAAGAATATTATAAAAATTATGACATATGATCCTTAATACAAGGATACTTGGGCTTATTCTCTCTTTCATGTGCTTATCTCCTGGGTGCAGAGGGAAGATAAGCCACCTGAATAGTTTAGACAACATTTATTGAACATCTTCACGAACAGAGCACCCTATTAGCTGCTTCTGGGAGACACAGAGGAAGGCGTGATGTCTGTTCTAAAAAGGTTTCCAGCAAAGGGGGAGAAAGGGGAGGCAAGCAAGACTACCATTCTTTTCATTCATTCTTTTCCTCATAATGAGGGTCTACTATGTGCCCAGCATGTAACTGTACAAGATGCTGCAGGAATCAGGATGAATATGGCACAGGTTCTAGCTTTCTGTAGCCCAGGATAGAGGGGAAGACACAGATTATGGCAATAAATAATTAAAACACAAGAATAAATAAAGTGTCAGAGATGGCATGGAGGAAAGAGTACTCAACTTTTCTAGAGGATGCTAGAAGAGGCTCTGCAGAGGTAACTCTTGACTTAGGTCCAAAAGGATGAGAAGTACTACAATGAGCCAACTCAACATGGTTAGAATGAAACAGAGTGATAACAACAATTTCTGGTGAGGATGTGGAGAAAATAGATCACACATATCTTGCTGGTGGGAATGTAAAATGGTGTAGTCACTCTGGAAAATACTTTAGCAGTTCCTGTCAAAACTAAAAATAGACTTGCCATACAAGCCAGCATTGCACTCTTGGGCAATTTATTCCAGAGAAATTAAGATTTATTTTCATGTAGGAACTTGTACATGAATGTACGTAACATCTTTACTTGTAATAGCCCCAAATTGGAATAACCCAGATGTACTTCAATGGATTAATGGTTAAACAAAGTAGTACATCCGTACCAGAGGAATATTGCTCATCAATAAGAAGAAACAAACTACTGATACACAAATAAAATGAATAGAATTAAAGGTAATTATGCTGGGTGAGTAAGGTCAATCTCAAAAGAACATACACTGCACAATTACACCTATATGATATTGTAAAATAGTAACTTATAGAGATGAGGATCAGATTAGTGGATAGGAGGGGTTAGGAATGGTGTGACTATAAAGATACAGCATGAGAGAGCCTTGTGGTGAGGGTACAGTTTTGTATCTTGATTGTGGTTGTGGTTATAAAAGGCTACACGTGTTATAAAATCACATAGAAACACACACGCATGCACATGCACACATAAACTGGTGAAATCTGAATACAATCTATAGGTTGTACCCAAATCAACCTTTTGGTTGTGATGCTATTCTATAATTTTGCAAGATGTCAACACTGGAGGAAGCTGGAGGAGGAATACTTGTGACTTCCTTGTACATTTATTTGCAATCTCATGAATTCGTTATTATTTTCCAATAATGTTTTTTTCAATTTGGTACTGGGTATTCAATCCAGGGGTACTTTACCACTGAGCTACATTCCCAGCCCTTTTAATTTTTATTTTGAGACAGGGTCTTACTAAGTTTCTGAGACTGGCCTTGAACTTGGAACTCTTGTCTCAGTCTTCCAATTTCCTGGAATTACAGGTCTGTGCCACTTTTCCTGGCTTCTCTAATGAAAAGTTTTTTAAAAAGCAAAGGAGAAGGGCTTGGGGTGCAGGATCAGTGGTAGAGTGTTTTCCTACCATGTACAAGGCCCTCAGTTCCATCCTCAGCAACCGCACACAAAAGAACAAACACACGAGAAGTTTATAGGCACTTCGGGTAAAGTTAGTGGAGTAGGACATAGGGATGGTTGTGGGGGTTAATAGCAGGGGATGATGTTCAGAGAAGTGTGTGTGCAGAAACATGCAGGCAGGGAGGGATCAGAGAGTGAAGGATCAGGCTAGTGAAGTAAATGTGGATGGGTAGGTATTATGAGTTTGGATTTTTATCTAAAAGGTATGAAATGTCTCAAACATTGCATGTGCATGTATATGTATAGGTGCATGCATGTGTGTTGGGGCATGATTAAATTTCTATTTAAAGATTACTGAGCTCTAGGGTAGGGTACTCTAAAGGTTGGTCAGGGATTTTGCAACCATCCAGGTGGATGGATGGATGAAGAGGAAGAGATGGATTTGGAAGATAAACTTCCATGATTGAATTTATAATAGAATCATACAGAGTGACACATGAGAAAAGGATATACCTATGATGTTTATGACTGTTTGGTAATTAGGAGAGAGGAAAGGATAAAGGAAGGGAGGTGTTTCGGGAAAGTCGTTTTAATTATAGCTAGGTAAGGAAAATGAGTCCTCAAGGAGTTCTGATGAATCAGACTCTGGATGGGTAGAGAAAAGGGTAATTAGAAGCTTAGAAAAAGCTAGGACACTTAGTATATAAAGGAAACTTCAAAGCAACTGGTAGTGAGGACAGCTTACAGACGGCTGGGTGGTGGACAATCATAAATTCAAGACTGCTGTTTTCATTTGATTTGACAACCAAATGGGAACCCCTGGAGAAGTATAAGTACTGATGTTTCTGAAATGATAATTAGGAACTCTGACTTTTTGCTGTTGCTTGTAAGGCCAGAGAGAGAAAGTTTGGAAGCAGAGGAATTGGCGAAAATACTACTGAAGCATTCTAGCATGAGAACAACAGGAAGCAAGACAAGGTAGATATAGAAAAAATTGAGAAGGCTAGGTGACAGGGGAGGGGAGGAGGGACAAAGGAGAAAACATACTGTGCCCCTTTCTCCAGAACTGCCAGGAGAAGAAGAGAGAAATGGCCACTTTCAAATCCAGTTATCAATCTCTCCTCTTTTGAAGTCAATGTCATTTGCTCATACTATTCAAATACTGTCAAAGTTCTTATCTATAGACCCACAATGTATTCTTCCAGCTCCCTTGAAGATTTTAGCACCTGGTTCATAATTTTTTCTTTCTCTTTCCTTGTCATGGTTCTCTGCTGTTCAGTATTCATTCACTCACTAAAACTTTGATTTCAGCACCTGAAGTTCCCTATGCTGGAAACCAGAGATACAGAAATAAACCAAATCCAAGGGTTTTATGGTCCAGTAGGGGAAGAAAACAGGAAAACCATCAATTATGATAGGTACTATAATATTAATTCACTCATTCATCCATCCATCCAACAAATGCTAGTTCATTGGTTACTATATGCCAAGCACGAGGTTGAAAAATGGGTTTATTCTATGTAAAGAAAGAGACCTGCTCTTTCTCCAAGGACTGTCCTAATTCTCTCATATCACAGTTTCTTTATCTTTCCAACTGCACTCCACTTTAGTTATTCCCAAGCATGGTCACACTTCAGGGTCCAATATGGAAACACTTGGAATTGCTTTACTTCTAAGACCCTGGACTCTGAACTACTTTCTCTGCTTACGGTTTTTATCTTTCCATGTCTCTTATTGCACTTGCTCTTTATTCTCATAATAACTCCTATTCCCTAGTCTTTTTCCTACTTCCTAAGTCCACTAGCCTATTTTTTTAAATTGTTTTTGGCAGTACTGGAGATTGAACCTAGGGCCTTGCACATGCTAGGCAAGTGCTCTACTACTGAGCTACATTCCCAACCATTTTTATTATAAGACAGGGTCATGTTAAGTTGTCCAGGCTGGCCTGAAACTTGGGATCCTCCTGCCTCAGCCTCCACAGTAGCTATGTTTAATCTTTTGAGCAACTGCCAGGCTGATTTCTATAGTGGCTATACCATTTTACTTTCCCATCAGCAATGATTGAGTGTTCAAATTTCTCCTTGTCCTCGCCAACACTTATTTTCAGTTTTGTTTTGAATTAATTATAGCCATTGTAGTGGGTGTGAAGTGGTATCACCGTGGCTCCCTGGGAATTGAACCCAGGGCCTCCTATATGTTAGACAAGTGCTTTACCACTGAGTTACACTCCCTTTCTTCATTGTAGTCTTGATTTGCATTTTCCTGATGACTAAAGAAGTTGAGTATCATTTCTTGTTCTTATTGGTCATCTGCATATCTACTTTAAAACAGTATCTATTTTAATTATTTGCCCATTTTTAAACTGGGTTGTCTTTTTAATATTGAGTTGTAAGAGTTCTTAATATATTCTAGATACAAGTATATTATCAAACCTATGATTCGCAAATATTTATCCCATTCTCTGGGTTATCTTTGCACAATCTTGATAATGTCCTTTGAGGCCCAAAAGTTTTCAATTTTGACAAAATCTATTTTACCTATTTTTTCTTTTGTTGCTTGATTTTGGTGTCATATTTAAGAGACTATTACCTAACCCAAAGTCATGAAAATTTACATCTGTGTTTTTTCTAAGAGTTTAATAGTATTTAGCTCTTTTATTTATATCTTTGATCTAAGTTAACTTTTGTATATGGTGTGATTTAAGGGTCCAACATTCTTTTGCATGCTGATATCCAGTTGTCCCAGAGCCATTTGTTTAAAAGATTGTCTCTTGCCCCACTAATTGATCTTGGCCCCTTTGTATAAAATCAGTTGATTGTAAATGTGGAAATCTATTTTTTGTCTCTGAACTCTGATCTATATGTCTGTCCTTATGCCAGCACCATACTGTCTTGATTACTGTAGCTTTGTAGTAAGTTTGAAGTTAGCAAATGTGAGTTTTCCATCTTTGTCCTTCTTTTCAAGATTGATTGGCTATTCTGGGTTGAATTTTCATATAAATTTTAGGATCAGCCTGTCAATTTGTGCAGAGAAGTCAGCTGTGATTTCTAGCTCCATTTCAACCATGCTAAACCTGTCATCTTACCTCTTCTATTCACTATCTCTGTTAATGATATCCATTCTTTCAGTCACTCACATTCAAAATTTTGCTGCCTGTTTTAGTCAGCTGTTTTGCTGCTGTGACTAAAATACCTGACCAGAACAACTGTGGAGGAGACAAAGTTTATTTGAGGGCTCATGGTTTCAGAGGTCTCAATCCATAGACAGCAGATTCCATTTCTTGGAGCTTCAGGTGAGACAGAACATCATGATGGAAAAGGGTGGCAGTGGGAAACAGCTCACATGATGATCAGGAATCAGAGAGAGACTCCACTCTCCAGATACAAAATATATACCTCATAGCAGGGCCCCCAATAAACCACTTTCTCCAGCCACACCCACCTGCCTCCAGTTACCACTCAGTTAATCCCATCAGGGCTTAATTTTTCACTGATCAGGTCAAGACTATAACCTAGTCATTTCTCCTCCAAACCTTCTTGCATTGTCTTACACGTGAGCTTTCGGGGGATGCCACATCTAAACCATAACACAGTCCTTTATGACTCTTCCCTAACCCAGAGTCCTCTTCAATTATCAGTCTTTCACATCTCTTTCTCTCTCCCATTCCCTCTTCTCCACTCCCACTGCAGTACTCAAATCTAGCCTTTATGACCTTCTTTGTGGATTATACCAATAGCTTCCTATTTAGTTTCCCTACCTCAAGTGTCTTCCCTCTCCAATCCATCACACACACTACCATCAGATTAATCTTATTAGGGATAGTTTTGATCAAGTCACTTCCTTACTCAAAATGCTTCATGCCCCTTCACAATTGTCTTTAGATATCACTTAAAATTATTAGGCTATGATCCAAAATACATCATGAATTGACTTTGGCCTCTATTTTTAAATCTTATGTTTTTAATAGCCCCTTGCCTATATTATTCTATAGGCAAACTGAACTCTCCATTGTTTACCTCACTCACCTTACCTTTTTTTTGACAAGTAGGCCTTCTGTCATACTTGTAAGTATGAGAGAATGTCACCTTTCTACAAGTCTATTATAGTCATTCTTCAAAGAGTAGCTCAAATTCCTCTCTTCTGTGAAAGAAAATGATAAAAATAGCCACTAATATTTAGTGAGCACTTCATTTAAAGCAGAGCACTTGTCTATGTTACTTTATATGTATTAGCACATTTAACCCTTATAACAATTTATAAGATAGGTATTATCATTAATCCTATTTTACAGATGGGGAAACTGCAGCAGCAAGAGAATAAGAAATCTATACAGCAAGCTGGGTATGGTGGCACATGCCTGTAATCCCAGTGGCTCAGGAGGCTAAGAAAGGAGTATCATAAGTTCAAAGCCAGTTTCAGCAACTTAGCAAGGCCCTAAGCAACTTAGCAACACCTTGTTTCTAAATTAGATATTAAAAAGGGTTGGGGATGTGACTCAGTGGTTAAGCACCCCTGGGTTAAATCCCTGGTACCAAAGAAGAAGGAGGAGGAGGAGGATGAGGAGGAGGAGGAGGAGGAGGACGAGGAGAAGGGAGGGGAAATCATCTGTACAGCACCACATGGTGTCAGAGTGCATCCTCTAAACCACTACAAATCTATCTGCTTCCCTGACTTCCTGAGCTACTGTGCATCAGGTCCTTTGCCAGCCACTTCATTAGCATTATTTCACAAAACAGCGGCCACCAATGTCATTATTTTTTTCAGTGTTAATCTTCTCAAGCAAGCTCTGATCTTATTTATTATTCCCTCATTCCGAAATCTTCATTGGCTCCCCTCATGCTTACAGAATATAGCACAAATTTTCATGGCTTAGAATTCCAGCTCCTCCATGAGGTGGTTCCCACCCTCTTTTCCAACCTTTGCAACTTCTTCCTCTCATGCACTTTACAGTCCAGCCAAACTAAACTGCTGCTATTCTTTGTACATAGCTCAGACTCTCCTGACTTTGATCTTACCATACCCTCTGTGTAGAACATCCTTCCTTACAATTTCTGTGTATTCAAACTTGACCCAGATTTTATAAACGTGCATACATATTCACACACTGCATAAAGATACCATAATTAGGTACCCTTTAGAACCCAGATCAAATGTTACCTCCTCAATTAAGCCTTTCTCTGAAGTTTTTACTCCCTTTGAATGCCCACAGCATCCTAAATCTTATGGTTCTTACAACTTTGTATTTTTCATTTTATTTAAATGTGTGTGAATATGAAAATCAATCTCTAAATCTGTCTATCATTTTAAAGTTTCCACCAACTTCCTTGAGGGTAGAATCAATACTTTACACATAGCAGGCATTCAATAAATAGTCATTAAGTGAATAAGTGAATGAAATACCACTCCAGATTGCTTTTGGGAAAGTTTCCCTAACCACTGTTAACAGTACTGTTTGTTATACTGCAAATCATTAATTTTAGGTTTTGTGAAAGCATAAAATCTCTTCCCCAGAAAGGAGGAGGAGGACAAGCATCTCATTACACTACATTAGTTAAACTTCCCCATAAACACACAAGACATTCATTTGAAATGCAGTTTTCTTGATGAGAAACCTGATCCCTCAGTCTTCAGCAGTCTGGTTTTCCAGGGAGGCTATGCAAATGAGGAAGAGAAGCCAGGCAGCTGCTCCTTCAGGCCTTGATTTGGGGGAGGGGGGTTGGTGACTGAGAAGGATAAGAGCCAGGGGTGACGACATTCATGGTGCTTTTAGGTAAGAGAAAAACCCCAAACAAAATCACAGAGATATTCTCTTGTCTTCTAGTCCAGCAGGGTGGACCACAGCTTTTGCTGTGTGCTCTTGAGATCGTTCACTGGTGCCATTTTCCCCTCTAATACAAAGGGATGGATATGTGTGTGTGCTTTTTTCAAAAAAATAATTTAAATACTAAACTGGGTGCAGTGACATACTCCTGTAATCCCAGCGACTGAGGCTGAGGCAGGGGTATCCCAAATTTGAGGTCAGCCTTAGCAATTTAGTAAAAGTCTATTCAAAAGTTTAGAAAAGGGGGCAGTAGATGTAGCTCAATGGTAGAGCACCCTTGGGTTCAATCCGCAATAGAAAAAAAAAATTCTGAAAGACTCATCCCAGGGCAATGGGATGCCAGCGTGATATTTATAGCAGCCTTAATCAGTGCTGCTGGTGGGGGAATGGCAATCCTAACTTGTTTCTCTAGCCAGACCTCTGATGCTGGCAGGTACTCTCTCACTTTCTAGCTTGCATTCCAGCATGGG
The DNA here is from genome assembly GCF_902686455.1 of Sciurus vulgaris. Lineage (NCBI taxonomy): Eukaryota > Metazoa > Chordata > Mammalia > Rodentia > Sciuridae > Sciurus > Sciurus vulgaris. The sequence goes on along the minus strand of NC_136471.1, from coordinate 77,499,734 downwards.
CCAGCTTTGCATCTTCATGCTTTCCAACCAGCAGTCTTAGCACCCTCTAGAGACTTCCTCAATAGAGATGAAAGAAAGGAGAAACTCAAAAGTTGAAAAGCCAAGAAGGGTAGGATGCAGAGGGAGAGAAGAGAGAAATATTTGGTACTAATGCTTTTTGAGCTCCCCAAGTAAGCCCGAGCAAAGTAATTGCCAGCAGCAAAACCCCTTCCAAAAACAAAATTTAAACCTATTGCAGCATTTGATGGGAATCAGAGGGGGGTTGTGTTAAGGACCCAAAGTATCACTAATCAGTCCCAAATGGGAGCCAGTTAATTTTGCATAGGGATTTTTTTTCCCTAAATACCCTCAATCCTATCTCAACTCAGGTACTGCTGACTCATTCTGTAACAACTCAACCTGCCAGGGGACATAGCATATGGTAAATGCCTCAGTGATTCCTGAATATCTATTACAAATTTTTCTGGGAGGCAGGGAATTGGAGGGGGGCTCCCTGCAGTGAGGATGATGTGTCATTTCACTCGGGGCCATGGGTGCCTCTTGGACAGATCCAGAAGACATTTCATTTCCTATAAGTTCCTTTTTCTGCTCTTAGCATCAGACAAGCTAAACTGGTTTTGCTAACATCTGAAATAAAGCACCCAAACATATACAATAAAAAAACCCTTAAACCCCCAAATCCACCTACCCACCTATCAACCAACAAACAACCTTGCATCCCTTTTGTTGTTTGACTTTTCAAGATGTAGTTTCTTAACATTTTAAAGGGGCATCTTTTCTCTCATTGCTGAGTCCATTATATAGAAACATAGATTCAAATTGGCATCTCTTTAGAACATGCCTTGTAGTAAGTAATTCTACTCATCAATTATATGTCACCTTGGCAACAGAAGGGGCTGCACACTATTTTTAGCGTATTAGTACTTATCTTTTGCTATACCTCTTAGAAGTAAACCATTCTCATTCACACAAGGGAAAGTGAGTCATCCTGAATTAAAGAACCTTACCAGTGGCCTGGAGTGAATCGTCAGAGCTAGAATTAGAACACTAATTCTAATTCGAATCCAATGCTATCGTCACTAAATCCCAATGCTCTTTGGCTCTTTTCATTTTGAAAGGCCAGAAGCCCCAGCAAGCAGAGTGTATATTATCTGGGCAGGGGGTGGGGTGGGCGGAGAGCAGGCTGGTCTGAGAGCTAAGCTAACAAACAGAACAAAATGGAAGAAGATTCAAAGAATAGGAGTCTTAAGGCTAGCTATGTTAATGGCCCTTTGTGTGATCTGGGGTGGGTCATTTCACTGGTCTGCAACCACCAGGCCAGCCCATGGTGCATGCAGATTACATTCAGCTTTGTGTCACGTCATTGAGTTTATGTCCCATCTGTCTCCCTTTGTGACCACCACAGCACCCAGTTCTGGGGGAACACTGACCATGGAGTCAGACAAACTTGGACCCTAGGTTTACACAGCAACTTGGACAAATCACTTCACTTCTCTGAACCTCAGTTTCCTTCTCTATCAAACAAGAATAACATTCTCCCCATGGGGTTATTGCGAGGATTAAATGATATAGCATTTGTGAAAGTCTTCTCTGAGCACCAGGCACGTGGTAAGCACTCCATAACTTGACTGAATAAATGAATGGCCTTAAGTCAGGCCCTTCGAGTGCTATGTTAATTCTTTCAGCCACTAGGATACTGTTGAGTTCAGCACAGCACACCATAGCAGTGACTTCCTGAATAGTACTCTAATGGTCCCCAAAGGCACAGAGAAATTTCATAGTGTCACTGCCCGGTTATACCTGTTCTGGGAATACAGTAATTCATTTTCCAGTGCTGCCAATCTAATACCTTTCACCAAACACAAAATTCACTTTAAGAAGGGGCAAAAACACAAGTGCCTTTCTGTTATATAGAAGTTGGAAGAATATATTATTAAAATTGAAACCGACGTCTCTGATTTCTTAGGCAAAAAATCAGATTGGAAGCCAAACAGCTATTTGGCCTTTGCAGACCCTGGATAGTGATGCCCTTGGGGGAAAGGGGAGAGCTGGAGTCATTCCAAACTGTAGTTACAACATTTGTGTGTATATTTACTGCTTGTGCTTATGCTCTCTGCACTTAATTTTTACTCTCTAAAGCCTTGAAGAATTCACAATTTACCTAGAGTACAGTTTAATACATGTGAGTAGAAATATAGGCCTATATTTCTGGTTCTCATTTCCTAATCATATTTTCTCTCCTCCCTATATAACTGATACTTCTTCTTTTTCAATTCAATTGCTCTGCTTTTCAAACATAGGTGGACAATAATGATTTGTTAACAATACACATGCCCCTGGCCCTTCCCTCACCCTTCTTTACCCAGGAGGGCCTCCCTAAGATTCAAAGCCGAAATCCTGCCATATAGTTAGCACCTGGCGTAGCTCATCAAAATATAATATCCTTTCCCAGATGATTGGAAATCTCTGCAATGCCGTCACACAATGAGGTGTGCAAGAAAGAGTTTGGGGATTGATTTTCATCATTAACTTGATATTGCATGGTTTTTGTGGGACTTAAAAAGAAATGCATTTTTATTACTTTTAAGTACTGCACATAGAGTAACTCCAACTCATCATATTTTAACAGTTATTTTTCTGGGGCAGGATGTATTTTAAACATGTCTATGTTAGAGTGTCTGGTGGATCATTTAGGATCAGTGTCCTGTTGCTTGATGAAATCCAGATCACTTCGATGAAATCCAGATGGGGAAACTGGGTCTCTGGCAATGGCTGCCAGATCTTCTCCATATGAAATCTCTCTAGTCTGTATGCAAATTCAAAACTCCATATCCTGGAAATCCCAAACCAATCAAGTGGCGCTCAGCTTCTTAGTTACTGGACTAAACACAGGGAAGCGATTCATTCTTCCCTGAGGAAATAAGCATTTCTTACATACATCTATCTTGGCACAAAAAGGGCTGGCTAAGCAAATTAATAGTGTAAACAGGATTGCACTGGGGAATGTTTGTCCTACTTAGGAGAATAAACTTTTTATGCACTTTGTGCACATCCACTTACATACAAATAATTGATATGCTAATTACAAATGATTCTTAAAGCCCCTTCCCTGAGGTGCTGTACTATGCTGTTAGTCTATTTTGAATTACTAGCATGTCCAATTCTTGAAAGTAATAAAAATGCATTTAAAAATATTCTGTGATTCAGTCTGGCTTTCCTCTAATTAGGCTGAGTTAGTGAGGCTTGCCTATATTTAAATAGGATAGTTATTTTTCTACTTCATCCTTAATACATTTAAGAAGCCCTCCACACCCACTTTCCCCTCCCTCCCCTTCTTCAGAATTGTCCTGCATGGGGCTGGCACACACAAACCCTTCCATCTCTAGCTCACTACTCAACTGCGCTTGCATCATCTCTAGGCAAACACTGCCTTTAGTCCCTGGCACACTTCCTCTTTCACTTGTTAACTTGTTAGCCAGTTATTTGAGATGACTTTTTTTCTTTTTGCAGAGATATTTTCTTTAGTCCTGCTTTAAGAGCCAATGGGTATGGCTCTTTCTTGATACGACAATGGGTAACAGTAAACACAGACAAAAGTCCAGTCAAACTTAGCATCAGGCTTTTTCATCAGGTGGTGGATACAGGATTTAACTAAATCTCTGTACAATCCATGTCAACAGAACACAGTGAGGCAGCTCATCAGTCCTGGCAGCTGCTAGGTGTATGGCAATGTCAGGCACAGTCATTCAAAGCCATAACATATTACAGCACAGTCTAAACAGTAATTTTTCTAGGCTGGACTGAAGGGACAGAGTAGTGACTACAAAATATGGGATGGGGAGGATTGGGGCAGGGGTAGGAAATACCTGGTAGACAGTAGCTGAGAGGAGTAAGGAATTTTGATGTTACAAACATACTATTAAGCAAAGATAAAGTTAAGTTTGGAATTCTTTTCAGAGCAAATCTACATTGAAGGGTGTGATTTTCAAGCTTTCCATTTAAGACAAGGTCTTCCTGCCTCTGGATAGTTTCAGTACATGTACTAGCATCAGAACATATTAAACTGTTGCCAAAGAATCAGGTCACTTTCTCCAGGGGGCAGAGATCAGTCAGCACTAAGAAGAGAGGAGGGAAAATACACATCAGAGTGACAGAACAAACCCACAGAATTCCAGAACATTGTCCTCCTTGACTTAAATGGAAAAAAAATACCATCTATGAAAACTTCTTCACTTGGTGTGTGTGTGTGTGTGTGTGTGTGTGTGTGTGTGTGTGTGTGTGTGTGTGTGTCAGGGGGTGTTATGGAAAGCTCAGGAACTGGTCATGAAAGACCTCAGATGAAAGGGAAAGGAGGAGAAAATAGGCGTTGTTCCTCTAACCCTGGACTTAAATTCCTAAGGACTAGGTGAAGGAAAATACCAGTACTCACTGCAACCCTAAACAAGTCCTGGGGACTGGCAGGGTGAGCTCACTGAGAGTTGAGGAAAACTCAGATAATGAAGCACAATATCCCTCCCTCCAAATTATCCTACATTCCTAGGTACTTAATGCCTTTTTGAATTCGATATCTTAAAAGACATATCAAACTAGGAAGAATAAATGAATAGCCCACTTTGGCCTCATTTCTACCTGTGGCTAACATTAGCAGTGAATTTAATTAGTGTCTGAGTCATCTATTTTCTAGAAACAATAGGTAATTTTACATCTGCCACACCACAAGGAGAGGCAGGATAGACATTTATCAAATAGAACAAAAGCATTTATTACAAATACCTTACTTACAGAGGGCTAAGTTCCTGATGCAAGGCTTACAGAATGAATTGGCTACTTCCTTTGCCTTCATCATTGGGCCAAAGTGAGGTAGTGATTATAGAGGTAGTATAACTGTGACACAAATGAAGAGTGGTAGAATGATTGTGTAAAGAAATTCTGCCAGCTCTCTGATTGTAATGAAAATGGGGATGAAGGTGAAAGTAAGGGGGTGGGGGATATAATACAACTCAGGGTTAGAGTGCTTGCCTAGCATGTGCAAGGCCCTAGGTTTAATCCACGGGAGTATAATTGTTGGGTTCCCTTTCTGAAGATCTACTGCTTCTAAAACTGAATGATAAGGATTCTGAAGTCCCAAGTGGAAGATAATTTCTAGATGACTTATCATTATAATGAAAGAAACACCTATCATCATTAAAACATCTCTTCTTTAAATATTAACATTAAAAGTCAATAGTGAAAGGAAACATTTCCCTTAAATGTCCTTTAGTGATGTCCCTTGGTTCTCATTTTATTCAATCGGTATTGGCTGAACAGCTTATAGCATGGACGGAGAATCTCTACCCTATATGCACATATGGCTTTCTGCCAGGACTGAGAGGTGGTATAAATTTTGCCTATAGTTGCAAAAATGCAGAGTTAAAAATCTTTAGCAATACTAGCCTTAAAAAACCACATGAAAAGAATGTAATTCCACGAGAAGATCTCTATAAAATGACGTGTGACACTGTTCACCTTCTAAAACAGGAAGTCAGGACTTTTTCCTTTGAAAATGAAGGGAAAAGAGGATTTACAGAATCTCCCTATTTCCAAACTTTAATTAGGAATTAAAAACCTAAGAAGTAAATTCAGGCAATATTTATTCTTATTTTCTGCCCATAATATTACAAATTAAATCCTGAGGATTAAGAGATTCTTATTTTTGGCAAAAATCTAAATTGCAGTTTCACAAACACACCCAATAGATTGTGTATATTATAGATCATGTGATTTATTTGCATAAAGCTAAATGGCTTCTTTCTTTTTTAGGGGCTTTTCTGCAATCCCTGAGATAAAAATTTCCAAGAAGTATTGGCGGTAGTATTTTTCTTTGTAACAATGAAATTTCATACTTCCACATGATACTTTGGAGACAATGTAGTCAATGGTTAAGAAGTAGACAGGGATTCAAACTCTGTCTTCACTGTTTCCTAGGTGTTTGACTTTGAGCAAGTCAATTTTTTCTCTAGTTTTCTCATTTGTAAAATGAGAATAATTATACCTACTTCTGGAGGCATTGCAGAATGTAGATTGTTACAAAGACTAAGAGAAGTGGTGTAAAATTTTAGTGCAATTTCCTTCCTTTACAAGCTAGTGTCCAGGGTGCAGAAGCCTCATCTCTTGTTTACTGCCACCAGTGCCTAGCACAGTGCCTGTCATAAAGTAGACATTCAATACATTTTTGCAGAATGAATGAATAAAATACTTTAAAAAAATATTTAAAGATACACACCTGAATAGGAAAGCATGTTAAATATTAAGGGCAGCACCAGGTACACAGTAAACTATGTAGCCTAGTAACTCCTCCTCTTGCCTTCCTTTTTCTTCTTGTTAATTAATGTTTTTAAAACCCTATGAGATGATGTCAGCTGCTTGACTGTTTTGTAGGAAGGTCAGAGTGGTTTTGGAGAGGTGAATTTTGGCTCCAGACCCACAGGAACTGATTCTATGCTTAAAACACTATTGACTTGTATTCCAAAGGCAATGTCAGAGTCTGAGAAAAATTCTTATACAATAAATGTATACTATGAAGGTACCATATTAAGTTTATTAGTGCTATGTTTTTTTCTCTTCCTTGTTGGATATTAGTGAGTCTCAATATAGATGGACAAAGAGATTCCACTCAAGAAAGAAACCTTAGTTTTAAAAGAGCTATGTCTTTAATGACCCTGCTGTTGTCCTAGAAAACAAGTTCTTTTTGGGTCGACTACTGTGGCTAGCCCATTAAAAGTAGAACTAATGTTTAAGAAATGCAGTCGAAGAGGTATTTTAAAATGTTTAATTTGTGCCCTAGCACTGCATAAAATAAAATAGAAGCATCTAATATTTCTCTCATAAAATAAAAGAGGCAAAAGATTAAGTTTTTTTTTAACTTATGAGATCTCTGGTTGAATTTTTCTTTAGGTCAATGGTCTTTGATGGGGACAAAATGTGTCTTTCAATTTTGAGTTATATAACATAGGCCCTAAGATTCAAGGTAAACAGATGAAGGACAATCCAGGGAGATTCATGTTTTAATGACTACTATTATGAACCTGAGTTCACTAGAATAAGGTTATTTCTCTGATCAGGTTGGTAGCACTTAGTAGCAAAGTTTTGTATATGTGGATATAAAGACTGTTACTGAAATGAGAACTCCAGTTTAATAGAATCTTTCAGAAGTCCTATTCATTGAGAAATCTATTTAACATGTCTTCCTTTTGGTAAAATATTTATGCAGTGTCTGTACTTATTATCTTACAAAGTTGAATAGTTTAATATTCTTAATAAAATGTGATTTTTTTTTCAAAACACTGAACTGTCAACTTCAATATATGCATCCATACATAAGTACCGTACACCTAGTTTTCCTATAAGACATATACTAATAATCAGATATTTAGTAAAGATTGCTTTCTGGCTGTTAGTGCTGTAAAATGATGGATAGGATACAAACTAAGAAGTATTAACACAACTCTGAATTTCTTCATTCAAACTTGGTATGTGTCATGGAGTTCACAGTGGGCAAGTATCTGGGTCATCCTGAAGGATTTGTGGTTTCAGAGTGTTACCCTACTATTTATCAAAAACTCCCTCAAACCAACAACAAAGAAGGACTTGCTATTGTCACTCTTTCTTACAATTCCTTGAGTGTAAATGTTCTGAAAAATCAACACAGCATTTTAGGTAGTAGATGAAACAAAGTTAAGACAATCTCACATTGCATTCAAACACAGTTCTGAAAGTAAACAGGTTAAACATAGGCAGCAGTTCCTTGTTTCTTTCACACTGCTGGAGATGGAACCCAGGGCATTTTCTCTTTTAGATGACAAAGCTTGGGAACTAGCAAACCCTTCCTTTGTCAGAACACCTTCCCTCTCCCACCAAACATACATACACCTATGTGTTTGTATGACCCCAGGGTGGGATAGGGTTGGTGAGCTTTCATATTAATCCAGATTATAGGGGATGGGGCTATAGCTCAGTGGCAGAGCACTTGTCTAGCATGTGTGAGGCACTGGGTACAATGCTTAGCACCACGTAAAAATAAACAAATAAAATAAATGTATGCTGTCCATGTACAACTACAAAAAATAAGCAAATAAATAAATCAAAAAAAATAAATCCAGATTATAATATATTTCTATCATCTCTATATTGGAGCCATAAGCTTCCATTTGAAGGATGAGGTGCATTTACTAGAGTAATGTTGACAGGACTTTATGCTAGTTAAAACAGTACAGTACTGTTACACTGACTCTAGTAGCTCCCATACAAATTATATGAAGCTTATGGGAATCATTGTTTCTTGCCCTTAGTATAGAATGACCTAGGAAGGTCTAACTACAAAGATTGTTATTTACATAAAATGGAACCCAAGGTTTTTGGCAGTGCTAGAAAATGTTCATGTAAAAATGGTGCAACCATTATGGATAGCAGTATGGAGATTCCTCAGAAAACTTGGACTGGAACCACCATTTGGCCCAGTTATCCCACTCCTGGGTTTATACTCAAAGGACTTAAAATCAGCACACTACATTGACACAGCTATATCGAAGTTTATAGTAACACAACTCACAATAGCCAAACTATGGAACCAACCTAGATGCCCTTCAACAGATAAATGGATAAAGAAAATGTGATACATATACATAATGGAATATTACTCAGCTTTAAAGAAGAATGAAATTATGCTTTTGCAGATAAGTGAATGAAGCTGGAGAATATCATGCTAAGTGAAACAAGCCCATCACCCAAAAACAAAGGCATATGTTTTCTTTGATATGTGGATCCTAATTCACCTTGAAGGAGCTGGGGAAGAAGAGAGGTACTTTGGATTAGACAGAGGGGAGTGAAAGGAGGGAAGTGGGTTTGGGGGTAGAAAGGAAAGTAGAATGGATTGGACATTATTACCCTAATTGCAAATATGATTATACAACCAGTGTAACTCTACATCATGTACAACCAGAAGAATGAGAAGTTATACTCCATTTAAGTATGATGTGTCAACATGCATTCTACCATCATTTATAACTAAGTAGAAAAAATTAAAAATTCCATATCCAGTCCATTACAAAAAGCAACTTTAAGTCATTTTTCAAAATAAAAGGGGGGGGGGTGTTCAATCTTAAAATGAAACCATTAAGTTTCTGCCTGACTAGTTGGCAAAGTAAGAAAGGCTACACCAGAGGAAGAACCGCCTTGTTTAAAAAGGAATGAAGCGAGAAAGGGAGGGAGAGAAAAGTAAGAAGGAAGGAAGGAAGGTAGAAAGAAGGAAGTCGGAAGAAAAGAAAGAAGAGGAAAGGAAGGAAAAACAATTTAAGTGAATCCCACAGGGAGAGGCAGCTCAGGAACAAACTGGAAATTGGGTGACAAAAATCAGAGCATCTGTGAGTGAACCAGTGATAAGAGTTCCTTCCTATCTAACTGTTAAAGAATGAGCCACAGAAACAGTGGATCATAGAACAAAAGGGATGAAAATAAAATAATAGATAAACTGAATGACTTTTATAAAATAACGAGTCATTCCTATATCTAATATGTCTTTTGAGGGAGGCAGTTTGATCAGACTCCATTTCCAAGACACATTGAAAGGAGTCAAAAGCATAATTTGGAGTGAGATAATTACCAGATTGGTAAAACTACTTAGTTGGCAAAGATGATTTTGTTTTGTTTGTGCCACTTTTCCTCTAGTGCTCTGCTACCTAATTCCTGCTCTTCTGAATACTCAGGCAGTTCATGCTCTACCCCTTTGCAAATTGGCTGTGAAACTATACGCCTATGGCAATGTGGTGGTGAGGAGGTGAGGTTGGGCCAAGTTTTCATTTTAAGTTCTATTTCTAACTGTAGAACCAATGTCTGTTTCCTGTTAAAGGAATTTCAGGTATTAGTCCAACAGATGGGAGGGATGTTTGGACCAGGAAGCCTTCCTGGCACCCCTGGAATCAGAGGTGCCTTCACATCATGCCCTGACCAGACTTGACTTCTGAAGGAAATCAAAGGAAACAATTATTGTACCTCTAATGAAAACCTGGAACCTGTTATTCTGGGTGATCACTGTGTGAATTGCCAGTGTGACTCTGCAGGCAAAAGGGCCCTGGGATCTATAAACTGATGAGTGTCTGGTTCTCTAGTAGGCAAGCTGGAAGAATCTTTAATAAATGCTAGCCTCCTGTACACAAAAGCCATCAATCTACTGGGATGCGGGTGGCAAAATGGTTTCTGAAAAGGGAAATCATGTATAATCTTTTCCGGATCTTTTCTTTGGGGCTAAATTTACTTTTAAAATGCTTCTAATTAAGTTTGATACTAAGACTATTTTTAAACATGAATTACCATGGGATTTAAATTTTTTAATCATGTAGTAGAAAATGGTGTATCTAAAAAAAACTATAGGAAAGAAACAGACATTTTTTTTTGACTGAAGGAGGATAACTAGTAGACTTGGGGGGTGGGCACTGGGAAATCCTCAAGTCTGCAGATAATACTCAGCTTTTGCTGGCAGTGAAAATGCCAAGCTGATGGGGGATAAAGGAAGATCTCAGGAGGGTTCATGATTGGCATATGAGGTTGAATAGGGGCACATGTAAGGTGATATATTTAGGGAGGGCCAGATATTACAAATTATACTTGCAGGATGATAGGTGGTGACCTTTCAATTAAGACCCAGGAAAGAGCTCTAGGAAATGCTGTGGACAGTACACTAAGGAGAACAACGTACCTTCCTGCTATGGCAAAAAGGGGGGGGGGGCAACAAAATGTTTGGCACTGTTAATAAGGGTATTAAAAGACAAACAAAATAATTTTCCTTTTACATAGAACCACAGGACATCTCCTTTGGTCAAGTTAAATAGTCACTCTGATCTGTACATCTCAAGGACAGGATAGAGCCTCAGGGGAACGAATAAGGGCAATTAAACCATCAATGGTAGGCTCAAAAAAAAAAAAGTCCAAAAAAATTTTGTTTTTCAGTCTAACAATACAAAGGTAGCCAGGGGACATGATCAAAATCGTGAAGAAGCTAGTGCGGCTGAATGACTGAGTGATGACTTGACTGGCCAAAGCTCTTGAGCTAAGAGAAACCTTTGAAGCATACAGTTTTTATTTTTAATAGTTCTACTTTGTTTATACAACTGCCAGTGATGACGGCCAGTGCAAGCAGGCTCCTTTGGGAAGTCCCTGTTTTCCACCAGAGGTTGGGAGAAATGTGAGCCAAGGAGGGTGGGATCAAGAGTACCTCAATCCCCAGAAACCTTCAAACCTTCAGAAATGTAGACTGGCTCATTTCCAGCCAGACTTACTTTCTCTGTTGCCATTGTCAGCAGTGAATTTGTGCCTGACCAATCTCAATTTTTATGAATATAAGTTTAGTTTTCCCCCTTTCCCTTTCCATAGGACTTGTCAACTCCAGAGGTCTACACACCAAACTGTCTGCCGACAAGTATCTGTAATTTAATCCTTAACTATAGGGTAAAAGAACAGATTTCTTACTGGGGGAATAGCTCAGTGGTACAACATGTGCTTAGCATGCACAAGGCTCTGGGTTTGATAGCTGGCACTGCAAATATACACACCAATTTCTTATTCCAATTTTAACACAGTAGATAGAACTCAAGAATGCACAATGAAGAATTATAGCCAACTAATATTCTGTAGAGAGAAGAAGCAGAGGTTTCCATAAGAGAAAATGGAGATATATACTACCAGGTTAATGAAATCACACACATGCAGATTTCTTTAGCTGAGAAAGTAACAGAAAAAGGATTCCCCAAGACAGTCTAAATATTTTTTTCTTTTGGAATGGTCTTAATCATACCGGGAAGCAGGTAAGATCAAAGCTGGAGCAAGGCTCTGATCCAACCACTTGGCCCTCCCTAACAGGGGATGGCTACCTGATGAAATAAGCATAAGAAATAGTGTCTAAAAGCTATGTGGACATATAATGTTTTTGTTTTTCAAACTGTTTCTAGAAAAAACAGAATTCTGCAAGATAAGGGTTCATTTTACCCCACAGAATTATAATCCTCTTGCTCCTGGCTTGATGGTCCTGCCATACCTCTCACAGATGTGGTAGTACTTTTCATCCTGTATGCCATCCTGAAGGGGCACATTTACACTGTAGTACCGTCCTTTCCCTAGGCCAACATCAGATATATCACCTGTTCCTGTAAAAGAGAAGACCATTGTGTTCAGTTATTAGGTACATGTGAACCAGAAAACCTGAAGGATTGTCTGATAGGAATTCAGAAGACCAAAACAGTCTGGTCAGTTAGCAGAACAATTCTGAATTAGTGATGGTTTTAAGGGAATGCAATTAAGAAAAATAATATACAGCAGTAACGAGGATAAATAATGTTGAAGAAACCAGGAAACTGAAAAACCTTCATTTCCATCTTATTGGATGAAATAAAAATTAAGAGATTAACTCCTTTGCTTGACTTTTCATGCTTCTGAGGTTGACATAATATCACAGTGTCACTGCAATTATCAGGATGTTAGGAATTACATGTGCTATCTGATAGTACAGGAAGTTTAACTGATCTGCCTGTTAACGTCCATAAAAATCATCTGGAAGAAGAAACAGTGTTATCACCATTCCTTTTATGATACTTGAAATGACCTCTGTTAAAATTTTGTGTAGAATAGCACCCATAAGGTATTAACAGTAGGGAGCTATCCAAATAGAAGATATAAGGGATGTACAGAACAATTGTAGTATATAGGGAGCACATAAGTCACTTGCCTGGGAAAAATCCTGGCGAGAATTTGTGCAGGGACACGGTCATGACTTTGGAGGTGAAACTGAAGGCATCTTCTACACCTACCAGGGAAAGAAATGTCAGAAAAATCACTTCATATATGGAACTTCTGTTTTCAATACCTGAAAATCTAGAAGACAGTTGTGGGAAGAAGGGGAGAAAGGAAGGTGGAAATAGCAAAATGAACAAGCCAAGGAATAAAAGTGACAAACCCCCAGTCTCTGATCTTTGTAATTATAGATGAGGTAGAACTATGGCCTCAAGTGAAGTTTGGGGTTACCCATTCAAATTCATGGCAGACTATAACTGGACTTCCACTTTCAAAGCAATGGGATGCCTGGGCTTTCTCTGACATCTTTTCTAAAAGGTGGGGAAGGGAATGAGCCCAGAATAAAGACACCATCAATAGAACTGAATAGAGGAAACTGGCACCAAATTTGAAGTTTTGTTTTATTTTGTTTTCAATGAAGTATTATGTAATAATCCTTTAAAAATACAACCAATACAAACATTATGCACTACGTGGTGAAAGCCTAATTATAAAGTACCTCTGTATAATGCATATTTGGTTATAAATGCAGGTTACCCAAAACCCTGTATGTACTAAGTAACTTATAGTACATCCTCCTGGCTAAAATATGGAAGCCTGAAAATAGTCATGGACTTTATCCTTAATAGCAACTTGATAACAGAGTTTTAAAGCCTGGAGAAACATAGGGGGACTTTTCTAGAAAGGGGTCTCCTTTCCATTTAAACAGAGTCAGAAAATGATTGTATGCCTGGGAGTTAAAAGCTGGTATTTAAAGTAACCCTCACAAACTGCTACTTGTCCAATAACCATACTATCCATTTCTCCCTCTTTCCTCTCAGAATCATATATTTTCACTATGGTTCAGATAATCAATCTATAAAGTGGAAGGACTATTAGCAAATTTGGGTACTATCCTCTTTTATATTTCAAACAAAGATATTGTCTCTGTGTTTACTTAATGTATTCACTCTTCATTAGAGGCCAATAGAGACCTTAAAAAAATATTAACTCTATTTGTACATAACAGGTATGTTTGAATTTCCCAAGCTTATGTTTTGCCCTAGGGAGGCAGTTAAAATCAGTTAAAGGCTCCAGGCAGAAAGTATGAAGTAAACAAAATGAAACAAGATAAATGAAAATAGCATTTCAACTTAGAAACAAGGATAGGTCATGAAAATTCTGATTATTTATTCATCCATAGATGTATCAGTTTACATTTATCCTGGCCATGTATACGAGTTCCCATTTTCTCCCATGTTGATTAGCACTGGCTATTATTATTCTTTTTAATCCTAGGCAGAAAGAATGGTTTTGTTCTAATTTGCATTTCTCTGAGTATTAGGGCATTGAGCACCTTTCCACAGGTTTAGTAGTCATTTGTATTTGTTCTCATAGGAAATACCATTAGGCATGGTTATAAACTCATACTTAATCTTAAAAGGACGTAATCAGATAGGTGTAGGATATGGAGTTGGTGTGAGAGAGTGGTTAGGCAGATGAAAGGAGGTGAAGACGGGGTAGGAGTGGTTAGTGAAGCCACCACAGGATGTTAGTTATGGAATCATGGGAGATTTAAAATAAACCAAATGTGTAAGAGTTTGGGGGTGGGGCAGGGGTCACTGGAAGGGAGGTGCTGAAGAGGGGAAATAAACTGAAATGAAACACACCATAAAAGTTGGCTAAAACAGGAAACTCTAAATGGTGTAGAAATAACATTGCAAATGGAAAGAACGGTTTCAGGTGACAGTCTTATTTCATTCTTATATGGTTCAATAGAGTTGGTTCTATTCTCCAACTCTGGTATTAATACTTTGAATTTCATAATCATTCATTCATACAACAAATATTTTACTAAACCACTACTATATACAGAGTACTATTGGTTCAAGGCATTGTACAAAACAGAAATAAACAACTTGATCTGTGCTGTGGAGGTACTTAAAGTTTCTATGGAAAAACAAGACACAGACATGTTAAAAAATTACCTAATAATACAAGACAACACATAAGTACACAGCAAATCAGTGCTATAAATAATAGAGGATTGAGAGGAGTAAGAGAACCCTTGGGCTAGGGTGGTTAGGGAAAATCTGCTACTGTTGAACCTTGAGTGAATGTGTAGATGCAAAAGGGGAGGAGAAAGTGAAATTAAGTTAGGAAAAAGGGAGGCAAAGTCAGGGAAGTAGGAATAGTGAGTCATGTCCTGAATATTGAGACACACTCAGTGAGTAAGAGTAGCCTGGACAGAAAGTAGTGAGAGATAAGACTGAAAGGATGAGGTGAGGCTTGTTCGAGGTGAGCCTTGGAAGACAGGGAAAAGACTCAACTTTATCTTTAAAACTACTGTTTTTCAAAGTGTAGCCTGCAGAAAACTGGGGTGTTGTTAAATTATATATTCTTTGGATTTATATCTGACCTACTTAACCTGAGTATCTAGTGAATGTGGCCCAGCAATCTGCATGGTAAGACAAACCTCCCATCCAGATGCACAGGCAAGTTTGAGAACCATTGCTCTAGGCCAGGGGTCAGAAAACTAAGTGGATAGTAGATAGTGAACACTGTAGGCTTTGCAAACTACTTACAGTCTCTGCTAGACACACAAGCATGCACATATACATGCAATACATATTTTATATTTTTAAAACCTTTAAAAATGGGAAAAAAACTTCTTAATCTCTGACCATTCAAAAAGTAAGCCATGGGTCAAATGCTACCCCTTGTTATAGGCAATAAGGGGACTCTAAAGGTTTTTGAGTAAGGCTGTGTTTTGCAATGGCCAAGTATTTAGAAATTCGGTGACTGTAGTTCTTAAGGTAGTATGTTGGTTTCTTCCAACCCCTCACTCATCTGTTCTTTACTTTCTCTCTGTGTGTTGGAAATCAGGGGTTCCCTACCTCAGAGCTACATCCCCAGCCCCAGCCCTATTTTATTTTTTATTTTGAGACAGGGCTTCACTAAGTTGTTGAGGATGGCCTCCAAATTATGATCCTCCTGCCTTAGCCTCTCAAGTTGCTAGGATTACAGGTGTGTGCCACCATGCATGGCTCTGTTACCTTTACCTTTATGTCACTGGTCTGTGTTTGTAGCATCCGTGCAAGTAACGTTCCCTGGGGAGATTTCCCCCTACCCCCACCACCACCAAATTTCTTCATTCTTTTTTCTGCTTTGACAGAAGAGCTAATCCTAACCTTAGACACAACTTATGTTAGTTATGATTATGTTAGTGTGTCTTGTCTAAAAATATTCCCCGGAAATAGGGAAATAACAATCACTAATGTTGGGGACAGGGGATATACTTAATTAATCATTTAAACCATAAGTATTCTTAGATGAATGGAAATTCTGTGTTACAGACAGGACAACTGTCACTGTAGGTCTATGTTCTAGATAGAAAATACATAGGAGGGTTTAATGAATCTTTTCAGTGGAGTCTTCTAGGAGAAGATTAACAGGTAAGTGTAAAGTAGAAAGAGAGTCTGCTATCGCAAGTTAGGGATGATGACCAGGTTTGTGTAGGACTTCATATTTTAGCAATATAAAGAAAGTTGCAGCTGGGCATTATGGCACATGCCTGTAATGCCATTGGCTCTGGAGGCTGAGGCAGGAGGATTGGGAGTTCAAAGCCAGCCTTAGCAATTTAGCAAAGTGCTAAGCAACTCAGTGAGATCCTGTCTCTAAAAAAAAAAAAAAATACATAAAGGGTTGGGAATATGGCTCAGTGGTTAAATGTCCCTGGGTTCAATCCTGGTACAAAAAAAAATGTGGCAACAGATTTTGGTCACTACACGAGTTGGTAGCCTGTTTGGTAGAGAAAACACAGAATGTCAGTCCTTCATATACCTATTTTATCTTGAGAGAAACACCATTGAGAAGAGACAAAACTGTCAGCTCTAACCACAGATTTGCCTTAGAACTGATGGAAATGGCCTGAGGAAGGTTACTGTGCACTGGAGTAAACACTAGTTAACAGTTCCACTTCTTCCCATTCTCCACTATAAAACTTGGCTACAGGAGGAGGGGGGGAGGAAATGACAGGAGGTGAGCTTAGGCAGCAAAGGAGGGATTGGCATGGGTTAGAGGAATCTATACTACCTACCTTAGAATCCTCAATTAGAATAATTTCAATTGCAACAGTCATTCCTCCTCTTACCAGTTGCCTAGAAGTAGCTTTACTGAACAAAATCTGCTGTCTTAGCAGCAAAGCATCTTTGAAACTGAAGGGCTTACCATCTCCATGGTGCAGATCCAAATCCACATAGAGAATACGGTCAAATTTCCGTCGCAATCGTAATATTCCCAGGACAGCATCATTGAGATAACAAAAACCAGATGCTTCATCTCTGCAAGAAAACAAGTTGCTACAGCCAACAGCCAAAAAGCAATCCAAGGGAGTGTTTACAGCCAAGGATCTAACCCTTGAGATCTAGTCCCTTAAAATTCCCCCTTCTTTGAAGAAAAACAAAAATCCAGCTACAAAGATTATATAGTAAATGGCCCAGAATGATTAGAGAATGAAGTGTTTTGGTAAAGTAAATATTCAGGTTGATTGGTAACATTTTCCATTCAAGGGCCCAGATTTTCAAAGCATTAGAATATTATAACTATCCTGAACAAAACAGAACATTTCTCTGATGATTCAGGAATCACTTCAAAAAATCTGTAGTACCCTGGGCTCATCATGATAAACACTGATTTTCACTTATAGAACTATAAAAACCTAGACTCTAGAAGTGACCGTAAAGACAATCCTGCGGAAGACGATGGAGATTAGATTCTCTGAACTGACTCTATGACATAACCTAGAAGTTGTTTTTTAAAAAAAATTTAAAAATAAGTCTTGGCACTTGTTGCTCATAAAAGCAGAGTGTAGAATGTACAAATGCCTAACCTCTTGGGTAGCATAACATGGTTGCCTTTCTGTAAATGTAATTATTACAATGAAAATGAAGCAGCCTTCTCTAAAGTTTGTTTTGTTTTCTTCACAAAAATTGTCCTCATTGACTTTACTAGTGTTCTTTAACTTTTTTGCTATTGTGTCACGTTATCCTCTTGTCAACATAAACCTGTTCTTTTATTACATTTCCATTAAGCTTT
This sequence comes from Sciurus vulgaris, assembly GCF_902686455.1. Lineage (NCBI taxonomy): Eukaryota > Metazoa > Chordata > Mammalia > Rodentia > Sciuridae > Sciurus > Sciurus vulgaris. Next base: position 77,481,842 of record NC_136471.1, on the reverse strand, counting down.
GATGATTAGACGTAAAAGAACATTCTTTCCCATCAGAATGCATTATAATTTATTTTAAAGTCTCATCCAAAATGCTTCCATTTCTTTTGCTTCCACGAGCACTACAAATATTTACCCATTTTTTCTAAGCTCACCCTGAAGTTTTATTCAAAGAAGAATTCTGAGAGGAACAATATTTAAAATGCATCTTTGTTACTATGAGAAATCTTTCTAGTGCCTACATAATACATACACTTCTTCATGAAATCTCTTTTATTATGACATTTCATATTCTAAACAATGTCCTAGGTCACAGCTGAATCAATGAGACAGGTACAATGGAGAACAGGAAGTTGGTAAAAATATAACTTGACACTGACTATGCTTCATTGAGGAACTCAGCAATAAGCTAGACAAAGAACAGCTTGGTTTTAGGTATGTAACCAGGAAAAAAAAGGAAAGAAAAGAATTTTTCCATCCATGAATTTTCTGTAAATAAGAATTAAATATGTGACTTTGAAAGTTCTTAGATGCCAATGCTATTTTCCAATTGTGGAAAGTTTACATTTTATAAATCTACTGTCTTGGTACATCAAAACAGAGATAATGTATTCTCCTATTGATCATCAATAACTTTGGGTAGATGGGACAGAACACTAAGGGCTAGGTCAAAAGTGAAGGGAGAACAAGGAATACAAATCAGTATTGAAAATAATTCCTTCCCTCAAAGAACCTACAGTTAAGTTAGGGAGAAAATCATAAGTACAGAAAAACAAAAACAAAAGCAAAAAACCCTAACCATTCAAACAAAAAAGCAACCAGAAATAATATGGCATATAAAGGAGGATACAGAGAATTTCTGTAGACAAACTTGGCAAAGTACACTCATGTCTTTGTCAATACTGGGTTTTATTTAGGTCCCATGGTTCTAGAGAGCAATGATGGTCAAGAAGCTCCCCACCTCTCTGTGTTCTGAGGGCTGATAATGGAGGACCAACCACACTGATCTGGTATATTCCAAAGTAAGATCCATCCTTTCTCATGACTCCCATAAGACTCGTGGATAAGCCCTTGTTTACCCTTCTTTATAAACCTCCTGGCCCCCTTCCTTTAAGATGTTCCTAATTAATAAACATTCTTCCTGAATAATGATGATGATGTCTGTAATTCAGGAAGTTCTTTATGAATTTTTTGTGTGAATGTGTAATATTTTCCTATCTGTGGATGGTATTACCAAATTAGATCAGAAAATCTCTTAAAGGAGCTCTATTCTCATTGGATTATATAAATGAATAAGCATTTGGAACCAGGCCTGGGCATGCCTATAATCCCAGTGACTTGGGAGGCTGAGGCAGGAGGATCTCAAGTTCAAGTCCAGTGTCAGCAACTTAGCAAGGTCCTTAGCAATTAGTGAGACACTGTTACAAAAAAGAAAAAAAAAGTGCTTGGGATGTAGCTCAGTGCCCCTGGGTTCAATCCCCAGTATGACATAAGGAAAGAAAGAAACATTTAAATGAAGAGAAATTGCCAAAATTCCCACCAAATAAGGAAATCGAACCTTCAAGACTTTCAAACCACTTAAGAGAGTATTCCTATAAAAACAAACTCAAATGTGTTAACAATTCAGGTTCACATAATTTAGATCAATTTTTGGCAAATAGGACTGATTTAGTAATTTTAGTTTACTAAAACTAGCTATGTCTTTTCTGACTTATCAGTGTTAGGTAAAATGAGCAGTTAGATTTTTATTCTACTTAGATATATTCTTCCTAAATGTGAACAGGTTTATTGATTGAATGAGTTAATGTTACTTCTACTTCATGTTCAAGTTTATGAATAATATAAATTTGTTTATCCAAGTTGAGTCATTCTGATGACGAACTTTATTTCAACAGTAATTATGTTTTGTAGTTGATCAGCTTGAAGATAATTTACAAGATCTTTATGTAACTGAAAACTTTGAACTGATACTAAATTAAATTAATTAATGGATAGTTATTAGATACCTAGACCATATCTAAGTAAAAGAATGCTGAGGGCTGGGGTTGTTGCCTAGCACGTGTGAGGCACTGGGTTCGATCCTCAGCACCACATAAAAATAAGGAAATAAATAAAATAAAGGTATTGTGCCCATCTACAAATAAAAAGAAAACCTTAAAAAAAGAACTTCAGTGCTTACTTTGGTAGCACATATACCAAAAAGAACTCCAGTATCAAATATACTGATGAAAAACTAGAGTTTTGTTCTCTGTTAAAATGACAAAGGTTTTTGGATTATTGGTCTGTTCTTAATGACAGGTTAGAAAGGGTATGCTTTACCTTCCAAATAATCTTCTTAGATAACAAAGATTCTGTTTTTCCCCAAGGTAATCTTCCATGATTTACTACTTTCCCCTCCCCCCGAAGTGCTGGGGATGAAACCTGGGCCTCACACATGCTAGGCAAGTGCTCTACCACTAAGCAACACTCCCAGCCCTCTTCTGTGGTGTTTGTTGACTTTAGTATGTCCTTGACTATCTTAGAAAGCAAAGTCTTCTCACTGAGAAAGGAGCTAAGGTTTTTTTACAATCATTTTACTTCCTGTGTTTATCTTTAAAATCTTTTATTGTCACTTTGGTAAAACAGTGAGCCAAGTATTGCTTTTCAATAACCCATCATCCTATCTTAAGTCCCAGAGGGCCCATGGAAAAATCACAAAGGATTTGTTTTTTCACCTTGTAAAAAGAGCTGTGCTAGCAATCATTAGTTTTGTTTGATATGCCACTATTGAGGAGTTGCATGGCAAGAGCTGTCAAATCAGAAGAGATGCATTGCCTTCCCTAGGTTAACTTTGTAAAATATTACTAAGAAAAGAATTTCAGAAATTGTATGTTGTGTGGGAAGTTCCACAGATTTATCCATGTCCTCACTGGCTGCGACATGTTTCTATTTGTCAGAGTCCAACGTGCTGCTTTGTTAAATATTAGACAACTGTGGTAGAGTAACCCTCCCTTATCTGTGGGGGATACATTCCAAGATCCCTAGTGGATGCCTGAAACTGCTGATAGTACCAAATCCTATATATTCTTTGCTTTTTCCTATGCATACATACCTATGATAAAATTTCATTTATACATTAGGCACAGTAAGAGATTAACAACAAAAACTAATAGTAAAATAGAATAGTTATAAAAATATACTGTAACAAAAATTCTGTGAATTTGGTCTTTCTCAAAACACCTGAATGTACTGTTAATGACCACAGCTGGTCACAGATTACTGAAATTGGGAAAAGTGAAACCATGGATAAGGGGGAATAGTGTTTCCAGTCATAATTTCAGTTTTAAAAAAGAAACTGTTAATTTGATTTCAGGTTGGATTACTTAGTTTGAATCTAGAATCTTCCTACTCATTAATTTTTAATTGGGGATTTGCACCATTTACCTATGAAATTTTATTAATATGCAAATATTTAAGACCTATTACAGATTACTGAATCTCTTTACTTACTATTCTTGATATACTCTGGAATATTCCAACTATATACTTGGTATATTCGTGGTATATTATGTCAGGATTATTATATGTTATATCTGAGTCTTTTTCTCCATAAAGATTCTGTTCATACATTTTAATAAATTAGATATAATACCCTCTATTCTTTTAAAATAGGGTTAATCATTATGTTTACAGAAATTTCGTCTCAAAAATTTTTTGGATTGGCTTTTATCTTATTTTGCATGCCACAAAACAACTGCATTTCCTTGTCAGTTGCACTGTGATTCACGTAATAAATTCTCATCTGATTTTTCCCTTTGGAAAATGATCAGTAATAAGGTAACCACAGCTATTGTAAGTCTTTTGTCACTTAGATTGCTTTTTTATGTTTTACTCATGTTCTTCCCTGAAAGCTTCTGCAATCAGCCACAAGCTAGAGGGCTTCACCTTCAACAAAGGACTTTCTGAGAGCCCCATAGAAAAGGACTGTGCCAGGTACTTTTGTGTATAGACTTCTGATGGGATAGTTTAAACAACTTTGAGGCCACATTAGTGAAGTGAGTCAGGATTTCAAAAACTCTAGTTTTGAAGCAGATGGGTTAATAAGACTACTAACCCAAGGTCGAGTGGTACAAAAACTAATTACATAGATCTGAAAGAATGGAGGAGGGATGATTGGGTATTCTTTGGAATATTGTTGATGCTTTAATATTCCATTTTCTGCACATGTGTAAGGAACTCATTTCTCGTATGCTATCTACAACTCTTAACTATTTAGTAGACCATGCTTCTGTAAACAGAAATTAAACATTTTTAAATGGAAATGTCTTATTCCCTCTGCCCCACTTTCCAGGATTTGGAAACTCTCATTGAGTATTCTCATTTTCTTTTGTTTGTGGTGCTCGGGATTGATCCAAAAGCCTCGTGCATGCTAAGCACACATTCTACCACTAAGCTACATTCCCAGTCCAAGTATTCTTATTTCCATAGCAATATAATTATCTGCAGAGGTTCAATAAAAATCTGTCTTCCTTGTTACCAGGACATGATTTAAAACATTGGTATGTAACCAAGGCCTTGCCTGGAATGCCACTCTTGTGAATGATGCTCACTGAGTCAGGTATGATCTGACACTTTCAAGGAACTAAGGTTCACTTTATAAAGCCAGTGCATACAATGCCTTCTTGGAAAAACTATCCTGGTACCTGGCTTATAGGGTTCCCAGCCTTTCAAGTGAGTAAGGAAGGTTATTTCCTGGCACAATAAGCTTAGGTTATTTTGGGGATCTCCAGAAAAGAGCAATTATCCCGAATTTCTAGAGACTCTCAGTAAAATCTTCTTAGCTTGGTTTCTTAGCCTTAATAGGTTTTGATTTTTATTTTTTACTATTTTCTATTGAGGTAAAATTCATGCAGTATAAAATAAGATATTATAAAGATATAAATATTTTTAAAGACTAGAATTCAGTGGCATTTACTTCACTCACAATACTGTGCTACCCTGAACCTTATCACCTCAAAAGAAAACCCTGTGCTCATTAAGCAGTCACTCCTAATTCCTCCCTTCCCCCAGAACCTGCCAACCACAAATCTGCATTTTTATCTCTATGGGTTTACCTATTTTGAATATTTCCTATAAATTAAATCATACAATATGTGAACTTTTGTGTCTGGCTTCTTGTACTTCTTTTTGAGGTTCATCTATGTTGTAGCATGTGTCAGGAATCCATTCCTTTTTGCAGCAGAATAATATTGCATTTTCTGTATGTATCTATACACACATTTCACATTTCTATAGCATCTGTGTTGTTTTTACCTTCTGGCTATTGTGAACAGTCCTGCTGTGAACATTGGTGTACATGTATTTGTTTGAACACCTGTATATAATTCTTTTGGGTATGTATTCTTAGGAGTGGAATTGCTAGGTCATAGGGTAATTCTATGTTTGACTTTTTAGGAATGACCAAACTGTTTTTCATAGCAATTTCACCATCTTATGTTCCCTCCAGCAATGTATACAAGTTCCAATTTCTCCACGTGTTCACCAATAAAATTGTTATTTTCCAGAGTTTCTCCTCCCCGTCTGGTGATGATGGTTAATTCTACACATCTGAGTATGTATGAAGTGATATCTCACTGTGGCTTTAATTTGTATTTCTCTGATGGTTAAGGATGTCAAACAAACATTATTTCATCTGGATATTGTGGTGCATGTCTGTCATTCCAGTAGCTCAGGAGACTGAGGCAGGAGGATCACGAGTTCAAAGCCAGCCTCAGAAACTTAGCAAGACCCTGTCCCAGAATAAGAAATAAAAAGGGCTGGGAATGCAGTTCAGTAGTTGGCACCCGTGGGTTCAATCCCTGATACAAAAAAAAAAAAAAAAAAAGAAGCATTATTTCATGTACTTGTTGACCATTTGTATTTCTTTGCTCATTTTAAAACTTGGGTCATTTGTGTCATTGTTGTTGAATACCAAGACTTTATGTATTCTGGATACCAGATCTTTATCAGATATATAATTTGCAAACATTTTCTCATTTTGTAGATTGTCTTTTCAGGTTTTTGATAAATATTCTTTGGTACAAAAAAGTTTCTAATTTTGATGAACTCAAATTTATTATTTTTTATTTTATTATTTGTAAGACTAGCTTTTATTTTGAGTTCAAAAAGAAGCTTTATATCTTTCCTTACCACAGTGAGTCTCACCATCATGTACATCCACAAGCAAGTAATTTAAAAAATAATTATGTGTAAAGGGCAGAAAGATCAGTAGAGGGAAGGGAGCAGAACTTGGGGGGGAGGGGAGGGGAGGAGAGGTACTGGGGACTGAATTGGAGCAAATTATATTCCATGCTTGTATAATTATGTCAAAATGGTTTCTACTGTCATGTATAACTAAGAGAACTAATTAAAAAGAATAATCTTTCTGAACTGGGGGCATAGCTCAGTGGCAGAGGGCTTGCCTACCATGTGCAAGACTCTGAGTCCAATTCCTAGCATGGAAAATAAAAGAATAATCTTTCTTTGAGATTATCTTTGGTCAAACAATGGTGACTGTAGGGAGAAATTTTGTGTTTCAACAGAAAACACTGCCTTGTGTATAGTGCACCATTCCAGGTTATCAGAATCTACCACTGTTCACTCTCTTTAAGTTATTTTGTACCTCTTTATAAATCACAGGTTACTGATGGGTATTCAAATTTCATCTTGTCTGGAAGAGATATAACTGTCTTCCTTCCTTTCTGTGGAAAGACCAGTATTGGTACCTACATGTAAATCAAACTTGATCCTGTTACTTTGCCCAAGTTGTCATTCCTTACCAAATTTTAATTCTTCTAGCTATTTTCAATATCTGGCTAATAATATCCTCCAATCTAACATTTCCTATTTTGATTTTACCACCTGACTTGACGTCATGGAAAACTAAATTCTGACTGCCTAAATCCCTATCATGCACCTTGCCCTCCCTCTTCTTCAGGATCTCGGGTAGACCTGAGAGCTTAAGCCTAACAATTTGATGTAAACCTAGATAAACACAGTGCTGCAACAGATCATGCATGACTGGAATGCTCCCTGACCTCGCTGTTGCTTAGACCACTATGGAAGTCCAAAGAAATTCTCAGGTCATGCACGCACAATCTTGTTTGAGATGTAACCAAAACTGGGGACAAACAACATGTCCTAGAGCACCCGCATCCTAGCTCCATGAGAAGAATTACGAAATGTTAATGTTTTCTTCCACTCATGTCTTGGACTACACTGGACTGGTTATTTTCAAGGTTCAATTCTTAGCTTGGTTCTTTACTATAATATAACCTTTAACTGATTAATTAAACAGTACTTAGGATTCCACCAAGGGGTACTCTACCACTGAGCTACATCCCCAGGCTTTTTATTTTTTATTTTGAGAGGAGATCTTCCTAAGTTGTTGAGGCTGGCCTCAAGCATGTGATCCTTCTGCCTCAGCCTCCAAAGTAGCTGGGATTACAGGTGTGCACCATAATGCCCAGCTAACATTTATTTTATTTTGGTGCTGGGGAATTTGAACCTAGAGCCTCATGGATGCCAGACAAGCACTTTACCATTGAGTCACATCCCCAGCTCCCCAGCTAATATTTTATATTAGTATTTCTTTTGTTCATTTTAGTTATTCCTCTTTTGAGATGCCCAATCTTTAGGACAACTGACCTTTGTCACCAACTCTGAAAAGACTGGTTTTACAGGAATGACCCCAAGAGTCCTCAAGAGACTATTTCTTATACCCCTGCTTTGCCTCATTCAGGAGGTTTATGTACACCTCTGAGTTGCTCAGAAATGAATGATATATATTTTCTGTATCAGAGGCACTTAACCACTGAGCCACATCCCCAATCCTTTTTTAATTTTTGTATTTAGAGACTTGCTTGGGGGGGGGATATGTAGAGTGCTTCCTCGCGAGAACAAGGCCCTGTGTTCAATCCCCAGTACTACCAAAAAGAAAGAGAGAGAGAGAGAGAGAGAGAGAGAGAGAGAGAGAGAGAGAGAGAGACACTGAGACTTACTTAGGGTCTTACTACGTTGCTGAGACTGGCTTTGAACTTATGATCCTGCTGCCTCAGCCTCTAGAACGGCTGGGATTACAGGCATGCACTACTATGCCTAGGTATGATATTCCTTTTAAACAAATGGGAGAAATGGCAATATTGAAGTTTATCTGAGCCCTGAGCATTCTAGAAAGCAGTGTTGGTTAAGAGATCCTGCCCACCTTTTCCAGGAAAAGGCTAATCCCAAGGGTCTATCTTACCCTGGCACATTATCCCAAGGTAAAACTCATGTCCGTTCTTCCTCATGACACTCATAAGATTCACAGATGGCTCCCTTATTTACCTGCCTCTATAACAACCCAGGACCCATTACTTTTCTTTGAGATGGTCCTCATTAGTGAATGTTCTCTCTATTACAATAGCCAAATGAAATAATTTCCTTAATTGTCTGGTGCATCTTGTCTTTCACATCATCAACACAAATATGTTCAAGGGAGAGATCGAGTTCAACAAACTTATTTCTGAAAACTTTGGGGAATGAGTATGTAGCTTTGTGGCCAGGTAATTGCTTTTTCAGTTTGTTTGTTTACCAGATATGTCTAGTTTCTTAAATACCCTGGTGAACTGTGAATCACAAAGTCAATCCTGAAGAAAAAGCATAGGGCTCAGCCGATTGCACTTGCTTATGTGCATTTGCTGTTTTTATGTCCATTAAAGGTCAGGGACTCTTGTGTAGTGACATGAAGACATATATGTAAAACATCAAATGGCTACCTCTCACAGACAGACCACCTGCCCACACTGTTCAATAGCTTAATCATCACTGGCAAAGACTTTGCAACAATTTTCTTTTAAATTTTCTGTCCTGGTATCTACTGATGCACAGTTAGGTTATTCTCAATATTGAGCTTTTACAAATTTTCAGTGCTGGATAATTGCATATAACTTTCTTCGAGTGTATACAAATATATGCAAAAGATGTATTAGTAGGTGTGCAAACTCTGGGTCAAAGAATTTCATTTATAATTTAAATACAATTGCCAAATTGCATTCCATGGGGTCTGTGACAATGTACACACTGTGTTATCAAATTTTCATATTTGTAACAATCAAATAAAAAGTAAAATGGAAAAAAAAAGTTGGCATTATAGATTTCCAGGTATGTTTTCCCATTTGGACCTTTCTAAGAGTAGTTCAGTTATCTATTTGCAATTCTAGCATTAACATAACCCTTATAATTCTTTACTTTCATTACAGCTATTGTGGAACCAGCTGGTAGTACAGTTTGGCTTTCCTCTATTGTTGGCATATAATAAAAATAATAGCCAATGTTTATTGAGTGATTATCCTGTGCCAGGAACTACTTAAGTGCTTTCAATGTTGTTAACTCAATTTTCACAACACTCTGGGAGATAGGTACTATTCTTATTTCCATTTTACAAATAAGGAAATGGAAGCACAGAGAAATTAAGTAACTTGTCCAAGGTCACACAGCTAGGAAGTAACTGAACTCGAATTTGTATGTTTTTTGGTGGTACATACTGGGGATTGAATCTAAGGCCTCATACATGATAGGCAATGTTCTACCCCTGAGCTACACCCTCAACCATTCTTAATTATTTTATTTTTAGATAGGGTCTCACTAAGTTGCCCAGGCTGGTTTCAAACTTTTCACCTTCTTCCCTTTGCCTCCCGAGTAGCTGGTATTATGGGTACATTCCACTATGTCTAGCTTTTGAATTTTTAAAAACCACTTTATTAAGGTATGACTGACATACAAGAAGCTGTACTGTATAATATTTCATGTATACAACTTGATGATTTTTGAGCTAAGTATACCTGTGAAACCATCACCACAATCTATGCCATAAACCTATCCAACACTTCCAAAAGTTTCCTCCTGTCCTCCTATTTATTTATTTATTATTAATGATAAGAACACTTACATAAGGTTTACCATCTATCAAAAAAATTTAAGTATACAGGGCTGGAGTCGTGGCTCAGTGGTGGAGCGCTTGCCTGGCATGTGTGAGGCCCTGGGTTCGATCCTTAGCACCACATGTAGATAAATAAATAAAATAAAGGATCCAATGACAACTAAAAAGTATTTTTAAAAAATTTTAAGTATACAATATGGTCTTGCTAATTATAGGCACTATGCTGTACAGTAGATCTCTAAATGTCCATCAGTGGATAAATGGATAAGAAAATGTGGTATAAAAATAGAATGAATACTGGGCAGGGTGGTGCGTGCCTATAGTCCCAGAGGCTTGGGAAGCTGAGGCAGGAGGATTACAAGTTCAAAGCCAGCCTCAGCAAGTTAGCAAGGCCCTAAACAATTTATCAAGATCCTGTCTCGAAATAAAATATAAAACCAGCTGGGGATGTGACTTCATCATTAAGCCCCTCTGGGTTCAATTCCTGGTATCCCCCCTCCCAAATAGAATGGAGTATTATTCAGATTTCAAAAAGGATATCCAATTATTTGTGACAACGTAGATTAACCTGGAGGACATAATTCTCAGTGAAATAAGCCAGACACAGAAGGACACAGACTACATGATACCACCGATAAGAAGAAGAATGGAAATGATCAAACTCTTAGAAGCAGAGTAGAATGATGGTTGCCAGGAATTAGGGGGAAGGGGATGGGATGGCGAGACATTTGAATTTGCATTTAAACAGTATGATGCTTCAGTCCGCAAGTTCCATCACCATGCCAAATAGTTTTGGTATCACTCTATCTACATCTATTTTTTCTCTTCCTTTTAATTTCTTCCACTTCTTCATGTCTATCCCACATTTTCCATTTAATTTTGTAATATTAGGAAATGAGTCTATTTTCTTGGTTTTCACTTGTCTTTCCACATTTACAACTTTACTACTTTTTCTGTTTGCCTCTGTCCACATTGCCATTGGCCAAATGTTTGGATTTAAGAGCTTTCTTGTTACAAAAATGGCCAACCATGGGTCCTTTTAGTAGTATCTTTTATATCTCCAGATTTCTCCTATAATAACCCACCTAATTGTAATCATCTCAACTTTCAGGTTATTTGGATTTGAGATAAATGAATTTTAAAAATTCCCCCCAAAGGCAAGTAAATGACCCAGGGCCAAATTTGCATAAGCTGACTTTGCAGTGGTCCTTTCCTCTATAAACCAAATTTAGCAACTGACCTAGCATCTTTTTAGAATTTATACAGGAGTATGTGTAAAAAGATGATTAGGTCAAGAAGGCCCTACTTGTTAATAGAAACAAATTCATTAACTGTGTGACAAAACTGCTGAAAATGTTACCCAGGAAATAAAATAAATGTGACAGCAGCATAATTCTCTGCAATTCTCACCCTTTCTACACCATTTGGCATGATAAGCAGTCACTATTGAAGACAAATGAAAGCTTGGGAGAGTAGAAACAAGGTAATATGTGCGTTAAAATGAATCAAGAAAACTGACTCTGAATCCATTATGGTGAGAAGTGCCAGAAGGCCCTTTTTAGAATGGGGCCATATTTCCCTTTGGATAATTATACCATCCAATGTAAATGGATAGAAAAAGTGTAAACAGTTCTATTTACCACCAAGAATCTTAGACAGTTCATAAGCGGAATTTAACATTTGTACTGCAGAAGAGTCAAAGCGGTGAAAGGGTCCATGAAAATTGCTGTGAGGTTAATTCAGTGAGGGAATGAAATGAGTAGACAGGTCATGATGAACTAAATTCACTGGTTGTTTCCTTTGGACGTGCAAGGTCTCATTTTTCTGGCTCTATGCTTCTTTTGCACATTTTTCTCGGATGACATAGATAGAATTTTCCTGCTCTAAAATATGTTTTTATTCTGTGAAATGTAGGTTAGCAAATCAAAGTCTTTACTTGGCTAGTGAAATTTTCTTTCATGTACTCTGGTTTTAGTGAAAGGAGCAAATAAGAAGAAACCAAACAGGTTTCCAAAAGCAGTTTCCCGGGGCATACCTCAGGTTCAGCCAGATTTTGTCAATATCTTCTACCTCCAATAACCTTATCCAGTAAATCTAGGGAGCAGAATTGGGTAACTCTCAGTGAGAGCAGCAAGATACAATCAGGTCCTGTCGACTATGCTTACTAAGACAGTAATGTATAGGTGCATTTTAAAAAGAGGTCAGAGAACATGGATAAAATAAAACAACATCAAAAACAACAACCAAAAACCCTCCAAAACTGACCAATCAACCAACCAACCAAACAAACAAAAGTCTGACTAGGAACTGTTCATTAAGCCAGGAAATTCAATTAACCAAAACACCCCATTCCCTGGACATTCTGGTTTAATTGAAATATCACTTTTTATTTTAAACTCCCATTTAAGGAACTCAAAATACCTCAACGGTTTAGACATCAATACTGGGTAGAGGAATTAAATGTACTCTCTTCCTCCACAAGAAAAATAACATTTTAGGTATCATTGATGGAAATCGTGCCTGCTCGACCTTTCTAGTTAGAGAAAACACAAAAACTCTGGCAAAGCAGCTGTCCTAGGCTTAATACATATGTATTCGTATTTCTGCACCTGGTCCTGGCACACAGGACGAGTGTCTCAAGAGCCAAAGACTTTATGTGCTTCCATCCTCAACCTACGTAAGAGACCCCAGTAAATTGGCTAGAGTTTATATTAGGTGTGGATAGGAGGAAATGCCATTGTGTTCAGTTAACTAATCATAACCTCTGTCAAGTCAGGAGAGAGAAAAAGTGCTGCTAGCTTTAAAAATGCAGGGAATGTTTTCAGACTTTCTGGCTTCAGTTGATGCAAATTTAGGGTAATTTTTGACATATAAGAATAACACGTGGAGCCTTCTCAAATATCCCTTTGGCCAGAGGATTATGTGCTCCTCCAGTTTGACCACATATCACTGAAGTTGTTCAAAACTTGGATTAAAAGCATCAAGGGTGCACATCTGTAATCCCAGCTACTCTGGAGACTGAGGCAGGAGGATCACCAATTCGAGGCCAACCTTGTCAAGTTAGTGAGACCCTATCTCAAAATAAAAACATGAGCTGGGGATGTAGCTCAATGGTAGAGTACCCCTGGGTTCAATCCTCAGTACCTCGCATGCATGTGCTTGTGTGTACATGCACACATCCATCTAGGGTCTTGTTATTGTTGTATGTACATTAATTATAATACTAGGTATACAGAGTACACTTTGAATATTCCTTATCCAAAATGCTTAGAACAAGAATTGTTTCAGATTTCAGAGTTTTTCAGATTAGAGATATCTGCATAGACTTTATCAGTTGAACATTCCTAATGTGAAAATCCAAAATGGCCTCACATCTGAAACTTTTTGAACATTTCTTTCAAGAATATTTCTGCAACCAACTAGCTAAATTTTGAAAGATTATTCATAATAATATTATGCATATATTCAACTCAACATCTTTCACTTATAGCAAAATGATTACTTCTCCTTCATAGAAAAGGAAATTTCATGAGTTACCTCTGTCATACCAAAGGTAGAAAGTCAAGGGGCTTTGCCTGGTACTGAGACCTGGTGGAATAAGGCTTAAAACCTTTTTGGCCACTGCTAGAGACTGAGCCCTAAAATATGCTACCACTAGACTCCAATAGTACTGTGACCTTCTCATGATGCTTATAAGGGGACACTATGAAATCAACCTGCAGGTAAGTACTGAGGACTCATTCCATGCTCTGCCTTTGTGTTAGGAGCTATGTACAACACAGTATGTCCAGGATTCTGCCCTTGAGGCATTTACAGTTGAGTTGAGTCCAGCCGAAAGATAAGACCAATATACATTTTTTAAATGCAAAAGATGCACATGAGTTAAGTGTTCAATTATATGATATACATTATACTTGTCTTAGCCTTCCACCAACTAGTCCTAACCTGGAAACTCTCTTCGAAGAGTCTCAGAGAACTTGCAATCTCATGTAGTCTCATTAACTCCACGTGAAGGAGGGGAACAAAAGGCTGTCCCACTTTCACAATTGAAAAACAAAAATGACTTATGTCCCAGGGTTCTTAAGGGATTGGCTGAATGCTGCAGAGCCTTCAGCAGCCCTATACTCTTCCCACTATCCCTTTCCAATTACACATTTACACTGTTTATTAGAACTTCCTAAAGCACGACTCTAGCAGTATCACTGCCCTGCTTAAAAGCCCCGCCCCCCAGTGGGTTCTTTAGCACAATATACAAGGCCCTTCATAATTTTGCCTCTGCCTACTTCTCAGAAAGGCCTCTTATCTCACTATTTATTGCAAATACCCAAAGCTTAACCATACCATATTTTTCTCTGAATCCTAAACATTACAGGATGCCTCTGGGTCTTTGTACATACATACTCTTGGACCTACAGAATGACTTCCATCCCTTCTCACAACCTCCCACCCATCCTTTAAAACTCAGCTATGAAGACATCCCTGAAGTTCCACATTCCTTTCCCAGGCACAGAAAATTGATCTCTTCCCTTGTTTGTGTTGTTCCAGCAGTTTATTCAAACCTCCACCGCAGCATTCCTCAAATTGACTTTTGGGGATTACTTCCTGTACCCGTCTTCTTCACGGGACTCTAAGTTGTTTGGGAAGAAGGACTGTATCTTATTCATCTTTATACCTTCAGTATCTAGCACAGTGCTTGGGTACATGTTAGACTCTGCAAACAAATTTAATTAAAAAAAAAAACACAGGAATGATGAAATGTCGTAAGAGAAAAGAATTGTATTATTCCTTGAATAAAAGAGAAAAAGGGCTTTCAGTTATTTACATACAAACTTGATAAACTAGAAAAATGCAGGAACAGATTATTAAAAATGGACAGGTCAGTATTGAAAATCAGAAAAATTTAAGGGGCCATGGCTCATTGCCCAACTGTCCTGTCACAAATAGGAAAACGTAGCATGGATTTATATAAAGGCTGGTCTTGGATCTAGAGCCATGCCATGAACCTTTTAAAAAATGTGACAAAATAGGAAGGTTTCCATTAAATATGTCCAAAAACAAAGTTATATGTGGCAGTGCTGTTTGGTAGACACACTGAAAATTGAAATGACTTGAAGAACTGGCAAAGTGGGTGACTATTACTCTAGTGAAATTTAGTATTCAAACACAGAAGGTAATTCACTGACGTGAAACAACTCAGGAGGGTGGACAATATGATGTAAGGCCATATTTGAAGGGGTTATGAGTACCATAGCATAGAAATAGACCGCTGGACACTGCACAGACTGTCTTGATGTGGAGTGTGTGTATATATATATGTGAAATAAACAGCTTCTTCAACTTATGGTTACTGCCTGCAGCTGATGGACAGGCTTTAAATGCGGAAGGAACTGTTTATTGGTACATTTGTCTTTGTAGTGACAGGCACAGGCATGAATGGTGATTGCTGTCAGTAGTTTCATCTTTAAATGTCGAAGATGGAGATACAAAAAGAGCAAGAAGGAAGATTAAGAGAGCAAATGTCTGTTCACTGAGCATGTTCAGGCACAGGTGAGAGCAGTAGTTTTCAAACTACTTTTCATAAGCAGTAGAATATTTTTTAATATAAAATTTTCTGTGGAATCCCAATACATAAAACAAGCAAAATCAGCTCTGCTCTGGTTAATGTAAGGGGGAAAAATGAGTAGAAAGTGGACATTTGGGGGGTCCAGAAACCTATATATTTAGCTACTCCTTTAATCCTGTAGTTGTAAGGCAATTTCAAGGAACTCCTGAGATATGTGCTATGGGAATGGTTCTGTATGGGGACAGGTTACAATAGGTGACTCTGAGTTATTTTTGACTCTGAGGTCTACAATATCGTAATCTTCTCTCTGATCAGACCAGCCAAAAATCAGAATTGTATTCCACACAGAAGAGCTCAGGAGAGCCCAAATAACTTGTGGGCTCGAGTTATAATCTCTTTTTCTTATTTTTCCATCACAGTTACTTTAGTGTATTTATTTTTATTTTTTTTAATTGTATCTCACTTTTACTAAGGCATATTTTACAGTTAAAATTTATACACATTTAGGGTTTGCAATTTGGTATTTGAAATACATACAGATTGTGACATAATCACCACAATTAGGTTAATTAACATATCCATTGCCTCAGGCTGTTGCCACTTTTTTGTGGGATGATACCATTTAGGATCTACTCTCAATAAATTTCAAGTATACAATAAAGTATTGTTAATTATAGTCACAGTGTTATACAATTTGATCAGAACATATTCATCTTGCATAAACTGAAACTTTGTATTCCTTGACCAGCATCTCCACTTTTCTTCTTTCCTTAACCCCTGGCAACCACCTCTCTACTCTCTGTTTTTGTGAGTTTACCTTTTTATAGATGCCACATGTGAGATCAAGAGGTATTTGTCTTTCTGTGCTTGTCTTGTTTCACTTACCATAATGTCCTCGTGACTTCACATGTGATGTTACAAATGGCAGGATTTCATTTTTAGAGGTCAAATAGTATTTAATTACACATATATAGGCATTCAATATTCAATATACATTTTCAATTGCAATTGATTCAGAGAGCAAATACCTCATATATATATGCTATCTATCTATCTATATCTCACATATATATATGTCACATTTGAGAAATAATCATGAAGGCAAATTGGACTAAGTGAGCAGCAGAGTCCAGGTGCCAAAAGAGGCTTCTTCCTTCCTTCCTTCTTTCCTTCCTTCCTTCCTCAACAGGAGATTTTGTATTGAGTACTCACTCTGTTCTATACTCTGGGAATCAAAATGAATGAGACAGGACAAAAATACCTTCCTCTCAAGGATCTCACGGAGTGGCTGTCTCTCCCTTCAGAGATTGGTCCACATTCTCCCTTACATATGCATTCCTTGCTTTACCCCCAAAGCTTCTCACTTTCAAGATGACCAGCTTTCTCCTTTGCAATCTCAAGATGGTCATCATTCTCCCTTGAAAGTGTATTCTTATTTTACCATTCAAAATGTCTCTTCCCTGAGATAGCCCATATCTCCCTTGAATGTGTATCTGCTTTCTGAAGTAAATCTGTGTATCTAAAAAAGAAAGAAAGAAGTATCTAACAGCGTACATGGGAAATGTGGAGCAGATGATACATAGGTAAACAAACAAGAAAATGGCATATTGTGACAAGCAATATTATAAAAATAACATATAATAATGTGATGGAGAGTAATGGGGGTATGCAGGGGCTTAGATATGTTGGTCAGGGAAAGTTATGAGGAGCTAGTGTTCAAACAGAGACCTGCAAAGTGAAAAGAACCCTGTGCTGAGATGGAGAAGTCTCCCAGTTAGAAGGACTAGCACTGCAAAGGCTCTGGGGTAGGAAGGAACTTCCCTGACCCATTAAAGAAGCTAAAGAAGGCTAGTGAGACTAGATCACTGGAAATGAAGACAAGTAGTATGGAACAAGAAGTCTCATGGGCCAAATCACCAGAGCTTGGAGACCACACAAGGGGTTTGGATGCTGGTGAGATAGGAAGCCTTTGGAGGATTTTGATCAGAGGAGGTATAGGCTCTGAGGTAAAATACCTCCTACTGTACAAAGGTGTACCTTATAAGTGATCATTAGCACAAGGCAGAATGGGCTTAAGTATATCAGGAGGAATTTGGTAAGATAGAGGGGATTTGGGAGACCGAAGAATTGTGCCAGGAAAGGTTGAAAAGTTTTATTGAATAGCATAAAGCTAAATAAGTAGCCAGAAAGAGGATTTCTTTAGCTTTCTGGAAGCTGTCAGCTTTGACAATTTACCCTTGGTGTCACAGTCACTGTGAGAGCTAAAGCTCATATTTAAGTCTCCTGACTCTCAATGTTCTTTTCACTGAATTAATTGCTTCTAATTGCTCACAGAAAAGCAGCAGAAAAATGGCAAAAAGCAGAAAAAGATCATTTCTTTTCTTAAGAGTTGTTCAGAATTCAATTTTTCTCTGTAAAACTCTATCAGAGTACTTATGAGTCTGTTTACTATGGTAAGCTACTTTCACCAATTCCCTTTTGCTAACCAAACTTCAAATTCCAACCTTAAAATCTGACCATGAATTTTCTCTGCTTCCAAAACTAGGATGGTCAAGGAAGACTGGGAAAAAAGATACAACTGTGGACCTATACAATCAAATATTTGTGGTTCCTCTCACAGGTGGGCCTTCAAGGATGCTCAGTAATTCTTTGACTTCCCTTTTTGCTTCCTTACACTGGATATCACAAACTTACTAAGATCCAAAACCCATTTGCCAAAATTCACTCACAATTAGAATAAAACCCAAAGTCTGACCATAGTCTACAAGGCCTTGCATCATGTGTTCCCCAGCAACTTTCTCTTTCTTTCTCTGTCTCTGTCTCTGATTCTAGGGACTGAACTCTGAGGTGCTTCATCAATGAGCTACATTCCCAGTCCTTCTATTTTTTATTTTTAGGTAGGGTCTCACTAAATTGCTGAGGTTGGCCTCAAGATGTGATACTCCTGTCTCAGCCTCTTGAGTCACTGGGATTACATGTATGTGCCACCAGTCTGGTCCCCCAGCAACTTCTCTATATGCTTGTACAACTGTCCGTATTACTCACTTTGATCCAGTTGCACTGGCCACAGAAATATCAAATGAATAATGACATGCATCTGCAGTTGTATGTTGGCTTTTGAGGAACTCCCAAACTCTTTTCCAAAGTGGCTGCACCATTTTAGAGTCCCACCAGCAATGCATGAAATTTCCAATTTCTCCATGTTCTCAGCTACATTTGTTATTGTGTGTTTTTTTGAATCTAGTCATCCTAGTGGATGTGAAGTGGGATCTCACTGTGGTTTTAATTTGCATTTCTCTAATGACTAATGATGTTGAGAATATTTTCAAGTGCTTACTGGGCATTTATGTATTTTCTTTGGATAAACATCTATTTCAACCCTTGCCCATATTTTAATTGAGTTTTTTTTTTTGTCTTTTTATCATTGAATTTTAAGAATTCTTTACATATCCTGGATATATGTGTATTATCATATGTATGATTTGCAAATATTTTCTCTCATTTTATTGGTTGTCACTTTACTTTCATGTTTTATGATTCTGGGGATTGAACCCAAGGCTTTGCACATGCTAGGCAAATAGTTTACTACTGGGCTATCCCCCAGCCCTTCACTTTCTTGATGGTGTTCTTCAAAGTTCAAAAGTATTTAATTTGATGAAATCTAATTTTTTTCTTTTGTGCTTTTGGTGATGGATCTAAGAAGGTTTTGCCTAATCCAAGGTATGTTCCTTCTAAGAGTTTCATAGTTTTAGTTCTGCTATTTAGGTCTATGATTCATTTGGAGTTCATTGTTATGTATGGTGTGAGACAGGGGTGTAGCTTTATTCTTTTGTGTGTAGATCCAGTTGTCCTAGCACTATTTGTTGAAAAGACTATTCTTTCCCTGTTATCTTAGTACTTTTGTCAAAAATCAATTGACCCTAACTGTGAGAGTTTATTTCTGGACTCTTAATTCTATTACATGCTCTGTACGTTTAGCCACTTGCTAGTATCACACCATCACTGAGTACTTCAAATTTGTTCTTCTTAAAGATTTTTTAGTTGTCCTGGGTCTCTTGCATTTCCATATGAGTTTTAGGTTCAGCCTGTCAACTTGTACAAGCCAAGGGGGATTTTGATAGCGATTGTATTGAATGTGTAGATCAGTTTGGGAGTATTACTAATTTAGCAATGTTAAGTTTTCAGGCCCATGAACATTAGATTTCACCATATAGTGTTTATATGCCTTACAGTTGTAAAACACCATATAACAGTATAACTGACAATTTTTGAATGTGAGATCAAATGAATTTTTATTTTTATTTATTTTAAAAATTTTTTAAATTTATTTTCAGTACTGGAAATTGAACCTAGGGGGTGCTTAACCACTGAGCCACATACCCAACCCTTTTTTAAAAATTTGTTCTTTTTAGTTATCCATGACAGTAGAATGTATTTTGACATATCATACATACATGGAATATAACTTCCCATTGTTGTGGTTGTACATAACATGGAGTTACACTGGTGTATTCATATAAGAATGTAGGAAAGTTATTTCTGATTCATTCTACTATCTTTCCTATATCCCTCCATCTTCTCTTTCCTTCATTGCCTTTTGTCTAATCTAATGAACTTCTATCTACTGCCCCCCTTGTGAGTTAGCATCCACATATCAGAGAGAACATTCAGCCTTTGGTTTTGGGGAACTGGCTTAATTCACTTAGCATGATAGTCTTCAATTCCACCCATTTAGTGGCAAATGCCATAATTTCATCTTCTTTATCCCATCCCTTTTTAATTGTTTTTTTTTTAATTTTGAGACAGGGTCTCACTAAGTTGCTTAGGGCCTTGCTAAGTTGCTGAGGCTGGCTTTGAATTTGCCTCAGTTTCCCAAGCCACTGGGCTTATAGTTATGTGCTATCACACCCAGCTCAAATAAATTTTTAAAAGCTTTACCATAAAATTAACTCATAGTAAGTGTACAATCATAAGTGCACAATGATTTTAATAAATTTACAGAGTTGTACAATCATCATGATAATCTAATTTTAGAACAGTGTCATCTCTCCAATAAGATTCCTCATGCTTGTTTAAAATTAATCCCTGTTTCTACCCCTAGACCAAGTCAACCCCCAATCTATTCTCTATCTTTATTGATTGTCTTTCTGAGCATTTAATTTCAATTATATAATTATATAATGTGGGCTTTTCTATCTGGCTTTTTTCACTTAGCATGTATTTTTTAGAGTAGTTTTTAGATTTATAGAAAAAATAAGAAGAACAGAATTTCCATATACCATCTCCTCACCTTACAGTTTTTCTATTTTTAATACTTTGCATCAAGGCAGTACATTTGTTAAAACTTCGATACATTATTAATTAAAGTCCATAGGTTATATTAGGGTTTGCTCTTACTATTACATAGTTCTTCAGTTTTTTGACTAATGTAAAATGCCACATATCTACCATTACAGAATTATAGAGAAGAGTTTCACTGCCCTAAAAATGCCCTGTGCTTCACCTATTCACCCCCTCCCTTTTCCTCCTCTTCAAGTTCCTGGCAACCTCTAATGTTTTTAAAAATTTTTCCACATTTTTATTGGTGCATTATAGTTGTACATAATGGTTTGTTACATATTTGTACATGCACACAATATAAGAATATAATTTGGTCAGTATCATTCCCCAGCATTTCCCCTTTCCCTCCCCAGCTCCCTCACCCTTGTCCCTTTCCTGTATCCTACTTATCTGCTTTGATTTTTCATGAGATGACCCCCATCTGTCTTTTCTTTTTTTCCTCTCTAGCTTCCACATATGAGAGAAAACATATGACCATTGACCTTCTGAATTTGGCTTATTTTGTTGAATATAATGTTCCATTCATTGTCCTGCAAATGATATTTTATCTTTCTTTATGGCTGCATAAAACTCCA
The DNA here is from genome assembly GCF_902686455.1 of Sciurus vulgaris. Lineage (NCBI taxonomy): Eukaryota > Metazoa > Chordata > Mammalia > Rodentia > Sciuridae > Sciurus > Sciurus vulgaris. The sequence continues at coordinate 77,460,448 of NC_136471.1, read as the reverse complement.
TTTTGTGTATACACCATATTTTCTTCATTCATGCATCCATTGATGGACACCTAGGCTGGTTCCATAATTTGGCTATTGTTAACCAAACCACTAATCTTTAAAGTTTTTATAGTTTTGCCTTATCTAGAATATCAATTAATTAGTATCATATAGTATTTAGACTTTTCAGATTGGCTTTTTTCACATAGCAGTATTTATTTAAGTTTCCTCCATGACTTTCCATTCAATAAACTAATTTTATTGAATAATATCCCATTGTAGGGATTTAAGGCAGTTTGTTTATCCATTCATTTATTCATGGACATCTTGGTTACTTTCAGATTTTGGCAATTTTGAGTAAAGTTGTTATAAATATTTATGTGTAGCCGGGCTCAGTGGCCCACACCTGTAATCCCAGTGGCTCTGGAGGCTGAGGCAGGAGGATTTCAAGTTCAAAGCCAGCCTCAGCAATGGCAAGGTACTAAGCAACTCAGTGAGACTCTGTCTCTAAATAAAATACAAAATAGGGCTGGAGATGTGGTTTAGTTGTTGAGTGCTCCTGAGTTCAATCCCTGGTACCCCCCCAAAAATGGTGTGTAGGTTTTTGTTTGGGCATACATTTTCAACTCAATTGGACAAATACCTAGGAGCACATTTGTTGAGTATAATATTTTTGATAGCCTGTAACAATATTCCATTCCTTTTTTTATCCCTGAACAGAATTCAACTGTATGGATATACCACATCTTGTTTATCCATGTACTAGTTGATAGACATTCATCTTGTTCTACTTTTTGGCTATAATGAATACAGCTGCTGTGAACATTAATGTAGAAGTCTTTGGGTAGAAATATGTTTTTGTTTCTATTGGGTAGATACCTAGGGTTGGAATTGCTGGGATATATGATAAATTTATGTTTAACTTTTAAGAAACTGTCAAATTGCTTTCTAAAGTAGCTATACCATTCTCAAATATTCCTACCAGTAATATTTGAGAGTTCCTATTTCTCAACATCCTTGCCCACGTTTATTATCTATTTTTTTGATTACAGCCATTCCAGGGGATATGTAGTGGTATCTCATGGTGGCTTTAATTTGCATTTCCCTAAAGAATAATAATAATGAGCATTTTCTTATGTGTTTATTAATCATTCATATATATTCTTTGAAGAAATACCCATTTGAACTTTTTGCCTATTTTTAAATTGGGTTGTCAGTTTTCTTATAACTGAGTTGTAATAGTTCTTTGTATATTCTAGACATAACACCTTTATCACTTCAGTAATTTGTAAATATTTTCTCATAGTCTGTGGCTTGTCTTTTCATTTTTATAATGGTATCTTTTGAAATGCAAGTTTTTTATTTCAATGAAGACTAACTTATCAAAATTTTGCTTACGGATTATACTTTCATTGTTCCATCTAAAAAAATCTTTGCCCAACCAAAGTTTCAATGATTTTTTTCCTGTTTTCTTCTAAAATTTTATAGTTTTAGCTCTTACATTAGTTCTACTCCATTTATTTCATTGTATACCTTTTTATCATGTTTTGATTTTTAACCATGTGTATGTACTATTTAAACACCAAACCAAATATACATATAGTGAGAAAGAGACTATACTACATGCCTTACAATTAATCACTGTGCTAACATCTAAGAGTAAGAAAGTTTACTAACCTCTTAGATGAAGATATAGGCTATTCGAATGGTTTCACATTCCATTATAAAGTGTCCCACTTATAGCACAGAACACTGTCATTCCTATTAAAATGTTTCATTTCATCATTAATTTTTCCAGTATTATCCTTATTACTTTAATCTTTATAATAATCTTAGATATTTTCTCCATTTTGAGCTAATTTTTTTATGGTATTAGGTATAGGTCTAATTTCATCTTTTGTATTTAGATATCAATTGTCTTGGCATAACCCTTAAACCTTACCATATGTTTTCTTAGGCTTTAAGAGGAACTGGTTTTTCCAAATTTATTTTGAAACTTTCGAGTCTATAGAAAAGTTGAAAGAAAAGTACACATACCTTTCACTTAGATTCACCAATTATTACTAATTTCCCATGTCCCCCTAACTTTTTACTGAACCATTTGAAAGTAAGTTATAAACATGGTGATGCTTCATTTCTTAATTCTTCATCATGCACCTCCTAGAAGAGACTTCTACATTATTACACCTAATAAAATCAACATTGATTCAGCAATATCTAACATAATAGTTGATAGCCAAATTTCCCAAATTATTCTACAATATCTTTTATAGCTGTTTATGGTTTTCCCCACATTCAAGAGTCATTCAATTTTAATGCGGGGCATTTGATTGTTAGAGCTCACCATTTTCTAAAATCTAGACCTACGTTACTGTTTTCAAGATAGGGGTTTTTTGAAGAGTTCAGGCCAGTTGACTTATTGGATGTCTCACACTCTAGATTTGTCTAATTGTTTCTTCATATTTAGAATTAGGGTAAACAATTTTGGCAAGAATATTTCATAAATGATGTTCTGTACTTCTTATTACATCACATCAGGAGGCACGATGTCAGGTTGTCCTGCTATTGACAATGCTGAGTTTAATCACTTGTATAACCTAGTGACTGCCAGATTTTTCTCATTGTAAATGTGCATTTCCCCCTCTGTAATTAGTAAGGAATCTGTGGGGTGATAATTTGAGACTGTGTGAATATCCTGTTCCCAAGGAACCTTTTGCTCATTGGTTTTAGCATCCATTTGATGATCTTTGCCAGAATCAATTATTATACTGGGGGTACCCTGAAAAATAGTGATTTTTCCATTCTATCTTCCTTCTACATGTATTAGCTAGTATTCTGCTCCAAAGGTCTTTCTCCCTTTTCCCCTCTCTCTTCAGAATACTTCTTTGGACTGAAATTTTTAAAAACCTATCATTTAAAAAATTTAAAAATTAATTTTCCATCAATATAATTCATTTCCATTTACAAGTATACACACGTATATTTCTAAAATATATACACATATACTTCCCAGCTTGGTCTACAGAAATGGCTTAAAAGTAATGCATGCCAGTAGCAATGAACATACCTAGTACCTAGATTGTGGTAAAGAAATACCTACTATTCTCTACCAAAAGGAATGAAGGCTTCTGAGAGAAATGGCTGATTTCAGGGCTGGAGCAGGAAGTTAAGAGAACTGGGGTAACTTTGTTCACCAGAAAGTAAATAGTCTAAAAACCTATGGGTCATATCATAAACACATAGGAGCTGGCTTGAAGGAATTTTTGGCCAAATTTGGGATAATTTGAACATTAAGAATTACTCTTTAAATTTACCCTTATTTTACTAGGTCTCATCTATAACTCTCCATCTTCCCTCTCTCTCTCTCTCCTTTGCCTCTTTTATTTCTTCACTGTTCATTTGCCCCTCTGTCCACTCATTTTACATTATGGAAAATATACCAGTAATCTATTTTTTTTTGGTACTGGGGACTGCACCCAGAGGTGCTTAACCACTGAACAACATCCCATACCCTTTTTAAAATTATTTTATTTTGAGATAGGGTCTCACTAAGTTGCTTGGGGCCTTGCTAATTTTCTGGCCTTGAACTTTTATCTTCCTACGTCAGCATCCCCAGTTGCTGGGATTACAAACATGTACCACCACTCCCAGTGCTACTAGTAATCTTTTGATTGTCAAATCCAGCAGACGGCTCCTCACTCCTCAATATACCAGACTTCACTGTCATTAACTAAATAACCACTTGCCCTAATATGCTAAACTTTATTCTCTTCTAATCCAATAACAGACAAACAATCCACATCCGGGTTCATGGCTATAGCCTTAATAGGACAAGCAGAAAATGAACCCAAACCATGGGAGAGGGGGGACAAGGTTAGAGAAGAGTTGGACATATATGTGTTATCCCACAGTATTAGTGGGTGGAGTCCGACAGGCACACATAAATATGGGTTACTTTCTATATTATCTGGAACAAGCCATTGTGCTTCTCTGAGCCTCAGGTTGCCCATACATACAAAGGCAATGAATATCCACACTAAGGGTTGTTTCAAAAACATTCATGTGAATGCACACTATGAACTCTGAAGATTACTCAAAAATAAAAAATGAAAAAGTTTATTCCCTTGTCTCTGTTTGGTAATTCTCCCCACCACAATTAAACTTCCCTTGACTCTATATCATCTTCAAACAATTTCCCATTTCTTTCTTCCTTTTCACTAAAAACGTCTCGCTTTCCCCACTTCCTTATTCCCCGTTTACTCTGCAGCTCTATATTCCACTGAAACTCCTTTTACCAGACTCAACAGTGATAGGTAATTTTGAATCTTCCTCTCATTGGATCAGCATTTGACACTTGTAAACACACCATTCCTTTCTTTTGTTTTAAATAGAGTTATTGCTAGTGGTGTATTAGAGCTGGCTATTGAGAACTGATGATTAAATACGGAAGAATTTTGTGAGCTCCTGGGAGTATTTATATCACCCAAATTGGCAAATGCTATAAATTGGGGCTTTATGTTTTCAGAGAGCTGATTCACTGCTATAGGACTTGTCACCATTTCTATAAAGTAACACATGCTCAGTAAAAAAAAATTCAATTGTTGAAACTTTAACAAAAAAATGCAATGATTGGAAATCTCACTACCCAGACGACAAAAATCCAACCAAACAAAAATCCTGTTTGCTAAGAAGCAATGATTTATTTAATGAAGACAATGTTACACTGCTATTTTATAACCTTTCCATAATATATCATTTGTTCTACATCTGTAAGTGTAGAGCTGTGTCATCTTTTTAAATGACTGTATAGTATTCCATTGTGCCTATCTGTCATAAATAATTCTCTTATTGTTCAATGTTTTAGGTTGCTTTTAGTATCATGATGCTGAGACCAATGTTATTTATGTGTACTTAAAAATACATTTGTATAATTTTCTATCTCATTTGGGGTAAATTCCCAGAAGATTGTGGTCTCACAGAATATGCTTATTTTTAATTCTGATACATACTGCTAAACTATCCCCTGGAAAGTCCAAAAAATTTATATTCACATCAATAAGTACACAAGAGTGCCTGTTTCCCCACAGCCTTGGCAGCTCTGTGTCTAGTTTTTAAAATCTTTGCCAATCTCACACACAGACACTAGAAACACATGGTTTTATTTTCATGTTTTTGTCAGTAAAACTGAACATCTTTTTATATATTTATCGTTCATATTTATGTCTTTTGATAACTGCCTTTTCATGTCCTTTGCTTATTTTCTAACGTAGACGCTCTTTGCCTCTCACCTTTGTTGTTTGTTTTTTGTACCAGGGATTGAACCCCTTGGGGGTGCCTAACCACTGAGCCACATCCCCAGCCCTTTTTATATATTTTATTTAGAGACAGGTTCTCACTAAGTTGCTTAGGGCCTTGCTAAGTTGCTGAGGCTGGTGATCCTCCTGCCTCAGTCTCCCAAGCTGCTGGGATTCTAGGTGTGGGCCATCACGCCCACCTCACCCTTTTCTTAAAACTGTTTCTTTCCTTAGATTCCTGCACACTACTTCTTTCTGGTTTCTCTATTACAATATTGCCAGTTCTGTTTCAGTTTCCTTCTCTCGTTTCTGTTTGTCCCTTAACTTTCAATGCTCTCTTCTGTGCAATGCAATTTTCCTCAGAGACCTCATTCACTCTTATGATCTTGATTAAAATCTGTAACAACAATCCCAATAGTGATAGTAATATTAATAATTAGCAAATATGTATTGAGCATTTACTATGTGCCAGGTCCTATAATTAGTCCTTATGTAGAATAGCTCAGTTACTCCTCATCGCAATCCCATAAGGAAGGTACTATCATGAAACTCCATTTTTCAGATGAGGAAATGGAGCTTAGAAATAAGCTCTTAGTATATAAGAGCTAGGTCTTGGGCTGGGACTGTGGCTCAGTGACTGAGCACTGGCCTTGCATGCATGAGGCATTGGGTTTGATCCTCAGCACCACATAAAAATAAATAAAATAAAGGTATTGTGTCCATCTATGACTAAAAAAATATTTTAAAAAAAGAAGAGTTAGGATTCAAACTCAAGTGCATCTGATGCTAAGTATACTATATCACATTTCTGTGACAGTATTCTATATACCATCTATACCAGGGGTTGGCAAACTATGGCTTGCAGGCCAAATCCAGCATGTCATGTGTTTGTGTAAATAAAGTTTTATTGGAACACAGCCATTCATATTCATTTAAATATTGTCTGTTGATGCTTTGACAACTCACAACTGACAGACCATATGGCCTGCAAAATCTAAAGTACTATGTGGACCATTATAGGAAGTTTACCTACCTACCTCTGATCTGTACACTGATAATTCTAGAACTATATATCTTCATCACTGACCTACTAAGCTCTCCTCCTATGTATTGAGTGCAAAAGTCCAACCTATAAGTTCTTCAATCATTTTTGTGGTATTGGGATCAAAACCAAGGCCTCACACATGCTAGGCAAGTGCTCTGCCACTGAGCTACACTACCAGCCCCAGTACTTCCATCTTAACACACACAAAACTGGATTCCATGGCAACAGCTCCTGGCATTCTCCACCTCATACCCTTTTCTCTGGCCTAGGGATGTGACATGAAGGCTGCCATTCCTTACTTTTATACCAATGGCAGACATTGCTAATCAATGTCATTATTATTTCCCATTAAGCCCAGATGAGGCCTTAGAGTCTTTTTAAACACAGGTCTTATGAAGGCCTAGCCTGAGAATGACAGTGGGATGTACCAAGAAGGGATTGGGATCAAGAACTATATAGGAAGTAGAATCTGCAGCATGTGGAGATAATGGAGGCCTGCATTTCTATCTTCTGTCAGGATAGATGGTGGCATCTGCAAGTGGTAGCTACTGTCAATCACATGCACTTAGCGCATGAGATGAACCTATTTCCCATTCCTGTAGATGAGCCACACCTGGTTTTTCAATGGTCCTGGAACTTGATAAAGTCATTTCACAGATCCACATCCCTGCACATGAATGTTCACCTAGAATGCCATATGGTCACTGCTTTGCCCAGCAACCCCTTTGTACCTGTCTGATAATAGCTTAAATGTCCCTCCCATGAAGTCTTTCCCCATGTCTCCATGTGGATTAGTTATTTCCTACATGGTGCCCCTAATAATTCTGAACTCTCTTGTAGCACTAATATGTAATATATCACATTAATTTTTTATAGGTTGATCTATCTACCCCCCTCCAGATGAAGGCTTTTTAAGAACAGACCAGATATCTTAATTCTCTTTGCATCCTTGGTGTCTACCAATATCCAGGACATAGCAGATGTCAGTCTGATTGTAAGTGGAGGACAAAATCATCACAGGTATCATTATTGACCCAGACAAAAGCTTGATACATAGTTCTTAACTCTTGACTACCTCCCCCTGCCAAATCTCAGGCCAGATCTTCATCATGTGCTCCCTGGATTAATTTCATAACCTCTTTACCTTTAGTCTTGGACCCATCCATCAATTTCCTATGTTAATTCCTTTCTTCAACAAATTCCTACTATTTATCTACTATATGACCTCTGTTCTATGCACTAAGACAAAATCCTTGTCCTCATGGTGCTTATATTCTAGGAAAGGGAAACACAATTATCAGCATGACCCATTTGTATGGTGCTGTGAAACCATGTCACTCTTTAAAACCTTCTCTAGCTCCCATTATTTACAGTCCAAACTACCAAGACATGGTGCTTAAAGTGTTCCATGGCCCAGCCCTTAGGTACTGTGGTTTCATCTTTGATCTTTTGGGCTCTAGTGATATCAAAATGCCTCTACCATGTATTTTCTTACCTCCCTGACCTGGCTTCTGCTGTCTCCTTTGCCTGGAATGTCCTTCTCTCTCTCTCTCTCTCTCTCTCTCTCTCTCTCTCTCTTAACATGGTGACCTCCTATAGCTTCTTTTAAGATTCCATGAGGCTGCACTTCTTTTTGGAAGCCTTCTTCTTCTTCTCACCTGGGTCAGGTGTTTCTTGTCCATGCTGCCATAGCAACATACTGTGTACACCTCACTGCATGTCTATATCACCTGTTCATTCTGTTTCTGTATGTTTTCCCTACTAGGCTGTGCTTGTAGAGGGCAAAAATGGTCCTATGCATCTCTCTAACTCTGAGCGCCTCAGGTACTTCCTCCATTGTATGGCACATACTAGACTCAATACTATTGGTTGAATTAAGGACCACCACTTCTACATGCCATTCTCCTTCATGCCCAGCTTCTGCTTCCCATGCAACTTACAATCTCTCAGGCACCCAAGACACCATGGCCAACAATGACCTCGTCATCATCCCCCTGAAACTCACAATTCATCCTATATTCCTACCATCACTTTTTAAAGTCAGCAACCTTAGAGTCAATTTTGATTATTTGCCTTCTTTTCCCTGATAAATCTACTTCGTAAGTCCTCCCTCTGCCCCTCCTTCCTATTTCCTCTGCCAGTGCCCTCATTATCGCCCCCCTGGCTAACTGTTACCAGTCTTCCTGCTTCTAGTCTCACCCCCTGGATTTCATCCTCCACACTGCTGCCAGAGTTATTTTTGTCAAAGAAAAAATCTGATTGTGTCACTTCCCTGCTTAATGATCTTTTCTGGCTTCCCACTGCCTTCAGGATAAATTCCAAACACTTTAGTACAGTACACAAGGTCCTTGAGGATATGGACCTCCTCTGAGTTTCCAACCCCCTCTCCTGCCCCTGATTCATACAAACTTTCTACCTCAGCCATACTGAACTCTTGACAGCTCTTGACACAAGATTTGCTCTCTTGTGTCTCCCTACTCACTTTCCCTTTCCTTGTCTTTTCCTCTGCATCTGCCTAAGGTTTCCTTTCCTCTTAAGACTTAGGTCAAGCACTAGGACAGATTCAATACTTGTAGAAATCTACTCTAAACTGAGCACTGCAGCTGAGGTGTTAGTGCTTTTATGTATGTGCTTCCCTAGTGCCATGTACTGATGACAAGCATGAATCACATTCTGCTAGAATGCTACTTTACTTGTCGGTCTCTCTCAGTTGACCATGAGCTTCTTGAAGTCAAGGGCAGTGTCAGTGTGGCCTATCTCTGCATCTCCAGTGCCTGGCATCAATGTCTGGAAGATGGTAAAAACTCACCTGAAATAAATGTTTAAAAAAGTGAATAACTGCTTGACTTTGAAATGTTGCTCTCTTGACCTGGTAAAGTCCAAAGTCACTAGTATATGGCCAGTGTCTAGCAGAGCACCTGACACACAGTAAGTACTCAATAAATACTGAATGAATGAATGAATGAATGAATGAGACCAAGATGAAGTGCTCCCTTCTTGACCTCTTAGTTCTATGTGTAGCTGCTTGGCTTCTACTACTGACTCCAATAGTACTTTAGTTCTCCTTTTCTTAGAATACTTGTTACACTTCACCATCTACACAGTTGTCTCTTTGCTAGACTGAGACCTTCTTAAGGATAGAATTTTGTCTGCTCATCTTGATTTCAAGTCCCTAACACAGTGCCAACCATAGAAAAGATGCTCAGAAAGCATTTTTGAATGAATAAATGGATGAATGAGAAGACAAGGCTTATGGAAGTTTCTAGAAATACCTGTGTGACTGTCAGGGACTGAAAAAGTAAATTGTTCTGTGTGGTTACAGGAGACAGAAAAGGTAGAAAGAACAATAGCACTCCTTTAGTTCAAGGGAAGAAATGATTTTGTTTACTTTTAAAATGGCTTGAACCATCAAATGGGCTGCCCCAGGAGGAAGTGAGCTCCCTGTAACAGGAGGTGAGCAATCAGAATGGGAGAATATTTGACAGTGACATAAGAGAGGGAATTTCAACAGCAGAAAGGGTGACAGACATGGAGTTATGCTTGGGGATGATGGTGATAATGCTAAGTGACCCTTGAGGCTCCTTTTAGATGGGGCATCCATTAATCCACTCCCCTTAAATGTACTTGTGCATTGGGACACTGCTTCTCCATCTACCACATCATTCTTAGCCAGCCTGGGCACACGTAGTTGCTCACTATTTCTCCTCAGTAGGTGGGGTCACCTTAGTCAAGTCCCTATTTAATAGCTAGCAAGACATCTGGTACATAGTAGGAATACAATATCTCTTGGCTGATTTATACCTGACTATCTAGATGCCAAAGCCCCTTTCCCTCTCCAACTTGATAACTATTTATTGAATGAAGTTAACTTAAGTTCTACTATGTGACAGGGTGTGAATTACATCATTCATTAAATATTTCCTGCTATATATGACAAGCAAGGCCACATGCAAGGCATCCTGAGAGAGAAAACAACATGGACCCCATCTTCCAGGAGTTTATAGTATGGCAGGAGAGATGAGCTATGAACATGAGAAGTATAGTATGTATCTTGCTTAGCACAGTGTCTGCTAGGCAGTAAGAACCTGTGCAAAGCTGAATAGTGGTTCCCAAATTGTCCATGTCTTTGTGTGTATGTGTGTGTGTGGGGGGGTAGGTGTGGGGGGTGCTATGAATGAAACCCAGGACCTTGTGCATTCTAGGCAAGTGCTCTACCACTGAGCTATATCCCCAGTCCAAATATCCACATCTTAATCCCTGTGAGATAGTAATTTGGGGATAAAGGGAGAGATACTGAGTCTCAAAGGAAGCACTTATGAACCATTGATATGCAGAAAAAGTCCATGAATCATTAAAAGGAAGGAAACGCCCATGAATCATCAAAATGCAAAGCACCCTGGTTCCCCCCAACACCGCCAGCTCTGCCATCGATCTCAGCCCTTGACCCATGCCTTTGTCTGCAAAAAGCAACACGGAGGCAATGCTCAAGCAGGGAAAACTGGCATAAAATTGTGTAACTTCGCCCTAACTTCACCTCTAGTCTGGTCCCTAGCAACCATCCCTCTATAAATATTAACACTCACACCAATGAGTTGCTGTTTCTTCTTCTGAAGATGGCCCACATTCTCCCTTAAATGTACCTCTAGTTTCCTAAATAGACTTCTGTCTATGTCTCTATGGTGTGGACTAAAATTCTTTTCCATCACAGTTGCCAAGAACCCCACTGGTCCTGAGTTGAGTTCCCCCATCTCTCCAAGAACTCCTTGGACCCTTCTATAGAGACATCATTTCTCCCATGACATCTCTTGGTGGACCGTATGGAGATCTCAGGAGGCATAACTTGGTAAGTGTACTAGAGTGTTTTTCCTTTCTGCTTTGCCTATTACTTATTCTGTTAGCTCCTATGCATATAATATCTCCTTCCACTTCATTCACTTTCAAAGATCAAAGAGCATAACCTCCATCTGCCTTACTTTTCTGTTGTTCCCCATTTTGGGTGGCTGGAAAATCTCTGAGCTGTGTAGATTTAAGTGGCAATAAGGTCACAGTTGATGTTGTCCTGGGGATCTGGTAAGATTTTGTTTTGATTTTTTGTTAAGAGTCTTCCAAGTCTAAAACCATGAGTGGGCTCCATGACCTTCTTTAAAATCCTTTTCTTCTCTTCTTTTTAAATTATATTGCAGCATTATCTATAGGTTTCCAACTACCTGCCTGATAACTATTCATCTAAGACTTGCTATCTCAACTGTTCTAAAATGTAAACCCCGTGAGCCACAGCACAGATTCCTTGAGACAGAGGGAAAATGGTGTAACTTTTAGAATTTAAGCCATAATAGGACTTAATGGGTGATACTTCTCCCTTTCCTCTTTTCCTCTCCGTCTCTATTTTCCTTGGCACAAAAGCACCAAAGATAGGAAATGCCCTTGGGCCAACATAGGCCATAGGGAACATTAGTCACTCATCTGAAAGATGTAAATGAAGGATTGGTATTTATATGCCTAGAGAACCCCCTCATTTTGCCAAACATTGTTCACCTCAGACACCTTGTTGGTGGAAACACACCTGGATGTGACAAACAAGAAAGCTACCTCCATTAATCACTACATTTGGACCTGATATACTTAGTAGTCAATCTCTCAACTCTTTAAGGTCCTGCTATAAATAAAGTTCTGAGGATGAACTCTTGTCCTATTTTCCCTCATACCCTTTTTAAAGCTATCTCTCTGCAATTTCTTATTTCATGCTCCAGCCAAATGATTCTGTCCTATACAGTTCCTACCAGCTAGAAAGCATTCTCAAACTTTTGCTTTAACTAAGATCAGACTGAGTCTTACATTTATGTTCACTTTCTCAGTACTCAATATTTTTAGAAGCAAGTTATTCCAATCTTGACCCTTGACTTTAATAGATATAAACCTGAAGGACAATGTCTTCCTCTCTGTCTGACTTTTTATTCGAGATAAATACCCCTCCTACTGGTACTATCTAACTGAAAGAATGAGGGCTCCACCTTGGTGGGTGGAGGAAACAATTGCTATACTTAAGATGTGTTTTGTTTTACATCAGAACTCTCCATGAAGAGACAGGATTGCCATGAGACATTCATCCTTCTTAGTCATGTGACAAACTGTCAGCCATAAACAAATCTTTTCTACTGAAACTTACCTGACTTTGTCCTATCCCAAAATGCCTCAAAACTCTTTACAAGGTTTTTGTATTCTCCCTAAAGCAAAATTGTAAGTTCTTAAGTGCATCTAGATTACTTGAGAAGTTAGGGATATTCTTTTGAGGATACTATTTTTTTTTATAAAGGACTTTTCTTGAAGTCTAGGAGGGACTATCAAGCATTCTGAGAACTGCTTAACAGGGATGAGACCACTTATACCACTGGTAGTTTGCAGACAATTTGGGACAGATGCATTAAAAGTCTGATCATGAACACTCAGAGTGCCCCCCATCATACAGTATGGGACAGACTTTATTTTTTGTTTTCTTTATTTTTTATATAATTTTTATTGTTCTTTTTAGTTATACATGACAGTAGACTGTATTTTGACATTTTATACATACATGGAGTACAACTTCCTGTTCTTTTGGTTGTACATGATGTAGAGTTTCATTGGTTGTGCATTCATCGATGAACACAGGAAAGTAATGTCCATTTCATTCTACTATGTTTCCTATTCCCATTCCTCCTCTGTTCCCTTCAATCTCCTTTGTGAGACAGACCAGTTCCAAAGGGGACTCAAAGAGTACCCTGAGGCCTACTTTTTTGTTTTGTTTTTCTCTTTTTTTTTCCAGAAAACTGTTGAAATATACTGATCACAAGACTATGTGTATTATGGGTAATTAAGTGCATATCCCTGAGAACTCGCAAATTTGGTGCATAATAAATAAATGGAATTATTTTAAGGAAAAGAACTGAAAGAAAAAAATGAATTCTTTCTGTAATATGTCTTTTACTCGATATAAATTAGAGCCTGCAGAAAACATGGCCAAGAAATAGGACCCTAAACATTTCAGCTTATCTTGTTCTGTGAATGGGAAGAAAATGGGCAGAAATACGACTATCTAGGTTTTCTACTCCTGGTGTCTTTTTAAAAATTGGTTATTCAAGGATCATTATCTTAAGTAATTAAAGGATAGTTCTCAAACATACTTGGGACTTAAGGACAAAAAGTAATCTTCCCCTTTATAAGAAGAGGAGAATAAACAGTGGTGATGATTGACATGAATCTACCTCATGGATGGATTAGTGGACATGATTGGAGGACCTGCCCCAGAGAACCCCAACTATATAAGCCTTACTGGATCTGTGTGCTCTATTCTATAATCTATAGCTCACAGATACCAAAAGACATCTGTGACAGACTGTTTTGGTTTCTGAAATTCTAAATCTGACATGCACTCTGTTTAATGAACAGTTATATCTTTCTTGTATCCTGAGGGTACCCGATACCTAGTCTATGCCAACTGTAAGAAAAGAGGTTCTGTCTTTCTCTCTTCCTTTCCCTATCTGTGAGACACTTTCTTTTCTGATTCTTTGTCAAAGGACATATCTGATCTACTGGTGACTCTGGAAAGAAAAAAAAAAAACAAAACTGTAAACCCTAACATTGATTCTTACTCTAGCCAACAGACAGACTTCTAACAAAGAGTTCAAAAATTGCATTAGGCAGAAATTTTATTAATGATGCTTTGGAAAACTCACAGGTGGCATTTTCAGGTTAGGTGAGTACAGAAAGTGCTTTTTCTATACTCATTAAAAGGCTACATCTAATTAAAAGCAAATTAAATTACAAGAACTTATCAACTAGCTGGGTATGGCACACACCTGTAATCCAAGTGGCTCAAGAAGCTGAGGCAGGAGGACTGTAAGTTCATATCCAGCTTCAGCAACTTAGTGAGGCCCTAAACAACTTAATGAGACCCTGTCTCTAAATAAAATATAAAAAGGGGGCTGGGGATGTGACTCAGTGGTTAAGCACTCCTTGGTTTAATCTCTAGTACAAAAAAAAGAACCAAAGAACTTATCAACTAGATAATTCTCTAAAATATGATTTTTCTAACCCTTTACAAAAGAAATTTCTATTTGTAAGGTTCTCTCCCTCTACTGATTAGCTCTTAAAATAGGAAAAAATTATTAACAAATCTGCATAACAAGTCTCATCTTTAAACCTTTTGCTTAAAAGTCCTTTGCCTATACCCTACTGAGGGAAATTTAGACTAAATTCTATGTCTATGAGATGTTCATTTCCTACTTTGTTTCAAGTAAGTGTGTCTTGGAAGTACAGATTTAAGATTAAGGACCATTTAGAACTATGGAAATCATATCAACAGATGAGTTTTAAAAACAGGCCAGTGGTAAATCTTGGTAAAAGCTATATTTATTTTATATTTTACATATGTTTGTATACATGTGTATATTGTATGTTGTGTCTACATGGTAACATATTAGCTTATAAATACAAGAGCACTCATAAAATTTAAAAAATGGATACAAATGACTTTTAATTCATGTGACTTAAATAAATCTTTGACAAACAAGTTAAAATTTTTAGTGAAATAATAATAAAATAATTTGCTGTAAACTTGTTAACACTTTTTATATGGTTACTAACAGTTGAGCCTGTATTAATCTCTGTAAAAAATGTTTAAAGCAAAAGGTTCATTGATTTCAGTTCCCTCCTTGGCAGGAAAAAGATGGCTTCAAATGTTAACTGTGCTTATCTGACATCTTGGTATTCATGGGTAATCTAAAAACAGCTCTGAAGATGGGTAAATTAGCTGGACGTGGTGGCATACATCTGTAATTCCAGCAACTTGGGAGGCAGAAGCAGGAGGATCACTGGTTCAAGGCCAGCCTTGAAGGGTTGAGCATGTAGCTCAGTAGCAGAACGTTTCATATACATGAGGGCTTGGGTTCAATCTCCCATATGGTAAAAGAAAAAAAAAGGTAAGGTAAATTACATTGGATGTAAATGGGATAAACAACTATAAATATATTAGAAAAGACAAAAAACATCCATAAATTCAAATACTCTTAGCTTTTTAATTTTTTTTTTTTTTGCAGTACTGGGGATTGAACCCATGGCCTTATGCATGCTAGGGAAGCACTCTACCACTGAATTATTTTCTCATCCCTAGCTTTTAAAATTCTATAAGATAATATATATATTTATACATATATTTTGGTCTATTTATGAATGTATTTTCATAAATTGTTGGTGTATGGAAAAATGACTTAAGATTTCTATCTGGGTCTTCACTAAAACAAGGTTTCTAAGAGTTAAAATTCTAATTAATGGATATAATTTTGTATGCAATGATACAAAAAATTAAATTGTGTTTTGATTGGGAAAAATCTGTAGAAAAGAAAGTATTTCATCTTATTGGAAATAAGAATTGGTAAAAAGTCAGAAATTTCATTAAGGACTGCTTTAAATTGTAAACTTAAGGAAGAAAAAAAATCAGCAAGTTTGAGAAAAAGAAAAAGATTTAAAAGTATGAGGACATATTTTTTGGAGAATTTTCTGGATATACTGTAAAGTAAGCTTTTTATCTAAGTTTAAAATGGGAAAAAGAGAGAGGAAAAATCTAAGGATGTAAACATCTACAAGTTGTAGAGTGTCTAAGGAAATTGCAGAAGATTTGTGGAAGATAAATCTTAGGAATTTTATGTGTGATTAAATTGGCTATAATTAAGTTATTTAAGGGTTTTCTAAGGTCGACATTTAATGTATTGATATAAAACCAGAATCTGATTTTCCATGTTTAAAGCAACAAGGTTTTTTTTTTAAACATTAATCTGTTCTTAATAACATTTACAAAGAACTGGATTAAAGAACAAAGATTGTATTTTGTGAAGATAATCTTTTGTGTTTACTTAAAAAACTGAGTTTGAGCAGAGTCAAGATTTATTCAAGTATCTGTTTGCTTTATAGTCTTTTAAATGACTATTTGATAACTCTCATTAAATGATACTACTATTATTTTGTGTTACCATAGTATACTTAACAACCTAAACATCCAAGAATATACCCTATGCTTCTGGGGGCTAAAAATGTTATGTTATCTGAGCTTTGTCTAAATGTTATACAAAAGTGTGTTAAAATTAATACAAGATCAAAATAAATGCTCTCTTTTATACATTATATTTGAACCTTAGAACATAAAATGGTTGATGAAACTGTGAAACTTCCTGAATTTTTATTTATTACCCTTACCATTTAAAACCTCAGTTACATTTGTTTACTTTGGCTAAATAAATATTTTATTATTATGTAGATGAGATGCACTTGTATATATAAAGAACTGGTTTAAGAACTGAGATTCTGTGTTTTATCAAGATAATTTTTTGTGACTATTATGTTTTCATTACTGAGTGAACTAACACTTAAAAGATTTGGGATTTGTTCGTACCTATCTGTTTTAAAGTCTTAAATACCTGCTTCATAATTCTGGTTAAATAACTGTTATTTTGGGTTATTATAGTATATTTGACATTCTGAATATGTGATTAGGGATATTTGTACCTCTGAGGGACAAATACATTTGTGTAAGCCTTGTCTAAAACTTATATAAAGGTTTATAAAATTAAAACTATGTGGTTTTGATATAGGCAAGGTAACCAATGAGTTCTGTCTTCTATACAGTATACATTGTGTCTGGACCTTAAGTATATAAAACAGTCAATAAAATTTTTGTCATTTTCCATCATTTATATTTGACCTATATCCATTTGCTTTGATTAAATAAACATTTGTTATTATATATACAGGATACATTTGTATATTTGGTAATACTTATAAGAGCTCTAAAAATATCCTTTGATTTTTTGTCAATGATGTTAACCTGCATAGATCTGTAATACTATCTTACCAAGTCATGGATTCCAAGTTTTGCTCTAAAAGTAAAAATTAAGCTAATATATAGAGGACTTCTATGTAATAGCACTGATAATTACTATTGAATTCTCTATGTTAAGTATATTCGTGTCTTCTAAAATGTAAAAGCTTGTGGACTGGCGATTAGTTCAGTGGAAGAGTGCTTGACTAGCATGTGTAAGGCCCTGGGTTTGATTTCTGGTACTGCAAAAATAAACAAATAAATAAAATTTTAAAAAAAAGAAAAATCTTAAGAAAGCACACTACTAAACAGGTGTCCTCCAAAATTATTAGTAATAATAACTATTTTTCAGGTTAATATTTGTGTTCCTAATTGCATTATGACTATTATCATCTTTACACAAAATTAAATATGCTCAAGCACTTGGCTTTCCAAACCAAGCTGCTCTGATGATTAAAAGATTGGGCATTGATTGCTAATAATAATAAGAAGAAGAGGAACCTGAAAACAAGTGAAATTTAAGTGTGAATTTATTTATATCATCTAATATTTTCAAAACTATTGTATAAACTGGGTTGGTTTGTTCCTAATAATTTTGTATTTTCCTTGTAAAACTCTGTAACTGTTGCCTGTTAATAATTTATTTATTTATTTATTTGGTACGGATGAATTGAACCCAGGGGCTCTCTAACACCAAGCTATATCCCTAGCCCTTTTCATTTTTTAACTTTGTGACAGGGTCTCACTGAGTTGCTGAGGGTCTTGCTGAGTTTCCCAGGCTGGCCTAGAACTTGCCACACCCTGTCTCAGCCTCTGAAGTCACTGGGATTACAGGTATGCTCCACCAAGCCTGTCTGCTGGTTAACATTTTTAAGAAGTTCAATTTTTAGCAGAACAACCTAAATGGTATTTTGAGGTGATAGTCATCACTTACAAGACAGAGGCTCTAATACTTAGCTATTCATTAAAAAGGACTGGCAGAACTGATCTCCTGGGTGTTCAACAACTGAGATTCAGATCCTTCTTCAGAGACCTTTCTTCTCCTCTAACACCTGGAATCTATGAATGTTACATAATGGCAAAAGGGACTTTGCATATATGATTAAGTTAAGGATCTTGAGATGGGAACATTATTTTGCATTATCTGGGTGGACCTTAAATGTAATCACAAGTGTTATAATGAGGAAAGCAGAGGATGATTTGACATGGGAGAGAAGGAGGCCATGTGATGGAAACAGCAAGAGACAGAAAATAAACTATGCTTCCAGCTTTGAAGATGGAGAAAGGGGCCATGAGCAAGGAACCAGACTTTCCCTTAGAGGTCCCAGAAAGAATGGGGTCCTGCATACACATTGATTTTAGTACCATAAGACTCAATTTTAAACTACTGGCCTCCAGAACTGTAAGAGAATATATCCTTGAAGTTTTAAGCCACTAAATTGGTGGTAATTTGTTACAGCAGCAATAGGAAACTAATATATCATTCAATAAATATTTTTGAAAAATTATATTTTTAAAAAGTACCATAAGAGGTAAAGATATAGGGATTCTCTGTGAAGTGGAAAAGAATCTAAAACCCTTGAAAACATGGAATTATTTCATTCTTTTAAAATTCTTCAAGGAGCCATGGCTTACTTTTCTCTTGACTAGGCTACCTTGGGGATCAGCAGTGCCATTTACTGCTTTTCTGCCATAATGCTGAGTGCTTCTAGCCTCATGTTGCTACTTTAGAAATCTACTTGTGGGGTATATTGGGAGCTGCCAGTTGCTCGAAATGCCATGCAGCTTTAACACCTGAGATGTAGGAAGAAAGATATAGCTTCCTTCTCACTAGATTCTGATAGCAGTTAGAATCTGCTTTAAATTGTTGAGTGCTCTGCTATATGCTGTTACATGTTTTTTAGTTATAGCACACATGTGGATCTTATCTCTGGTCAGGGACTTCCATAGTACTAGACATTCCCAGAGGGGTTCAGGAAATAATCAAGCACCTGGGTAGGGGGTATAGAAGAGTGTTTTCTTGTGCTTTCTATTCCAGACCACAACCAGCTAGCTGACCTTATCTATCAATCAATCATTGACTGGTATCATACCATGGGCCAGGCTTATACTTGGTATATTCAATGAATATAGAAATATAGAAATTCATGATTTTCTGCTTTCAGTGGCCAAAGAATGCTAAACTAACATACACCATGATATGCTAGAGGCAAAAACAAATACTAACAAAACAGAGGCAAGAGCAATTAATTCTGCCTATGGGGGTCAGGAAGAACACCATGAAGGTGACAATTAAGTTGTACATTGAAGGAGAAGCAGTTTTCCAGGAGAAGAGGTGTGTGAGACATTCTGGAAATATGTGGGAAGGCACAGTAGAGTTGTGAAAAGAAGAATCAGCTAGAGCAGGGAATGACTGGTGATGAGGCCAGACAGGGGGTTTAAAAGCATGTCTTTTAGGGTCATGCTCAGGAGTTTCCTAGACAAGTGTTTTGTACGTGAAGGGTAACCAATGCATCTGATTCCTACTTCATGTGAAATATACCCCTGAATAGAAAATCTACACTGCAAAGAGGATGTTATAACTACGGAATTACTATACAAAGTCTATACTATTTAAAGAAGTAAAAACAATTATCAGAACCAGTGTTCTCAAAAGTGTGAAATTTGGAGGGATCCCTGAGCCAACTTCTCCATCTTCCTATCCTTTTCTTCCACTGAACAGAAAAAATAGAATGTTGATTATTCACACACAAAAACTCTTTTCTGGTCACTAAAATGCACAACAAGATCACTATAAGGCCCTATAGCTTTGATTCTTCTTTAAAAAAACATAGTTTTATTGTTTATCCATCCCTACAACCAATTTTAGAACATTTTTATCATCCCAAAGAGAAACTCCACTCAATAGTAGTTACTACTCTCCATTTCTCTCCATGCTTTCTACTCTTGGGCCCTAGCAGTCATCAATATACAGTTTGTCTATACAGATGTAACTCTTCTGGATATTTCATACAAATAGAATGTTTGGTCTTTTGTGACTACCTTCTTCAAGGTAGGGTAATGTTTTTGAGGTTCATCCATGGTGTAGCATGCATCAGTATGTCATTGACATTTTGTTTTTAAACAATAACCCATTCTATGAATATAGCACACTTTGTTTATCCACTCATCAGTTCATGAATATATGAGTTGTTTCCACCTTTTGGCTATAGTGAATAATGTTGTAGTGAACACTGGCATACAAACTTTTATGCAAACACATATTTTTAGTTCTCTTGGAAACACACACACACACACACACACACACACACGCGCACACACCCTAAGAATAGAAGTTCTGGGTCATATGGTAAGCCTATGTTTAACTTTTGCAGTACTACCAAATTGTTTTCCAAAGTTTCTATACCATTTTAGAGTCCCAGAAGCAACATATGTGAGTTCCTATTTGTCCAAATCATCTTTTTTTTCCTGGTACTGGGGAATGAACACAGGGCCTTATTGCATGCTAAGAAAGCACTCTACCCACTGAGCCATAATCCCAGCCCTGTCAATATCCTCTTGAATACTTGCTAGTGCCCATCTTTTTTTATTCTATCAATTCTAGTGGGTGTGAAGTGATACCTCCTGTGGTTTTGATTTGCATTTCCCTAATGACTAATGATGCCAGACATCTTCTATGTCCTCACTGGCCATCTGTAAATCTTCTTTTAAGAAATATCTATTCAAATCCTTTGCATGTTTTTCAATTGGGTTATTGTTGTTTTTGTTGTTAAGTTGTAGGAGTTTTATATAGTTTATATACAAGAGCTTTATCAGACATAAGAGCTCTTTGCCTTTTTTCTGCCATTGTGGTGTGTGTGCTTGATTCAGTTCCTTACCATGTCTTCTCACAAGACTTTCCTGACCAAGGAACAAGGCATTCCTGACCAAGAAGTAAAAGTAAAATTGTCCCATTCCCCAGTGGATTCACATGAAAACTGGTAATAAAATAAAGTACAACTCCAAGAGAAAACATTGGAGGAGAATCAAGCAGAATCTATAAGGAATTACATGAAATGGCATACATATTTATGCTGTATCAAGGTTGTGATCATCTTGTCATGTCAAGTTGAAAATGTCACCACTATCTGGATAGTTGAGAATATTTAACTGGGAATGTGAGCTTTCTGTAGTTACAAAGAAGCTGTAGTACTGGTTTTGGTTGGTTCATTAATAAATATATGAAACATTTGGAAAAAAAGATATAGGATTTACAGATATTTTCTTCCAACCCCCACCCTATGGGTTTTCTTTCTATGTGCTTGAATCATTTGTAGTACAAAAGGTGTTTTTTTTTTTTCCTTTCTTTCTTTTTAGAGTATTGGGGATAGAATCAGGGGTGCTTTACTACTGAGCTATACTCCCAGTTCTTCTCACTATATTTTTTTTGAGACAGGGTCTTGCAAAATTGCCCAGGTTGCCCTCCTGCCTCAAACTCCTGAGTTGCTGGGATTACAGGTATGCACTATCATAATAATTTTATAGCACAAAAGTTTTTAATGTTGATAGAATCCAATTTATTTTTTCTTTTGTTACTTGTGCTTTTGGTGTTAGGTCTAAGAAACCACTGTCCAACCCGGGGTCATAAATAGTTATTCCTAAGTTATCCTCAAAGCATCATACAGTTTTTATTCTTACATTTAGGTCTTTGAGTTAATATTTGTGTGTGGTGTGAATTAAGGGTCCAACTTCACTCTTTTGTATATGGCTATCCAGTTATTATAACACCATTCATTGAAAAGACTGTTCTTTCTTCATTCAATCATCTTGGTACCTGGACAAAAATCAATTGACCATGTTAATAGTAAGTGTTATAGGTTTATTTCTCTTTTCTTCCTCTGGTACCAGGGATAGAACTGAGGGTCTCATGCATGTAAAGCAGTGCTCTACCTCTGAGTTATATCCCCAACCCTTGCATAGGTTTATTTCTTAACTTTCAACTCCATTCCATTGATTTATATGTCTGTCCTTATGCCAGTAACTGACTGTTTTCATTACTGTAGTTTTGTAGTAAGTTTTGAAATAGGGAAGTGTAAGTCCTTCAACTTTGTTGTTTTTCATGATTATTTTGGCATGGTAGATCCCTTGCATTTCCATTAGAATTTAAGAATCATCACATCAATTTCTGCATGAAAGCTCAGGCCCAGATGGCTTCACTGGTGAATTCTACTAAACGTATATGAAAGAAATAATACTAGTTATCTACAATGTCTTCCAGAAAATAGAAGCCAAGGGAACACTTCCTAACTCATTTTATGAGGTCAATATTATTACCTTGATATCATAATCAGACAAAGAAATCACAAGAAAAAGACAACCACAGACCAATGTTTCTTATGAATACAGACATAAAAATACTTTACCAAATACTAGCAAACCAAATAGAGCAAGGATATTGTGAGGATTATACACTGTGACTGACTGGAATTTATCTCAGGAATGCAAGTTTGCATTCCTTGCAAATCAATGTAATATAACCTATTAATAGGATAAAGAACTAAAATCACATCATCTTTTCAATAGCCTCACTAAAAGCATTTGACAAAATCTAATCCCTTTCTGTGATAAAAAAAAAAAAAACATTTATTAGAAGTAGGACACTTCCTCAACCAGATAAGGGATACCTACAAAATTCACAGCTAGCCTTAGAGTAAATTGTGAAAGACTGAATGCCTTCAGCAGCACAGACAAGGGCACCCACACTCAGGACTTCTCTTCAACATCGTACTGGAGGATCTAGTGAGGGCAATTAGGCAAGAAAAATAAAATCAATTGCACTTCTATATAGTAGCAATTGGTCAAATAATGAGGTAGAGAAAATCCTATTTTATCAAAAAAACAATAAATACATAGGAATAAATTTAAAAGGAGTACAAGACTTATATACTGAAAATTATAAAACATTGTTAAAAGAAATTAAAGGTAATCTAAATAAATAGAAAAAAGTTGTGATTCTTGAAATGTATGTCCTGTCCTTGCAGAGTTAGTGATGGTAGTCCTAGAACTTGGTATATGCTGATTATTACATGAAAGGATGAAGAAAACAGCTGATGCTTTTTCTGATGTGGGAAGATGCCCTTTAGAAATTTATTCACTTCATACATTTTGGGTGTTTAACTGCAATTAGCTGGGAGCTCTGAAATGTCTTTTTATAATTCTTTCCACCATTTTCTACAGAGCTGCAGTTGTTGGAACTTCTGTAAATTTCCATGGTTATTGGCAGATCAAGACAAGGGCCATTTT
Source organism: Sciurus vulgaris (assembly GCF_902686455.1). Taxonomy (NCBI): domain Eukaryota; kingdom Metazoa; phylum Chordata; class Mammalia; order Rodentia; family Sciuridae; genus Sciurus; species Sciurus vulgaris. Next base: position 77,436,999 of record NC_136471.1, on the reverse strand, counting down.
TCTGGCTTTAACTTTGGCTTTTAAGAGCACCCCCACCCAGCCTGTAGCCTTTATGATCCAGGGTTGTACTTAATAAGTTGCATTCTTATTTCCAAACAAGGTACATTTTCCCCTGATTTTCAGTACCAGCTGATCAAAACTCTTAAGCTGTTCCAGGAATGTAGTATTGGTACTTCTATTGTTGCTTCATTAAATGATGCTATTTGTACCATTATGGGTAATTTCTATGTTTAAAAGCTGGAATGGTTACAGGAGATCATCAGGGGAAAATTCAACTGATTGGTTAGAGGTGAGAGGTACACCAGAGATGAAAAGCAAGATGGTTTTCCCAGAAATTGGAAATGGCCAAATTTTCAGTGTTCTTTCTCTTTTTTATCTTTTGTCCACCTAATTCTAATCCTCCCTTAGTGCCCTTGTGTCTGTCCTCTCTGGACAACATTTCCAATCTTGTTTTTGTGCTTTGCCCTACACAAAAACATACACAGCTCATATGGTGCTGAAAGAAACAAAAACATAAAACAAAAACAAAACAAAAAACAACCAGGCAAACAAAAGTCTCTGAAGTCTGCTTTTTACTTTATGTTGATGTATAGACTACATATTGAAAAATATCTATATTTTACAAACAGTAACACTCAGGTAAGCTTTGTAATAGAGACATTCCTGTAAAGTCATGTGATAATTGACTCTTAGTAAATCAAATCTTGAATTCACTAGGGAAGTTAATTTAAGGAACTCAGTAGGTGAATCCTGTCATAGTGAAGATTCCTTCTATAAAATGAACACTCTATCCAATATTCTTGTATCTATCAATTTGGCAACCTGCACTTTTTTATTTCCTGAGTTTTCTTAAATTGGAACACACCTGTACTTGATCTTTAAGACAGTGCTGAACTCGCTATTAGAACACATTTTCTTTCTTTTCTTCTCTGCTGGATATAATGATCCAGGGAAGGAAAAATAAGCTAACAAGTCCTAGCTTGTGCCATTGTATCTTGTGACTGGTTAACATATTACATAATCTGATGTTTCCATGTCTAATGTCCAAACCTTGTTACAATACCTTCTGGGAGCTCCCTTTCCTAACACCCTGTTCACTACTCCTGCTGCCCAGTTTACATTGCTGTCAAATGCATAGCACTCATGTGAGAACTGACTCAATAGCTTTTACAGATCAGGTTTGGGTGTTTATAACTGCATTGTTTCCTCTATCAATGAGGGAAACTGAAAAACCAGAAATCCTTCTGGTATTTGATTTCTGTCCAGCAAGTCCTCTTTGAGATGTACATATTCTATAGAAGTAGAGATAGAAATGGGATTAGGAACCAGGAAATTTAGATCTCTCTGCTTCAGTTTTTTGTCACCAAAAAATCCCTAATCTTACCTACCTCCTTTAACATGAATGTTATCATGATACAGTTAAAGGAATTTATAAAAATTCCAATGTATTAACCATCCTAATTATGCACTTCACAATTTTTCTTCCATTAAGACCCCAATTCTGATTTCACATAGCTAAATAAATCATCTCTGTGCACACCTGCTTCTTTCCACACAAAGTATGCATGCACACAAAACACATGCACCTGATTGTGGGAAATCAGAAATCAGTCCCACATAATAGATTTTCTTTTAACCACCCACTCTACATTTATAGTCCACTTTAAGGGCTCTGTGCCTAGAGTTGGCAGCTCTAGGAACAGTGAGATCAGTTTGTCTACAGTTGTTCCCAACCTTTTTTGGCTCTGGTACACCTACACTTGCTTCCAAAAATATACCCCACAGTCTGGTGCTCAATGGAATGAAAATCTTTCCTGAGCTAATAGAATATAAAACGAAGGAGGCAATGGACATAGTTGTGCATTTTAGGATACTCATAACAACACAGCAAGGCAAAACAGTGGAAATGACATAATTGACACAACACCAAGAAATGGGGCATTGGGCTGTTTTTCCAAAGGTGGGATGGGTTTACATTTAGCAACCAACATCTGCCAGTTTGGCCTCTCTTATGACTGAGGACATGCTTTTGAAGAGGACAGTTTTTTGAAGAGGCCAAGGGAAATGGTGCAGCCAGTAGTAGCATTAGAGTAAGGGAAAACTAATTGGTTTGTACAAGGACTAAAATAAAATCATGCCTTTGGCCTTATCAGCACTATATTCTAACAGCCTGAGTTAAATAGCTGCAGATAATGCCTGAAAAAACCAACAATCTTTAATCTAAAACAAAAGTGCACTTTGGTAAGATAACAGATATATCATTCAGTCTCAGTCACCTGCATTCAACATTGAGCATATTCCAAAGTTTGCCACTGAATAGGATGGAAAAATCCTTAATTTATCTGAACAGTTCTAAAAGTGCTACAATTTATACCATTACTCTCTTTTTAATTTTTTTTTAAAAATGTTGATAGACCTTTATTTTATTTATTTTTTATGTGGTGCTAAGAATCAAACCCAGTGCCTCACACATGCTAGGAAAGCACTCTACCACTGAGCTACAACCCCAGCCCCAACCATTACTCTGAATCATTAATTTTATTTCTTGTGAATGAACTGACTTCCAACTATTTATATCATTTCTATAATCAGCATGCATTTCTGAGAAATTTTTAGGAGATATTGCTATTGTTAATTATAAAATATTTTTATTTGAATTTTTTTTTGCCTGGAAGGGCAAAGAATTCTTTGAAATTAACTGGGGTTATGTTTCCTTCTTTATGGATGTATATCTGCCTATAGTAAATTCACTGATAAGGATTCCTGGTCAGGACATGAATAAGAGCTTAACAACCTTCAAGATATCTCCCTAAAGGAAGCTGTAATAATCTCCCAGGTATTGTTAGTTGTTTGAAATGAAGTCCATAATTACCACTTGACTCAATCTACCCTGTGTGTTTTATTATTACTGTTATCTTAAGGTACAGCAGACAAGACCAGAGATTTTAAACTCCACTCAATTTAGGCATTGCCTGAATACTCCTCCTTCATTTCCAGAAGAATTTAAAGGGCTATTTTAATTTTTAAAAATTGTTTATTTTGGGCTGAAGAAATAGCTCATTTTGGAGAGTGTTCACCTAGCATGTGCAAGGGCCGCGGTTCAAATTCCCCGTGCCTCAGAGGAACCAAAAGAAAAAATATATATTGATTTTTACTAAATTTCAAAAAAGCACAGGAAATAAAGACCATCAGAAGAAAAATTCTACAAAGTATCAGTTAAGAAGTGAATGTAGCTTGCTAGCATTCCAAGTAAGTTTAGTAATAGTAGTTGTGTAAGAATCTATGTTAAAGATTTGAAAATATGCTGAAGAAAACTGAATTTTATCTTGGTGATAACATGGTGTGTATTGAAGACAAGTTGGGGAGGAATATTGTATTAAGGTAAAGCTATGGAATAACATGTAACTCTAACTTTTTCCTTCCTCTTTTCCTCCACAGAGCTCTTGGCTCATATATTTAAATGCTGAAATAGAATAGGAAGACTCTTACTATAGTTCAGGTATTAGAAGAAAATAGAAGGTAAAAGACCCATTAGTTATAGTACATACTTTGAATCTACACCTTTGATTTCCATTTATTTTTCCTGAGACAAGATGATATCAGCATGGGTTTGCTGACTATGGACAGCAAACAGGAAGGCATACTCTGCAGTATACATGGTATTAGAAAAAATTACCAATGCTAGAAACACTTGCCTTCCTATAGCAGGGACCAGCTTCAGGAACTGTTCAGATTGATGAAAACAGATGCTGGTGATTTCAGAAGAAAAAATATTTTAAAAATATAGAATAAAAACAAGTGCTAGAAAGCACAATCAAAATGGGTTGTATTTCTTAGGCTACTTGAAAAGATTCCATTAAATCAATTAAAAAAATACATGAAGCTGTGTATTATAACCAGTACTTCTCAAAACTGTAAAGGTCATCAAAAATGAGAAAAGTCTGAAAATCTAACTACCAAGAGGATCCTAAGGAGATGTAATGACTAAATGTAATGTGGTACCCTGGATGGGATCCTGGGACAGAAAATGGACATGATATAAAAACTAAGGAAATCTTCCCAGTAGCTCTGGAGGCTGAAACAGGAGGATCATAAGTGAGGCCAGCCTCAGCAACTTAGCAAGACCCTGTCTTGAAATGAAATAAAGGGTGGGGATGCTCAGTAGTAGAGTGTCCTTGGGGTCAATCTCCAGTACCAGGAGGAAAAAATATCCTAAGGAAATCTGAACAAACTATGGACTATAGGTAATAATAATGAATCAATATTGGTTCCTTAATTATGACAAATGTATTGTGTATGATACTAATAGTAGAGGAAACTGCAGAGTATATGGGAACTCAATTTTTCCCATAAATCTGCTCAATTTTTCTGTAAATCTGTGTTTTAATAAATCTTATTCAATTAAAAAGGAGTTATATTTTTCAGGCCATTTGAAATTATTCCATTAATGAAAAATTTCTAATACTGAGGGCCCAGCTGAAGGGCAGTCAGAGGCAACAGACATTAGATGATGACAACAGGTCAAGGACTGTACACCCCTCAGGAATCCAGCTCAGAAAGCCGAAAATCCAGAAACGAAAATTCCTTCGAAGAATTTCAATGGGAGCAATGTGTTATTAAGATAATAAAGCAAAGCCTGTTTAACTTTCCCCATCCCAAACAACCCTACAGCTCTAAAGCACATTGTGGACAACAGATTTCGCAAGCAATGAAATCTCTATGTGCAAAAGGAGAGCTTAACAATTCCATGAGGTCAAGCAAGCACAGGGCAACCACATTCTTTATCAGTCAGAAGCCCCTCCTGAGGGCGGGAGGAGGAGTTGGTGTGGGGCAGAGTCCTGCCCCGGGCTATAGGGACATCTAGCTCAGGCACCACAATATACCCCGTAGTCTGATGCTATCATTTACACAAATAAAGCACACAAACTCCAAATCTGACTCTCCTCCTCTTGCCTAAAGATTCTTTAAGTATCAAGGATCATGAGTTTTATATATCAGCTAGGTTATGAACACTGAAGGATTATTTCTCAAGGGAAATACTGACCATAGTTAGTTAGTAAAACAGATTTCAAGGTGAAAATCTGTTGATTTTAACATTCATTATTTCATTCGAATTATAAATATTTATTGAAGACTTCATGAGCCAGATACAGGGTTGATGAAAGAAATTAGCTCAGGAGAACACTCTGAACTGATGAAACAGTTTAGAGGAACATCGGATCAATAAATAGAAATGTGAATGACGTTAATAGGATTTCATTAAGCAGAGAACATTCTTGATTTAACCTTGCGCTCCCTCTAGTGGTATCTTGGTTAAAATGCAAGGCTTATACAAGAGCCCACATTCTATTAATGTTCAATATGCTGGGGCTGACTTACTGCTCAACTGACTTAGTACTACTCTAATTTCTGTGGAATCAATAAGTCAACCTCTCTTTTTCCTGGTTCTAATAATTTCATAATATGTTAAGATATTACCATTGAGTCAAATACTTATTGAAATCCTACCTTGAGATATTAACTAATCTTGTTATTTCAAACTTGACTCATTCCCCCCAATATTTTTGACATTCAGGAAGTTAACTGGTAACCACAAAATGGTTGGAATGTTTAACTCTTACGTCTCCTGCCCATCCATTCCAACAACTTTCACACTTGTTCACCCCCCACTTTTTTTTGAAGGTTTAGTATGTGCCAGGTAAAGTTATTGGCAGTGAAGCTATAAGAATGAACAAAACAGACAAAAATTCCTACCTCTATGAAGTTTATGTTTGAGTATGTATGTATGTGTGTGGGGTAAGACAGAAAATGAATATAATTGACAAGTAAATTCAGTAATTTCTCAGATTGTCAATGATATGGAGAACAGTAAAACTGAAATGGCAATGGGATCCTATTTGGGAGCTAAATTTTAAAATGTGGTCAGAGAAGATTTCACTGAGAAAGTGTTATTTTAACGAAGACTTGAAGGAGGTGAAGGGAATTCTCTGGAGGAGAAAAACATTCCAAACAGTGGGAATAGCCAGGGCATAGGCCTAGAGGTGGGAAACTACCTGGTATGTTCAAGGCACAAAAGGAGTCCAGTGGCTAGAGAAGAGTGAGGAAATGAAGAGAGTAATACTTTTACTTGGGGAGAGGAGAAAAGGGGATATTGGGCAGGGCCTTGGCTTTTACTCTAAGTGAAGCAGGAAGCAAAGGCAGTGTTGTAAGCAGGAGAGTGATGGGCTCTAATTCGTTTTAAAAGAATCACTGACAACTGAGTGGAGAATGGACCAAAGAGAGGCAAGGCTGGAAACAAGAACAGTAGCTTGGAGGCTGGAGCGATAATCTGAGAGAGAGATGCTAGTGTCTCAGACTAGAGTTGTGGTGCTGGAGTCAGTGAGGTATGACAGATTATGGATATATTTTGAAGATGGAATTAATAGAGTTTTAAAACGGATTAAATGTGAGACATGAATGAAAAGTGTCAAAGATGATACCAATATGTTTGGCTTAATCAATTAGAAGAATAGGGTTCTTTGGTTAAGGACATATCAAGTTCAAGATGTCAGTGAGACACCCACCAACCAATCTACTTTTTAACACTTTCTCATACCTTTCTATTCATTTACCCACTTGGATTTCTCTCAAATCCTTTAGTATATATATAACATTTTATGTGCCAAGGATTGAACCCAGGGGCACTTTACCATAGAGCTACATCTTTAGACCTTTTTATTTTTTATTTTTTTGGGGGGGGGGGGACAGGCTTTCACTAAGTTGCTGAGCCTGGCCTTATACTTGCAATCCTCCTGCCTTAGCCTCTAGAGTCACTGGTATTACAGGCATGTGCCACTGTACCTGATTCTATATGTTTTGTGTCATATCCCATCTTAGCTGGAAATATTTTCTACCTGTGTAGGCAAGAAACTGTATTTTTGACATTTCCCTTCTCTTTACTCTCCATAACCAATTAATCACTAAATTCTGTCAATGATACGTCCCAGATCACTCTTCCATGTTATTTTTCCTTTATCTACATCTGCTGTCACTACCTTTGTTTATACTTTCATGATCTTTTTCTTATTCCTTGGGTATAGTATTCTGATATTTTTCCTTTACTAGTGAGAATGACCTTAGTAGTCCAGTTGCTCTGGAGTGAAGAGGGAGGGCAGGGATTAAAGAATATAATTCACTCCCAGTCCTCTGGACTCGAAAGTGAACATTGGAATTATGTCTAGGAGACAATGCTGAGGTTAAGGAGGGTAAGTATACCTCTAAAAGGATTACAAAATCAATGTCCCCTTGGGTGGTCCACCAAACTCGCTCTTGGTGAATAACTTTGCCAGGGAATCAGACAACAAGACAACCACATGTTTCTGGAAATCCAGCACCTCTTTTAAGAAGTAAATGGTTTGTCAGTCTTAAGTTACTGGGGCTAACTGCAGGGTACAATGTAGCTGAAGTATGCCAGGGGGCAGTGAAAGATTGAATGAGTGATTGTGGAGGAAGAAGGGCATGAAGTTCAAGGAGCTTCTGAGGTAGGATGTCTGTGGGTGGATAGCTGAATTTCACTTCAAAGGTTTTTAGGTAAGACTCCTCCAATTTTTGGTCTGAGCAAATGGATCTGGGCCAAATGGCAATCTAACTGGTGTCACATACCTGAATAATCCAGTTGTAAATAATATACAACTTAACAGCAAACACTTTTGGTGCTTAGTATGTGCCAGGTACTATTCTATGTGTTTAGTTCATTATTAGTTCTTTTAATACTCACAACTGCTTTATGAGGTAGGTAGTATTATTATCCCCCATTTTTTAGGGGATGAATTAAGAAAAATAAAGTTTAAGTAAATTGTTTAAGGTCACATAGTTAGAAAGTGACAGTGCTATTCAAACCCAGGCAGTGTGGCTTCAGAGTCCTCATTCTTAACCCCTATGCTGTTATATGATGAAAGCGAACTGGATGTGCCCCTGGGTAGTACGGACTTGGGTGGCCCAAGTATTGAACAGATTCTGGGGTGTTGATGGTTCCAGCAAGTAGCTGGTGCAATAGTGGTCTGGAAATGATGGATCACAAAGGGGTGAGGTATGGGAGGAGTGATGCAGCAAGTTGTTATAAATGAATCCTGAGGAGTCTAACTAGTCATGTCATATGTTGAAGCAGAAATAGCACTGCCCCCACCCCATACCTGGCTAATCTATGTGGCTATGGCTACAGAGTAGATGGTTGTGGTACTTTTAAAAGTGTTAAATCTTCTAGATGAAGAAGGCAGCAGTCGCTGGTATGAACTGGGCTAACAGGTAAGAGGAATCCATCACCAGTTTGAAGGTGTTATAGATGTGGGAGGACAAAAAATCTGCAAGGAAGTTCATTGGGACAATATCCCACGGTCCTGAAGGTTTTCTTGGACTGTCTTTGCCTCAACTGTATGAATCATAGAGGGACATCAGAAGTTAGGTCAGATGTGGAGCAAATAGAAGACCCCTAGACAAGGAGCTCAAACTAGCTGTGCATTGGAATCACTCTGGGAGGCATGAGTTAGAAATAAATATGCTTAGGTTATATCCCTAGATGGTCTGATTTAGAAATCTTCACTTTAGGATTAACATGCAGGTGGTCTGCACCACATTTTGAAACATGCTCCATCAGATTACATGCAAAGTTTGAAAAGGATGTGTTGGCCTGTTGGAATGGTGCCCATGGGCACAGGTATCTCCCAATTCTAATAGCATGGGCCATCTCCAAACATAAGCCTCTGGGCTGCCCCATGATGGACTTGGATCTTTATGTTCTACTATATCTGCCTGCTTTCCATGCTGTGGCTAGGGGTAAATGGTTGTAACATTCCCAGACTGCTACCATTTCTACTCCCACCTTGATATTCGGAGTTCTGCAAGTCTTCCCAGGCTGCTCCGGGCTATAATGGTTTGAGCTTATGATCACAAGCTGCCTATCCCTCTTAAAGGAAGTATCTCACTATCTTAAAAGTGGCCTTGATCACTAAGAATGCTCATTCCCTTTTGGGGTAATTGACCTTGATTAGGACCAACTTCCCGGGGAAGTGGTGCAAGGACAGTGATCAAAGTGCCCAGGTCTTCCTGCAACAGGACAACACTCCCACCCCCATCCTACATTTGCAAGGTGATAACATTATTCAAGGGTACAGGCCAGAGCTGGGGTAAAGGTAAACAAGGCCCTAACCTACTAGAAGGTCATTTTTGTGTCTGGGAGCCAAATTCCTTCCTCTTAAGAAGAATGGACATTGGGGTAGTGAAGATGCAGAGGTGGTAGATGACTGCAGACAACTTAAATCATCCTAGGGGACTTCATTTCAGAAAGCTTCATGACTTATCCAGCACTATGTAAACTCTGGCAGAACAGAATATAGTCCAGATGCACCATTTTCATATTTTGGGGCTTGGCCTAGAGATGGTGCTATTGTACTCACTTCATTACCATCTAGCCCAGAGAATCTATCATTACAGCATTTAAATTTATCAAAATATTTCCCAGGTAATTTCACCTTCTGGTGGGGGGGAATCAAGATCTCATTCACTAGAGGAAGGCAGGAATGCTGTATAGGAATTTTCCATTCATTTCTTGATCTACATAAGGTTGTAGGTACCCCTAAGGCAAGCTCTGGGAAGGCCAGAGCTGTATGGAATTGTTTTTGGAGGTTCTTGATCAATGGAAAGGAATTTGGATAACCACTACAGTAAGGATGAGATACTCTTGATAAGGAAGAACTCCCTGCATTTTATTTTTAGAAAGTCTCATGGCCAATGTGAGGAGATGGAGGATCTGATAAAACTTGCTCCAAGATGCTGTCTGAAAGCTTTGCTATATAGGTCTTGATTTAGACTCAGAGAGCATCTACTCCTTTGATGGTAGGACAAGCCCTGGGTACTCAGGGGTACCACAAAGTCAATCACTTGTCAATCACCCTTGTCAATTAGAGAAGTCCCTCAGTCTCAGACAGTGTTTGTATTTGCCTTATGGTTATGAGTGTGAGGGGTCAGCTGAACAGGGGCTTGGCCTAGAGATGGAATTCTCTGTAATATTAGAGGGTATAGTAGGACATACTAAGATGCTGGCAGAAAAGCTGACAAAGTAAAAGATGTGAATTTTAAGGGCAATGGTGAGTAGTCTGCTCTCAACCAGAAGTGGCATATGGACAAAGGGGAAGTGTGAGTGTTGTGGGTGGCAATACAAGGCCTGACTTCATCTGGACAGGGAGTTAGACCTGTTGGACCAGGGCCTTATCTGAGAGATTATCTAGGACCCTCTGAGTATAAATCAGTTTGGACATAGTAAGTGACTTTTAGCAAACACTTACTATATGCCAGACTCTTAGCTAAGCTCTTTAGTGCAATTATCACATTTAATCCTTATAACTATGTAAGTTAGGTACTATTCTTATCTCCAATTTGTAAATGAGGACACTAAGGCACAGAGAAACCATAATTGATGGAGTTAGTAATAAATGGAATTGGGGTTCCTGTATGACACTGAACCTGTGATATAGTATCTTCCCATTTCTATAAGAACAAGAGGAACTCATCTCACTTCCTGGAGACTGGGGATGGGGTACCATAGGGACAATGCATGTCTTGTCTGATTCTGGTGGTCAGCTGGACAGTTTTTTGATGGAAAGGATTACCAGAATGATCTGGGCTACTATAATAATGGCCTGTTGATTCCATCTGGTGATGTTCCTATTCTGCAAGTGCCAGCATGGAATGTGTATGAGCAGCAAGTGATGGGGACATGCTCTCCATGGATGAAGGCAGGATCATCATTGATGGTGAGGTGATGTAGCTGACTTGGAATCCAGGCCTCCTTTCCATGCATATCTATCTGAAAAGGCTGAAACTAGGGTGGAATGGGAACAGGAGGAGGTCTGACCACTTGAGTTATACTGTGCATAGAGCTCTTTGGGGAATTGGAACTCTAATACAGTTCACTTCCATTCACACTTCACCTGATGCATAAGTGGTAAAGCTCTTAGGACTACAGATCCAGTAGCTTTGGTCCTAACTGCCAAGTGGTTAAGTAACCAAGAGCTGAAGGTCTCATTCTACATTTTTCTTGTAGAACTTGCCAAGACAGAATATAGAGCCTTATGACTCTATCATTCACTGCCCCCAGGTGGATGTCCCAGAAACCAACCACATTCCAGGACTACATTCTCTCCCTTTTCTGGCAGAGATGCGGGAAAGGGAGTCTAACTGGCAAAGATTCCATGCTGCCAGAAGAAAGGCTGCAATGTCTTGGAACAAGAGGGTAAATAACAGAATTCTGGGAGGAAGAGGGATATAACTGAGCTAGAAATATAGGTCTTACTTATATTGTCAGAAGGAGATACAGGGATATATTGGGAGTTGAGATGCAGAACCAAACAGGATAAGGGACACTGGAAATGATTGGTAGAAGGATGACCAAACAAGATATCATCTAGACAGATTCTGAAGGTTGGGAGTCACTGTCCTGTGCTGGGTTTTAATAATCTCCTGGCAGGAGTTTACATGGATAAGGTGAGTTCTATTTAAGAGAATCTGGATGAGGACAAGATGACTTTCTAAGAGAATGACTACAAAAGGCAAAATCCAAGGATCCAAAGAGGTCTGTGAACAAGTGACATGAAAAGGCAAGTTATTTCACAGAGAAATAGAGGCCATCAGCCAGACATTCTACTATGTTGCTGGCAGCCACTCCCACACTCCTGTCACACCCATCCTTGACTTCTTTTGCTCTGGCTTTACAAGAGGTGGTTCTTCTCTGATAGCTACTCACCCTGGTCTCTCTTGCCAGCTCTGAGACTTAGCTCCATTGTTTATCCTTCTCATATTTTTGGTATTTCCCTTTCTGCCTATAAATGTTCTTAATGTCTTAAAATAAAACAAACCACCAAACTTTTACTTTCCCTTGGCTACTCCCCTCCTCTTTCTTTCTTTCTTACTCAAACCTTTGGGGTGAACTCATTACTCTCCAAAAAGTTCCTGATCAAGGTCATTCATGACCACCTTATTTGACAAAATGACTGACACTTTAGTACCTATCTAGATTGGGCCCTTCATAGCACATGCCATTGCTGAGAGTTGTTTTCCTTTTTTAAACATTTTTGTACTCTTCGAATTCTATGACCCCTTCCTATTTTGATCATCTGGCTAACCCTCTTTGTTTTACTTTTCAGCTTACCTTGTGATCTTTCTGCCTCAGTCTCCCCAGTTGGGGGGATTAAAGGTGCATGCCACTGTGCCCAGTCCCAAGGAGTCTTTTGAGACAGCTTTTCCTAGCCAAATCTCCCACCAGGAAATTTTAACATCACAGATATTATGTATATCTGTTTACCTACTGTGGTCCTTTGGAGGTCCATAAACCACTGTAACATCGAAGTGGTTTCACCCTCAACAATTAGTTTTTGCTCCCTTGGGGGTAACATCTCCCCTATTGAGAATAAATGTTGTACAGTGTCACTCATTCAAATGTCTTCTTGAGATTCACCCTCTGTTTCTGTGATAAAAGTCTTTGCTGGGTCTCTTCCTATCTCTCTGATCATCCTTCTCAAGATTCTTTGTAGGATTTCTTTTACTACCTGCCCTTTATAAATTTGTATGTTGCTGGGGTTGGAACCTAGGGCCTTACACATGCTAAGTACATGCTCTACACCAAGTTATACTCCCAGCCTTCAACTGTCCATTAAACATTGGCATTCCACAAGGCTCACTATCTGATCATTTCCCTTATTATTCTAAACAGTTTTCCTAGGTGATTTGGTCTATTTACTTAATAGCCACCTATAGTGCTATTGACTCCCAATTCTGTGTTTTCAGTGAAGATTCTCCTGAGCTCCAGCCTCTTGTTGTTCCAACTATAGTCTACAGGCTGGCAGTGGGTAGTATCACCAGGGAACTTATTATTAATGCAGATTCCCGGGTTCTGCCTCATAGCTCCTAAATCTGCATTTTAACAAGGTCTCCAGAAATTTCACATGCATATGTAAGGTGGAGATGCCCTGGGATGGAACCTATTACCAGCTCTCTAACAGACACCTTCAATGCAATGTTGCATAAACACATCAATCCTCACCCCCTATCTTCTTGGTTAATGGTAACATGATTGACTCAATCTACACATTAGGTCTAGGCACTTCTACCTTATCATGTATGTCTAATTGTTCACCATTCCTATCTGTTCAATCTACTAACAGACTCCTGAGATTTTTTCCCTCTTTTGTGCTCATCACTATTGTTTCCATCTGTTCTTGGGTAGATTAACACAGCAAGGTCCTAACAGATTTCTTTATCAATAGTCTCTCTTCCTGATTTATTAGCTATTGCTAGAATCATGTTTCTGAAATGCAAATCTGACAGCATTACTTCCTCCCAACCAAAAATTCCTTCAGTGACTCCTCACTGTCTAAAGCCAAGGTTCTTAACCTGGGATCCATACATGGTCTTTGGTAAAATTTTAGACTTTCTGAAACTATAAGGAAAAACTTTGTATATGTACATTTTCTAGGGAAGATGTAAACAGGTTTTATCAGATATTTGGAGGGGTCCATGACCAAAGAAGTTTAAGAACTACTGATATAAACGATCAAGTTTGAGTTAATAGCTTGGTATATAAGAACTCTTCATCCCTCTCCAACCTTACCTCTGGCCACTTGCCTATAGAAGCCTGTGATTCCAGCTTTACTGACAGACTTGGAAGTACCCCCCAGTCTTCATAAATCTGTGCTTCTGCATATGCTGTTCTTGAAACAACCCTGATGCTACACAGATAACTAGTTAATTGGTAGAGTCTGGATTCACATCTGGGTCTTCAAAGTTTACAGTCATTGTACTCTACCAAGGCTTGATATTTTACACTGTGACTCAGTACACACAAATACACACCACTTCATTCTGCAACCCATGTTCATATCAAAAAATGATGACTGTAGCACAACAAGCTGATATAATGCACCATTAATGAGCCACAGCCGTTGGTGTAAAAAATGCTGCACTAAACCTTTGCTGATAGAGGAAGTTCTCATTATTGAGCATTTATTCTTTGTCCTAGCAATACCAAGTTTTTAAGGTTACCTACAGATACAAAAGTTCTTCCAATATGAAAGTATTTGCCAATGAATTGACTATATCAGTCTCAGCTCAAACAACCCACTCCTTTAAATGCTAGCACCTAGCCCCATCCACCTGTTCATTTTGTCTTATATGGATTGTCAGATACATTAGCTAGCAATTCAATGTAATTTGTCACAAAGTGAAATTGCAAATCTTATATAAAAGATGCAGGTTTTCATGAAGTATGCACATAAAACTTACAGCAAGGATCTGGTATATAAGTTCATAATTAAAGAGGAGAAAAATAAATATGAGTAATGATTTCAAAAGTGGTTCAAAAGACAATGATTTGAATACCAAGTTGATTAAAGAGAAGCCCTCAGGAAAACTGAAGAAATTCTTATGTTTTGGCAAAATCAACCCTCTGAATGATCAGTCTGCAAAAGTTTCTCAGGAAATAAAACATAACATCTTGAAATATGCAATTCTGTTTGAAAAATTAGGCCTCAAACAAAAAAAAATCAATCTTTGATATACTGTCTGTTGTAACGATTAGCACATAGTTGTACAAAGTACTCAATTTTATGAAATGAGATTAAAGAACATAGTTTATAGTTTAGTTATTCAAACTGGCATCTCAAACAAACCCTGCCACTTTTACTATTTACTTCAAAATCTTGGTTCAATTTTTAAATGAATTCTACAAGTGACATTTTATCTGGTACCAACTGCCCTCAAATAATAACTTTCTACATACCTCTTTGTTTCCTTAGCACCTGAAATACAGCAGGAGTTTAATAAATGTTTGTTAAATGAATGACTGCAATAGTCTCTTTTATCTCCAGTCTCACTTTCCTCCAAAATAATTAGCACATTGCATCCCTTCCTAAAAATCTTCAGTAAATCCCTTCCAACCCCCAAAAATGTCCAAATCTTATAAAACCTTTGTAATCTGGTTTTACTTTATTTGCCCTCACATTCTGACCACATTCCACAAATTGTGGTTCTCCAAATGTCTTTTACTTTCTTGCTGTCATCATTTCCTTTGCTTGCATTTCTCCATCTCCACTGATAGGAAAGCAAAGTCTTACTCCTCGTATACACTACCTTGTATATGATGCTAGTATATGCTCATGACACTGTGTTTTCAGTGTTTCCTGTATTGACATAAGAGTTTATATCATAAAAAGTTTTATTCATAAAAGTAATATAATCACATTGGAGAAAATATAGGAAGTGGAAAAATATGGAGTATATGTGTAAATATACAAAACATATATTTCATATTTTATAATCTCTATTATCACCATCTTCACAAAGCCATTGTTATTCTTTTGTTGTATTTCCTTCTAAAATTTTTCATATGTGTATATTTTTACGAGAGTCTGATCTGAGTGAAAATATGATGTAGCCACCTGCCCTTTAAAACTAAAACCAACTTTATAAGATGGGCATTTTTCTAGTTATGCAGTTATCCTAACCATTATTTTTAATAGTTATAAAATATCCCATCAAGTGAATATGTTACAGTATATTCTATGCAATCATTCCACTATTGTTGAATGCTTATCTTCTGTCCATCACCCTTTTGTTGGCTATTATAGGTGAGAAAGTATCATCTTCAGGTACACATTTGCCATATTTTGGACTGGTTCATTTCCTTAGCATAGATTACCAAGAGCCATCTCAAATTTGGTAGAAAAGAATATTGTTTTAATTTCTCAAAGCATTTATAATGTAAAATATTTTTCCTACTCATTGATTGTCTCCTCTATTGGGAATTGTCCATGTCTTTTGTGCATTTAGCCTAAATATTAGTGTTAAACTAATTAAATATTTTTAATCTTTCATTATATTTTCTATAACTATTTTTGTCTCCTTATTTTGCTAAAATTTTAGTTGCAAACATAATATTGTATAAGTTTTGAAAATAGAGAAAAAATTTTTAAATCATGAAAATTTCTGCCATCATAAGATAATCATCATCACTCACAGTGATTTTTCTCATATGTGTGTGTTTTACAAAGTAATAACTTCAACGTAAACACAATTTTAAGACCTATTTTTTTATTAACACACATCAAATATTTCTCTGAAATGCCCTATCATCTTTATAATCATCATTAAAAACAACAGTATAGGGCTGGGGGTGTACCTCAGAGGTAGTGTGTGCTTAGCATACACAGGACCCTAGGTTCAATCCCCAGTACCCATATGCACACACACATAAAAATAAAACAAAAAATATTCTATGGAGTAGATTCATTTCCCTTATTGATAGACATTATAATGTTATTTCATTTTTTAAAAATTGCTTTATGTTGCTCATGAACATTTATTTTATTCATTTATATGTGGTGCTGAGAATCAAACCCAGGGCCTCACACATTCTAGGCAAACACTCTACCACTGAGCTACAACCCCAGCCCAATGTTATTTCTATTTAAAAATTTTTATAAGGTATACTACATGAAAATATTTTTCCATATTTTGAATTATTTACTTTGGAAATATTCCCAGAAGTAGGATTATTAGATCAAAGGACATTAATACATGTTGGCTACCAAATGCTTTCTTAAGAGGTTGACCATACTCAACCAGAAAACTGAATACTGTCTTTTTTGTTTCTGTTAAAGTCAGACGTAAAAAGAGGCTTACCTAGTTGTTTTAATGTGCATTTCTTTGATTAGTAGTGATGAATATTTTCCCATGTTTTCCTCTGTAAATTGTCTATTCATGTTCTTTGTTCATATGTTTTCTTATACATTATACTGTGTTGAAGGCCTTAGATAATATAAACCCGCAACTTTGTCATATTTATGTCACAGAGGCTTTTTTGGTCATTTAGATTTTATTTTTAAAATAGTTCAAAAACTTTAAAAAGTAATATTGGTTTTAAAATTTTATACATTCAGATTGGATCTTTTCCTTTGAGAATATTTTCTATTACTTCCTAAGCATAGAAAACTAGTCCCTGTTAGAAGCTTGATAAATATTCATTCATTCCAGTTTTTGTAATTTGCTTTTTTATATTTAACTCTTCAATCCAACTGCCACTTATTTTAGTTTATTATGGGGATGACAGTATAAATTCTTCAAGCTGTCACAATATTATTTATGAACAATCCTTTCTATTCTCATTCACTTGCAATGCATCTTTTATAATAAACTCATATATTACCTGTCTAAATATGAGTGTTTTCATTATTTTAGTTTTGTATGTTTAATATCTGCTAGCATTCATTCTTTATTACTCTCCTTTTATAGAATTTTCTTTGAAAATCAGTTTTCAAATGAAATTGTTTGCTGTCTTATCCCTAAAATATGAATTTCTTGAGGGCAGGATTGTTTATTTCTTTAGAACATATTACCAAGAATCTTGTTACTAGGTCAACAGTTAAAAACATTTTTTTCTGCTCTTAACACTTTCAAAGTTTCCCAAAGGGATGGGCCACTTTCCTTGTAATCCTGCTAGCATCTGGATATTTTTGTTATGAAGTTTTGGATTTTTTTTTCAAATTTGGTACGGGAAAAATATACCTTGCTTCAGTTTCTACATATATGTTTATTAGCAATGATAAACATATGTTTGAAATATAGTTAAGATTTTAATCAATGCTTATTCAATGAATAAATGGCATATATTTGGATCTGTACCTGTATTTGAGGATGAGGAGGTTTAAACAAATACTGTGATTATAATAGGGAAGTGCTGGTTAAATATAAGCTTGTTGGCCTGTAGTCCATCTTCAGAGATGTTCTAGAGGTGTCAAGAACACCCTGGAATTCAGACCTGAACTGAGGCAATCCCTAGAAACTCAGTAATTTATATTCATTGCAGGCATGTGTTTCCAGGCAGGATCAGCTGAAAGGACCGGTCAGAAGACGCCTGAAACAGTTAAGATAATGATATGTAGGTACGCTCACACGTGCACACAGCTCAGACAGACACGAGTGGCTCAAGAAAGTGTGTATCATTTGGCAGCAAAACAGTAGTCAGAAGTGGCAGGTGTTTGAGACTCTACCGCAAACTGACCCAGGTCCTAGGAGGCCTTCTGTGATGAATTTAAATACATGAGAAACTAGATCTAACTTTGAGATGCATGTATTTTCTATGATACCACACCACTCTTATTTCCCATTTACTAAGTCCAAGAGGACATTAAAGTCCTTAATTCAGAGAAACTTGGGTTTCTCCTTTCATTGTGCAACATGAAGGAGAGACAGTCATTTTTTTTCTCCTAGGGATCATCATCTTTATTTTGAACTTAAAATAAATAAATAAATAAATAAATAAAGCTAAAAAATGGAGGCTGTTTTTCTTTATTTTTAAGACCATGTAAAATTCATTATTAAGCATCAGTGCTCCCTTTTGCCTCAGTAGTAGATTCTAGTAGCAAACTTTTTCAAGGTCTTCCTTTGACATAAAATCTGTCAATTTGATAAAATTAATAGCATATTATTATCCTAACCAGCATATGCTAAAATCGTGCCATGTTTTATTCTGGAAAATCAAATGCTGTTTGCTTTTGACTCAAGAGTACCTAAAAGTAACAAGGCCATGGTTGGTTGCATGAACAACTGATTTGTGAATGATACATTGGCAGTAACTACTCAGCAGATTGATACATTCAGCTTTAAAAGTCCTCTCCCAAAGTGTACTACATACCACTGATAAAGCAAACAAGACACAAAATGCCAAAGATTCAGCAGTTCTCATCAGACACAGTATCACTATCTAACTTGCTAACACAAAACCCCAAAAGGACTTTTCCAAGCAGTACATAAGAAAAGTCATTTCACAAGCCCGTTCTCCTCAGAGAAACATCTAACTGTACATTGACTCTTTCTTTAGAGATGGAAACCATAAGCCTCCTTCTGGGTTCTTCAGTCCTTTGTTCTAAATCTGTTCTCATCAATTCTTTACCTATGCAAAAATCTATATGCCACTTCTATAAAGAATTGGCTCTAAAATGAATCTCTCCCAAGACCTCCATGATTTTCTCCTGCTAAGTCTCTTTGGCTCATATATATTTTTCAGTAGTACCATAATTGCTGATGTTCTCTGATTATCGTAATTTTGTTATTTTTTTTCTAGAGTATAAGACTCTTGACACAGTGGAATTTCCAGAAAGCTGAAAAGGAATTTAGAGACTGTGCAATTATATCCTTTGCCCTGCCTGTTTTATTGATGAAGAAACTGAGGCCTAGGTGAGGTTAATTTGTCCCACTAAGTCAGCCAAGGTAGCAGAAAAACTAGGTGTAGAGTCCAGGTGACCTGACTTTTGATAAGTGTGCTTTCCATTGCATTAGGTCATCTTCTTTTTCACTTGCATCTGTTCAGAGTTCCTTGTGAAGTACTAGATATACATGTTTCTCAGTTAATGTCAATATGATAATCAAAAGAGCTTACATAACTGAGAAATTGACTCAAGAAAAGTGTCAGAGAGCATAATGGTCATTTCCTTACTTCTTTGCATGATGCCATCCTCCAGACCAGTTAATGGCCACTTTGCACATCCCGTCAATCAGGCACTGGGCAGCTGTGATTGTAGCCCCTCCTACAGCTGCTGCATAGTCAAATATCCCTTCAGTGGCTGGACAGTCATAACCTGAGGGCAAAAATGAGAAGAATTAATTAAAGATGAAATGGAGAAAGAGGGGGAATAGGTAAAACAACATTCTTCTAAAAAGCTACTGTGCTAACAGTAGCTCCAATTCAGACAGCATTTCCAATATTGGGGAGAAAAGAGCTTTAGATGTTAGAGCTAGAAAGGATAAACCGTCAATGAACTAGTCACATCTTACACATGGTGAAACCAAGATCCGAGATCCAAGAGCTTCTGGTTACACAGAACCAGGCCTAGAACTCAGGTCTCTTGATCCCCAATTCAGTGTGTAACTAACCCATGCTGTTTCTCTAGATTATTCCATTGACTACTTACAGCTTTTTAAAATACATCTATCTACTGAGGGATAGGGTAGAAAACTTAGCCAGAACTTCAGTTTGTACTCAAAATATAAGGTTACAGGGCAACTAAATCAATTAACGTACAGACAGACTAGATTTGAGTATTGCCAGTAGGGCCACAGTAACTGAAAGGTTTCTCCTCCAAGTGATCCATCAGTTTTGTTCAACTTGTGTGGTTTGCATGGTTAGTGAGTTTTATGTGGGCTAAACCAAAAGAATAAAATAGTCAGCTGGGGTTGGGTGTGGAGCTAAGTGGTAGATCACTTGCCTAGCATGTCGGAGGCCCTGAATCTGATACCCAGAACTGGAAAAAAAAGGCAGTTACATTATTTCTTAATTTAAAAAGTATTAGCAACCATTAAGTAAATTAAAAATTAAGTAGTAAAATCTACAGATGGAGGCTGTAAATCTCTCATCATTGCCTGACAGGGACTTTACCTAGCCCATATTCTATGGAGTCCGGATGATCCTCATCTCCTTCTTGGCTAACTTTCTGGAGATGCTGCAGATAGGCATCTGTGTGGAAGGTGGCCATATCCTCCATGGAGGCCACTTTGGGTTTCACTATCCTAATAATAACAGAAAGAACAAAGAGAGGTGAATGAGTCAGACCCAGAGTATGACAAAACCTGGAAACAGGAGCCAGCAGTCTAAGCAGAAAGTACAACTCCCAGCTTCTGGTTCCAGTGGGCTGAAGTAATAAATACATTATGCTCCTCCACTGCACTGTACAGTCTTCACTTCCTCACCTCTGCAGTGATGACTCCATCAACAAGGGGCAAGAAGACAGATTTTCCCCCTTAAATTTATATGCAGGTAAAAATAAGGAAATAAGTTATTTAAATTAAACAAATATTTAAGTTAAGAAATAATCAGGGATAAAACTTTACTCTGTGAGTTACAACTTTCATGTAAAACCAGTTGGCAGAGATATTTTTTATTCGAATCAGTTGCTAATTGAGCTATATACTCCCCCTCAACCAGAGCTTTATTTTATTTATTTATATTGTTTTTGGTGCTAGGAATGGAACCCATGGTCCTGTATATACTAAGCATATGCTCTACCACTGAGCTATACCACCAGCCATATATCTTTATTTTAATATGCAACTAGATTATCATGCATTTTGAATTCGGACTCTGAGAACTGGGTTCATGTTCTAACTCTGACTTATTAGTTCTATAGCCTTAGATAAGTTTTGGTTCCATACCTCAGTTTCCTCATTTGTGAAAAAGGGAGCCTTACAGAGTTTATATGGAGATGAAAACATGCAAAAATTCTTTGTTGACAACTCATAAATATTATGGGATAAAAATAGGGAACTCAAAATAAATTTTTTTCTACACTAGGTCCCTCATATCTGTCTCTGAGAGAAAAAGGGGTAAAATGGGAGGAATTAGGATTCACGCAAAACCTCTCAACCTACTCCTCACAGGAAGTGACAAAGAGGAGTGAATGAGAGAATAATGGAAGCCAGTCTGACAATAAGATTTACCACCTGTAATCACTAGCTGTCCATTTCACAGTTTCTCTTCATGATCCTACTTGCTGCTAAATTCTCTAGCCCTTGCTACCAAAAGGGTACTCTGTGAACCAACAGCATCAATGGCCTTGGGGGTTTGTGAGAAATACAGAACTTCGGTCTCACCCCAGACCTAGTGAATCAGAATTTATATTTTAACAAGATGATTTTTTAATAACATGATGATGTGACTCATGTGAACTTTCAAGTTAAAGGAGCAGTGACCTAACTCACAGAGAGGGTGTCATGGCTTTTTATGTTTCCTGAATGGGAACAGTGCCATGAGTTTATCATGAATTCAGATAACTGTATAAGCTACTAGTATAACCAAATATGGCCAGGAGAAATCCTGTGGTCTTTCTAAAAATTAAATATACAGGGCTGGGGTTGTGGTTCAGTGGTAAAGCACTTGCCTAGCATGTGTGAGGCCCTGGGTTCAATCCTCAGCACCACATAAAAATAAAATAAAGGTATTGTGTCTACCTATAACTAAAACAAAATATTTTTAAAAAAATTAAATATACAGCCAAATTCCAAGGATATCTTCCTTCTTCTTCAAGAACATGTCTATACTATCAGAGATGAAAAATTTGCCCATTAAAACAAAAATTTCATAATTTCTTTGATCATGTTTTTCATTCCTGATAGCTCCCTCTTAACGCACTCCTCCAATGTATTGTGTTAAATATTAAAGTTTAAAACTACTTACTGGAAGCCTCCCTACTTAAAAGGAAATTAGCTTTGCTTTGTTATCTTGCTTATGATAAAATAATTTTTGAAATGTTAAATAATTTTAATGAAAAGCCTACAGTTATATTTACCAAACATGCATTAATGATGGTGGAAAAATATTCCTAAAACAGGTATGCAAGGAATAATTTTCTTGTCAGGCATGGTGGCATACATCTGTAATCCAATGACTTACATTGAAGGCTGAGGCAAGAGGATTGAAAGTTTAAGGCTAGCCTCAGCAACTTAGCGAGGCCCTAAGCAACTTAGTGAGACTCTGTCTCAAAGTAAAAATAAAAAAAGGATTGGAGATATGGCTTGGTGGTAAAGCAGTCCTGGGTTCAATCTCTAATACCCTTCCCCCAAAAAAGAAATGATTAAAACTAAAAGCCTGTCACACTAACTTCTGGGAGACAGATGAAGCATAGTATACAGACACCCATTTGACCATAAAATGTCATAAATAATCCTACATGTGGCAGGTTCATAATGGTTAAAATTACAATGACATCAAATACAGAACTGGCGCTAAACATCAAGCTTATTTTATTTATTTATTTTTTTTCAAAGAAACTTTTAGCTCTCTCCTGCATTCTGACCTGGTCTCAGTAATTCTGGTTGGGTCTTCATTTTATCTCCAAGTTTACCCATTAAAGTTTGATGGTGGCAGTGGTATATCTAAAAGTTTTAGGTTGAACCCACACCCTCAAATCTGGCTTAGGGAAAAATAAAACAGACAAAAACAAACAAAAACTAAACCAAACCAAACCAAAATCAGAACACCTTCCAGCTGAACACATTTTTCTTTATCTTTTCTTATGTCTCTCTTTCTTTCTGGAAGTAGTGGGAATTGAACCTAGGAGCACTCTCCCACTGAACTACATCTCCAAACCTTTCTTTTCTTTTCTTTCTTTCTTTCTTTTTTAATCTTGAGACAGAGTATCTCAAAGTTGCTCAGGCTGGCTATCAGCTTGCAAACCTCCTGCTTCAGCCTTCTGAGCCATTGGGAGTAAAAACCTGTGCTGCCACACCCAGCTTGAAAACCTTTACTATTAGACATGTTTTAGTAGCCAAATGTACTCATTTCAAACTCCATAAAGCACCTATAACACTCAACAATAAAGCCCTATTTGTACTGAGTCTTAACCACTTCAAGCATTTTTTTTTTTTCAAATTTTCTCAATTCTTCAAGAACTTTTCCAGGGTTGTAGGGGGAATCACACTCTGAATACACACACACACACACACACACACACACTTTAAAAAGCAACATTTTTTCTACCTAATTACCCCCCCCCCCTCCCCCATGAAGCAGGACATTAAGGGATATGAACACACAGCTTCAGGGATGAGGATGTTCGGGAAAGACAACTTACCTCATTTGCTTATGCAGTGCATATGCTTCAATCAGAGAATGTACCATACTGGCCTAAAAATATCAGCATAAAAAAAGGGCATAAAACAGTGTCTTAAAAGTTTAATTTAGCGAAATCCCATCAACTTCATCATCCTGCGGAAAGTAACTACTTTAGCTCTCTTTCTTTTTGTTACTTAACAGTTATGATACACTTTAGACAATTCAGTCACGATACACTTTAGACAATACAGATACAAAGTATCAAATCGCCAAGACGGAAGCTACCGGGCCTTATGTAACTGACAGAATACTTTTCTCCACCAGCCTCTTTTCCAGGACTTAAGGGATCCCCTTGTATTTCACACTCCATCCCCTCTGTCCCTTCCCCCGACCCTCACCCCACCCCCACTTGTATGTGTTGGATGCCCCGCAGAGACACGCTGCGCTCTTAGAAACCATACAGGAACTTCCTCTTGGTACAGCTTTAGGCACCCGACACAAAATCTCTGAAGATTTTTCCCAGCTCCGTCTCCTCTGCTTCCTAATGCCCTTCCGTCCAGACCCCTATCCTCCGCTCCAAACACCCACAGTCTTTCATTCCGACCTCTCTTACCCGTTTGGGGACCTTGGCCAGGGAGTCGCACATGCTGACATACTCCGGGCTGTAGATGTAAACCGGGGGTAGTGACTGCCCACCGTCTGCCGGGTCCTCCGGCTCCTCCATCTTCCACTTCCAACCGTTTCGGAGCCACCGTTCGGATCTGGTTTTTTTCGGACTCAGCCCGGGCTCTGGTTCCTGCTCCTCTGATCGGCCGCAGCGGTGCTCCCTGGTCAACATTCCCTCCTATTCTTGAGATCACAGGAGACACCGTCCCCGCTCCCCATCCAATTGAGGGAATGGATAGACTCTCCCTGGTCAGAAGCCCTTCGTTTAGTGACCACTGTTCAAAAAATGAGGTTTGGCAGATGTAAAAGCCCAAATAGTTGTCAAATAGGATTGATTTTTATGGCACAAATAAGTACTGTCAAAACTAACCATCCTTGTTGCCCTACGGGGCCATTTGAGATGAGGTCAGACCAGTTTCAGAGCATGCTGGGAGATGTAGTTTTCAGGGGTTGGAGCAGCGGAAGAGCGGGGGCTAATTACTAAAAGAGCCGTGTATTCGAGTTTTAGCTGTTAAAAAAAAAATGCAGCCTTGACTCTATGAATTGTTTCAATCTGCAAGTATGGCCATTTAAATATATCTGAAGAGATACAATGTGGACACCTGGAGCCCACCATCACCCAGCTACATCAACCACTTATTCTAAAGATAGGCTTTTGGGTGGGGGATTAATGATATAAATGGTTTGAAAAGTTTACATAGTAAATTCTGTGAAGCAATTTTAGTTCATTGCTTTTTGTAATTGTCCGTGTAAGATTAACAATTTCAACAATTTATTCTGGCAAATCTGTTAGCACTTTCCCAAGAGACTAGCTGGTAATGTGGAAATTGCTTGGTAGATTCCAATCAACCAATAATGCCAAAAGTACTCCTTGAAAATTCATGTGATAGGAAGGATGCAAGAAGATGCTTTCAGTGGTGCTTAGAAATTGCACCTCTTCTTTCCTGCCTCCTTTGACTTCTGCAGTTAAATCTGATCTGACACAAGCTAGCTAATACTCGGGCCTTCAATTCTTACACAAACCTGAAATGATCTACTAACACCCCAGAGATCATCCAATATCCGTACCTTCTTTAAAAATCTAGCTTGAGGGGCTGCAGTTGTAGCTGAGGGGTAGTGTGCTTGCCTAGCGTGTGTGAGGCACTGGGTTCAATCCTCAGCATCATATAACAATAAATAAAAAGTATAAAAATACAATAACATTAAAAACCTAACTCGCTCGTTAATCTTTAAGGTTATTAAACATTGTGATGTGTACTTTGTGGATATATTATCTCATTTTATCCTTGAAGCTGTCCTATAAAGGAGGTTGTAATGTGCTCACTTTACAGATCAGATGCAGTTTGAAGGGAGAAAAATTACTGTTCAAAGTCATAAATTTAATGAGCAGAAAATAAGGAATTAAGAAATCAGAACTACCTTATACTGAACATTCCTTATACTATATATTCCTTCAGGATAACTTTTTGTTACATCTAACTTTGTTCAACTCTCCATTTTGTATCCCCTCACTACTTAGTACTTTGGAAAGTGTGTGTGTGTGTGTGTGTGTGTGTGTGTGTGTGTGTGTGTGTGTGTTGTATCTATCAAGTAGAATGTAAGCTCTTATGCCTCTTTTATACATTCCCATAGAAACTAGTTCAAATTCTGCCATCATTCAGCCATTCACCAAATATTTGTCCAACATCAATTAAGTGTAGTGCAGTCGTGGATTCAAAGATGAATTAAAATCTGCTCTCTTCCCTCAGTAAATCTGCATTCTTACAGAAAAGATAAGACAATGTCTAAGAAACCATATACAGTATGGTCAGATAATGAATGTAGGATGCTTACCTTAATAAATAAGCATTAAATACTTAATAACTGGCATTCACTAAATGGTAAGTGGGATTCTTACTCAGTGGTATTTGAGAAAGTCTTAGAGGACGGACAGGACTTTGCTCAGTGAAGACAGGAATCAGAGGAGAGCATGCTGACCAGAAATGACTAACATAAGCAAAAATACAAAGGAAAAATTTTCTAGTTGAGTTTAGTTGAAGTGACCAAATCATGAAAGGCTTTGGATACAAGGCTAAAGAATACAGACTTCATTCTGTTGGCAATGGGAAGGTATTTAGACAAAAACATTGTTTTCTCAGTGCTGGAATCAAATACAGGATCTTGTGCATGCCAGGCAAATGCTCTACCAACAAGATACACACCCAACCCCTTAGACAGAAATCTTTTAAAAAAAATTCTACAGAAGCAGTGTATAGGGCAGATTAATCATTGAAAGATTAGAGGGGATGAGTGTCACAACTGTTCTGATAAGCAGTGATGATTACTGAGACCGGGTGGGGGCAACAATGGAAACATGGAGGGAGGAATAATGTACCAGGTAGGTTCAATAGGACTTCCTTACTTACTATTGGTGAGAGGGAGGAAGATTAAAAGACAATCACTGGGAAATTAGAGTTTGGGTGAAGAGAAATCTAGTAGTACCAATATATGAGAGGGTGGGGCTGGTGCTGTAGCTCAGTGGAAGAGCATATGTTTAGCACAAATGATACCCTGAGTTCAATCCCCAGCACATACAAAAATGCAAAAGACAAAACAACACACACACACACCAAAACAAAACAAAACACCAGGAGGAACTCATAGGTAGGACAGAACCAGACATGGGTCTGATTTTTAAAGAATTAAAAAAGTGTTGAGTTTCATAAATCAAAGGGTTAAACAGCCGCAGTGACACACATATTTTTCCATATAAATAGGAGATAAATGAATTCATAAGAGTAGCTGACATAGCCAAGAAAGCATGGGCTTTCTTCACTGGGATGTATAATAGTTATAAATATATAACTGAACATTTTCAAAACCAGATCTGTGATTTCCCCATCCAAATCCTTTCCACCCCTTTCTTATCTTGCATGACTCAATAAAAATACCAACCTCTATCCAATTGCCTAAGCAGGAAATATGGCAGTTATTCGTGTTCCCTCCTTTTCCTTCACCTGTAGATCCAGTCTGTCAGCAATTTCTATCAGTTCTACTTATAAGATATGCTTTAAATACACCCACTTTTCTCACTCTGCACACCCACTCTCTCAATCTGGGTACTATTATGTCTTCTCTGAACTTTTGTTCAATATTTGTCTGGTCTCCACTTTTACTCTTGTGACTCTATAATCTGTGCAGCCACCAAGAGTGAGCACCCCCACCTCTCTCTTTTAAAAGTGGAAACTGGATCATGTCACAAAAACCTGCCTCATATCATGAGGTAGGAAGAAGTAATTTTTGAAGATTCCTATTTGTGGGGGTTCTTAAGAGGAAAAGGATGCCAGAAAGGAGACAAAAAAGAAATGGTCAAGTTAGAACAAATGTAGTACAGTTTCTCAGAAATCACAGGATGAGAGGGTTTCAAGAAGGAAGAGAAATAACTATGTCGTGTATTACACAAGGAATGAAGACCCCATTAGAACCTCATTGGTGCCCTGTGCATGGGGTGGGGGATCAAAACAGAACACAAAACAAAATAACATACAGCAAGAAAAAAAAAAAAAAAAAACCCAGGAGGTAGGAGAGGAAGCCAAATCATAAGGGGTTAAGGAGTAAAGCCAACACAGAAAAGTGCAGCTTCCTCTATGAAGAAATGTGATTATGAAAGAAGGAAGTTCGTCTATCAGCCTGAGGGGATATTAGAGGTCAGGAATTTTTTAAAGGCAGAGAGCACTGCACGTGTTTGTAGACAGAGGAAAAGGCGTCTAAGTGGCTGTAGCAGTTGATTGAAAGGTGAAATCATGACTGTCTGGCAGTGTAAGGAGGAAATGGGACTTGTCCTGAGCCTTTAGGGATAGGCGGTGGAGGGAACAGGGCAGGATGCAGACTGACTGACATCCTTAATTCTGAACTCTAGTCAGATGACAAGGAAAAATAGATTGTTTTATGTGTTCTTTCAGATCTAGCAACAGATAGCCAAACACTTCAACACATGAGCATTGATTATAAACTGAAAACAGTATCCTAGGATAGAAGACAATGTGGCAAGATGACAATTCTGGAGAAAGAGAAATTGTTGCACAGTGCTCTGGAATTGGCAGTTTATTCTTGTAGCAATTCTAGCAGGGAGGATGAACCCTGGTTTATAATTAAGACAGAACCCAAATCATGCCACTGGTCTCTAACCTCAATTTTTGATAGGTGTACTGTCCCTATGGTCCTTAAATTGGAAAGAAAACCCTTCCCAAAGCATTGGATGTGCAGTTGGAGGACTTGAGGTCAGAGGAAGTAAGTTGAATCTTGGCTCCACAGTTGCTTGGGTGATGACCCTGGGTAAGTTACTTCTTTCACTTTCTTCAACTATTATTGTTAAAGGTAATGTTTAAAACCAGCAAGGTTAGGTTAGGCTGTGCCACTTCTTTTGGTACTCTCCCCTGTCTTCTCTAGCTGGCAGAAGCAGGCAGAAGGAAAAGCATGCACAATATGTCCACTGATACTTTGATACACTGACCATTGTTTTCACACCACTTCCTAAAGTCATTTCCTTGAAGAGTGTAGCTCTTACGAATGTGAATTCTAGAGTCTGACTGCAGGGTTTCAAATTCCAGTTCTACCACTTATTAGCTGACTGACCTTGGGCAATTTGCTTCAATTCTCAGTGTCTCTGTAAGATGGGGATACCACAATATTCACTTTTCATGGTGATTGTGAAGGTAAGGCAAGTGTCTATATGGCAATGTCTGGCATTTGGTTGTTTTAAGAACCATAATATCAAATGTTCCTTAATATTTTTGGAAAGTTTACTTCCACTGTTGTGTTTACCCCCATACTACTACTGGTTTGAGAATGGGTCCTTGGCTTTTAGGCATAGCCTTAAAATAAATCAGACTTCTGCTAAATATAGCGTGACCATATCATCCAAACTTGGACATTTTGGAGGGTGACAGATAATGTTAGTGCTAATTATGCCAGGGAAACAGAGATAAATAGGTGATGTACTAGACAAACCAAGACCTGAGGTCAGTCAAGTCAAATAGAAAATGAAGACCAGACATGAAAATACTGTATTTATACCCACTGCATTAGTACAGACATTAGGTGTTTGGTAAGCTAAAAAACTGGAAGAGATGTTGTGAACTATGACAACTTTCACTCCACCAGTTGTATAAAATTCCCAGAATGTAGTAAAACCTGATTAACCAGGATGGAACTGTAGAGACATTGCTCATCCTTGCTGAATAAACCCATCTTCTTATAGAAATGGCTAGAGAATATCATAAATTATATAATGCCAAATGTTTATAATACTTAGAAGAACAAACTGTTCTAAGTACCCTCCAGTAGTGCAGAAGACTCATTTGTATACAATTGAAATTCTGAGTAATTATCTGTCTTATTCCTTCACCAGAAGTTTCTCTAAAGATATCAACAAACCTGTATGAATGTAGTAAATAAGCCTTGTTTGAGTATGTATTTGAGCAACAAAAATTTGTTTCTTTACATATATTATCTAGCATATATGCATTACTATTAATATTATTCTAATTTGACCCAATTAATGAGTTTTGATTATATTATATAATTAGAGTATGTAAAATAAAACCATGAAATAAACTCCAATCACAAAACACATATCAAGTTTTGTGCATTGACATCAGACATGGTTTAATTGGAAATTCTTATTCTTTATTCTATTTTCAAAACATAAGTGCTTAAAAAAGTCTAACATGTCTTTTTATTATTGCACACTTAAAAAGAACAAAATACCAGGGAGAGTTTTCTGAAAATTTCCTTTAAAAGTTAAATACCACTGTTTGGGGATCATAGTGATATACAACTTAGAAAACCCAGAGAAAAGCAGCCATTGGTGTCAGTTCAAAGAAATGAGTACAAGGAGTGGTGACTTTTGCCTCTGACACTCCAGATGTATTTCCTGTGAGTGGGGTATACTTAGAGTCAGTAAAAAGACAAATGATTTCAGAATGGGTTGTTCTTTTCTTTAAAGGTGACTAGAAAAATTAAAAAGCGGGGCTGGGGTTGTGGCTCAGTGGTAAGGCGCTTGCCTGGCACACGTGAGGCCCTGGGTTCAATCCTCAGCACCACACAAAAATAAAATAAAGGTATTGAGTCCACCTACAACTTAAAAAAGATTTTTAAAAAGCTACTTACTATGTGTTTCCATTTGCAGGGAGAGAGGTACTGAAAAGGTGGGCCATGCGCTCTTTGTTTCCACCATCTGCTTTCTATCACTCTACTGGGCTCACTAATTCTACATACTTATAAGATGAAGTGTTTAGAGTCTCCCATCCCCACCCTCCCCATTCATGTTCTTGGAGAAAACCTTTAAAATATGAGGGAATGAGGGGGATTAAAGTCAGAAATTATCTGAGTGCAAATGGAAATTAGCAGTCTTTATTAGTAAACAGGGAGAAGGAAAATTATGAGAAACCTTTGTCAAGCTAGGCTAACTACACATAGGATCAGACAACAGAATTGAAGGCATTTTTAACCTACTGAGTTGTGTAGCCTGAGAGCAGTCATGTCTTTTCTCACATGAGACATTCATACTTACATGCTTACTTGGTCTGCCAAATGTAGATATAGGATAAGATATACAGATAGACCAAACTATGTGCTATTTTACTACTTATACATACACACACGTGCACATACACACCAAGAGATATTCATAAGAAACAGATATATGCCCATAGATATCAAGATATACAGGGACATGAGCACTTGGATTAGGAAGTGAAAATATAAGTGAAAGAGTTTAAGAATGGAGGCAGGGCAGGGAGTTGATAGGGGCTGGTTGGATGTGGCAAAAAGTGAGTAGATGAGTGAGGCAGAGACCAAGAACACAAGAGGAGAATACTTGAAAAAGCAGCTATAGACTGGACTGCTGGATTTCTCTTTGTTGAAGTCAGGCTCCAATTTTTGCCCCCATCTTCATGGCAAGGATTTGGTGCACAAGGCTGGCTGTAGGATACTAACCCACATCTGATGCCCTCTCAATTCCCCATGTGTAAGACAATCCCCAGGTATCTTCTCTCCTTTCCCTTCTCTTTGGTATTGGGGTTCTGGCTCCATTTATCTGGGTTGTTCCATGTGTTCTGCTACAAACACACCTCTGAGTAGTAGCAATCTTCATAAAATGTGATTTCAAGTGTTAATACAGGAATCCTCAAATGTACCTGCTGTACATGCATTTTTTTGACATTTTGCCAATATAAGAGTAGGTATTATGTGTACAGATACCAACAGGACAACAGTAAAGACAATAATTCTATGCAAAACTACTTCATCAGTGTGAGGCAACATGTGAGTGAAAAAAGAGCCCCTTGATCTGGTACTCTATTTTCCTAAGAAAAGGCACGTAGAATAGATATTTTCAACTTACAGCAGTGTAAAAATCTAACAGTTTAGAGTCTACTCACTTGAAATAATGTCCCAAAGCATCCACCACTCATATATACAATAAAACCACACATAAGACAAAACAAAGTTTAGGAATAAGTTACTATTAATATCTGTTCCCCAAACAGGAGTTAGAAAACTAAGCTGGTAACAGATCTATAGAAATAAAAACACATGCAAACTTTTATGAACCATGAAAGAATCAGAGACAATAATTGAAAGGCCTTGTTGAGCAGATGCACTGTAGGTGAGTGTCCAGGTAATGGTTCACTTCTTCTGAAGCAGTTAGTTTAACAGCAAAGTTCTTTTGGGAAGAAAGGGCAGGAAGGGGTAGAGGGAGTGATCAGGTGTTAACATTTCAGTTCCATGCACAATCAACTGAGAAAGGGACCAGCTGCCAAAAGACTCCTAGCAGCCAGGACCCAAAGCCCTCACTGCATGGCACAGATGCTGTGGGGCAGGAACTCTTGCACATAGGTGGCAGCTGCCTTGGAGAGGTAGGTCATGGTGCCAAACCTGCCACTGGGTGCACTGTCATACAGAAGAGTACAGATGCCAGATGCAGGATCTTTAGCCAACATGTCATCATCTGCGCCAAGGGTTTTCTGTTTGGTTGTTAAGGGTGAGAAAATAGGGGAAAGAAAAATTACTAATCCTGCTAAGTGAAATCCTGAGTAGTATAACACAGAGCCTCCTCCCCATTACCAATTAGTTGGTTCCTAGGTTGTTCAGCCAGGGAGGGATAAGGGTTATGCACAGAAAAGTGAATATAAGTTTCTAAAGATGCATTTTTCACTAGATCTCCAAATTATGTAAGTTATTTAAAAATCATTGCTTAGAATTTTCCCTATTACAGTGTAGTTTTGAAAGTTAAACATATAGTAATCATCAATTGTACAAGTCAGACCTGTTAATAACAGAAAAATGTTAACACTCACAAATCACCCTAGTGAAATTTTGGTTTGATACTCTCTAGTACTATTTGTATTCTTTTATTTTGTGTTGGATCATTATTTCTTAATTCAAATAGACCATAAGCTTTCTAAGGCTAGAGTCTATTATTAAAAGGGATCACATTTTCTAACACACTGATTGGCATCAATCTAGAATATTTAAAAGTAGGCCAGTCCTAGATGTATTCTTCTGCATCCTCTCACAGTGGCTAAGAGAATTAAATACCTATTATGTTTTGGATATTTTCCTGTTGAAAACAATCATACCCTTTCATCTTATGTACATCTACTCTTAATTCAGGCAACATTTGGAACACTTTCAATAAATAGTATTTTTACTGTGGTTAATTTCCTGGAAGTTTTATAAAGAAAATAAGAAAATGTAAAAATAAGTTTCACTTTAAAGCTTTCCTGTAGGTAAGTAGTAAAAGGAAAAGCAAAGTAAAACCAAAATTGAATTTTCTCTTTTCCTTAATAGTTCAGAAAGGATTTCTAACTAATAATTCTTACTAAGGTTTTAAAACTACAAAAAGCACTGTGATCAGGAGTTAAAATATAATGCTAATGCTATGCTTCAGGCTTTTCAGGGAAAAGCATTTTGCCTTCTGAGTTCCAGGTAACTTGATCAAAAACAAACCACCAAACACATGGTGTGAAAAGGGCAAATAAAGGGAGGTTGGAATTGATTGGTACACATTGTATGCATGTGTGCAACTATCACATTGAACCTGATTAATATGTATAATTAATACATGTTATTAAAAATCAAGTAAAATGGCCTGGGGTTGTAGCTCATTGATAAAGCACCTGCCTAGCATGCATGGGGTCCCAGGTTTCATCCCCAGTACCACAAAAAATAAATAAATTTTAAAAAAATTAAAAAATAAAGTTAAAAATAATCTTGAAAGAAAGGAAGAGAGAAACATGACAAAATACAGAGGCCATCCTGCAGCCCACTTCCTTTGCAAACACAGCTGAGTCACTGAAGGGGACCCCGAAAAGAGCTATGAGGAAGAAGGAACAACCAAGTGATCTTGGCTTTCTGAGGAACTTGGAATGCAGTCAGCTTAGTGTCAAAGTTCTCCTCTGAGAAAACAACTGGTTTACCTACCTGTTCTTGAAGGAACAAGTCATTAGCAATATGCACTATTTTTTCCACAGCAATGATGCTTCCGATGCTATGAATTTCAATGTCTGCTAGCATGGTGAGGACAAGGATGGCTTCAACCAGAAGCTGGCGGTACTCTGGCTGAGGTACACGATTCAGGACAGATTCCACATGGACAGAGAATTTAATCTCACCTGGAGTCATCTGTGACATAGAAAAAGAAAATCACTTCCTAGGAACTCACCGCTTAGGTGACATCAATCACCTGCTTTGAAAGGCAGTAAAAATACTGAAGCCATGAGCATGGTTTCAGCCCTTTTAATGTAATGGAGTAAGTAAATTGGTTCAATCTTTTTGGAAGGCAATCTGGCAATGCAGAAGGAGAGTCATAAAAGTGTCAATGCCCTCTAACCCATAATCCTATTTCTGGGAGTTCATCCCAAGAAAATAATTCAAAAGAGGAAAAAAGCCCTATGTGCAAGAGTGTTTATAGCAGAATTAGTCACAAGGGTAAAACTAGAAGTAATGCAAACATGAAAATGGTTGTATAAATAATGACATGTCATAGCTTAAAACTTCATGAGTTTTTATGGAGCCATTTAAAAGTATAAATGTGATGACTGGATAAAGGACAAAGTCAAACTTAAAACTGCATATATGTGTTGATTGGAATTATGTAGAACATCTATATATTATTAGAACAAAGTGGGCATCAAGAATTATAAAATTATTTTATGGTGAAGGAGATTCAGGGATAATTTTTGGTAAAATTGTACTGAGTTTATAATATAGGGAGGCAATATGCTTGGTTTTAAAGTCCTGTCTTTGCCCAAAGAGCTGGGTTCAATTAAAAATCTTAACATAAAAAATCAATAAATGGGCAAAGGAATTAACAGAACTTCTCAAAAGCAGAAATTCAAATGGCCAACAAATATATGAAAAAATGTTCAACATCTCTAGCAATTAGAGAGATGCATGTCAAAACTGTAGTGAGATTCCATCTCACTGTAGTCAGAATGGCAATTTTCAAGAATACAAGCAACAATAAATGTTGGTGAGGATTCAGGGAAAAAAGTACACTCACACATTGCTGGTGGGACTGAAAATTGGTGCAACCACTCTGGAAAGCACTATGGAGATTCCGCAAAAAAACTAGGACTGGAACTACTATATGTTAACCCACTAACATATACCCAGCTAACCCACTCCTTGGTATATATCCAAAGGAGTTAAAATCAGCATACTGTAGTGATGCAGCCACATCAATGATTATAGCACCACGATTCACTATTGCCAACCTAGGTGCCCTTCACTGGATGAATGGATGAAGAAAATGTGGTATGTATACACAATGGAGTATTATTCAGTCAAAATAACTTTATGACATTTGCTGGTGAATGGCTAGAACTGAGACTGTCATGCTAAGTGAAATAAGCTAGTTTCCAAAAGTCAAAGGTGGAATGTTTTCTCTGATATGCAGAACTTAATCCAAAATAAGGAGGAAGGGAGATTAAAAAAGAATAGAAGAAAGCCAGTGGAGTAGACAAAGGAAAGGGGAATGAGGGGAAGAAAGGAAGGACAGGAATAAGAAAGTGGAAAGAATCTGATATAAATTTCCTATGTACACATATGAATATACCACAATGAATCCCACTATCATGTTTATCCACAAGACACTAATTTAAAACAAAATTATAAGTAAATAGCAGAAAGATTAAAAGAGTAGAAGAAAAAGAATGAGGGAGGGAAGAGGGGAGAGAAAGGGGAAGTATTGGGAACTGAATTAGAACAAATTATATTCCATGTTTTTATAATTGCATTAAAATGAATTCTATTGTCATGTATAACTAAAAAGAATTAAAAAAAGATGGATTCAAGTCTGACCTTGGTCAGTTTTGAGTTATATGACCTTGCATTATTAATTTCTCTAATTTCTTTTTCTTATCTGTAAATTTGGAATGACAATCCCTTCTTTGGCTATCTTACATAGTTGTGTTGAAGAGTAAATAAT
The DNA here is from genome assembly GCF_902686455.1 of Sciurus vulgaris. Lineage (NCBI taxonomy): Eukaryota > Metazoa > Chordata > Mammalia > Rodentia > Sciuridae > Sciurus > Sciurus vulgaris. The sequence continues at coordinate 77,401,231 of NC_136471.1, read as the reverse complement.
AAGAAAGCCTTTGAAGACAAAGGTACTATTCGCCTATGTATTATTACTAATTCTATTAACATTTTAATATTACTTAAATGCAGAGAAATGGCAAATAGGGAATATGCCTGAAGCATTATATTAACTTTTAATACTAGTGTCCCTAGATGCTGCCTGCAATAGCTCAAGTGTTTGTGAGAACTTCCTAGTGTCTGATTGATTATTTCTAGCTTATTAATACTACCTCCTTCATTGATTTTGCATAAAAGTTAGTTCTTTATCATTTTTTTGTGATTTGAACAAAAAAGAAAATACAAAAGCATCTGATAATCTGTATCTGTGGTCAGTGGCAGTGTTCTCCAACCATGGTTATTTATCAGCATCATTCTATGGATTAAAAAAATACAAGTCTGTAAAAAATTAAAAGCTAAATAAAAAAATACATATGCTCAGGCTCCCTCCATTGAGATTCTAATCCATAAATTGGAGATGGGAGCCCAGGTTACTCCAACATAAAATTTAGAGCTCAAGACTACTAATGGTTTACAAGCATCCTACTAAATAAAATCAGGGATGAGAAGAATGGGGGTATATGGGAATTCACTCATTCTTACATTTCTATTCCTTCTGACTTCTCCAGCTCTCACTTAATTTTACATAGCCTAATGCAATTTACCATCAAGAGAAGCTTTTCTTAGATAATTAATATAATACATAATTATTCTCTAATATTCCTATTCAATTTTTGAAAAACCTCTCATTTCTTCAAATGTATTTCATATTCAGATGACTTATAAAAAGGCATAGGTCTGTGACTTTGGAAAGTGATCACTGAAATAGTTTAGCCAGCAAGATCACTGAAATGCTTCATCATATACATGCAAAAGATACAGAATCTTACCTCTCTAGTGGTTGAAGAAGGAAGAACAAAACCTTCCACAGAAAGTCCATGACACTGCAAAGCAGAAAATACATGCCACCAGGAATGGGCTAACAAATGGGAGGCTCTAAGAAGACACTTTGTATTTCTAAGTGTGTTTCATGGGGTGTACACTGTGTAATCACAGGCCAGCAAGAGGTCCTGCAGCCCCATATAGCAATGGGATCATAACTACTAGGTGCCAAGATGCAGGGTTGGACTACAAAAAGGCCCAAGATTCATCCTCTATTTAGGGGAGTGAGATGGGTAGGGAAGATCTGCATTCTGGGAAAAACTAGCAACCTCCCTACCCCCCAAATATTGAGAGACTACCTGGGAGGATATCATGCTACATTCCAGAACCATCACAAAGAGACTTTCAGAAAGTCTTTTAGGTTGCAGGATAAACTTAAGATATGCATTTATTGAACAAGTACCATTACTACATGTTCTAGTTAAGCATCCCATGTCCCTATCAGTCCTCTTACCTAGCCCGTCTTTTTTCCATAAGCTTATATCTTTTAACACTCTAGATACTCATTTACTGTATTTACTATTTATTCTTCCTCTCTAGAACAATGCAAATTCTATAAGGACAGAAATTATTTAAAAAATTGTTGTCTTTTTTTGTATGAAAACTTAGAACAGTGTCTGGTACATAGTAGGTACTCAATGAAGAGTATATTAATGATATTTCATCTTTCCCAACACCTATAACTATTGATTTAATTTTTAAGAAGCAATGGGGATAAAAGATTTACAATTTTAATTTCTAGATAATTCAAAATGCTATATATGAAACAACCACAGAAAGATTCCAAAGCAAGAGGTTTGCTGACTCCATTAGACACATCCATTCCTTATTTCACATACCAAATAATAGTGTTTGTACAGAGGATTGTTGTCCTTCAAACACACGTGCAAAATTATTTTGTTACATTCAGATTCTTAAAGGGATAGATGGGAAAAACAAGGTATGTATTTGGTCTCTTACATTAGGATCCCAAGTTCAGATTTTGATTCTGCCACAAAACACTCAATATTTCCAGCCATATTTAAGTGTTCTTTCTTTTCTATTCCTTCATTTTACATTTACATGATCAGTACATGGTATCTGGGGCAGAACTGCACCTAATACATGTCTGTTAAGTTGAATTGCCATAAGATGTGCATAATTGGAGAAATAAAATACATATTTTTCATCACTGTGTTAAAGGAATAAGGTGGAAGGAAAACAAGTTCTGGGCATTTTTTGAATTGCCAGAGCCAATAATCTGAGGAATCAACTTTCACCTTTTCAAAAATAAAATAACCTGATCCTGTCTCTGGAAAAATAACAGTGTGCTAAGAAGAAAGACACTACTAAAGGTTTTGAAGTGCTGGATGAAGTATTCTTTAGGGCCTCATCAAGGGCAATGAAACAAAATCTGGCACCTGAGACACTTGAATAGAATCTAGGAATGAGTATAGTAGTCTTTCTGGTCCTCTAAAATTGTCACCATCAGAATGGTGTGTTGTACAATAATATATCTTTGGCAAAATGTGCCTTTGAAAGAAAAACAAATATTGATCACATCAAGAGTCTTTGGACTATTAATATCTTTATAATTTCACATTTGTTTGGTAGTTTTAATCTAAGAAAAAAATGTAGGTAAGAGATCCTTACACAAACTCCCCAGATGCTGCATTTGTTTTTCCACAGTGCTATGTAGTTACAAAACAACACATAGCTGCAGATACTATTTCCAGTTCACCACAGCTATAGAAGTAAGTGAGCTCTTCATATTTTTAAATCATGTGACTAACAGCAAATGTATCACAATGTCCCATAACATGCGACTAGGGCCCAAAACAGAGAAGTCGTGATTTTAAAAGCTACTTTAGAAACAACATCACTGCAACAATAATAGAGACTAAATTTTCAATAATGCCACAGTATAAATTCAACTCTTTCATTTTTATCTTTTCTTATATGATTTTTCTGTCTGAATATATGATCATAATTACACTGACATCATAGTTACATCATATCTCAAGCAAGGAAACCAAGGATTTCAAGAGGGAAAATAAAGAGACATCAACAATGTATTATGCTTACCTTCTGTAAAACTTTCCAAACTTTTTGATAAAATCCAACTGGGACTCTATTTAGGGCTCCATCCAACCTTCTCCGGCGTTGCCATTGACCTTGACGGCTATCTCTAGGTGTCTGCTGACCAAATGCACTAGGAAAGGACCCACTATTTGGAGTCATACAGGTTCCAGGGGACTTGGGAGAAGAGAAAGGAAAAACCATAAATCAGAAGTGATTTCTATTTCTCTGATAAAGTATTATAGCAAAGTGAACAATAGTCTGCCAAATTTTATACCACATATTATGTAAAATAGCCATGATAAAGTGGTAACAGGGAAGCTAGTAGACTTATATATAGCTAGTAGTGCTGTAAATCTGAACAATCCTTTTAGAAAGCAATCTGGTGTTATTTACAAAAAAAGAAGAACCTTGAAAATACTGATGAATGGGACATTGTTAGCTATCTCTTTACCTGGTTATCCCTTAAATTTCTAACTGGTCTACAGCTTTTTTGATTGCTCAAATGGGCCATAACACAAGCCTCAGTAAGTTTAAAAGGATTAAAATTCAATCACCACAATATAAATAAATTAGAAATCAGTAAAAGGAAGGAATTCAGGAAATTTAAATATATGGAAATTAAAGAACATACTTTTAAGTAACCAATGTATTAAGGAAAAAAGAAAAATTGGAAGTACTCTGAGATGAATGAAAACAAAAAACACTACATAAACTTATGTGATATAGTAAAAACAGTGCTGAAAGAGATATTTATGTTATAAATGCTTATATTGAAAGAATAAAAATCTCAAATCAATAAGCAAACCTACCTTAAGAAAAAAAGCTCAACTGAAAGAAAGCAGAAGGAAGGATATAATGAAGATTCAAGTGAAAAGAAATGAAGTAGAGAATAGAGAAATAAAAGAAAAATTAATAAAATCCAAATTTGTTTCTATGAAAATATAAATGAATGGAAAAATCTCTAGGTAGATGGACTGAAACAGAGGGAATAGAGGATATCAATTTCAACCTACATAAATGAAAAGAATCATAAGGACATACTGTCAGCAGCCATATGCTAACAAATCACATAACCTAGATGAAATGGACAAATTCCTAGAAAGACACAAACTGCTTTAAAAAGAAACAAAATCTGAATCAATTCATAATAGAGAGATCAGATTAATAAGAGCAAAAATTCCTACAAAGAAAAGCCCTAGTACAGAGCTTCACTGGTTAATATACAAAACATTTAAAGACAAATTAATACCAGTTCTTTTTCTTTCTTCCTAGTACCTGGGATTGAACCCTGGGCCTTTCTGGATGCTAGGCAAGTGTTCTATTACTGAGCTACAACCTGCGACCTTTTAAATTTTTATTCTGAGACAGGGTCTTGCTAAATTGTTAGGATAGCCTAGAACTTACAATTCTCCTGCCTTAGCCTCTCAAACAGCTGGTTTACAGGCATGTGCAACCACATCTTGCTTAACACTAGTTCTTTTTTCCATTTTAAATGTTATCATCAGTGCATTATAGTTATACATAGTAGTGGGTTTCATTTTTACATAATCATACATGCTTGGAATATAATTTGCCCCATTTCACTCCCCAGTACTTTCTCTTCCCTTCTCCTGGCACTTCCTCATTGCCTTTCCTTCACACTACTGGTCTTCCTTCTATGTGATTGTTGATTCTTTAACTGGTTCTTTACAGATATTTATAAAGGTGAAATTCACTGTAGTATATTCATACATGTACGTAGAATAATTTGGTCAATTTCATTCTGTAGTTCTTCCCTTTCCCATCCCTTCTCCTCCCCCTCTATCCACTTTACTTCACTGTTCTCCCTTCTATTTTCATGGGATTTCCCTCCCCACCTCCCCCACCCCCAGCCTGCTTCATTTGGTCTAGCTTCTACATATGAGAGAAAACATTTAATCCTTGACTTCCTAAGTCTGGCTTATTTCACTTAGCATGATGTTCTCCATTTCCATCCATTTACCACCAAATGCTATAATTTCATTTTTCTCTGTGGCTGAGGAAAACTTCATTGTTAATATCTGTTCTTCATAAATGCTTCCCCCAAAAGAGGAAGAAACTCATTCTCATCCCACCTCATTTGGAGACTAGTTTTATCCCAATACCCAAACCAGACAAAGACATCACAAAAAAGAAAACTGAAGTCTAATACCCTTTACAAGTATAGATAAAAGAATCTGCAACAAGCTGGGTATGGTGATGCCCTCCTATAATCCCAGCTATTTGGGGGTCTGAGGCAGGAGGAATGAAAGTTGGAGGCCAGCCTTGGCAAAAAATAAATCAAAAGAGCCAGGGATGTAAAGCACCCCTGCATTCAATCCCCAGGACTGCAAACAAACTAGCTAACAAAAACACTTCAATAAAATGCTAGCAAATTGAATTTTGTGATACATTAAAAGGATTACACACCATAATGAAGTGGAATTTATTCTATCAGTTCAAGGATTTTAAAATATCTAAGCATTAATGTAATATGCCATATCAACAGAATAAAGAATTAAAAACACCATCTAAACAGATGAAGAAAAAGCATTTGACAAAATTCGATATGCCTTTGTGATTAAAACACTCAAAAACTAGAAAAAGAGAGGAACTTCCTCAATCTTACAAAAGGTTACATTTTAGGGCTGGGGAGATAGCTCAGTCGGTAGAGTGCTTGCCTCACAAGCACAAGGCCCTGAGTTCAATCCCCAGCACTGCAAAAAAACAAAAACAAAACAAAAAAAAAAACAAAAGGTTACATTTTGTATTCTCTGAAAATGGACACTAAAAAAGATTGATACTTTCCTCTCTTAAGACAAAGATGCCCAATCTCACCACTACTGTTCAGCATTGTACTGGAGGTTCTAGCCAGGGCAATTAAGCAAGAAAAGAAGTAACATTATTTCTATTTACAGATAATATGATCTTGTATCTAGAAAATGCTAAGGAACTCCTTAAAAATAACTACAACTAATAAGTGATCTCAGTAAAGTTGAATGATTTAAGATCAAAGCAAAAATCAATTATATTTTACTTGAATAGATATTCCACCAAAGACATATAAATGGTCCACAGGTATATCAAAAGGTACACAAAGCAGAAAAATCAGTAGAGTAGAAATCAGTAGTAGGGGGAGAAAGGAGGAGGGGAGCGAAAGGGGAAGCATGGGGATTGAATTAGGACCAATTATATTGCATGCTTATATAATTATGTGAAAATGAATCCTACTGTTTACATAACCAAAAAGAACTAATAAAATATAAAAAATTTAAAAAAACTAAATTTACAATTTAAATGATAAAAAGGGGCTAACATCACTTATTACCACTTATTATCATGGAAATGCAAATCAAACCATAAAAGTCCTGTTTAGAAAATATAGTGCCCCTTCATGTTCACAGCACTAGGTAAACTAGGGATAGTAGGAACATACCTCAACATTGTAAAAGCTCTATGCTAAGCCCAAGGCCAACATCATTCTAAATGGAGAAAAATTGAAAGCATTCCCTCTAGGAACTGGAACAAGACAAATATGCCTTCTTTCACTACTTTTATTCAACATCATCTTTGAAACTCTAGACACAGCAATTAGAAGAAAGAATTTAAAGGGATACAAATAGGAAAAGAAGAACTCAAACTATCACTGTTTGCTGATGAGATGATTCTGTATTTAGAAGATCCAAAAAATTACGCCAGAAAACTTCTAGAACTAATAAATAAGTTCAGCAAAGTTGCAGGATATAAAATTAACACCCATAAATCAAATGCATTCCTATACATCGGTGATGAATCCACTGAAAGAGAAATTAGGAAAACTACCCCATTCACAATAGCTTCAAAAAATAAAATATTGAGAACTAATCTAACAAAAGAGGTGAAAGATTTCTATGATGAAAACTACAGAACACTAAAAAAGGAAATCGAGGAAAACCTTAGAAAATGGAAGGATCTCCCATGCTCTTGGATAGGCAGAATTAACATTGTCAAAATGGCCATGCTACCAAAAGCATTATATAGATTAATATAACACCTATAAAAATCCCAATGTCATTCTTCATAGAAATATAAAAAGCAATCATGAAATTAATTTGGAAAAATAAGGGACCCAGAATAGTCAAAGCAATCCTTATCAGGAAGAGTGAAATACCAGACCTTAAATTATACTACAGAACCACAGTAACAAGAACAGCATAGTATTGGCACCAAAACAGACACATAGATCAATGGTAAAGAATAGAAGATGCAGAGACAAACCCACATAAATACAATTATCTCATACTAGACAAAGGCACTAAAAACATGCATTGGAAAAAAGATAGCTTCTTCAATAAATGGTGCTGAGAAAACTGGAAATCCATATATAGCAAAATGAAAGTAAACCTCTCTCACCCTGCACAAAAATCAACTCAAAGTGGATCCAGGACTTAGGCACTAGAACAGAGAAACTGCATCCAAAAAGAAAAAGTAGGCCCAAATCTCCACATGTTGGTTTAGGAACTGAATTCCTTAAGAAGACTCCTAAAGTGCAAGAAGTAATCAAGAATCAATAAATGGGATGGAATCAAACTAGAAAGCTTCTTCACAGCAAAGGAAATAATGTGAAGAGAGAGCTACAGAATGGGAGAAAATCTTTACTACATGCACCTCAGATAGAGCATTAATCTCTAGGATATATAAAGAACTCAAAAAACTCAACACACACACACACACACACACACACACAAAAAAAATAATCCAATCAATAAATGGGCTAAGGAAATGAACAGATACTTCACATAAGAAGAAATACAATTGATCAAATATATAAAGAAATATTCACATCTCTAGCAATTAGAGAAATGCACATCAAAACTATACTGAGATTCCATCTCACTCCAGTCAGAATGGCAATTTTCAAGAATACAAGCAACAATAAATGTTGGCAAGGATGTGTGGAAAAAGGTACACTCATACATTGCTGGTGGGACTGCAAATTGTTGAAACCATTCTGGAAAGCACTATGGCAATTCCTCAGAAAACTTGGAATAGAACCTCCGCTTGACCCAGTTATCCCAGTCCTTGGTATATACACAAAGGACTTAAAATCAGCATACTACACTGATGCAGGCAAATCAATGTTTATAGTAGCTCAACTCACAAGAGCTAGGCTATGGAACCAACCTAGGTTCCCTTCAATAGATAAATGGATAAAGAAAAATGGTATATATATATATATATATATATATATACAATGAAATATTACTCAGCCTTAAAGAAGAATGGAATTATGGCATTTACTGGCAAATGGATGGAGCTGGAGAATTTCATGCTAAGTGAAATAAGCCAATCTCAAAGAACCAAAGGCCAGATGTTTTCTCTAATATGTGGATGCTAATTCACAATGGGAGGCCCTAGGGAAGAACAGAAGTACTTTGGAATAGACAGAGGGAAGTGAAGGGAGGGGAGGAGGTTTGGGGGTAGAAAGGACAGTAGAATGGATTGGACATTATTACCCTAATTGCAAATATGATTACACAACCAGTGTAATTCTACATCAGGTACAACCAGAAGAATGAGAAGTTATACTCCATTTATGTATGATGTGTCAACATGCATTCTACTGACATGTACAAGTAATTAGAACAAATTTTTTAAAGGTTTGTTTAGGAAGGACATTTTCTACAAAACAAAAGATTACAAATGTTGGTGAGAATATGAAGAAACTGAAACTCTGTTTGCCACTGGAGGGAATGTAAAATGATGCAGCCACTATGAAAAAGAGTATTGAGATTCCTTAAAAAATTAAAAATAGAACTACAATTCTCCTGGATATTTATCCATAAGAATTGGAATCAGAATTTTTTTAAAAAATAAGGGAACATCTTCTTTTTTGTAGGTGCTGGCGATCAAACCTTGGGCCTTATACATAACAGGCAAGCTCTCTACAACTGAGTCACATCCCCAGTCTGAAATTATGACCCTGAAGAGACATTTGTACTCCTATGTGCAATGTAGCATTTATTATTTACAATAGTCAAGATATGAAAATAATCTAAAAGTCTATCAACAGATGAATGATGGAAAAATGTGTTATATGTTAGCCTTATAAAAAAGAACATTTTATAGTATACAGAGGACACTATGATAAATCAAATAAGATAGTCACAGAAAGACAACTAGTGTATGATTTTAAGTTATGTAAGTTATCTAAAATAGCCAAACTCATAGAAGCAGAGAGTAGAATGGTGCTTGCCAGGAGGTAGGGAAAGGGAAATATAGGGACTTGATATTTGATGGGCATAAAATTTCCATTTATGCAATGTGAATGAATTATACAGATGCACTGTACAACATCATGACTACAATCAATGATAGCATATTATATAGTTACATTTTTAAAGGTTAGATCTCATGTTTAAATGTTCTTATTTTAAATATAACAATCAACTAGGGGCTGGGGATATAGCTCAGTTGGTAAAGTGCTTGTCTTTCATGCACAAGGCCCTGAGTTCAATCCCTGGCACCAAAAACACAAAAACAAAACAATCAACTATATTCCTAACCAGTAAGCAGTCACCAATCTGAAAATAAAATTAACAATTCCATTTAAAAGAGCATAAAAATACTTGGATGTAAAGTTAACAAAGGAAGTGCAAATATATATCATGAAAGCTGTAAAATATGTTGAAAGAAATTAGGTATTTAAATAAATGGATTCAAACTAAAAAGCTTTTTCTCAGCAAAGGATACAATCAATAATGTGAAGAGAGAGCCTAAAGAGTAGGAGAAAATCTTTTCCACACACACTTCAGACAGAACACTCATCTCCAAAATTTATAAAGAACTTACAAAACTTTACAGCAAAGATACAAAGAACCCAATCAATAAATGGGCCAAGGAACTGGACAGATACTTTACAGAAGAAGGTATACAGGGGATTAATAAATATATGAAAAAGTGTTCAACATCTCTAGAAACTTGAGAAATTCAAATTAAAACAACTCTAAGATTTCATCTTACTCCAATTAGAATGGCTATTATCAAGAACACAAACAAAATAGATGTTGGTGTGGATGTGGGGAAAAAGGCACACTTTTACATTGCTGGTGGAGTTGCAATTGGTGCAGCCACTCTGGAAAGCTCTGGAAAACTTGGAATGGACTCACCTTTTGACCTAGTTATCCCACTCCTTGGTTTATACCCAAAGAACTTAAAATTAGTATACTACAGTAACAAACGCAGTCACATCAATGTTTATAGCAGCTCAATTCACAATAGCTAGATTGTGGAACCAAGCTAGATGCCCTTCAACAGATGAATGGATAGAGAAACTGTGGTATATATACACAACAGAATATTATTCAGTCATAAAGAAGAATAATATTATGGCATTTGCAGAAAAATGAATGGAATTGGAGAATATCATGCTAAGTGAAATAAGCCACTCTCAAAAAACCAAGGGTCGAATGTTTTCCCGATAAGTGGATGATGATATATAATAGGGGTGGGGGCGAGAGAAGAATGGAGGAACTTTAGATTACGTAGAGGGAAATGAGAGGGGTGGGTATGAAAAATGGTGGAATAAGACAGACATCATTACCTTATGTACATGTATGATTACATGAATGGTACGAACCTACATCGTGCACAACTATAGAAATGAAATCATGTACCTTATTTGTGTACAATGAATCAAAATGCAGTCTGTAAAAATAAAAAAGTAAAATAAAAAAAATGGAAAGAAATACACGTTCATGGATCAGAACACTTAACACTTTCAAGATGTCAATTCTCCCAAAATTGATCTAGAGATTGAACACAATTCCTATGAAAGTTCCAGCTTGTTTCTTCATAGAAATTAGTTAACTGATTTCAACATTCTTATAGAAATTCAAGGGATGCAGGATAGTTAATACAATTTTTAAAAAGAAGACTGAAGTCAGAGGATTCATACTTCTCAATTTCAAAACTTACTACAAAGCTAAAGTAATCAAAACTGAGTCATGCTGGTATAGGATATACGAGGATATTCCATACTGCAGACCAATAGAATAGAATTTGGAATTCAGAAATAAATCATATCTTGGTATATAAATTTTCAACGAAGGTGCCAAGAGAATTAAATGGGATAAGGTAGTCTTTTCAACAAGAGGTGCTGGAACAATTGGATATCTATATATGGAAGAATGAAGTTGGACCCTTACAACATACACAAAAAAATGAATCAAAGTACATTATTGTGCTGAAAAGAGTTAACAGCAGGGGCTGGGGTTGTAGCTCAGTGGTAGAGTGCTTGCCTAGCATGTTTTAGGCACTGGGTTCCATCCTCAGCACCACATAAAAATAAATAAAATAAAGTTATTGTGTCCATCTGCAGCTAAATATTAAAAAAAGAGTTAATGGAGGAGGTCAGAACTACTACTTGTGGAAAGGCCTGCTTATAAGATTGGCCCTTGTCTGGCATCTGGAAACAGACTTTGGGAGGTATCCTATCACTCCCAGAACTGATAACAGTGGCTTACTATGCCTAACTATGCAAACACTATAGTTTATGTTGAACATCTGCTTTCCTTCTGGGAATGCCATTCAAAGGTTGTTTTACATGACCAGCCCCTAATAAAGACCTTGGGTGCATTCTTTTGTGAGTTACTCTGGTTGGGGAACATTTCACACATGTTGTCAAAATCTGATGCAGAGGGAATTAAGTGCATCCTATGTGACTCCACTGGGAGAATATTCCGGAAGCTGTGCCTGTTTTCCCTGGACTTTACTCAGTGTACCTTCTTTCTTTGCTTTGCACTTTTTTGCTGTAATAAATCATAGTTATGAGTTTGAGTATATGTTGAGTCCTGTGAGTTCTCCTAGTAAATCACTGAACCTGGAGGATCTTGGGGAATCCTCTATCCCAACATAATCACAGATCTAAATGTAAGAGTCAAAATAATAAAACTCTCAGAACAAAAAAAAAGGGGTAAATTTTTGTGATCTTGGATTAGGTAAAACCTTATCGGATATGACACCAAAAACAAAAGCAACAAAAGCAAAAAGTAGATAAATTGAACTTTGTCAATATTAAAAACTTTTGGTCTTCAAATAACATCATTAAGAGAGTGAAAAGGCAATTCTGTACAAATCACATACGATATAAGGGAATTGTATCCATAATATATAAAAAATATTTGCAAACCAACAACAAAAGAAATAATCCAATTACAAATGGACAAGCATCTGAACTGGTATTCCTCTAAAGCAGGTAAACAAATAACCAATAGATTCATGAAAAGATGTTCTATATTACTAGCCAACAGGGAAATGCAAATCAAAACGACAATGAGATACCACTTCATACACTAAGATGCCTATAATAAAAACGACTAAGGGTGGGTGAGGATGTGAAGAAATTACAACCTTCATACATTGCTAATGGGAATGTAAATAGAACAGACCCTTTAGAAAAGGTTGGCAGTTCCTCAGAATGCCATATGATCCAGCACTTCCACTCCTAAATATATATATACAAGAGAAACGAAAACATGTCTGCATTAACTTGTACATGAAGATTCAGGGAAGCAGTATTTATTTGTTTTCATTTATTTTTGCAGTGTTGGGGTTCGAACCCAGGGCCTCTTCTATGCCAGGCAAATGCTCTACCACTGAGCCAAATCCCTAACCCAGTCATATCCATAATAGCCAAAAAGTAAAAAAAATTCAGATGTCTATCAACTGATGAATGGATAAATAAATTGTGGTGTATCAGTACTACAGGATATTATTTTATAATAAAAATGAGTATTGATAGATACTACAACATGATGAGTTTTGAAAAAAATTATACTAAATAAAGGATGAAATACACTGGCAAAAGTGGTTCATAGTTTAGACTCAGAAATAAATATAAAATAAAAGATAACACAAATATTTCCTGAGAAAAGAACTTTTCATATTTTAATTGCCTAAATCACCAACTATTACTATGTAAAAAAGAAATGTGCCTGAAACATTTCTATTGATAAGTGACTATCAATCATACAAATGGGTCAAGTAGATGAACTATCATTTAATTCATTTTCATTGTCTTATCTCTACCACCAAGATCCTAGGCTGATGATAGTGTGGTCAAACCAGAAAGGATATATATCTGATACAGTAAAATTCAGACTGTCAATAGTTTGGAGCTTTTAAGTAACATTATCTTCTATGTCTCTATTCTCTATTAATAAGGATATGACAGAATTGGTTAATTCATTACATTCATTACAGGATATATGGTTAAGGTAAACTGAAATATTGTGTCCCAGAATTTTCCACTTTTTGTTTGGTTGTCATCTGGTCTAAATCTCTTTAGTCTGTGAGATCTGAAATCATAGGCATTTATGAAACATTGATTTAAAGATAAGAAATTGAGTTAGAGTTCAGTTTTCCTAAACCATAAGCTTCATGAAGGCAAAGATCACATCCATTTTGTTTACTATTGAATCTCTAGTGCTTGACACAAAATTTGCACTCAACTAACAGTTATTAAATGAATTAATGCTCAGAAGAATACAACTAACCCAGTGGTTTTTGAGAATGAAAAGTGCATCAGAGTCACCTAAGGAGCTTATTAAAACACAGAGTGCTAGGCCTCACCCCCAGCATTTTAAGTCTTTCTGATTCAGTAATTCTGGAATTGAGACCAAGAACTGGCATTTCTAGTGAGTTTCTAGGTGATGCTGATGCTGCCTAGTAGGCTGCCTGGTGCATAGTGAGCATGTAATAGGTTACATTAGTTGAAAGAATGAATTAATAAACACTTAACAAATACTTTTAAAAATTGTATTTGTTGCTCTTTTTTGTGGTGCCTTGTGGGAGATCAGTTGCTCCAAAATGAAGCCGAATATCTCCTTCCGAGCCACTGGCTGCCAGAAACTCATTGAAGTGGACCATGAACGCAAACTTTGTACTTTTTATGAGAAGCGTATGGCCACAGAAGTTGCTGCTCATGCTCTGGGTGAAGAATGGAAGGGTTATGTGGTCTGAATCAGTGGCGGGACCGACAAACCAAGGTTTCCCCATGAAGCAGGGTGTCTGGACCCATGCCGGTGTTCGTCTGCTACTGAATAAGGGGCACTCCTGTTATATACCAAGGTGAACTGGAGAGAGAAAGAGCAAATCTGTTCGAGGTTGCATTGTGGATGCCAATCTGAGGGTTCTTAACTTGGTTATTGTAAAAAAAAGGAGAGAAGGATATTCCTGGACTTATGGATACTACTGTACCTCATAGACTGGGACCAAAAAGAGTTAGTAGAATCTGCAAACTTTTCAATCTATCTAAGGAAGATGATGTCCGCCAATATGTTGTCAGAAAACCCTTAAACAAGGAAGGTGAAAAACCCAGGACCAAAGCACTGAAGATTCAGCATCTTGTTACTCCACATGTCCTGCAACACAAGCGCCTGGACATATTGCTCTGAAGAAACAGCATACCAAGAACAACAAGGAAGAGGATGCAGAATATGCCAAACTTTTGGCCAAGAGGATGAAAGAAGACAAAGAAAAACGCCAGGAGAAGATTGCCAAGAGACGCAGGCTGTTCTCTCTGAGAGCTTCTACTTCTAAGTCTGAGTCCAGTCAAAAAAAAGAATTTTTAAGAGTAACAAATAAACAAGATCTGGCCTTCGAACTTAAAAAAAATTGTATTTGTTTTCTAAAGTGGAAAAGAGGTTGGAGTTGAACTCCCTTCCCTGACTAATTGGGAAAGAAACAGACGCCCCCTCCCCCACTCATATGAAGTTGCTTTATACTTATTTTAGTTATTGAGCATTTTTTTCTTTTTATTCAATGTGTATATCATGATTTACATAACAGCATATTCATAACACTTTCGAATGGAGTATAATACAAAATAATAGCAGTTACCAGAAAAGACGGTGACATCATATCTATGCCCGAGAGATGACTACCATTGGGCTATGAAAAAAAAAAATTGAGAAAATAAAATTGTTAAAGGAATGAGGTAAGGCAACCAGTGCTTGCATTTTTTAGAAGCTATTAGTAGAGTAAAATATGGACCATTCATGTAACTAGCCAGCCATATTATCATTAAAAAGCTGACGAAATACCTTTACTCTAGATGTCATAGTAAAGGGTGAAATTACCTTTAAAATATTTTTGCCCAGAAGAGGGCACTGGTGAGCACAGAGAAAAGGACAGAACAATACAAACTAACAGACAGGCAGGTGAAGATGGAAATCATTTAGAAATAGGAAATTAATGAAAATTTAGGGCTCTCAGTCCTCCAAAATTATATATAGTTCTAATGATTTGGATTCCCTGAAGTCCTATAAGTAGTGGATATGTAGGTTAAAATAAACTAAAGGCATTTGTTGAGTAGACCAAGTCTTAACATTATATTAATCTAGCTGGGCACACGAACTTCAATTCTAAATATAAAATTAACTTGCATGTAATACTATATGACTATAAAGTTTTAGCCAATCACTCAAACAAAATAAGGATCATTAACCATCAACATCAGTCTAACTATTCAGTAATGCATGTTATTCTTTCGCCTTCCAAATAGAAAAATGCTCAGATTATCCATATTATCTGGGAAAAAATTTATAATTTTAAACACAAAGCTCTTTTGTATTCCATTCTTGCCCTGGCATAAATATGAATATCTAAGGGCATTTGATAAGTCTGCTCAAATTAAATTTACTTCAAATTAAACTTCAAGCATTGTTTCATTCTCCTCTTAAATGGTTTCTGATTATCTTTTTAAAAGAAAACAAACAAAATTGCCATTTACCTCTCTTCTTCTTGGTATGTTTTAATGCAGTAAGTTATCATAATTCTACTTTGAATCCAGGAGTAGTAGTTTTAAGCTTTTCATAACAATGCTTCTAGAAGGGACCAAATCAGCACCATTTCAACTTCTAAATCTTGAAATCAAATGATTTCCCAAAGTTCAATAATAAGCTACGGAAGTCTATGTTAACTATTTCTTTCTAGAATACAACAACTCATCTGTTGTCACCTGCTAGGAAAACTGAGAAGCTGCAATATGGCATTTTGTGACTCCCACAAATTCCCAGATGGATTTAAATGCTTTTCCTCTATATATCCACAGTACCTTTCATATACCTCTGTTGTTGCAGTGGTAAAAGAATAAATAGGGGACAAAACCTGAAAATAGATTATTTATTTATTTATTTATCTTTGTGGTGCTGGGCATTGAACATAGGGCCTTGCACGTGCTAATCTATCTTTGATAGATTTTTTTCAAACTAAAGCCTTTCCTTAATCAGATGTTTTAACACCTATTCTTAGAAGACATCTAAGCCTAGCTTTATAAAGAAAATTAATTCCAAATCAGTTCTAATAAGAGGAGCTTGGGGTTTCAATTTCTTGCTATCCAATGCAACTTTCTTTCCTCCTAAAATCAGTGAAGTAGTTTGGTTCAGGAAAAAAAAAACTATTTACAAATTATTGTTATAAAGAATATTCAAACAAGCAACTCCATGGCTTGTTATTATTTGTAAAAAGGCCATGAGCTCATGCATGTTATATAGAACAAAAGACAAGTTAAAGTATGTTAAAGGATCCCTAGTTGTTTCA
Source organism: Sciurus vulgaris (assembly GCF_902686455.1). Classification (NCBI taxonomy): domain Eukaryota; kingdom Metazoa; phylum Chordata; class Mammalia; order Rodentia; family Sciuridae; genus Sciurus; species Sciurus vulgaris. The sequence continues at coordinate 77,384,660 of NC_136471.1, read as the reverse complement.
CCTGACTCTCAGTTGAGATAGACAGTCTACGAAATTCCACCTGAAAAATAAATGGCTCAAATTATACTTAGGACATAAAACAACATAAATGATCCCAACAAAGTCTGATCCAAAAAGAATGTTCTTAACAAGCTACCACCTAACGGGTAGTATCTCACCTGCTTTATCTCACTTTTTAACTGCATGATCCCAGTTCGCTCTGTTTTGGTTGCTCCAACAGCACCAATCTCATGGATAGAAATAGCAGGACTGACATTTGAATCAGTGGGACGAACTACATAGCATAAGGGATTAAAGATAAAGAAAGGATAATCAGCTTCACTTTCCCCTCTCCCATGTTAAAAAGACTTAGATGTATGTCCTTCTTTAATTTTTAACTTAATTTAAAAAAACCCAACTAGTATAAACTTGCTATTTAAATTGTGGTCCAGGGACCAGCAGCATTAATTAGGAGCTTGGTAGAAGAGTCTCTGGTCCCATCTCAGACACACTGGATCAGAATCTGAATTAAAGAAAGATCTTCAACCTGAGGTACACTGCTTTCTTTCTTTTGTCACTCTAAGTTCTGGCCATCCATCCATCTGACCTTATATATCTTTTATCTTAAGCCTAAGAGTTGAGCATTAGAGGTAACCCATTTCATTTGCTCTGCTTCTTTAGATATACAACACCAGATAATGTTGCTGAAACTAAAAGTGCAGGCTGGGTTTAGTGCTCGCTGTATGCATGTACTAAAATACCACATCAAACCCTGTTATATATATAATTAAAACATGTGAATCATAAATTTAAAAAGTACAGGTGGAAAACTAGTTTTTGATGGACACTTAGACATATTAGAATTTAAGGTTAAAAAGGATACATTTAGATATACTGTAGCAGCTATCCACATACATACATACCCCAAACACTGTGCTACTGAATTATTGCCAATTAGAATATAAGAATGTTTCAGATAATGTGGATTGTTAGTTGTCCTAGAGACTTAGGATAATGTTAGGGAATGGTCAAAGTAGTTAAAATGAAACATGATCATAATGAATTCACTTGGTTGATATATCATTTAAGGGAAAAATTGAGACACAGTGGTTTTTCATATCTTACTGCAAAGGATAGCTTTGTTTTATAAATTGGAGTTCTATTTCTTTAAGGCAAAATGTTCCTCTGATAAAAGGAAATATTTTATTACTAATGAGACATTTAAACCAAACACTCTGAGATAGAAATGCAGTTATTTAATCTTACCACTTCGTTCCACGCCAAACTCTTTGCCACTGAGAATGTGATGCAGGAGATTCTTCATGGCCGAAGGACTGAGATTCATTAGGCCCTCTGTGGCTTCTTCAGCTAGCAGAAACATAGGACGGAACAGAAGGAATTCTAATTTGTCTGTCATACTCTCCCTATTTTTCTCCATTTCCCTCCTTTTCTTTTCCCTCTTATCCTACCCTTCCTTCCTCCCCCACTCCTCTCTCTCTCTAGTTTTCTTTGGTGCTGGGGATTGGAAGCATGGCTTTGCAAATACTAAACAACCCACTATCACTGAACTATACCTTCAACCCCTCTATTTCCTTTCTTGCTTAAAATATCTGAGTCACTTGATTGGAAGATGAGAATTATAAATTTCTAACACCGCACACTTAGCTATTCATACCGTGATAGACTTAATTATTTAGTGACTGACTTACAGTTTATAGATTTGCTAAGTCATCTATTTCTCTGTCACCCCCACTTCCGTACCATTAGGGTACTCAGTAGAACCTTTATTTGAAGGTGAGAAGGAAAGTGAAATCAAAACGGAGGCCATTCAGAGAGAGGCAAGGAATGCATAGATACATGCAAATAAAATACTTAAAATGTCTCAGTCTAGAAATAAGAGAGTTAAAAGAGAATATATATGAATCCATGAAGTTATAAAAGAATACTGAAAGGGTAACTTGAAGTTGTTTATCAACATCAGAAACTAGTTAAGAGTTTACTACATGTAGGTCATCATTTTAAACAATGTTAGTACAAACAAGTATGGCATGTTGTTTTACCTTGAGAGGCTGATCATTTGGGAGAGATGGAACATGCAAACAAGATAAACAATAATAAAACACTGTATATACTACATGCCAAAAGAGAGGCATAAAGAAGAAGTTCTTTGGAAATCAGAGGAGATAAACCAATCTCCAAGGGAAGGGATTTATAAAATTACTGGGAAGTACTATGGAAATAGTAGGTAGAGGCCAGAATATTGAGGGTCTTGGATATCAGACCTGGGTATCTTGACTTTATTCTATAAAGAAATAAAGAGCCATAGTTTTGATGAATCCACAGGGAATAAATCCATTACAGACTATTAAGGAAAAGCAAAGAATGTTTGGGAGGTTATCCCTTGCTGAGGTTTATTATGGATCAGCTACAACCTCCCATAAAACATTCCTTGATATCACAGCTGGAGAATACTATATAATACATTTATTTCTAACAATGAAATCTGGATTGGAAATCATTCGAAGTAAGACAGACTTGAACTCAAATTCTACTGTTTACTAGATATATTACTTTGAGCAAGTTACTTAACCTCTCTGAGTTTCATTTTCCTTATTGGCAAAAGTGGAAAAATTATATTCTCTACAGAGTTGTTGTAAGGATTAAATGTCAATGTGTGTAAATATAAAGTAAAAAGCATAATGTTTGGCATATTATAGGTATAAAATAGTTATTAGCTCTCTTATTTTTAAGGGTTATTTAAATGTAAATTATCTCATGTGTTTGATTTAAGTTTCATTAAAAACAATAAATTTAGATTTCCATTAACACCTTGATTAAAAGTCTTGTGGGGAAATTTAACCTAAACAATGAACTTCGGTTGTAAGTTTTTCAATTGTGATTTTATTTTTCTGTTCCATCCCTGTTTATATTATTTTGCCATTCTTGCTAAAATCAAACAATATCAATGGAAAAGAGAGTCATGCCATGGGAGTTCCACCTCCACTTTTGTAGTATTCTCTATAGCTTCCACAGGCCCCAACTATTTTTCCAGCTAAAACTGTTATCTTGATAAATACAACTATTATTAATTTCAAAGAGAGTATTTTTAGACAAATATTAATAAAAATATTGTCTTCCTTTATTCAATCATGATGTTGACTAGACAGACAGGACACTGACACTATATCCACTGATACAGTGACTCTGTGTCTTTGGTGTCCTCAAGTTCCATTACCTGAATCAGAACCAAACCCAGTCTGTCACACTCCAGTATTCTCCAAAGCACTCTGAGGAATTAGGAGGGATGAAGTTTCAGAACCAATATACATATGTGTCATCAAATCAGATCTTTGACTTGTATAAGTAATGAGTAAAACATGAGAACAAAATTGCCTTACACAGCTTCTGAGCTATCAGTAAAAATGTTTTAGCTTTCTTTCCCTCCTGATGCCAAATTCCATTGATCTACATTAAAAGTGAATTCTGCCTAAAAGTAGTTACTGAATTGAGTACCTGAGCATCGAAGGGAGTGGGCTAGTTCTGTTGCCATAACTTGTATGATCAGACCAATTCGAAGTCGAAACATTTCTGCAAAGAGGCCAGGCTGGGTTCTCATATACATGGCTAGATATACCATTATTTCCTGTGCATAAAATGGATATAGACAAAAATTATGAGACCAGGCCTCACAATGCCTATTTTTTTGTCTTTGCAAATTGCTATATCAATTGAAAACAAACTTTAAAGTATTAATCAACATGTTAGGCTTTATAATTCTGCTTACCTGTGTAAGGATTGAAATACTCATGTCCCCTTCACTGGCTTCATCTATCAGCTGAGTAAGTGTCTCATAGGGCAGAGGTCTGAGGAAGAAAAAAGTAAAAAAAACCACAAAAAACAAACCTGAACCACTTAAACATAAATGTATTGAAAAAATAAAAAAGTTCTAAGTCCAAGTTACTGCCTTAATACCTCATTATTACCAGTAGCATTTTGATTCTTTTCATTTCCAAAATTCATTCGTTACCTCCATAAACCACTCTGGCCCATATCAACTCAGGGGAGCTAGCTTTCTCCTCTCTACACCTGGATTTTCCTTCTTCTATAAATTTATATTTAAAAGTTGCTCCATGATGTCTTTCCAAACTAGTATTCCATGGTTAGTCATTAACTCTAGAAAGGTAACTATTATGGCTACAAAGAAATACACTAATTAAGTTGTGCCTTTTGGAAACCTTTGGTTTACAGTCACATCTTCTATTGATTTTCAAGTTTCATCGGTCCACATATACACACAGACACAAACACACACAGACACACTTGTGACTCTCTTATTGACACTAAGTACTCTGAGGGTACGTCATTTTTTTGGATTGTTTGTAGTGTAACAAAACTGATCTGCTTTGTGATAAAAGATTGTCTTCCAGTAGCAAAGTGTTATGGGCTAAATTGGGTTGCCCCCAAATTCACAAGTTGAAATCTAATCCCTTGTACCTGGAGTGCAACCTTATTTGTACATATAATCTTTAGAGGTGGCTATATTAAAGTGTTGTCATTAGGATGAACCCTAATTCAGTATGACTGGTATTCTTATGAAAAAGGGAAATTAAGACATGGAAATGTGGAAGGAAGAAAGTGAAGAGACATAGGAATAAGATGGCCACCTACAAGAAAAAAGTCCTTTACAGCCTTCAGAATGAACCAACACTGCTGACACAATGATGTAAACTTCCAGACTCCAGAAATGTGAGAGAATACATTTCTTTTCTGTTGATAAAACTACCCCATCTGTGGCATTGTGCTATGGCTGCCTAAACAAATTAACACGCAAGGTTAGGACTATTTTCCTAAAGCATAAGTGGGACTTTATGGATGGGATCTGATGCATGGTCCTAGGACATGTCTCTCCTGGTCTTCATCAGGAGTTTGAACTGGATATTACAGGCAACAGAAATCATGGACATGGACCAGAAAGGAGGTGGAACGCAGACATCAGCAAAATCATCCCTGATCACTTATCTCTCATTTACTCCTGATTAAGCTCTATAGCTAGAGCATGTTTTGTTTACAAAATGAACTTTTTACTATACTGGCTACTGAAATAGAACTGGCAGGCAGGAGAAATACCCTGTTTTAAATTAATCCTCATAGAAAAATGGATTTACAGATCAGTAATGAATGAGGTTAGAAACATTCTAAAAATATGTCTTGGAAATACAACCTGCTTGGAGATTTTTATATTGGCACTGGCAGGACATGAAATTAGACAGATTTAGTGCAGATGAGATTTACTGGCATGGCTATTGGCAAAGGAAAACTTGTGTTTGTAAAAATTAAAATGTTCCACCCTTGCCTATCACCGTACTTCCCACCCCCTCCAGTCCCAGCCTATCTGAGGGTACTGCTGCCAATTGGAGGTTGTGGCAGAACTGAGACAGTGGCAGTTTGATGACACTGTTCTTGACTCTGCTTTGAAAGTTCCCATTTTTCCCCTCTGACCCTGAGTTCTATCACTTTCATCACTTATTAAACAGCATGGATTTGCATCATCAGCCCTGTAGTCTAGCCAGACACCTTTTTCCACTTCCTCTCTTTAGAGGACAGTTGACTCTTTATGGGTACCAATTTCCAGTGCCCTGCATGTTTTGTTGTGCTTTTTTTGAAGGGAGGATTAGGAAATGCCAATAAGAAAAAAAAGTTTGAACACTATTTGCTGTTAGTTTTTCTCTTTAATTTGCCCATGCCCTGTTATTCCCAACATTTTCCTGGTGAATGTCTCTGATAGACATGTGTCTGTAGGATGTTGTCATCCATGGACAGATTAAGGCAAGAAAATTGTGTAAGTTCATGCAGGTTCCTTAAGTCTCAGAGAAGCCTTATCAAACCCAAGCAAATGCCACACTCACGAAGAGATGGTCTTTTCTCGAGGTTCTGGAGGGAGTCCCACTGTCAAATGTTTCTGGTAGGAGAGAAGATCTGTGCAGGCCTAAGAAGAGATAGTATCACATTATCCTTTCCATAAAACCTCAGATTTCCACAAACTTTTCTCTTCTTAGCCTAGAAACTTTTGCTCCCCATTAACCTAATAACACTAAACTCTCTTCCTCAGGAAATACCATGAAGATCAGAAAAGAAGGATTTCTAGGAAGGAACAAAGAGGTTTTTCAAACTCCTTGGAGGTTGGTACTTTTAGTTTGGTGCAGATTCATTATTAGGATCTAGAATTCTAATAGTTTATAATGCCTCTAAAGTCTATAGTTATTATGGTTCAGTAATGTACATTTGTCACTACCAGAAACATAAGTGAATATCAGAAAATGTACATGTGAAAAACAACATATGAAATGATTAGAGGCTGTGGTTGCCTTAAAAACAATTAAGGAATCCAAATTTATTTATTGTTTTCAGTGCTGGGGATGGAATCTGAGGCCTTATGTGTGCTAGGCAAGCACTCTACCACTGATCTACACCCCCATCCCTGAAACTGACTTTTAAAAAGCATTCCCATTTGCCAGTAAAAGGATGGAACTGGACACTATCATGATCAGTGAAATAAGTCAGATCCAGAAAGTGAAAGGTTGAAAGTTTTCTCTGATGTGCAGAAACTAGTACAATATAAGGAAAAGAAAAGAAAAGTGTGGGGGGATTTCATCAAAATAAAGGAAAGATCAGTGGAGTAGACGAAGGGGATTGAGGGGGAAGGAGGAGGGATGGGATAAGGGAACAACAATGGAATGAATCTGACCTAACTTTCCTTCATACATATATGAATATATCACATGAATCTCACCATCATGTACATCCATAAGACAATAACTTTAAAAAACTGTAAGTAAATAGAAGAAATATCAGTAGAGTAGAGGGATGGGAACAAGGAGAGGAAGGAGGGGAAGGAAAGGGAAGTAATTGTGACTGAATTAAAGTAAATTACATTCCGTGCTTTTAAAATCGAGTCAAAATGAATCCTAATATTACATATAACTAAAAAGAACCAAGAAGTAAAGGAAAAAAGCATGCCCATTTAGACATGTTATAAATTCAAGAATTTATAGTACCTCATCGAGTGCTTCCACTTTCTTCCTTAGGATCCCAGAGATGTATCGAATCAGGCCCCAATGACGAATTTCTCCAACTTTGCCATATAGTTCAGTAAGAAGCTCTCTGACTGTAGCACCCCCCTCTTCATACAATTCAGTGTCCCAATCAGGTCCTCTGGAATTTTAAAGAAAGAAGTATGTTAATTAAAAGTAAAGCATCCAACAAAAATCTTATCTTTCAGTGTTTTAAAAAATACACCTATTTTTTAAAAATTCTTTTTTGTAGTTGCAGATGGACAGAATGCCCTTATTTTATTTGTTCTGTGGTGCTGATTGAATCCAATGCCTCACATGTGCTAGGCAAGCGCTCTACCACCGAGTCACAACCCCCACGTGCATATACCTATTTTTGATAAGCCTCCTGCATTAGGAAACTAATGATATTTAAAACAAGAAACCTTTGTAAAACTATGACTAACAGTCACCCCAAAAGGCAAATATCTAGACAATAATTTCTTAGTTTCATTTATGCTTTGACAAAATGCATTATTTACCCTCTTCACATGCTTCAACAGGGCTGAAACTAAAGACAGATTTAATATAACTACTGAAAATTCAGAAAGTATGATTGTACTTCAGGAACAAATGAAGAAATAAGAAGGATGTGTGTTTATTTTTAAAGGATACGTATACATTATTGGTGCAAAATTACTGTAGCACAATCAAATATGAAGTGCCATAAAAGACATATAAAGTTCTCTGAAATTGGGTATTTAATATGTGATAAAGGTAGATTATTTATTAAATGATGTTAAGACAATCATGTAACCATCTTGAAAAAAAGTTGGACCTTTATTTCAGACTGTATATAACACAATTCCAAATGTATCAAATATCTAAATTTGAAGAAACTAGACAAATATGGGAGAATTCATTTATAACTTGGAGGGAAGAGGAATTTTTAAGTATGGAACACATGTTTGAAGCCATAAAAAAAAGCTATTACATTTGTACACATAAAACAAACAAAAAAAAACTCTTACCTCGAAAACCACTGTATGCAAAGTATAGGACAAATTACAAAATGGGAAAATATTTGTACTTCATAGGCTAATTATCTCTATATACATATAGACCTCTCATAAATAGATCAGAAAATAAGAAACAACAAAAGAAAATGTGGCAAAACAAATACTGGCAGGTATTAAATATAGTAAAGCTTGCTCTATCTCACCCATAATAAGAAAAATTAAAATTAACATTATACCAAGATAATATTTTTAACATATCAAGCTGTGAAAAATCCCCAAATTTTTAACACTGCATTGGTTAAAGCTTTAGGAAAACAGGTACTCTCAATATGTTCCTGGTAGGAATAAAAATTGGGATTATTGCTCTGGAGGGCTTTCTGTAAAGTTGATGGATAAAAGAAGTGGAGATTCTTTTTAGGATAATGAAAATGCTCTAAAATGGATGGTGAAAGATATATATGTATGAAACCGAGAATATACAAAAAGCCATCAAAAGAAATTATACACTTAAAAATATATATATTCTTTGATATACCAGTCCAATTTCTGGTTCATCTGGATGATAAATTCCTTCAAAACATGTGAAATGATGTATGATAAAAGGTTACTCACTATAAACATTGTGATGGTGAATGACTGGAAAATACAAAAATGTCTATCAGTAAAAGACTTGTTAAATAAATTACAGTACATGAGATAAGAATGCAACACAACTATTAAAAATATATAAAGTAGATCTAGCCAGGCATGGTGGCCTACACCTGTAACTCCAGCAACTCGGGAGGCTGAAGCAGGAGAATCACAAGTTCAAAGCCATCCTCAGCAACTTAGGAAGATCATCTCAAAATGAAAAATAAGAAAGGGCTGGGGATGTAGCTCAGCTAGTAGAAAACTTGCCTAGTATGTGAGAGGACCTAGGTACAATACCTAGTACTGCAAATGAATGAATGAATGAATGAATGAATGAATTAAAAAATAAAGGAGGTGGGGTCTGCGTTCCCCTCACTTGAATCCAGGCATGCTTTTGACTAAGACAAAAGTAATACCATATGATTTCTGAGGCTGTCATAAAAAGTAATACAGCTTCTACCTAGTCTTACCTTGGGACACTTACTCTTAGAACCCAATCATCATGTGGTCAGGAAATAGAGACACATATAGGGAGGTTATTTGCTGTTATTCCACCTATAGGTAATGAGGTTCTATCTAACAGCCAAACAGTCAGTATAATTCTCAGACATAGGAACGAGCAAACTGTGTCATGACTTTAAGATATAAAGTTTCAGTGAAAAAAAAAAAAACACTGTATAGAGCAGTGTATATACTATGCTAAATTTTAGTAAAATAGGGATAAAATACAGTCAGCATTTACATACATATGCATAACATATCCCTGGAGGATGCATGCACACACGAATATACTGGTTGCCTGTGAGGTGGGGAACTGGGTATAGAGAAACAGAGGTGGGAAAAGGCCATTTGCTCATTCACTATATTTTCTTTTGTATTTAAAAGAATTTGACCACGAGAATGAATTGTCCATTCAATATATCAAATTTTGTAAAAAACATGAAATAAGTACTACAGGAAGTCATCAATGGCTGTAAAACCAGTGAGTTTTAAAAATAATAGCACATTTACATAGTCCCAAGGTATAGCTCTACAAGATTAATTTTTATTTCGATAGGTAAGATGATAACTTTACAGTCGAGGAATCTGGAAGCTAATATCTTAATCGAATGATCAAACCATGTGATAAAAGTCAACACTACTAGGAATTGGAGTAGTCAACACTATGTGTCTCCCGACATGACACACAGAAAACATGGCATCGCTTCAGTGGTATTCCTGAAAAAATTCATAACCTGAATAACTCATGAGGAAACACCACAGAAACAAAGACTGTGCGAAATCCTGCAAAACAAATGGTCTGTATTTTTAAAAAATGTCGACATGAAAAATGAAACACAAGTCATTTGAGATCAATGGAGATTCAAGATATGAAGAACTAAATGAAATACATGATTTTAGATTTTCTTTTACAAAATCATTATTACAATCATTATATACTATAATCAATTATTATAATCATTATTATTAAAATAATAATGTATTATTAAAATAATACATTATTATTAAATAATACATTATTATTAAAATAATACATTATTGGGCTGACAAATCTTAATAGGGTCTGAAGCTAGATACTAGTATTGTCTTAAAGTTAATTTTCTGATTTTGGTGATTATGCTGTGCTTATGTAAGAGAGTTCCAAGTTTTTAGGAAATACACACTGAATAATTTAAAGTAAATGGAAATCATGTCTATCACTCTTGAATGGTTCAAAAAATAATATATGTGTGTGTGTGTGTGTGTGTGTGTGTGTGTGCGTGTGTTGGATTGAGTATAGATGATGGTGGTGGTGGTGACATAAGAGAGAAATGCAGAAAGTGAGTGAAGAGAGAGATATTAAAGCTCAGTGGAAACATTAGAGGAATCAGGGTGAAGGATATCCAGAAATTTTTTGTACTTTCTTTACAATTTTTCTCTAAGTCTGAAATTATCTAAATTAATTTTTTAAAGTCTCAAAAATTGCTACAAGAGCTCAGAACCAGGAAAGATTATTATTAATCTCTGATCTCTTTTCAGAGAAAGCTTTGTGGAGGTGACAGATGAACTAGACCTTGATGGATAAGAGAGAATTGCAACAAAAAGAGATGGGGAATGGCAAAGGACAATATTCTAGGCAGAGGAAAAAACATCAATCAAGGAATGAAGGTAGACATGTAGAGGTTGTGTTTTGAGTGTATGTGGTCCACTTTGGTGAGAGCATTTACATTGTGAGGAGATAGCAATAATAGATAAATTAGTTTGAAAGAACTTAGAAGATGTAGACTTGGCCAATAATTCCCTATGGGAGTTAGTGATGTGGGGAGAGGCAGGGGAAATGGAGAAGTTGAAGATGATACAATTTCTGGGTGATTTGAAAGAATGATGGTATCACACACAGAGTGAAGAAAGATAAGCAGCATGTTCTGGTAAAGATAGTGAATATGATTTTAGACATGTTGAGTAGGAAGACATACATAAAAATAAATGCCAGGTAGGTTAAAGACCCAAAACATTAAAAAATTTAAAAAATTATTAAAAGTATTTAAAGGTTTTTTTTTTTTTTTTTTTTTTTTTTTTTTTTTTTTTTTTTTTTTTTTTTTTTAAATTCTGGAAGGGAAGAAGATTCCCTATGCATGGCAAGAAATCCTGAAGTCAAAAAAGGAAAATATCAGGTCAGGGGTATAGCTCAATGATAGAACACTTGCCTAGCATGTGCAAGGTGCTGGGCTCAATCTCCAGTGCCATAAAGTAAAGAGAAAAATAAAAAGATCAAAAGATTTGACTATAGTCAGGTGTGGTGAAGCACACCTATAATCTCAGTGGCTCAGGAGGCTGAGGTAGGAGGATTGAGAGTTCAAAGTCAGCCTCAGCAACTTAGGTCCTAAAGCAGCTCAATGAGACCCTATCTCTAAATAAAATATGAAATAGGGCTGGGAATGTAGCTCAGTATTTGAGTGCCCCTGGTTCAATCCTCAGTACCCGCCCTCCCAAAAAAGATTTGATTATATAAAAGCTAAACTTTTGTGTAGAGAAAAGAATATAAACAAAGTTAAAAGGCAAATTCCTTCATGTACAAACAGACAAACAAGGTGTACCCCATTTGTTTACAATAAAAAAGGCAAATTCCTTGGAAAACTACCTGAAACATATATAACAAAAGAGTAATATAATAAGAAAAATTAAAATAACCCACTATAGGATAAAACAAGCTTATAAACAGATGATTCACAGAAGGGATATTTGTCAATATGCTAGAAAACTGCATCTGTCATTCTACTTTTATCTACACAGGGATACTGGATAGAGATCCAAGTGTATCCCATAGCCACATAGCATAATTATACACAATCTAGTCAAGTGTTTTGTGTGTGCATGTGTATACATGTGCTGCTGGAATGAACCCAGTGCCTTGTGCATCTGAAGCAGATGCTCTACCACTAAGCTATGCCCACAGCCCCTATTCAAGTGATTTGATATTATCTAGAATATTAGTTTCAGGGAGATTGCAGGGTTTACTCAGAAGTCATGGTGAAGTTAGGATGCAATGTAGGAGCAGAAGGTGGTAAACCATGGATCATCTCAACTGGTGTGAGCAAAAGTTGTTGTGCATGAACTTTTGTATGCCCATCTCAATTACCCCTCTGAATCTTCAATTTCTATTCAAGTTAGAATTATTCTGTCCTTATTCCTTCCCTCCTTTCACTTTCTCTTTCTATTCCCCTGCATTTAGCATGTGTTGGTACATAGTAAGTATATGACACAACTGAATAAAGTGCCATACCACAAAAGATAAAAAGAAGGAAACAAAAATTCCAAAATAAGACCCAGGCCTTTAAAAATCAGTAACACACAACGAGCTTTACTGGGTGGCACTTTGGCAGGTTGCATAAGAAGGGAAGTCCCTCAAAGCACGAGATCATCCAGAAGATCATGGCCCAGGTTCTGTCATTCAGAAAAGGAGAAGAGCAAGGGAACTGTCAGAGGGAGAAGAGAAGCTGGGGTAAGGGTTAAACGTCTAGGTGATGTCCCTTTGCAGCACTGTGTGGGATGTCTAGATTAGTGAATACTGAAGGGCAGCAGTGGTTTGGAGTATTCACGGCCCAGGGTTTAGTTATTACTAACAAGTCTGAGGTGGGGTTTCAAAGAGTATACAAAAACTCAGTCTGTATGTAGCTAATAATCTGTTTGGATTATTTTAATGTTTTAATGATTTTTTGATATGATATCTTTCTATGTTGCCCAGACTGGCTTTGAACTCAGGCACTCACATGGTCCTTCCACCTCTGCCTCTTGAGTTGCTGGGACAACAGGTATGTGCCACCATGCCTGGCTTCTTTGAGTTATTTATTTATTTGCTTTGGTACTAGGAATTTAATCCAGGGATGCTTTACTACTGAGCTACATCCCCAGTCCTTTTTATTTTTTATTTTGAAACAGAGTCTCATTAAGTTTCATAGGGCCTTGATAAGTTGCTGAGGCTATCTTTGAACTTGCTATCCTCCTGCCTCAGTCTCCCAAGTTGCTAGAATTACAGGCATGTGTCACCACATCCGAAATGTTATTTTTTAAAAATCAAGTATGTAAAAGTTTTACTTTGGTGTTCAAGGGTTTTTCAGCTAACCAAAGACCTGTGTGTTTTCACTTGCTCATTAAATAGTATAGTTTGTTGACTCACAAGCACGAGGCCCTGAGTTCAATCCCCAGAACCAAATAAACAAAAAAAAAATAGCATAGTTTGATGAAAACTGTATGAGCGTTGGAGTCAAAGAACAAGGATTTTCATCTCATCTCTTCCCGTAACTGTGTGACCTTCAGCAAGTTGATCAACCTCTCTGAGATGGTCTCCCTATCTGCAATAAATGTAGATACCAATCATCTCATAGAAAAAGTATAAGGATTAAATTAAGAAGTTAATTTGTTTGACCAACCTATACAGAGAAAATGTTATAAGGCAAGCACTAGGTTTTGTTTTCAGACTAAAATAAAACAATCAATGTTCTGGAAGAACTCAGTCTAATGGGGTTGATACACACACACACAGAGATAATATGGCAATAAAGTACTAGTTGTGCATACTGCATTACAGAGGAATGTTTAAGGAGCAGGGGTTTGGAAAGTGAAAGGTTTCAAGTTGACTCCTTGGACGATATGAGAAGAGCTGAGTATAAGTAAGCCTAAAGAGAAAGAAAAGAGTCCTTGCAAAGACAGAAACATGAGCAAAGGCACAGAAATGAGACAACATAGTGTTGATGAAAAACTACCAGCAGTTTGGTGTTGCTGGAATACTACTTATAGGACACAGAATGGTGAAAGCAAAATCTACAAAGCAGGCAGGAATTCTATCATAGAGGTTCTTATATGTCATATTAAGGCTCTTGAACTTTCCCCCTGCTTAAGTGAAGCAAAAAATTTTAAGTAGGGAAGGGATTTGGTAAGATGAGCATATTAAATAGGTCATTGTATAGAATTAGGAGGCCAGGATTTGGCAATTTCTAATGAAAGATCTGGGCAGTCACCACCGATGGTTATAAAATCATTAGGAGAAGCTAATGAGGAACTGTATAATGGTACGACAGGCTAACAAGATCTTATTAATCTTAACATGAAAAGGAGCAACTTCAATAGGTGATGCTTTGTACTTTTGTAACATCAGGAGGCACATGGTATCTAGTTGTTGCTCTTTTTTCTTTTTTGCAGTGCTAGGGATCAAACCTAGGGTCTTGCACATGCTAGGCAAGTAAACCACCAAGCTACATCCACAGCCCCTTTTGCCAAATTTAGAAAGGGTCTTAAATGCTGCCTCTTCATATTCTAGTCACCACCACATGAAAAGAGGAGGAAGAGCAGGTATTTTTGTGTAGGGGTAGGCAGGAAAGAGGAGATCAATTTAGGCAAATTGAGTATAAGATACAAAGTACCTAGTGGGTACCTGACACATAAGAAAACATTTGAAAATATTAGTTTCTTTTTCCTGTAAGACTCTATATTCTTCTTTCTTTTGTGTTAAGAATATATCTGTAGGTTTTACCAAATAATGGATGCTTAATAAGAACCATAATACTGATAATAATACTTGTCAGTTACTGATCACTGATTATGTGCCAGGCATTAGGGACTTCATAGATATTTATAATAATTCTATGAGGTATGTATAATCCAAATTTTGTAAATGAGGATAATTGAGGCTTTAAAGTCATATAATGAATAGATTGCTAAACTATATTCAAAACCAGATAAGTGAAACTCGAAAGCTTTGCTCATTTTCTATATGCTATAATTTGCATCTGATATAGTGCCCCAAAGGTCCATGTGTTAAAGGTTTTGTCCCCAGCCCATGGCACTATTGGGAGATGGTCTCACCTTGAAGAGGTGAGGCTTTGTGGGAGATCTTAGGTCACTGGGGGCATGCCCTTGAAGGTGATTATGTGACCTTGGTCTGTCTGCCTCTCTCTGTCTCTCTGTCTCTCTCTCTCTCTGTCTCTCTCTCTCTCTCTCTCTCTCTCTCTCTCTCTCTCTTTTGCATCCTGTCAATGAGGTGAATGTCTTTGCCACATGTATCTGCCATGATATGCTGCCTCACCACAGACCCAAAAGAAATAGGGCCAAGAAATCAGGGACTGAAACCTCCAAAACTGTAAGCCAAAATAAACCTTTTCTTTTAATAAGCTGATTATCGCAGATATTTGTTACAGCAATAGAAAGCTAACTACATACTATGCAATCCTTCCTCTCTATATGAACATTAAAGTATGCTGATAATATCCATCACTTACTTCATAGTGTACAACATGTAGAGAATATCAGCTTGTTCCTGTAAGTTTGTTGTCTCCTTTAACTGTGAAACCAGTGCTTCAAAATCCACCTCCCCAGACTGGTCTCTAGGAAGATGCATTTCTACACGAACAGAGGGAACCTTCAGTTTGAAAAATGTTGAAAAGAAATTAAGTCCACAAGTGTTCCACTTAAATGATAACCTAGAATGAGTCATCTTTCTATCTTTAAACCTTTTCCATAAGAATTTTCTAATTTTTGATGAAAAGCAAAGCAAAAACAATAAAAGCATCAAGATATATGATACAGCAAAGCAGTTTTCTTGAAACCTACTTAGGGAAACTTGCCCACTTTAAGACTGAACTGAAAAGTACATGTATCTTCACCAGGATTGCATTTTACCTACCATCATTTACTAACAGGAATCATAATGGTTAGTTCTATAATCTTCTATAAAGATGGCATTTTTGCAAACACAAATAGAAGAATCCCACTTGCACATTTACCTGCTCATCTTGTGGGGACTGAGGCGAGTCGAGTAAGTTGAATGAAGGCCGGGAAGGTTGAAATAACTTTGTAGGAAGATACATGTGAACATCTGCAAAAGGTTGACACTTATTAGAAAAGATAGATAATAAAGATACCAATAAAAATGTGCCATTGACCTCAGCAGTGAGGTCATGTATGAGTCAGTTCTTTAGAAAACAAGAATGGCAACCTTCTTCTTCCTTGGTAATACCAAAGAAGAGAAAGATGAATATTAGGTAATTTGAAGAGTATACAATTAATCAATAAATACATTTTGATTTGACTTTCTAGAATTATACCATCAAGTAAGATATTAAATTTACTAGTGTAATCAATACCATGATGGTGCTAACACTGAAACTTTGGTAGTATACCACAAGTAACAGAAAAGGTTCAGTTACATTTTATATTTTCTGGACATTCCTAAGAAAATGCTTGATGGCTAGTGGTTAGATTTCCCTGAGAAGAGGTGACTGGATGAACCTATCTAGGGAATCAAAACAATCTAGTGGCTGACCAACTTTGAGATATTCTTAAAGATTTCTTACTTATAGTCCATTGATGAAATACTTACCCAAAACCACTCAAGAGAGACTTTCTTGTCATTTTTATCATTTTACATATTCGGAGAGATACAGAGTTCAAATAACTGCTCAAGCAAGTAAATAGCAGAGCTGAAAATTAAGCTCAAGTTTCTTGATTCACAATCGAGAAATATGACAATAAACTTCATCTCTTTGCTTAAGTCCTTTCTCCAGGGAGCATACCCAAAGGGCATGCTAAGCTTTTCTCCTTTATAAATGTTAAATGATTACCTAGAGTTCATATTTAATATCTTTGGTTAGTAATGGTCAATGAAGTTTTAGACAGCAAGAGCATGCATCTCAATCATATTATCTAAATAGTGTTAACATTTTGGTTTTCTAGGTGTGGCCAAGGAGCCCTTCTCTCCCTTCATATGTGGCTACTACATAGAGGCAATGAATACCTTTTGGGAACCATGACAACTCCTAATAATGTGTGGTAGAAGACATCCCCCACTGTAAACATTACTGAAGGAGGACAGGGGTCATGGGATGGAGTATGCAGTGAAAAAAGAATACCATATTTGACAAATACAGATCTACATGGTTGGAATGACTGACTGTCAAAATTACAACTGGCCTAAGGGAACCAGCTGTAACTTGCTTAAGACTATCTCCCTTTCCATTGCATGACTATCCTGTAATAGTCTTGCAATGCTTTATCTATGAACAAATACTTCCAAAGGAGGAAATTCTCTGAATTTTTCCTTCTTACCATCATTTTTCTTTGATGTTAGAACTGAGTATGCTCCAAGTCTTTTGTTCTGCCTCTCCTTATCATGTTCCTGATTAAATCAAACTATATAGCATTATCCACAGCAAAACTGTATTCGATTCATTGCTGTACAAATATTTGAGTGTCTGATATGTTCCAGGTGCTGTCCAAGATGCTGGGGATAAAGCAGTGAACAAAACAAAGTTCCTGCTTATGTGTAATCAATATCCCGCCCCCATCCTGGGCTTTATGTCATCCTGTGCCTGACTCTAGTGAGTCATAGCATTACTCACTCTGTACATGGAGTTCCTTGGCCTTGGTCACCAAGGACATTAAGTCGCAGGTTGTTTGCACAGCAGCTCGGAACCGATCTAGCCCTCCCCTCTGTGAGGAAGGGGCTAGTTTAGGATGGGGAGCAGTGTGCGCCAAAAGGTGATCTAAATAACGAGCAACTTCATCACCACAGCGAGCTGCAGGGTTAGTGGGAGGAGGGAGAGAGAAAAGAATTAACATTTTAGTTACTTCAAAGTCTACCCCAGCAATCAGAATGATGGGCTCCTGTACTCATAACACAGCACCGGAAATAGGCTGATTTTCGATCACAGAGGTGAGGAAGCTTGTGATCATTATACAACCTCATTGATTTAAGATTTAGAGACGATAGTCATCAACCAGAACCAACCTCTTCTTCAACTTTCCTGGGACAATGATAAGGTTTCCTAAAGCAGTATGAGCTTATTCTAGGATAGGTGGAACAAGCATTTCATAATTTGTGTAGGTATGTGTGTGATGGGATGGTGGCAGAGGTGGTGGAGGAGGAGCAGAACAAGGCCTTTCAAGTTCCATTAGTAGGAGACTTTTGTGAGGAAGGGTCAGGGAAGGACAAAAAACTTCCACTAAACATTGAGCCTGGTGGTAAACAGAATCTAAAAACAACAGTTACAATTACTACTAATAAAAAAAAAAACTCCATATGGTATTGATGAAGAAAGGACTATGGGACTATGGTGGCCTTTTAGTTACCTCATATATTTATTTGTCAATTATATATTGGCTACTATGTACCAGGCAGTGTACTAGGTACTATGTTTTGGTGAACTAGATATGGTCCATATCCTTTGGGGCTCCTCCTCCACCATACAACTTCTATAACATTAGTTAATGAAATACAGATATTGGGAATAAAAATATAAATATACTCTGGGGATGCTTAATATTTCAGGCTTTACATAAATATTCACACCGTTTATAGTTGAAGAAGCACACTGTCTGGATCAGTAGAGAAGTCAGCTAAGTCAGTCACACATCATCTGGTTTTGGATGATCTTCAGTAATCTCTACAGATGTGACTAATGGGAACTAGCAGAGCTATAAGAATGGAACATCCTGATGACAAAGACTTTAACTTTGAATACAATCAAGAGACTTGAGTTGAGGATTACAAAAATATGAAGAAAACCTTTCTACCTGCAATGAACATAGCCACTGTGAGACCACTGATGAGCACACCCAAAGGTGGGAAAGTGACTCAGAATGCTGTAAGAACAAATGCAGTGATGCAAATCATTAAAAAGATGTATTTTAAGGCAGGTGTGGTGGTGCATGTCTGTAATCCCAGCTACTTGGGAGGCTGAGGCAGAAGGACAGCAAATTTAAGGCCAGCCTGAGCAACTAAGTGAGACCTTATCTCAATATAAAAAATAAAAAGGTGGCAGTCATGAAGAATATAAACAATAATAAAAGTTGGTGGGGACGAGGAGAAAAAGGAACATTTCTATACTGTTAATAGGATTGTAAATTAGTACAACCACTATGGAAATCAGTATGGAGGTTCCTCAAAAGACAAGGCATGGACCCACCATAGGACCCAGCTATAACACTCCTTAGTATTTATTCTAAATAAATAAAGTCATCATACTATAGTGATGCATACATACCCATGTTTATATCAGCATATTTCATAATAACCAAACTCTGGAACCAGCCTAGGTGTCTGTTCACAGATGAATGGATAAAGAAAATGTGACATATATACACAATGAATTTTATTCAGCCATAAAGAAAAATGAAATTGTCATTTGCAGGAAAATGGGTGGAACTAGAGACCACTGTTAAGTGAAATAAGTCAGTCTCAGAAAGTTAAGGGTCATATATTTTTTCTCATATGTGGAAGCTACAGAGGAGAAAGGAAAAGAAAGGTGGGGATGGATCTTCTAAAAATCAAAGGGAGATCAATAAAGGGAAGGGACCGGGGATACGAGGTGGGGAGGGAGGTGCAGAATGCTGGGGAATGATATTGGTCAAATTATATTGTGTACATGTATGCATATGTAACAACAAATCCCATTAATATGTACAACTATGATGTATGAATAAAAAATTTAAAAAACAGATTCAGGCTAACAGTCAAATACCCAGACAATAAAAGGGCCCTTCTTTCTTTAAGATTCAAGCAATGTAATGCTTGTCCTGCATAAGTCAGTGTTTTAACACTGCAGGTCAGAATTTCTTAGTCTGTGTGTGTGTGTGTGTGTGTGTGTGTGTGTGTGTGGTGCTGGG
This sequence comes from Sciurus vulgaris, assembly GCF_902686455.1. Classification (NCBI taxonomy): domain Eukaryota; kingdom Metazoa; phylum Chordata; class Mammalia; order Rodentia; family Sciuridae; genus Sciurus; species Sciurus vulgaris. The sequence goes on along the minus strand of NC_136471.1, from coordinate 77,364,844 downwards.
GATTGAACCCAGGGCCTTGTGCATGTGAGCCATGCACTCTACCAACTGAGCTATATCCCCAGTCCTCTCATTTTTAATGTGTGCTATCAGAAAACTTTCTCCCTATATCCTAGTAGCCAGTTATATTTTGGTTTTCTTGTGTATTATTTGTCTAGTTTGTAATATGAAAGCAATAGGCATTTTAAACAGGCTTTTTTGAACTATACATATCTCCCCAAATATTCTGATATAGCCCTCCCATGTTATATAAAAAGTATTCTAAATTAAATTTTATATTTTATATTTTAACGTCAAAAGGCAGTAATGTATATGTATTTTTTACTATGAACTTGATTAAATATCTCTTACTCACCACTGCTTCTTCCCATTTCAAAATCTCAGCCACTTTGAATGCCCAGTAGAGAAATCTTCCCTAACCTTAGTAAGGGAGAGTTCAACTCCATACTCCACAAACACCGCAGAGATATTAGACCAGAAACCAAAGGTAAGTAAAGGGATAAAAAGTGAAGCCAAACAAAAGTAGAAATCTAGGTGTATTAAAGAGGAGTGAGGTTGGTACACTGTGAGATTGCGGGCAGCATGAATTATTAAGGACAATGCTGAACAATATTTTGTATTCTTATCCAGGCAGCCAGTGCTTTATGAAGCCTCCTTACCATTATTGATTGAATCATAGCCATCCATCCAGTTGCCAGATTCGAGCTCATCATAGGTGTCATCATAATCTTCACTGTACAGCTTACCCTCCGGTCCAGGGTCCATGAAGCTCAAGTGTGTGCGGCAGGATGTTGTCAAAAATTCTGACAATTTACCTGTTTGAATCCTGACAATCAGAGGGTAGATACAAAACAGGAAATCAGGGGAGATCCTTTTAAACACCACAAAATCTTAGTGATAAAAGAATACCTAGCATATTTTGTTGGGGGATTACTAAAATTCATCTTTAGCATAAATTTTATAAAAGTGAAATTTCTCAGCACTCCTAGGCATAATGTTCAGCTTCAATGGTCAGAGGTCTCTGTTAATAAAGTCTACAATTATGGGTTCACAATCCACTAGTACATCAATTTTGTTCTCTTCCACTGCCATATGTTATTTTGATAACTATGTCAGATGTTTGATAAAAATTTGCATTGGCTACTTAGAGAGGCCAGGAGAGAATGAAGATAAATCACAATGAACCCATCATATCATTTAAAAACTAGCCCTCAATGACCATTTTGAACATGAAAGATGGTATTTGAAAATTTTATACGTTATAATAGCATATAAGTTATATCTTCCCCTACTTATAAAGCCAATTACAAAACTCAAGAGAAAAGTGAGTAGTAATAATTTTCTAAAGAATCCAGTTTTAAAGGGGCTACTAATGCCCAGACCTTGGATAATGAGAACATTGAAATAAACAATGACAGGAATGGATCATGACATATTGAAATAAAACAAGAATCTATGAATCTATGCTGATACTAAATTATAAAACACAGGAGAAGACAAGCTCCCTTTTATACATAGCAATGTCAACTATGAATGTACAAAGAGTTATAGAAATAGAAATGCCCTTTGTAACTCTATTAGTAAAAATTCATGGAAGAATCAATGAAAGCTAATCATTTGGTCAAAGATTGTTGGGGAAAACAGATGGAGAAAATTGGCAGACACCACTGTACCCAAGTGATCAAGATTAACATCACTAATAAGGTAACAAACCAATCTCATGTGCCTCCTGATACGATGCCCTGAGAAGGACTATAGTAATTTTTTTATAATTTTAGGTTGCTTCAACATCTATGTTGAATATGTTTAATAACTCCCTCACATCACAGGGAAGGCTCAGTCATCCTTGATAGTTTAAAGTTCTGCACCTCCTCCAGTTCCTCAGTAGGATTGATTCAGATATCTGCCTTACACAACTTCCTTCTGGTGACCTCATTCCTACAGTACAGCTAGATACAACCTCTTTTACTGGCCCTGTTGACCCTCACACCCTTCATAGACTGTGCAGATATGCTCAATGACCACTTCTGAGCCATAGTGTGACATCCTGAAATTCATATCTGCTTGCTTTAAATCTACCCCTTAAAATTCCTTATGTGAAACCTGTTTGTATAATGCCCTGGATCCCAATACAGGTGTTGGCCCATGGGTCTCCTTGAGCTCTCTGGTCTCTGTGTGTGGTTTCTGAGCATGCCATTTACTCCTTCCCTGGCCAGTAAGTAATAAAATCTATATTCCCAACTTGTATCTCTCCTAATCATTTAAAGGATGCTCTCCATCATCTTAAAGATTCTAAATTAAAACAAGGACTCAACATTACACAGGTAATACTCCTGCCAAACATATAACCTGACAAATCCAAATTGAGACATATCCTACAAAATAACTGAACTGCATTCTTCAAAACTTAATGAAATTATCAAGAAAGAGTATCAAAATGCTGGGAAACTGTTCTAGATTAAAAGATATCAAAGAGATATAATAATTAAATGCTAATGTTTACTTGTTTGGAAGTAAGTACTCCTTTGGTTGGATCCTGGATAGGGAAAAAAGCTATGGGAAAACATTACTGGGGCAACTGGGTAATTTTAAATATGGAATCCATATCAGATATTAGACATGTTATTCCTTTCTTTTCTGTGGGTTGGCTTTCCATTGTTTCATTATTCAAGGTCTATGGTTATCCAAAAATATTAAATATTTTTCAATAAATTTTATCATAGTATATTGCTATAATTGTTTTATTTTATTTTTAGTTATTGTTTTCATCTCTTTCTGTACCTAATTTATAGCTATCTGTGGTTTCAGGCATCCTCCAGATGTATCTAGGTATGGTATCCCCTAGAGATAAGAGGGAAATACTGTAGAGTATTAATATAAAATTCCCTACATTTGATGATTATATTGTAGTTATTTATGGTAATGTCCTTGTTCTTGGGTGATGGAAACTGAAGTATTTATGACTGAAGAGTAATGTCTGTAGCTAACCTTCTTAGTAAAAAAGTATGTGTATGTGTGTGTATGTGTGTATATATATGTAGAGAGAGTATGTGTGTGTGTGTGTGTGTGTATGCACATATGGATGGGTGAGAGAGGTGAGTAGGGAGGAACAGAGGAAGAGAGGAGAGGGGAGAGAGAAAAGACACATTGAGGCAAATATCAATAAAAGGTGAATACTGAAAAAGGGTATATGGGTGTTTAGTACTATGCTTACAGATTTCTGTAAGTTGAAAATTTTTCAAAAACAAAATCTTGGGAGAAAATAAGCAGCCAGAATTGCATAATTCAGTAAGTTTCTTTTTCTAAATAGTAAGTTTTCTGGACCCCTAAGATATAGGAAAAGAACAGGGTATGCAAATCTTCCAAACATTCCTTGATTAATTCAATCAAATTCTAGCTCCTCTGAATATGATGGGATTGTGTTATTGAAGACAAAGAAAGGCATCACGAGTCTGCCATTACTATATTCAATTCCTAAGTTTCCATTCATTTCACTTACAGGAATATATATGTCACTTACCTTGCCCCACCAAAATAGCCATCCTGCATTTTTCGGAGTGCTGCCAGGATACTTGAATTCAAGCTGGTTCCATCTTCATCTTGAAATGGAGAGAATTTTAACACAATCTTTGTGGTTTTAACTTTAAAGAGGGGGAAATATTTCAAACCAACATTCTGGTGGTAATGGTACAAATGATCACCCTATATTTTAATAATTCATCTGAGAAGCAACACTGCAGAATGGGCACATGGGGTTGTGACCAGTTGACAGTCCTTCAAAGGCATTATTTTATTCATCATAAGTACTTAGTACAGTATCTGATGGCAGAGAGTTTAATGACTTCTGAATGCTAACATAAATATGCAGCAGTGACTGCTATATGCCAAGTGCTATGATAAATGTTTTATATATATTATCTCATTCGTATATCTTAAGTACCGTATCCTTGGTGTTTTTTATATGAGATTGATTTAAAATTTCATGTTTTTAAGTTTGTCAATTTTTCCTTTTTGTGTCTTGCAACGGACAGCTTTCCTCAGCCTTAATGTATTTGCGTATGCATAAGCATAAAAATATGTAGAAGGCTAATAATCATCTGAATTCATGTGAAAATGATTATACTACAGATAATCATTTGTGATCTACTTTTTCTAATTCATCTTTTGTAAAAGCTGAAAATGATTCCATAGTTGACATTTAAACTGTTTTTAAGTTACAATCAACACTGTACTGAAGATCATTGTACCTATATCTTTATGGACTCATTCTATTATTTCCTTAGGTTAAATTTTTACAAGTAGAACTTGTAGGACAAAGGGAACAAATACTAAAAAATGTTATAGGAAACTGTCAAATTACCACTAAAATCATTGTGCCAATTATATTTCTGCCAACAGTACAGAAAGCGACTGCACTTCCATACTTTTAACAATAGTGGGAATTAATAATCTTTTAAATCTTTGTTTATCTTATAGATAAAACAAGAAGACACAGTTTTAATTTTATTACCATTAACTTGAGCATGTATTTATTTACTGACCATTTGTATTTCTTTTATGAATTGCCTATCAAGGATCATTTTTCCACTAAAGTAGTTTTTCTTTCTTTTTTCAATCAACTTTTAATAATTTTATATGTTCTGTGAGTATTATAGATATATGGCAAATACTCTCTCTAGCTTAATTATTTGTCTTTCAACCTCATCCTTGATGCTTTTTATGTTTTTATGTTTTTGAATTTGTCATTTTTTCTTTTTATATATTGCAAAGGACAGTTTTCTTCAGTCTAAGATTGCAAAAATATTCTCCCATATTTTCTTCTAATATTTTCATGTGTTTATTGTGTGTGTGTGTGTGTGTGTGTGTGTAGATCTTTGAGTAACCTAGAATTTGCATTTTCACAAAAAGTAGAGTAGTAAGTCTAAATTCTTTATCATCTGAAATGCATTTATTTATAGTCTTTGGCCTCTGTTTGAAATGCTGTCTTTATCTTCTTTGCCATAGCCTCCTTATTGATAGATCTTACTTCACTTCTCTATAGTAGTGTTTCTCAACCATTTTTTTTCCATTATTATTTCCTCATCTCTCACCCCCAAGGAGCCTTTTTTTTTTTTTTTTTTTTTTTTGGTACAGGGGGCTGGACCCAGGGGCACTTTACCACTGAGTGACATTGCCTTTATTTTATTTATGTACTTATTTATTTAGAGACAAATTCTTGGTAAGTTGCTGAGGTTGGCCTCAAATTTGGAATCCTCCTGCCTCAGCCTTTTGAGTCACTGGGATTACAGGTACATGCCATCATGCCCAGCTATTTGTTGGAAATAGGATCTCGCTACACTGTCCAGGCTGGCCTTAAATTTCTAGGCTCAAATGAACTTTCTGCTTCAGCCTCTTGAGTAGCTGGGACTGCAGGCACGTACCACCACTCATTTCTACTCTATTTTCAATACCACCAGTTTAATGTATCTTTCCTTTACCTCACATGTAAATTAGCTTTCTTGAGATCAGTCTCTCCTCATTACAATGTGTACTGTCACAAACCAATATTTCTTAAACATCACTTTGATCATGTCACTCCCTACTCAAAACCTTTTGATAGTTTCAGACTTCAGAGAAAATCTGTTTAAATATCTTTGCAAATTTTCAGGGTTTACATAATCTGATCCTACTGTACTTCTCTAGTTTTGTTTATAATTATACTCCAGTATGAAAAATCCATTCTATTCAGTTTAGTCTCTTCACTGGCCTCACAAGTCAAACTCATTCCTGCCTTCAGGCTACACTGATGGTATTTCCCCCCTCAGAGTACCTTTCTTCTTGCCTCCTCCCATTTTTATATTAACAATTCCAAAAAACCTGCCTACGTCCCACCTCAGTTGAGAAATATTCTTTTACAATCTGATAACTTAAACTATGAAATACTAAACTAATGGTTGATTTCTGTTATTCCTATGTATTAATTTTGCCCCTCCAATTAAGACTTTCGACTTTCTAAAGACAGTTCTGGGAACATAGTAGTTATTAAATGGGTACTTATTAATTGTCCTAATTAAATAAAGAGAAAAAGAAGAAAGACTACCCTACTTTCTCAACTCCTGTGATTCTGAAGCACTTTTGAGATGCGACCAAAATCCCTAACAGTCTATCTGGATTTTAAATGATTTATAATAAAGGATTCTTCTTTAGTGAAAAGGAACTCTATGTACTTTGGCAGTATAAACAAACCTTTGGAAGCAACAGAAGCCCAGAAAGAAAGCAGTGGCTTCAGTATTGGCTCTAGTCTTCCAGGAACTCAAAGAACAATAAAGCCTTTCACCCAGTTTCAACTAAGCAATGGCAGGAAGCCCAGCCAAAAAAGAAAAAAAAGATAAGCCAAAAGCCCTTTCACTTTTTCTCCGCTAAGCTTACTTTTTCCATTAGACAGGCTTTGGAAGGAGAAACTTGGGAATTTATCTATAAAATCTTAATCCACTGGAATAAGATACAGAATGTAGTATTACTTTTTTTTCTTTTGGAACTGGCAATTTAACTTAGGGGCTGTCTGCCGCTGAGCTACACCCAAGTCCCTTTTTATTTTAATTTTGAGGCAGGGTCTTACTAAGTCTCCAAGGCTGGCTTTGAACTTGAAATCCTCCTGCCTCGGTCTCTCAAGTTACTGGGATTACAGGTGTACCCCACCACACCAGCTAGTATTTCTATCTCTAAAAAGAATCTGTATCTATAAAGCACTAATTTTTAAAACTATAAATAAATAGAAGGAAGACCAGTAGAATAGAGGAGAGGAAACAGGGGCAAGGAGAAGGGGAAGGAGGGGAAGAGAAAGTATTGTGGACTGAAGTTGAGCAATTATATTCCATACATGTATGATTATGTCAGTATGAACCCCAATATCATGTATAACTATACTGCACTAATCAAAACATTTAAAAAAGAACTGCATGAATATAGTTTTTATAAATTGACTTAGAAATAAATTAACTAAAGTCACCCCCAACCAAGGTATTCTCTGCTACATTTTTTAAAAATTGTGGCTCTCAAACCATTTGAAATATTCTTGTGTATTTGTTTCACATTTATTGTGTCTTAGCTTTCTAAAACATGTTTTAGGAAAGCAGAGACCTGATATGACTTATCCACCCTATGTGACCCCAATGCTTAGAAAACAAAAGAGGAAGAATAAGTCATAAGTAGCTAGCTCTACACTACATCTGGGATGTTGAAGGATTAAACATCTGTCATATTTTTAAAAATATAGTCATTCCTTGACTCTTTGAGCCCTTACCAAGCATGCTGTGTGAGATGGGGAAGGTGATGGTGGGCTGGCCTGTCATCCTCCAGCGGCTACAGAGGTAGGAGAGATCTGTTCTGAGCATTTCCACTATCATCTTATTGTCCAGAGCCAGGTAGAACTGTTGCTGGTCTATAAACTGAGAAAAAAAATAATACTTCAGAACAATTTGTTCTCATAACTATCAAATAATATTTTAAAAATACATATTCCGAAGGCTGTACAAGATATCATAGAAGTAATGATATTCCCAAATTTAATGTATAATAAGTCCCAAAGTATGTGGTGGTCAAACAGCACATACAACAAATTTCTGACATTTTTAGTGCTCCCGTTTAGAAAGTCTTTTCAAGTATATAATTTTATTCAAACCTATAACCACCTGATGAGTACTTTTCTTCTTTTAATAAATGCAAAATAAAGCTCAGAAGCAATATGTGGAATGGTAAAGTCATATAGCTAGCAAATTTCAGTCTGAAACAGTCTAGGATCCACTACTTTTGGGTGTGTATGTATCTTAGCTGTACTATTTCACAAGTAAGATGAAAAATGGGGAGTTTACACTTTCTGGAAGTTTCTCCTCCCCAGACACACACATAGGGCTTGTTATTTTGATGTAGTCAATAAACATCATGCCACCAATATGTATACTCACAGCTCAACAATCCTGGCATTTTTGTTTAGAAGATTAAGATTTCCATGCACATAAAAAGGCCCCTTCCCCAAATAATGGAAACACATTAATTTAGTAGCTGAATAAAAAAGATTGTACTTTATTTATAAAGGACAAATATTACAACCTTATTTTAACTTTTTAAAATAAGGGGAACTTTGTAAGTAACATTTGTAAAATCCTGCAAAACCCAGGACTACTCTTGGTAGTCACAATCACTTGAATCACTTGTCATAACTGTGGAGCAAGTTTGATTCAGTTCAACTCAACAAATATTTATTGAGCAACTTAATATGTGCAAGGCCTCATGGAACTCTTTGATATTTATCCCAATTCCAGTAAATACTTTATTTCTGCAATGTTTCTCTCTTAATTCAGGGCAGGTTACCAGTTATTTCACCCACCTGGGGAGTGAAAGTAAAGATAGTTTTCCGAATGTCATAGAGTTTTGAAGTTCCAAGTACTCCCATGAATCTATAAGGTCGTCCACTGAGTTTCATTCTACTGTTGCATCCTGACACAAAATTAAGAAAAGGTCAAGATATTTTCAGTGCATTAATTAAAGCAGCAAGTCTTTTTTAACATATATATGTTGAGTTGAAGATGTTTTCCTTCTTCAATTGAGCATTCTGAAATTGGAATCAATCTTATAATTGATGTTTATGTTAAATGTACTCAGGTTTCTTTCATCTTCCAAAAGGCCATCATTAAATCAATACCTTTTACAATGAGGAAATTATTAAAATTTTCACACATATTTTCCTGTATACCACAGGATAATACTATACATATTACTCTTAAATTTTCCCCCCAAAATACTCAGTGAATATATTTTCATGTCAATACTGACAACACTTTTAATACTTTTTTATTTTTTAAGCATATTTTTGAGTATTTGATGTTTTCCCTTACTTTATCCTAAGTACTATACTTAAAAAATAAGCTACATTTTTAGAGTTCATTTATTCTTTGGAGGCCAGAACCACAGAACTGTCAACGCCTTGGTCACATTTCAGGGCCTGCTTAGTAAATCACACAATTTATTTGAATGTGGTTTCCCAACTAGATTTATTCACTTCTCTTTCCTTTTTGTTTTTGTTTTTTCTTTTTTATTAAAGTATACATAGAATAAAATTTATCATTTTAATAATTTTTTTTTGGAACTGGGGATCAAACCCAGGGGCTTTCTACCCATGAGCTACATCCCCAGTCTTTTTTATCTTTATTTTGAGACAGGGTCTTACTAAGTTGCTAACACTGGCCTCAAACTTGCAATCTTTCTGCCTCAGCCTCCCATGTAGATGGGATTATAGGCATGCACCACTGCACCAAACCTATTTTAATATTTAAGTGTACAATTAGTGGCTTTAAATACAGTAACAGGATTGTGAACTCATCCACCTTCCATCTCCAGAACTTTTTATCTTCCCAATCTGAATTTCTGACCCATTAAATAGTAACTTCTCATGTCCTCCTCCTCCCAGCTTGAGAACCACCATTCTACCTTGTGTTTATGAATTTGAATATTCTAGGTACCTTGTATAATTAAAATTATTCAATATCTGTCCATTTGTAATTGGCTGATTTCACTTAGCATAATGTCTTCAAGGTTCACCTATGTTATAGCACATGTCAGAATTTCCTTTTAAGGCTCAATAATATTTCATCCAGTGTATATACCATATTTTGTTTATCTATCCATCTACTGATGGATGTTTGGGTTGTGCCCCCCTTTTAGCTATTGTAAACAATGCTATATGTTGGCATAGAAAATACCTGTTCAAATTCCTGCTTTCATTTCTTTTAGGTACATACTTAGAATTGCTGCTGAGTGTGGTGGCACATGCCTGTAATCCCAGTGACTCATGAGGCTGAGGCAGGAGGACTGCAAACTCAAGGCCAACCTCAGTAATTTAGCAAGGCACTAAGAAATTTAGCGAAACCCTGTCTCAAAATAAAACAGCTGGGGATATAGCTCAGTGGTGAAGCGTCTGCCTGTAATCCCAACAGCTTGGTAGACTGAACCAGGAGGATCGTGAGTTCAAACCAGCCTCAGCAATTTACTAAGGTCCTATGCAACACAGTGAGACCCTGTCTCTAAATAAAATATAAAAGGGGCTGAGGATTTGGCTCAGTGGTTAAGCACCCCTGGGTTCAGTCCCCAGTATCCCCCCACACACAAATAAACTTATTGGAAGCAAGTACACCAAAATAAAAAGAGCAAATTCCTCAGAGTAGTGGAATTACAAGTGGTTTTTATCTCTTTCCTTTATGCTTTTCTCTATTCCCCAGTTTCCTGTAGTCAATATGTATATATCATCTGTAAATTAGATAGCTTACAACTTATGAAAACTGAACAGAACCAGAAACTATCTATTTCAGATGAAACTAGGAGATATATTCATAATTTTGAAAGGAGTGGAAAATATATCTGATAAAATTGATGTATTTGATATTTAAAGATTTGCAAAAGGGTAAGAAAATAAAAAGAAAGTAACAAACTAGGGAATATATATGTTACAAATCTCATTGATATTTGGGGTGGGAATGTAGTTCAGTGGTTGAATGCTTCGAGGTCCTAGGTTCAATCCCCAGCCCCACAGTAAATAAGCAAATGATCTCAAAGTTCAAAATGAGTATTATGGAGCTAAAATCAAAATCAAGGTTTTACCAGGGCTGACTCCTTCTGGAGGTTCCAGGGAAGGAACCACTCCTTGCTTCTTCCAACTTCTAAAGAATGTGGGAATTCCTTGGATCATAGTCTCATCACAATAACCTCTTCCTTCTGTAGTCACATCTCCTAATTCTGTAGTCAGATAGCCCTCTGTATGTATCTTATAAGGATATTTGTGATTACAATTAGGGTTCAATTGAATAATCCAGGATAATATTTACATCTCAAGCTCCTTATTTTAGCTATACCTGCCAAGTTCCTTTTGCCATATAAGGTAATGTTCATAGGTCCTAGGGATTAGGACCTGGATATCTTTGGGGATCATTCTGTAGTCTTCCACAAAGGTAGTTTAGAACTTTTCATATCATTTTTATTGGTGCTAGACCTTAGACATACTAGACACATACTCTGAAACTGAGGTATCCCTCTAACTCCCATATCTCTTAAAAGCTAACAATATAGTAATTTATTGAGTGTGGAAAATATCACCATTTAATATTTAAATTAAATAAAAATAAATACCAATAAAAAATAAGTATCAGATTAAGGGATTTTAAAATACTATCAACTTGTTCATTACATGACAAAGTATAACAGACCTAAAAACAAGTTCCTTGGTTATTCTCTTCTACATGAAATTCACATGTATTTGAAACAGAAATGTAGGTTCCGAGAAAGAGAAGAACCGGTTAAATGAATACGCACCTGGAATAAAGATATAATATTGTCTGAAAGCAGTCATGCCCTACATACTAAAGGATATCTAAAATTATTAAGCCTGCTTAGAAGAGATAGGGTTAGAAACTTGGACTTCAGATACTGTAAATTCTTCCTCAGATCCAGTTTAATAAAGTAGTACAAGGTCAAGATGGGGAAAAATGCAAGGAAACAAGCCATATTGGGTGATGCTTTGGTTCTGGCAGGTTGGCCAAAATCCTTACCTAGACTGGAATAAATGTGACTGAGAATACGAGCTGGCTGTACTCTGATGGGGTACACATCAGCAATGGTCTCCACATCAATTCCATTGTCCTTCAAAATGGACTTGATCTCTTCTGTTTCTGCTAAAATGGAGACTACAGAAAGAAAGATGAGATCAACAGACAATTTTATTTCAATAGGAATATAGAAAGTCTCTCATGGCACATACTTTCTTTTGGAGGTTAAAAAAAAGGAAAGGGGAGGAAATTAACAGTTATTGAGGAAATAGATGAAGCACATATCATCCTAGATACATTAGCAATATTATTTAAATAGGAAATGGAAAAGATGACTAGAGTATTAGACTGTGTTTTTGGCTAAGTAACTAAGTGCTCTTAGAGAATGATACACATTATATTCAAATGGGAAAAATTCATCATGAGGGTTTTTTATAGCTTTAGTAAAAACTGATTTCCCACACTCTTTTGGATCAACATACTTAAGGTCAGGATTGCAAATGTGAGGGTAATAAAGAATGTCCTGATGACAGGAGTTTCCCTATAGCTAGACAATGAAAGAAAGCAATGTGAATTGGGGATAAAGATTTAAGTCATAAACATCCAGGAGGTATTATAGTTGTGGATTTGTGGGAGGAGGGGTTAGTAATGATAGGGATGACATTTCTCTAGACCCAGAACCTACCAAGTCTGGAAAGTTCCCTTTTCTTCCATTAACACTGATGTCCCTGAAGTAGTAAGCCTATCCACAAGGCAGGAAACCAGGCCAGCTCCCTGATTCTTCTTTTCACTTTCCCTCTATGGAACATATACCTAACTGGGACCAATGATGAAGTGACACCAGCTGGCTTGTAACATGCTCTTTCCTCCTGCTCCCTTACTGATAGATGTGTTCCATTTGGTTCACAAGGGGAAAGAATGTACCAATTGGTTAATTCCAGCTTTACAGTATTTTCTGTTGAGCTTTTGGGGCAAAAAACTGGCTAACAAAGTACTACTTTGCTTTCCTTTGCCATTATCCTTTGTGTATTTTTCTATCTTGGCAACCTCATGCTCATAGGTTGCTGAGGTATGGGCCAGGATATGTAGGATATGGTGATTAAAGAGTCCCTTGAACATAACATCATTTTGATCACTTCTAAATGGAAAACACAAAAATGAAAGAGGAACATGTACAGAGGAAGAATGATAACAGCCAATAACAGTCCAGGCAAACACATGTGGTCATACATTTGTTCATTAAAAAATATTTACTACTATGCTAGGTGCTAGAGATATAGAGATGAGTGTTCTCTCCCCCCGACAAAAACTCAACAGCATAAGAAGGTGGCACATACCTGAAATTATTGTAAAATAATCTGTTAGGTAAATAGAGATTTGCATGAAATATTATGAGAATACCCAGCAGTGATACCTGTCTATGCTGGGGTTGGGAAGAGTAGTGTGAGGAAAGGTATTGTGAAAGAGTTGATGCCTGAGTATGAAAGAATGAATAAGTAAGTCAGGAGAAAGAAGCAATTGGAAAAGGGATAGCTATTCTAGGTAGAGGGTCCAGAATAAATTTAAAGAATGGAAATGACAAAGAATGTGATTGTGTATATGGGGAAACAGGTACATTTCAATATTGCCACAGCATTTTTATGTCACTAAAAGAAATGAATGTGGAAAGGTAGACAGGGGGTCAATTGCCATAAAGAGCATATGCCACTTTAAGGAACTTGTATATTATTCTTGGGTAATGATTTCCAAACTATATCCTACAGAACTTTATGGTTCTGCATGGGCAATGCAGTTGGGAATAGGAATAGAGGGAACTCAAGGAAAGTCAAGTGAACAAATCTTTGGGACCCCAGGAGCATATTCAATCCAAACAACTGGTTTTTTTGTTCATTTTATGTTTTATAAATATTTAGAAAATTCTTACTTAGTTTTGCTTATATGCTAGGCACCTCTAGATGCTAAGAACACACAGAAATGATGAATCCTGTTGGAGGGTCAAATTGGAGTTAATCTGGTAGATGTGATGGTAAAAGGAAGGGAGAAATTATTATTCCAGACAGAAGAACAGCTTGGGCAAAGGCTCAAGGGAACAAAGAACAAGGCAGATCTAGGAATTACAAAAAGTTCTTCATAGAAGGAACATGGAGTACGGAGTGGAAGTGATGAGAACTGAAGCAGGAGACAAAATCAAAAGATTATAAAAGCCTTGTAAGTCATATTAAGGATGTTGGCAGTGAGAAGCCCCATTGTAGACTTGCAATCAGAGGAATAACATATTTATGCTGTAAGTTAAAAAAGAGTATGTTCAGGGGCTGGGGTATAGCTCACTGGTAGAGCACCTGCCTAGCATGTGTGAGGTCCTGAGTTTCATCCTTAGCACCATAAAAAGAGTATATTTTAACGACATTAAAGATTATACTGATGTTTCTACACCTGGGTTACAGAAGTTAATAAAGAGAGAGAAGAAACTGATGAGACTCTGCTGGGCCTAGAGTTAAGTTAGAGGAACCCATTAAAAAGGTTTTGCTGTAATGCAAGAGGGAGATGTTGATGATCTATATTAGGATCATGCTATTGGTACTGTAGAAAACTGGATGAATTTCAGAATGATTTAGGAAGGGAAAAAACCAGAACTTGTTAACGGATTGAAGGAAATGAGAGAGAGGGAGAAACTTGGATTGAGAAAGATTCCCTGGGTGTAACTGTGAGGATGGTATGTCATTTAATGGTATAGGTGCATAAGAGGAAAAGAAGGTATAGGTGATGCTGTACAAGGAGGGGCAGCTGATTGATTTTAGTCATGTGGAGTCTATACAGTATGGGAGACATCCAAGTAGGGATATGTTAAACAAAACTGCTACAGATTTAGTAGTAATTAGCATATAATTAAGTGATTGAGAAGTTTTATAGGTACTGGAACTAGAATTTTTAATATGTTTATAACTCAGCTCAGTGTTTTACATAGAATAGATGCCCACATATCTAAGCTGATTTAATTAGGACTAAAAATAAAGGTTAGGTGTATCCTCCAAGGAGATAATGGTCAGAAGCAAACTTATTATGAGGGAGGTAGTCCCAGCAAATTAACAAAGTATATTGTACACATAGAAAGACAAAAGTATGAGATTAAGTACGGAACCAAGAGGAAAACACGAAAAGAAAGGAGTACTAGCAGATAAAGCACAGAAAAAGTAGTTAGAGAGGAAGCAGAGAAGCAGAGATAACCAGGAGGCTGAAATGTTGTGACAATGTAAAGACTTTCCAGAAATAAAGAACATCAAATAATATTTTGAGTCCTCTGACATCACACATTATTAATTTATTTAGAATTAAGATTAACAGTAAATTTGGAACCAAACAGAACCAAGATCATTATATACTTTTTGAAATCTAACAAATGCAAGATGAAGAAAAAAGTCATAATTTACTGGCCCAAAGTTCTCTGTCCCTAGCCACACCTTGAATATAAAAGATTTTGCTGTTGGGAAATGGAATACACACCTTGAACCACAACATCTGGCTTTGGTACAGTAGAAAATCTACGATTCAGGGGATCAATTTCTCCAGGAGCTAAAAATCCCTAAAGAAAAATCAAAGATTATTAGGTCTCAAAACCAAAACCAAATATGCTAATTTTTAGGGAAAATAATATCAGAAAGAAAACAAATACACTTCATGTATGAATATGTTTGAACTCCCATAATTCACATCAATATTAATTTTATTTCAAGTTTATTTCTAGTGACTGCCACAAATCCTTTTCTTGGAATTAGGTGGGATATAAATTCTAAATAAATGCACAAGGACCTGGGTTCAATCCCTAGCACCACAAAAAAAAAAAAAAAAAAAAAAAAACTAAACTAACAGTTTCTGGTTACTCCTCGTCTTTCTCTTGATATGCAAATGATGACACATATTTAGATGATCAGACTACAATATTTATTATAAACATTTTAAGTCAATAGTCCTGCTGTTTTTGTACTTTGTTCCTGTGTCTTCTGTGCTTTCTTCCCCTTGGAAATATTTTTTTTTTCCAGTTTTGGGGATCAAACCCAGACCTATACCACTGACTCACATCCCCAGCCTTTTAAAAATTTTATTTTGAGACAGAGTTGCACTAAGTTGCTCAGGCTAGCCTCAAATTTGTGATCCTCCTGCTTCAGCGGCCCTAGTAGCTGGGATAACAGCTGTGTACCACTGTGCCTAACTATCAAAAATCTTTTGACTTAACTTGAGTTTCTGTCCTTTATGAAATGGGATGAACTCACTTATTTTATTTTTAAGCATACCACTTATCTCCTCCTGTTTTCATTACATATAACTTATTCTAGCTGAATGAGAAGTTTACCAGGTATGGAATACTTTAAACAAAGCACTCTTCCCATTATTTGCTCTATTCAGGTTCATGTCAACTATAGATAATCAAACAGCCATGGTCCCAGGAAGAAACAAAACAAATGAAAACAGCTTCAGAAAAGAAATTATCACATATAAATAGGTCAAAGAATGTGGCTCAGAAAGGACAGCTAATGCCCAAAGCAGATTCTCTAGGAACCTGTTCATATATCACATCCAAATAACCTACAATGGGGAAATAGATTCACCAGTAAATCTGGAAAACTCTGGAGAAACAAAACCCTTTGTGTTGGTTCAAAATGCCACAAAGAAGCTGGATTCAAAGGTAGAAGTGCTTCATTAAGGGCTGTCTCAACAGAATTTGATTTGAGGAACATTTTGTGAGTACCTGACCAAAAAACAAACAGAAAACCCAAAACAACCAAACAAAAAGTCCATAGTGTTCTTACCCAGTTGTCAGGGTGTCTAAAAGGATTAGTTAATTCAATTAAAGAATGAAACATTATGTTACTTGGAAAGATTAGCACTTAATCCATTATCAGTAATTACTATCTAAGGGCAATTGCATTCATCACCAGGCAAGGTACTGAGGAATTTTGAATGGGAAAACTTCTGATCTTGATTCTTTAGTATCCCCAAGTACAATGCCAAAGTAGGGAGCCCTGCATGGACTGAGGAAAATGGTTGCCAGGAAGTATGAGATTTTCATCAAGGGCTGACCATGCTTCCTACTCTGAGGACTTGGAGGAAAAGCTATAATTAAGGCAAAGTACAAAAGGCAAGACATCCTTCAGATTGAATGAGCCACTCACAAATCTGATTATTAAGGTGACCAAGGCAGAAAAAGGCATGGTAGCTTAAAGTTTCCCCTTACCTCTGCCATCAAACTTCCTAAAATGTACAGGGACTGGCCCCACATATGAGGCAATTTCCCCATGGGTACTCGGTCCACAGTGTGAGGATTTTGATATTCTTCATCGACCTAAATGAAAACATGAAGAAGTAATAGAAGGCTTAAGATATTAGACCATAAAAGATTGAGTCTAAATTGTGACTCTACACAGTGACTTGGGCAATCCACTAATAAGTGAAGCATTATAACAGTAGTCCAGGGCAGTACTTACTCCATAAATTGTAATATTCATACAAATCACCTGAGGATCTAATTAAAATGCAGACTTTGATTGAGTAGGTGTGGTGAAGGCATGACATCTATTTTCAAACAAACTTAGGTGATAGTACTGATATTGCTAGGAGCTTATCCTTCCCATCGCAACCAGAATGGAAGGTTGTAAATCTCTCACGTTTAGTGCTCTTTCACAAAGATGAAAAATGGTATACCTGACTGGTGTTTTGGGAAAATGAAAACAGGACATACTTTATTTTCCAAACCTGATCTACTTAAGCAATCCTGGATTATTGGTCTCAAAACAGAGAATATCAAAAACTGAGAGCTCACACAAAACATCACTCCAGTTCTACCTACTGATCTCTATGTCATTCTCAGCATCACAGTTTGGTCTCATCCTATGTTCCAGTACCATATTGCCATAATTGAGACTCCTTTAACAATTTATTTCTAAAGGAATATCATATTTCTGTTGTTCTATACCTAAAGACAAACTTATTGAACATCAAAACCGGAAGATAAGCAATTATGTGACCCAAATGAAGCAGTCCTATTAAATTATGCCTCCACTTCAATCAGTATTATAGCATTTTCCAACTTACCCTGTCAGGAGGAACACTATACAGCTCTGGCAGAAGTGGGACTCCATTTTTGCCCTTGATGAGGACTGCTTCAAGAGCCTCTCTATACTCTTGAACCTACGGAGAAAAGAAAGGCAGACGGTTTTTGTAAGGACCTAGAAGAGAGGGGTACTATGCAAAGAGAAAGGTACTATGCAAAGCTGCTTATTTAACCATGTAAAAGGGAGAGGAAAGGAGAATGGCAGTAAAAGCTTGTTATAGGTCAAATAAAGAGAAAAGAAAGGCAGACGGTTCTTGTAAGGACCTAGAAGAGAGGGGTATCATGCAAAGAGAAAGGTACTATGCAAAGCTGCTTATTTAACCACGTAAAAGGGAGAGGAAAGGAAAATGGCAGTAAAAGCTTGTTATAGGTCAAATATTATGTTAGGACTTTGTATACTTCAATGCATTTAATTTTAATAACAATTGTAGTGGGCATGTGTGATTGAAGACTTTTAAAAAATTTTTTAGTTGTAGATGGAAACAATACCTTTATTTTACTGATTTATTTATATGTGGTGCTGAGGATAGAACCCAGTGCCTCACAGGTGCTAGGCAAGTGCTCTACAACTGTTACAGCCCCAGTCCTGATTGAAGCCTTTTTACAGGGAAATGTAGGCTCAAAGAAGTTCTGAACTTGTGGAAGATCACAGAGCAAGGAAATGGTTGAGTCCAGCATTCAACCCAAGTCAGCCTGCCTCCAAAGTCCTACTTGATTCCATGTGTAGTACTTGATTTAGGATGTGTTGGACTTTAAAGCTGCATTTCACCCATCAAATTTGGTTTCTAGTATGGTTAGGATTACGTCCTTCGCTTAGTCATTTGTTGAAGCCTACCAATACATAAGATGTAAAAAAACAAACAAACAAAAAAAAAAAAAAAAAAAAAAAAAAAAAACAAAGGCTGGGGATGTACCTCAGTGATAGAGCACTTGCCTAGAATGCATAAGGCCCTGGGTTTGATCCCAGGTCCTGAAAAACAAAGTAAAAAATTCCTATAATTTATGATAGAAAAATGTGCAATCATTTCTGCTCTAATACTTGTTTTGAAAACACAAATTTGTTCTGATGTATTGAATAGATTAGGGAACAATATGAGTAGAACATAAATTTCACATTTGCTTATACATGGTTTCTTCCTGAGAATGTGTTTGGCTGCTTAACAATGCACAAAACACACATGAACACATCTCAGGAGGATAGTGAACTATACCCATTCAGACCTGCTATTATTACTTTCTATCCCATTTTAGATAACCCTTCTTTTACTACTTCACAGATTATAATCTGTAACCCTCTGGTGGTGACCCTGGCCACATGGCTATGTGCCTTCCCCACTCTTCCCTCTCCTCCTGTTTTTAAAATTTTCCTCTTTGTTCTATGTTCTTTTTTCTCTAATTTCTATCATTATTTTCTTTTATTGTTGCATCTCATTTATACAGAATGATAGGTTTCATTGTGGCATATTCACACATATACAAAACATAATTTAATCAATTTTACTCCCCAATACTGCTTCCACTCTCTTCTTCCTCCCCTCCAGATCTCCTCTCTCTACTGGTCATCCTTCTACTTTCATAGCATCCCCTTTCCCTTGATTTTCCACTTTAGTTCATTTGTGTTTTTATCTCCGAGCAGAACTGATTGTACCTTGAATTTACAACATGTCTTTATCTGTGAAATTCAAAGAACTCCAGGGATATCTTTTTAAAAAATATTATTGTAGCTGGGCATGATGGCACACACTTATAATCTCAGCAACTTGGGAGACTAAGGCAGGAGGATTGCATGTTTAGACCAGCCCTGGGCAAATTAGGGAGATTCTGTCTCAAAATAAAACTTTTTAAAAGGCTGGGGATGTAGTTCAGTGGTGGAACATGGGCATAGCAAGTGCAAAATCCTGGGTTCAATCCCGAGAGCTGCAAAACTATAATTTTAACTGTACACATTTATGGAATACAGTTTAGTAATTTGATTCACATATACAGTGTGTAAGGATCAAATTAGGATAGTTGACATTTTCATCTTCTTAAATATTTTTTTACAATTTATGAGGAGAGAAAGACTATTCTGATGTACAGAGGAACTAAAGAAGTCTATAACAATATTTGAGCTATTCAATGGTCAAAATTGAAGCCAAAAAACAGAATCTAGGTCTCCCATCTGTTAACATAGGACTCTCAGTTCCTAGTCTATAGGGGACAACTCTGTCTCTTTTCTAGTAGGAAGACTTCCATTTGAGCACAGAATTGGTATAACTATTAATTGAAAGAGCAAGATAGGACAAGATCAGTCTCCCGAAAAACTCTTTCCTCAACTCATTACCTGTTCAGTATTTCCACTGAAGATCCCATCAAGGATAAAATATGTCCAGAACAATGGCCATTCACACTCAATGTTTTCAAACAGCTTCAGCTCAGCTGGTTCATAGTACAAACGATTGGGATCCTGGTAAAAACACAATAAGCAGTCTGTTTTATCACTCAGAGCTTAGATGTACATCTTTAGTTCAGAGATATTATTATATGACCTTTCACTACTTAAAGCTTGTTTCAGAAAAGGCAGTCAGTATTTAGTACTGTATGAGGTGATTATAACTGATGGAACTGGGGTAATAAGGACATCACAGGAGGGTATATGAAGTAAGTTTAGCTTGCAATGAAGTCTAATTTGGTTTTATATTTACTAAGTTTGAGGTAGTGTAGGATGTTCAAATAGAAATGCTTACCAGGGCAGCTAGAGATGAGGGTTTGGGAATCATCCTCATAAAAGTGACACATGAATTACAAGTTATAGATGAACTTAGTGAATAAATACTATATAAAATGAGCAAACTCATAAATAGAATTCTGGTAAATCTTCAGAGTGAGGTGAGAGAAAGACAGAAGACTCAGGAGACTATAGTGTTGTGAAAATTAAAATAGGAAAAGAATTAAGAAAATGTAGGAGTAGGTAACAGTGATATAATATTGGAGAGTCAAGGAGAATAAGGATTGGCTATTGGATCAGTCATTTAGAAGCTTATGATGATGTTTCAGGGTGTAATTTTAGTATACTGTTGGGAGCAACAGTCAACTTCAATGCTAAGGAATAAAGTGAAAAAGAGAAAGTGTATCAGAAGAGTTTGAGCTTGATTTAAAAAATCACAATGGCCCTTGACCAGCTCACCTAAGCCTTAAACAATGTTTGCATTACCAATAAAAGTGTTCATTATTGACCATTAATTCTATTTAGCAGTCAAGTGTAGTAACACATATCTGTAACCCTAGATATTTGGGAGACGGAGGCAGGAAAATTGCAAGTTCCAGATCAACCTAGGCAAATTAGCTAGACTCTGTCTTAAATAAATAAATAAATAAATAAATAAATAAATAAGGCTGGAGATGTAGCCCAGTGGTAAAGCATCTCTGAGTTCAATCCCCAGGATCAAAAAAAATCCCTTTAATAGTATTTAATTTTCCCCATGGATATTTCCAAGAAAAATTTGTCTATTAGAACCAAAGGAACTTAATCTTTTCAAGATCAAGAACTGCTTAGAACTAACAAACTAAAAAAACTTTCAAAGGTTGTTATGATCTGGAATTGGTTTGAGTGTGTTCCCTAAGGGTCCCTGTGTTAAAATTTATTCTGCACTGTAAGTTATTAAGACGGCAGAAACTTATTCCAACTATGTTGTTTAGAAGTGAGGCCTGGGAGAGGGGATTGGGATTCAATAAGATCATTAGGGTGGAGCCCCCCATTACTGACTACTGGTGGCTGTATTAAAAGAGAGAATGACCAGAAGAGACACACAGACATGCTCATGCTCCCTGTCTCTTGCCACGTGATGCCCATCACTAGATATGGATCCTTGAACTTATACTTCCAGAACTGTGAGCCAAAATAAACAAGCCACCTTTCTACATAACACACCCATTTTGTGGTATTACATTATTGGCAACAGAAAATGTACTAAGACAAGGGACCAGAAAGATGTACTGATGGCAAGATTTTGCTCTTTGTAGATATTAAATATTTGGGGGGAGCTACTTTGCGACTATGCAAATTTTGTTTTTGCTTAAGCTTTTGCCCTGATTTTAGCATTCATCAGTAATTCTTTCCTGAAACTAACCAACTGCAAGAGTTTTCTTTCTTTTCATTTAGACCAGAATGGCCCCCAAACTGAGAATGTGGCAGTGAAGTCCAACAAATACAGTAAACATCAGTTATTGTTATCCTATTTAGTGATCTACATAAGTACCATCAATGAGATATGTATTATCTCTGAATAAGGCTGCAGATAACAGCGACCCTTCTACCATGTGTTCATTTTGCTGAAAAGAAACCTACCTCTTTAGGAGTTTTATATCCATCTCGTAGGAAACGACAGCAACCATAACGACCCTGGGGACACAAAGAAAAAATTTAGAAGCTTATACACAAATACATCAATAAAACAGAAATACATGCTTGGTAAAATCCATCCTGTGCAATTTCTCACCAATACAGACATAATAGCTAAAAACAAAAATAAAAACCTGAATCATCCCAGCAGCAGAAATTCATTTCAGCAATGTGATTACAACTGAGGGCAAAGTTATAGGTTCTTCCTTAGGTGAGCATTTCTAACAATATCCACCTTAGAGTAAGTCTGTGACAGCCTAATTACTAATCTGTGTGGTCCTGCTGATATCTCACAGAGCTTATAGAGACCACAGGCTTTAAAAAACATTTTTTTAAATTTGAGATGTTATCAATACATTACAGTGTCCCGATATACCCATCAATTACCAGGATCTTATAGTAACATCTTACATAACCATAGAACATTCATCAGAACTAAAACATTATCTTTGGTACAATACTATTAACCAAAATATGTAAGTTAAGTGGTTTTCATCAGTTTTTCCACTAATGCTCTTTTTTGTGTTCCAGGACCCAATTTAGAATCCCACACTGCATTTAATTGTCCTGTGTCCTTAGTATCTTCAAATCTGTGACAGTTCCTCAGTCTTTCCTTGTTTTTAATGACCCTGATACTTTTGAAGAGTGTTCATGAGTTATCTTGTATAATGTCCCATATTTAGTTTAGTTTGGTTTTTTTCTCATAATGCAATTGAGGTTATGTATTACTGGAAGATACCAAACAAGTTATGTGCCCTTCTCAGTGCTTCATATAAGGGGATATATGATTTCCACATGTCCTATTAGTGGTGAAGTTCCCCCTGATCATTTGGCTAAAGTGGTATCTGCTGGATTTCTTCACTGTAATTTTTCCATTGTAAATATTTGATATTAGATATTTGGGGGAGATACTTTGAGACTATGCAAATATTCTCTTTCTCCTTAAACTTTCATCCACAGATTTTAGCATCCATCAGTGGGTCTCTCCTGAAGCAGTTATTATTTTAGTGTTTACCTAATGGTAATTTTATAATTCCTTCATTTCTTCAACATGTTTTTGTGTATATAGTTAACATTCATTTAATATTTGATAATGAACTATCCTCAGTTCCTTAACATTACACATAAGCTATGACCCCTTTGGCATTAATACTACTTAAAAAATAATTTTAAAAATTTTATTGGAGCATATTGATTATACAGAATAGCAGGTTTCATTGTGGCACATTTGTACATGCATATAACATTATTAATAACATTCTCCAATACATCCCCTACCCTCTCCCTTGGTCCCCCTGGTCCCCTACCTGTACACTAATGGTTTCCCATAGAGTCATATTTCTACTAGCACAGTATCATAGAGAACCATTCCATCACCTTAAAAATAATCCAGAGATCCTCCCCCACCTTTCTTTTTCTTTTCCCTCTGTAGCTTCCACTTATCAAAGAAAACATATGACAGGAGGGTTATCTCATGAAAATCAAAGGGAGAACAGTAGAGCAGAGTAAAGGGACCACAGAGGAAAAAGGGAAATACAACAGTATGATATTGGCTGCTATGGTTTGGATGTGATGTGTCCCCCAAAAGCTCGTGTGAAACAAGGCAAGAAGGTTTAGAGGAGAAATGATTGGATTATGGGAGCCTTAACCCAATCTGTGAATTGATTAACTGAGTGTTAACTGAAGGTGGGTAAAGTGGCCTGGAGGAGATGGGCATTGGGGGCGGGGCTTTGGGGTATATATTTTGTGTCTGGCAAGTGGAGTCTCTCTGCTTTCTGATCATCATGTGATCTGCTTCCCTCTGCCACACTCCTCTGTCACTATATTCAGCCTCATCTGAAGCCCCAGGGAATGGAGCCAACTCCCTATGTATTGAGACCTCTGAAACCATGAGCCCCCAAATAAAATTTTCCTCCCCTACAGTTGTTCTGGTCAGGGTCTTTTAGTCACAGCAGTGAAAAAGCTGACTTAAACACTGACCAAATTATATTGTTATATTATGTGCGTGTACAATTATGTAACAACAAATCCACCATTATGTATAATTATAAGGCATCAATTTAAAAAAACCTTATTGTTAAAATTTTTAAAAAAATATTCCAGAGCTGCATTGCTATAGCAACCTCTCCCTTCAACTTCTGGCAACCACTAATCTTTTTTTTTTTCTGTTCATTTTTTCTTTTCTAGCTTACCATGTAAATTGAATCATACAACACATAGTCTTTGGGGTCTAGTCTTCTTTCTTTCCCTTAGTAAAATGCACTTAAGAATCATCCATATTGTCATATAGATCAGTAGCTTATTTCTTTTTATTGTTGAGTAGTATTCCACTGGGAGGTAGTACAATTTGTTTATCTATTCTTGTGTTGAAGATTGTTTTTAGTTCTTTTTTGCAATTATCAATAAAGCTGTTAAAAACATTTGTGTGCAGATTTTTTGTTTGAGGAAAAAATTTTCATTTCTTTAGGGTAGCTATCTAGGAATGAAGTTGTTGGATCACATGGTGTACATGTTTAAATTTGTAAGAAACTGCCAAACTGTTTTCCAAAGTGGATGGACCATTCTGTATTCCCACTAGCAATAACTACAGAAACTAAAAAGCTTTTTAAAGAAGAGGACAACTCAGAAAAATGAAAGGTTCCTTAAAATCACTGACACAGGTCATGTTCAAGGCCTCCAAAGGCACTAATTTCCCCTCAAAGTCACAGCCTCAAAGAGAAGAAAGGCAAATGTGGACATACCTGAAGCTTGGTGACTATCTCCTGTTTTGTGAGCTCCACCAACTGGCTGTCCTCGACAGCAAAGGCTGGGAAAGAAATCACTGACAACAGACTAGCATCAACCTCTTTGGATGTTGAAGCCCGGGGCAGTAGTGAATTAAGGATAGACTAAGAGGAAGAAATTCAAATATGGTACATTAGTAAATACCTTGGCATTATAAAACAGTTTTAGTTTCAAAAGATTCATGTGGAAGATCTTTCAGAAGAAAACATCAACCTCAACATTATTCAATAGAGAGAACTTAGAAATCTAGCTACTTTGGTTAAGTCATCCCTTGTCTTAATCCTGTTCTTAATAAATCCCCATTCTGATTCTTAAGCACTGCTCATGCATAGAGATTACTCTATTATCCCACCCATGGTCCTATTGCTCCATTAGCAGCTACTTAAGGATAAAGTTAAGGTAAAATGTAGCTGCTGAGGAGCAAGATAAGGAAGGATCAGCTCTTATGCATCTGATACGTTTTTTTTCCCCACGGAAAAGTTTTGTTTTTAAAATGAGAAGGCAAGTTTATATTCATTAGAACACATGGGCATCTAATCAGAGTTTGGAGAAAAGGAAAAAATTCATCATGCCAAAGAAAAGAAAACCTTAATCTTTCTTTATGTTTATCTATTTGTTTGAGATGGGGTCTCACAATGTCACCCAGGTTCGTCTCAAACTCATAAGCTCAAATGATCCTCCCATTTCAGCCTCCCAAGTATCTGGGACTATAGGCATGTGCCATCACACCCAGCTAAACCTTAATCTTTCAAAACCAAGAGTAATCCTAAATAAAACTGAAGATACATGTTTACAATGTTAACATTCTGATCTCCAAATTATCTAACCCTGGAGGTAACCCAGGATAAAAGACTGTTTCAGAGACACTGTGAAAAATACTCAAAAACTATTATCTTTTGTTCTCTTTATATATTTAGAAAGGGAGATTTTTCAGGAATGTTATAGCACCTTGATAAGATAGCAGTGGATAATTTTGTATACCAAGGTGGGATCCTTTCAAAACCTTTCATAACAGAACACAATTATTACATATTTTATAAACAATGATATATCTGGCTTATCTCAGTATAGGATGCTTGATAAAGACATTTCTTGACACATGGTAATAAATCAGATGAGGTACTATCCTTCAGTTCTCCTTAATCTATAGCTCATGTTAAATCTGAGTATGGGCAAGAATAAAATTTTCTATAACACTGTTCATTATTCTCTTACCTGGCAGTGTTGTACTTCATCAGCCAGGACATGGATAACAGATTGGGGCCCACCTTTTACACCAAATAGGTCCAGTTCATCTAGTGCTTCCAGGGCTGCCTGTGAAAAGCAATGGAAGAAAGGACAACTTCAGGTTAGAAAGATAAATATTTCTGGGCTAGAGATATAGCTCAGCGGTACAGCACTTGCCTAGCATGTGCAAAGCCCTGGGTTTAATTCCTAGTACCACTACTACCAAAAACAAACAAACAAATAAAACCCCAAAGGTATATATTTATATTCCCTGTATCCTAGTATCTTATCAATGCATATGATGTCACTTATAAGTATGTTCAATAAAGCAAAAAATACAATAATATTTATTTTCAGGGGCTTCTGAGTTTTTCTTTGTCTCCCACATGGTCTCAGAGAAAGTTACGATGGAGTCTATAGCACTATCGAGTCAAACATTACACTTCACAATAACTTGACATCATTATGTACAACTATAATGCACAAATAAAAAATGTAAAAAAATAATTTGAACATGGAACACGAATGTACAGTATATCATTTTTTTTGCAAGGAAGCTCCAAGTATGATACCAGCACATAAGAAATGCTACAAGTTGTGTGGTGTAAGATAACGTAACAACTACATGTACGGCCATACAGCTGAGAAGTGACTTCCTTAAAACATACTATAGGTGACTTTAAAATAAACATTCTTAGTCACCAAGCAAAGGAGGAATTCCCATGGTTTTAATTACACATACACACACAAACACACACAAAATTTTATGGACTATAGTCACCCTAATGAGCAACAGACCTCAAAACTTATTTCTCCTGTTTATCTGAAACTTTCTACTCCTTGATAAACAATTCTGCTCCAGTCTTTGATGATCATCATTTGATTCTCTACTTCTTAATTTGACTTTTTTTTCTTTTTCCTTTTGGTACTGGGGAGTGAACCCAGGAACGTTTCACAACCAAACTACATTCCTTTTTTTGTTTTTTGAGACAGTGTCTTGCTAAATTGCTCAGGTTGGCCTTAAACTTGAGATTCTTCTGCCTTAGCCTCCCAAGTTGCTGGGATTACAGGTGTGTGCCACAATACCTGGCTTTGAGTTTGACTTTTTAGGATTCCACACAAATGTGAGATTATCATTTAAAAACAATGTATTAATTTCTTGCTTTTCTAAATATGTTTTCAGATGGATCATAAAGTAAAACATACTCCTTATAGACTATATTGAAAACGGTAAAGTATAAAGAGGGGGAAGTCACCCAAAACAGCCATTGTTAAGATTTTTTAAATGTGTCCTAATAGTTTTTTCTATGTATATTTATATATATTTGAGATTACATTTTGTATCTTACTTTTTACAATTCATATCGAGCTTAATTGTTTTTCCAAGTTATGAAAAAACTATTTTGCCAGCTATTCATCTGACAGAGGATTACTATTCAGAATATATGAAGAACTCAAAAAATTTTAACAAAAGAACAAATAATCTAATCAATAAATGAGCAAAAGATCTGAATGGACGTTTCTCAAAAGAAGTACAAATGACCAACTAGTATATGAAAAAATCTTCAACATCAAAGAAATGCAAATAAAAAATTCCCTGAACTACCCTAGTCAGACTAGCTGATATTTAAAAAAAAATGAAAAATAACAAATGCTGAGGAGGATATGGAAAAAAGGAATGCTTATATACTGGTGGTGGAAATGTAAATTAGTATGGTCACTATGGAAACCAGTATGGCGGTCCCTCAAAAAACCTAAAAATACAATTACTGTATGATCCAGCTGTAGCACTCCTGGGTATATACCCAAAGAAAAAGAAGTCAGCATACAAAAGACAGACATACACATATATCTATCTTTACTGCAGCACCATTTGCAATAGCTAAGTTATGGAATCAGCCAAAGTACTGGTCAACAGATAAATCAATGATAAAATATATTATAAATACACAAGAGGATATATCCACATTCCATAAAGATGTGTTTATTACTTCAGTAATAAGAAGAATGAAATCATGATATTTGCATAAAAATGGATGTAATTGGAGGTCATGATGTTAAGCAAAATATGCCAGACTTGCAAGATGAGTATTTTCTCTCATGTGGAAACTGAAAAAAAAAAAAACCCAAATAAACAAACAAAAGGTGACCTGAAACTAGAAGAGTGACTATTAGAGAATGGTAAGTGAACCAGAGGAAAAGGGGAGAGAGAGAATGTCAAAGGAAGGTAATAGGGAGGAGGGATATAATCATAGCACAATATATGAATGTATGGCATGCCATAGTTAAACCCATTATTTTGCACAGTGAACATGCATTAATAATTACAATTTTAAAAAGAAGGTATGCGAAGGCTTACAAAGTTGTTTAGGCTGTCAGATCCTGAAGGCAGGTACTTAAACTAGGTTATATTATTTCAGTATTTCTGGTCAACAGTCAAACCTATAATTAAAGTTATTACTTTCATAAATAATAAAACTGAGTGAGCTGGGCCTGGTGGTGCACACCTGTAATTCCAACAACACTGGAGGCTGAGGCAGGAGGACTGCAAGTTTGAGGCCAGTCATAGCAACTTAGTGAGGCCTTAAGCAACTTAGTGAGACTTCTAAAAGTAAAAGAAATAAAAAGAGCTGGGATGTAGCTCAGTGGTAAAGTGCCCCTGGTTTTAATTGCCAATGCCTAAAGAAAAAAATAAAAATAAATAAAACAACTGGGTGATTGATGAAAACTGACAAGAGTTAGTGATTTACTTTTCCATATAGGCTGTATCTCCTGACAAAGTGATATTTGCCAGTTTTAAGGAAAAATGGCTGGCCAATTCACACTCTTTTTGTAAACTTAAATTCAAACTACCAGTCATGATGCCAAGTAAATGGCTTGAGTTTCATTTCCTATATAACCAGGTTTTCCAGCTGTCATTTTAGATACAATTTAACATGGTAAATTAAATTATATGTTGCTAAATCAACTAGTCAATTCAATGAAAACCAAACTTGTAAAAATGGCATAAAAACTATTTTGGCATAATATCCTTAAATGAGTCTGTAATAAAGTACATTTGGCCATTTACCAATTGTTGGAAATTTAGGTTGTCTTTAATTTGGTGCTTTGATAAACATCTCAGTCTAAATTATAAATCCACTGAAGTCAAGGTTGCGTTTTTACTAATATCTAGAGTACATAGCATGGCATGTAGTAGGCTTGGGGTTGAGCTACCAATTCTGTGCTTTCATTTTGAGTTGTTTTGTAAGCATAAATTTCCTGAAGTAGAATCATTGGGTCATGATCAATTGGGTATGATCAATTTTTGAGACAATGCTAATTTGTTTTTGGTGTATATCATACCAATATAACTATCACTAGCAGTATATCAGGAAGGTATTTGACAATACCTTCCTTCCCGCAAACTAAGTATCTCAATATTTTTCCTGCTTTGATAAAAAAGGTTTATTTGTTGCATTCACTTGCATTAAATTGCTAACAAGGCTGGGTATAATATCCTCAATTATGAGGCAGACTTGATCTAGTCTTAGAGGTAAAAGGTAATTATAAAAAAGCTTCCCCAGGGCTGGGGATGTGGCTCAGTGATAAATTGTTACCTGGCATGTATGAGGCCCTAGGTTCAAATATCCAGCACCAATTTTTTTTTTAATTTAAAAAGCTTCCTTAAAGAAATGACACACAAAATAAATGAAACCTAAAGGGTAAGTGGAAGTAGACCAGGCACAAAATACTCATTAATAACAAAGGGGAAAATAGCAAATTTATAGCAGAGGCATCTGGCAGAAACCACTTTAATGAAGTGACTAAATATAACATTAGTAGTAATGGGACAAACTCACATCATGTGCTCCCTGATGATATAGGATCACCTCTGTGGTATTCTTGCCAAAAACAATATGAATCTAATCATAAGGGAATAGCATACCAAATCAAATTAAGGGACATTCTATAAATACTTATCTGAGGCTAGCTAATACAAGTGAGGGGGTGCTGAGTGGTAGAGTATATACTTAGCATGTATACCGTCCTGGATTCTATTCCCAGGATCAAACTAGGCCAAACAAAACAAAATATCAAAACAAACAAAAAACTAGCTTATATTCTTCAAAACTGCCAGGGTCATGAAAGATAAGTAAAGACTGAAGTAGTGTTTCAGAGTGAAGGAGCCTAAAGAAATGTTATAAGTAAATGTAACATGTTATTCTAGATTGGATCCTACATCACAAAGATTTTTTGCCATAAATGACATTAGTGGAACAATTAATAAAATTTGAACGAGATGTGTGGATTAGGTGGTAGTATAATGCCAGTGTTCATTTCCTGATTTTGATGATGGTACCATAGTTATGAAAGAGTCTTTGAGGAAATTCACAATGAAGTAGTTAAGGAGTAGTGGGGATTAATTTCTGTAGTGTACTCTCAAATTGTGTGTGTGCGTGCATGTGTGCTTAAACAGCTAGAGAAAAATATAAAGTAAATGTCATCAAGTGAGGAACTTAGATGAGATATATATGAGAATTATTTGTACCATTCTTACAACTTTTCTCTAGCCTGAAATGATTTCAAAATAGAAAGAAAAAGTAGTTTTAGTGGTTAAAACTTTTGGGATCAAACATCCAAAAATAAAGGTTTGAAGAAAATGGCCATATATGGTATATAATGGCATACACATATCCTTCATATATGGATGGGAAAAAGGTAATCAGTGAAAAAATTTTGGAGGGCAATTTTAAAGTGTATATCCCTTAACTCAGTGTTTCTTAGTTTTAAAAAATCTATTCTATAAAAATTATTTGTGCAAGTTCATCAGGATGTATGTACAAGAATCCTAATTAAAACATATTTGAAACTATAAAAAGTGGACACAATTTTATTAATATAGCAATTATTTAATACTACAAAATAACCAAAAAGAAAAAATTAATCATAAAGGAAATGACATAGTAGGGTGCTTAGTTATGCTCTTCAGTGACATATGAGATTTACTGAATGAAAAAACCAGGTTACACAGAAGTAGATATAGTATAACCTCATTTTTAAAAAGTAAATTTAATATCTGTACCATTTTGGTCATTTTTAGATACATTTTAAAAAGCTTACCCAGTAGATAAATGTTTCATAGGTACAAAGTTCCATATATATTTATTAATTCTACTGCATTGGTTATATAATTCAAATTTTCTATGATCTCAGTTTTTGTTTACTGCAGTTATCATGGCCTGACAATGTGTTTTGTTCAATTATTACCATATAATTGTTTGTTTCCCTTGCATATCTAATACATTTACTCTGTATTAATTGGAACTACATTTCAGACTAGACTTCCTCATTATAGGTTGTGCCTCTTAAAAGTCTGTCATGATCCTCTTTGTGTTCTATATCCAATGTAATATTTTTGCTTTGAAATCCACTTCATTTGATATTCATATATCGTCACCCCTGCTATTTTCCTTCCTTCCTTCCTTCCTTCCTTCCTTCCTTCCTTCCTTCCTTTCTTCCTTCCTTCCTTCCTTCTTTCCTTCCTTCCTTTCTTCCTTCTTTCCTTCCTTCCTTTCTTCCTTTCTTTCTTTCATTTTGGTACTGGGGATTGAACCCAGTGATGCTTTACAACAATGCTACATCCCAGCCCTTTTTAAATCTTGAGATAGGGTTCTTACTAAGTTGGTTAGGGTCTCACTAAATTTCTGAGGCCGGCCTCCAATTTGTGATCCTCCTGCCTCAGACTCCTGATTACAGGCATGTACCATTATGCCCAGCTTCCCTGATCTTTTCATGTTTGTCAGACTTTGCTTATCCTTTTGTCTTTAATCTTTCTGAATCATTTTGTTATTTAGGCAGTATGGACTGAATTTCCTTTTTTCTTTTTTAAAATCAATCTGTGGGGCCTGAGACTGTGGCTCAGGGGTAGAGCACTTGCCTAGCACATGTAAGGCACAGGGTTTGATCCTCAGCAACACATTAAAAAAATAAATAAAGGTATTGGGTCCTACAACTAAAAAATATATAAAATTTTTTTGAAAATCTGTCTTTCCCTCTTAGTAGGAAGAATTAAATTGTGCATATTTATCATGATGGATATATTTAATCCTATTCCTGCTATTATATTTTATGAATTCTTGCTCATTTCGGACAAAATAAAAGCTGATAGGATGAAAAGATAGAGCTAAATAGAAGGTGGTGGTGGTGGTGGTGATGATGATGATGATGATACAGGGGACAGAGGAGAGTAAGGGAATAAAGGATTGAGAGGTGGTTCTCTGATATCAAGCTTGGCCAACTGTTCTATGGAAGGACAAAAAGTTTCTCTTTGTTTTTGTAATGGTAGAGATAATGTGTTTAAAGTGCGTTCTTGGAAATCCTTGTGAGACATTTAAGTAGAGACATACCACAAAAGCAGTTGGATATCAAATCTGGAGCATCTATGTGTTTTCATCTACATGACCATAGTTTCATTGGAGAATATGAATTTTGTCTGTCTTTTAAAACCATAGTCTGTTAATAGTCTACATGCTCATTAAGTTTTTTCTACAGAAAAGGTGCATCAGACTACCTTACCCCATACTTAGTATAAACAAGAAAGAAAAATTACCTTTGCCATTCCTACTGAACTGGCGTTCAATTCTGAGATCCCTTGGTTGGTCTTATCGCCACGTTCCCATATCCCGAAGTCCTGGGATAACAATAACCAATACACCATTAGCAAGTCATAACTACTAAACACTCACTAGATGCACAATCCTTGAATAAAAAAATTAATAGTAACTCATTTGCCACAATGCTTATTAATGAGTTGGTGGCTCTGGTAGCTACTTTCCTGATAACTTTAAATTCTGCTGAGGCCTACAAAAAGTTGGAAGACTTCATAAGTTAATCAGGAGGGATAAGAACTATAACTCAGTCCATCTGCAGAGATGCTTCTCAATAATTATCACCATAGCAGGCACCCAGGGGATCTAGGAGATGGAGCCCAGTACTTTATCTTAAACATCCAATTTAATTTGACTCTCTATTGGCACTGATAATGTACCATGCACTAATTGATACATGTTATATATTATCTTCCTTCATCCTTACCTTTCTATAGATAATGAAACTGAGGTGCAAAGAGAGGTTAAGTGACTCACCCAAGTTCATAGAGCTAATAAGTGACAGAACCAGGATTAGGGTTTAAGTAATCTTACTCAAATCCCATTCTTAATCATAGCTCCATATGTCCCCATGAAAATATAAATAATATTCAAAGTTACTTTTTAAAACTCTTACTTTGAAATGACTTCAGATACATAGAAGTTGCAAAAAAATATTACAGTGAGTTCCCATATGCCTTTCATTTGGCTTTTTCTAATTTTAACATCTAACATAACTATAGTACAACTGTCAAAGTTAAGAAATTAACATCAGGATAATACTATTAACCAAACTGTGGATTTTATTTGGATTTCATCAATTTCTCACTAACAGCCTTTCTGACATTCCATAATCTAATCCAGAATTCCATGTCACATTTGTCATGTTTCCTTAGTCTCTTTCAATCAATGATGGTTCCTCTACTCTTGTTTTTCAAGACCCTTGGTGCTTTTTGAAGATTAGTGATGAAATATTTAATAGATTTCCCTAATTTGGGTTTGCATGATATTTCCTCACAATTAGATAGAGGTTATACATTTTTGATAGGAATATGTATTGCAGTTATTATGCTGTGTCCTTCTCAGTACATTATATCAGAGGTATAATATGTTGTATATCTTATTACTAGTGATGTTAACTTTCACTTTGCTAAGGTACCATCTGTTGAGTTTCTCCATTCTACCATTACTATTTTCCCCTTTGTAATTAGCACATATCTTGAGAAACACACTTTGAGAACATGCAAATATCCTGTTTCTCTTCAAACATCCACTCACTTATTCAGCATCCATTGATGGGTCTTGCCTGAAACAGTGATGTTTTAATGGAGATTCTCTAGCTTCTTCATTACTTCTATAATCACTAATTGCAATTCTGTACAGAAGAGCTGTCCTTTCTCCCTCATTTATTTTTTTAGCCAGTTATTTATATTAGTATGAGTTATAGATATTTAGGTTTTTCCCTAATATTTTGTTATCCAAATTGTTAACTGTTCAAGGTTTGGTCATCAGGTATTTTTTCAGGTTGGCTCCTGTGCTTTCTTCATTTCATTTATTGATGATTTTTTTCCTGTGCTCTTTTGATATGCCCTATTCTTTTTTTTCTGCACTTCTTTACTTTTTGGTAATACAAAGTACTCCAGTCTCATCTTGTATTTTAATTAATCCCAGCCCTGGAATCAATCTCCTCTACAAGGAGCACCAGTTTATTTCTTTTAGAAAATTATAGAATCCAAAACCTGGGCACTGGGTATATTCATTATTACAGGGGTGTCAGTCCAGAACTTAGAATAAGATGTATGAACACATGTGTATGTGCTTGTACATGCACACACACATGTACACACACATGCTCCCCACTCCTCTATTATTTCTGTATTTATCTTTAATTACTTTTCTTCCTTCCTTCTTTTCTGGTACTAAGGAATGAACCCAAGGGTACTTTAGCACTGAACCACACCTCCAGTCTTTTTAATTTTTATTTTTGAGCCTTGCAAAGTTGCTGAGGCTGGCCTCAAATTTGCAGTCCTACTGCCTCAGCCTCCCAAGTTCCTGGGAATAAAGGTGTGCACCACTGCATCTGGCCTCTAATTACTTTTCATATCAAATCTCTAAGTTAAAGCGATGCTTCAGGAAAGTAAGCCCTATTTAACCCATAGCTTGCTTAACCTTCTCCCAGACTCAGATCTGCCCTACTTTGTGTAGCAAAGATTAATATATAAGCACACACAAATATCATTAAGTCTACCACTACTACTAAACCCCCTGGATGCAAAAGAGAGGCCAAAGAATCCTGACTTCTACCACAGCAAGCCTATGGTCTCAGAAGGCATAGTGATCAGTTGACAAATAATGTCTTCTTCCATAAAAATGTTTATGTTAGACTTGTGTTTCTGGAAAATATAGAGGAAGAGATTCCAGATTCACCCTCCTACCAAAAACAACTTTAAACAAATTGGACTATGTATCATAGTGGTTTTCTCTTTCTTTTTCTTCTCCTTCTACTATTTCTTCTTCTTCTTGGAATTAAACCTAGGGCCTCATTCATGCTATGCAAGCACTCTAGCACTGAGCTGTATTCCAAGTCCAAGACAGTGGTTTTCAATATAATGAAGTTCCTGCGATGAAGAGCAGTGATTCCTGAGAGGTAGCAACAAACAGGACAAGTCCTATGATTGCTCCAGACTACTGTTTGTAAGCATTTCTAGACCACAGTACAGAAAGAAAAAAAAAGCAGAGCTTGGCAGATTCCCTAAGTTGAGTAAATGAAGCTCAGAGTACAGAGAGACCAAGGTACATATAATTTTCAGGACAAAGTAATGAGGAAGAGAGAGAGAGCTACATAGATACACAACCTCAGAATTCTGTAGAGGTTCCCCCTCTAATATTCAACAGAAAAATGGCCAATGTATGTATGCAAGAAAACTACTTGAGGTTGGAGAAAGAACTACCCAAAAGAATTAAAGGGAAAAATACCTGGTGCTCAAATGGGACCAGAGATGGTGCTTGTTCCAACGATTTTGTGGGGGTAATGAATATTCAAGGGTCTGGCTTAAATAGTGGGGAATAATTAGCCTTAGACTAAACATGACTTTCAACCTACATAACACCTTTAAAGAAATAAAGGATCAAAGTATTTCCAACTAACTTAAGTAGATCCCAGAACAAAGATCAAGAGTATTTAGAGAAATACAAAAACATCCAGGATGCAGCAAGGTAAGATGCGTGATATCAGGCATCCAGTAAAAAATGACTAGGCAAGCAAAGAAGCAGGAAAATACAATCAATTAATGAGAAATGTCATCAACTGAAACCAACCTGGAACTGACAGACTTTAGAATTCTGAGACAAAGACATTAAAATATTTAGCATAATTGTATTCCATAAGTTTAAAGAGTTAAGTAGACATGTGGAAAATATAAAAAGACCAAAATTAACTTCTAGAAATGAAACTTTTTGAGATGAAAAATACACTGGATAGAATTCATGACAAATTAGACAGTGTAAATGAAAAGATTAGTGAAGTTCAGGTATAGTGATAGAAACTATACAAAATGAGAAACAGAAAGCAAAAAAAAAAAAAAAAGAGAGAGAGAATTTAAAAATTAAACAGTGTATCAGTGAGCTGTGGAACAACATCATGTGGTCTAATATATGTATAACTGGAGCCCCTCCAGGAAAAGGGGCAACATAAGAAATATACAAAGAAACATTTGCTGAAAAATTTTAGTGAAAATTATGTATCCACAGATTCATGAACAGCTAAACTGAACCGTAAGCACAGAAATATTAAGAAAAAAAAGCAAGGAATACCATAATCAGAATGCTTAATATCAGTAATAAGAAGGAACTCTATTTTTTGGATTTTTTTACTGATGCATTATAATTATACATTATTCATTATTATATATTCATACACAAAGAAGAAACTTCAAAGGCAGCAGGGGTGGAGGAAGCCTCATTATATAGAGAGCAAAAAAGATAAAGATAACAAATTCCTCATGAAAAAAATACAAGCAAGAAGATAAAGGAGCAACATTTTTTCAGGACTGAAATACAAGAACACCTATCAACAGAAAATTCTATACCTAGTGCCAATATCTGTCGAAAATTAAAGTAAAATAAAGGCATATAAAAGCTGAAGTAATTCATCACCATCAGACCCAAGAAATGATAAAGGAAATTCTTTAGGCAAAAGGAATGATAACAGTTTGAAATCTGAATGTACATAAAGAAATAAAGAGTGCCAGAAATTTTAAACACATTTATTTTAAATTAAATATCTTAGAAAGATAATGTAACAATTAACAAAATTTTAAAAGTGATGTGGTGGCTGGGGGTATAGTTCAGTGGCAGAGAACTTGCCTAGCATGTGTGGGGTCCTGGGTTCTATCCCAAGCCCCTCAAAAGAAAAAAAAATGTGTTGGCCATAAGGGAGGAGGGTGGTAAGTAAGAAACAAAGAGAAAAGGAGCAGTCAGAAAATGACTTTGTCTTTAAAAGTCAGTGTCTTTAGCGCAGTCCTAGAGCAATTACATTCATGCATTCTTCAAATACTAATAACTTTATATATCTATCATTTTTGAGGTAAAATTGTTATAAAAAGGTACACAAACTGTAAAATTTGGTTTTATCCTATGTTTAAATGTATGAACTACCATCATAAGAATGGTCATTTGTGAAATCCCCCAATCACTTTTTAAAAAGTTTTTAATTGTACATGGACACAATGACTTTAATTTTATTCATTTATTTTTTATGTGGTGCTGAGGATCAAACCCAGTGCCTCACATGTGCTAGGCAAGGGCCCAACCACTGGGTCATGAGTCCAGCCCTCCCCCAGTCTCTTCATGCCCACTATAATTTATCTTTCCCTCTGTCTTTGCTATGAGACAACTACACATCTGCTGTCACTATAGATTTCTAGAATCTTCTAGTACTGTAACCATACAGTACATACCTTTTTGTCTCACTTCTTTCACTAAGCACAATGCTGTTACGATTCATCCATATTGTTCATGAATGCCAAAGTTCATTCCTTTTTCTTGCTGATCAGTATACCATTTTATGGGCATACTGCAATGTGTTTAACTATTTATCTGTTGATGGACATTTAAATTATTTCCATTTGGGAGATTATAAATAAAGCCTCAATAAACAACAACAAAAACAACAAACAGTTTATGTTAGACTGAAGAAGAAAAAAATCCACATACCTGTGTCTAATATAATATTTTATACAGAGAATATGTTGTATATGTTGAATTAATATGAACTTAACTCATATAGTAGTTGTAAGGAAAAAACTTTTTTGTATACTAGTGCTATTATACCTACAAATAATATTAAATACATGACCAGATTTTATTTCTATATAGCTAACTAGTGCATAATTTTCCCTAGCCATCTTGCTCCTGTTTATGACTTTAAACCATTAAAATAAGACTACAATTTAGCCCCAGGTTTACAAACACATGCCGTAAGATATCATGGAGTTTGAAAGTATAGCATCTGGACACTCTGGAAAGAGACTGAATATAATTTCTGCCAGAAGTCTTTTTAGATTAGTTCACTATGAGGGACAGCATTAAGAGAAGAGATGGACTGTACAGTATATTAAAAACAAAACCATTGCGCGTTTAAAACCCACTCCAAAATGAGCTACTTACAGCAGTTTTATATGCAGCTTCAATGTAAAACACAAGGTTCTGTATGAAATTGACTTCATCTAGACTGTGGATGATATGAAGTCCTAAGGAAAAAGGGAAAAATGATATACAGCTAGTCAATTAGCACTACAAACTTGATAGGCAGCCACAGAGGTGAAGTACTCACTACTCCCAGGTAATCCACTCTTGCTTAGGAAAAATTGAAGACATTTTGATTTGTAATCATAAAAACCACATCACAAATCAATCCTAGGCCAGTCTCCAACTAAGTGAGATGTGAATATATTTTAACAGGAAACATTTTAACTATTATTTGTAGATTTTTACAGAAACTCTCAGATTCCTGATACTCTAGGTTACTAATTTATAATGTACTTAAATATACAAAACTATAAAGAAAATTATTTCAAAAAAATACCATGAAGGAGTCTAAATACTAAGCAAACAAAGTGTATAAAATGATATTAAGAACTTCAAGCCATATTTGGAGTAAAAATAACAGTTATTCTAAATATAAGCTACAAAAAGACAATTAGCTTACACAAGGAATGTTTGCATGAATTATCCATTTAATTTTTATAGCAACCCTAACAGACAGGTACCTCTATTTTCTCCATGAAGTTTAGAGTGATTAAATATTTCACATAACTAATAGAGACACTGGAACAATGACTCAGTTGACTGTAGACTTCTGTTACACTTTAAAGATTGAGTTCCTAACCAAGAAGTTAAACTACCACTTAATATGAATAATATGATCCATTTTTTGTTTAAAAAATCTTTTTCTCCCCCATTTTACCACCAAAATAGAATTAAAAACATAAAAACTGGAAAGATGTTAATAGTAGTTTTCTTTGATGTTAAGATTCAAAAGAGCTTTATTTTCTTCTTATTTGGATATCTTTGTAATTTTACAGTATTCTATAAAAATAGTTCTGTTAAAAAGTTGTATATAAAAGCAAAGTCATATTAAATAAGGTAGAAAATGGTAGGATATACTTCATAAAATTTTATAGAAAACTATTAAGTCCCAATTGCTGAAAATGTTTATATGTGTAAAATAAACAATTAACTTTTAAATGCCTCATTTGTAACAAAAATACTACTGCATGCTTATTGTCTAAAGCCCTATTTAGACTAAGAAATTACGTCAGAATTGAAGAATCAGGAAGCTTGTTTTCCCTTTCTGGTCTCTAAATAAGTAAGAAGAAACTATGAAAATCATGTTAGTTGCAGATGCTGAATGTTTAAACTTCTCATACTTTTCTGATGGAAACTATTCTATTTAAACAAGGATTTTATATCCACATTGGTAACAAAAATAAGGTGGTTCAGTGGAAATGATTATATGTGCCAGTTGTCTCATGTTATACCATGAGAAAGTTCAGAATTTGCAGTTTTCTGAGCAATGGGTGTATCTACAGCACGTAGGTCTAGAGGAAAAAAACATTTTTAAAAAAGCTTGTGAGCCGGGCACACACTTGTAATCCCAGTGGCTAGGGAGGCTAAGGCAGAAGGATTGCAATTTCAAAGCCAGCCTCAGCAATTTAGCAAGGCCCTAAGCAACTCAGCAAGACCCTGTCTCTAAATAAAATATTAATAAAGGCCTGGGGATGTGGCTCAGTGGTGGAGTGCCCCTGGATTCAATCCTGGGTACCAACAAACAAACAAACAAACAAACAAATAAATAAATAAGGGCTTGGGAACCAAGTATGGTGGTGCACACCTACAATCCCAGTGACTTGGGAGGCTGAGGCAGGAGAATCAAAAGTTCAAGGCCAGCCTCAGCAACTTAGTGAGGCCTTAAAAAATTAAGTGAGACCCTGTCTCAAAATTAAAAACAAAGTGGCGGGGGTGTGTGCTAGGGATGTGGCTCAGTGGTTAAGTGCCTGCAGGTTCAATACCTGGTACCAAAAAAAAAGTAAAAAAAGGGAGTGGGGAGCTTGGGAATGGAAAAAATTCCTCTGACATTCTTAGAAACCTGATGTAAAATGGTTGTCAAATCTTTCATTCTCCTTTCTCTTTCTTATTTTCTGGTACTGGGAATTCAATCAAGAGCATTGTGCATGCTAGGCAAGTGCTGTACAATTGAGCTACATGGCCAGCCCTTAAGAAAAAAAAAAAGACCAGTAGAGCAGAGGAAGAGGAACAGGGGTAGGAAGGAGGGAAGGCAAAGGGGATGTACTGGGGACTGAAGTGGAGCAAATTATATCCCAAGTTTGTACATGTCACAATGAACCACAATAGTATCTAAAACTATAAAGTACTAATAAAAATTTTCCTTTTTTGATAACAGGGTTTGACTAAGTTTTCCAGACTGGTCTCAAACTTTTAATCCTCTGCCTCAGTTCCAGAGTAGCTGGGATTACAGGCACGTGCCACCAAGCATGGCTCAAATATTTCTTAACCTCAGCTCCAAAATGAACCCCACTGTAAATGTCCTGGATAGCACTCATTCCAGTTCAGAAACAATTCTTAGGATAAGCACACACTTTATAAATCAGCACCTAGTAATACACTTTCATGAAAAGTATACAAAGTGTCTTCCTCCTGCCACATCACCCCATCCCTGCCAAATCTTTACAGGAAAGCATTCTTGCCAGTTTCCTCTGTGTCATTTCAGTGATAACATTATGCAAAAACAAACATTACCTAAAGGATAATATATTATATCACACTTTGCTTTTTTCTTGTATAACTTGGAGACACTTCCAAATATATGTGTCTTGTTTATTTTAATGGCTACACAGTATTGCACTGAATGACTACTCATGTAACCAGTTTCCTATTGAAAGTCATTCAGGTTGCATTTACTCTTTTGTCATTACAATCAATTCTGCAATTAATATCTGTATATTCAGAAGGCCTTCTGTATCTGTGGGTTCCACATTGACAGATTCAACCATCCTTGGATGGAAAATATTCTGAAAAAAAATTCACATGTACTGAACAGGTATATACACTTTTTGTCCTTATTTCTTAAACAATACAGTATAACTACTATTTACATAGGATTTACATGGTACTCGGTATTATAAACAATCTAGAAATTACTTACAATATATAGAAGAATGTGCACAGGTTATATGTAAATATTAAAACATTTATATAAGTGACTTGAGTACATGTGGTGGGGGGTCTTGGAACCAATCCTCTGAGGATACCAGAGGATAACTGCATATATCTTTGCACGCCTGTGAAGTATATCAGGGCAAATTCTGAGCAGTACTACTGAAGAAAAATTTATGCATATTATTTTTCCAACATTTTATTACACATAATTTCTGTTTATTTCAAGCAAAAACAATGAATGAATTTTACAGAGAAC
The DNA here is from genome assembly GCF_902686455.1 of Sciurus vulgaris. Classification (NCBI taxonomy): domain Eukaryota; kingdom Metazoa; phylum Chordata; class Mammalia; order Rodentia; family Sciuridae; genus Sciurus; species Sciurus vulgaris. The sequence goes on along the minus strand of NC_136471.1, from coordinate 77,323,152 downwards.
ATCCACATATCTACTATGTGGACTCTTCTATTAACATTTTACTATATTTTGTTTATCACATATCTATCCAAATTATTTTGATACATTTCAGAGTAAGCAGCACATATCAGTACACTTCACTCTAAATACTTCACTATGCATTTTAAAGTTTGATAGTAATTACCAAGTTATTCTGCAAAGAAGTTCAACAGCTTATATACCACCCAACACTGACTGTCTGTTTCACTTTGTATTTATTTTTTACTATGTTTTATAAATCCTTGCCAACCCTGACCTTGCAAAAAGTTTTTGATCTTTGCCCTACTCTAAAAATACAAAGTAGAATATTCCTTTAATTTGCAGTTCTATTATTATGAGTCTTTTATACTTCATTCATATTTCTTTTCCTCAGAACTGTTTGGGCATGTCCTTCATGGATTTCTATTGAATTACTGGTTCTTCTGATTTACTGATATATACAGCTTAACATAGCACTACAGTTTCTTTTCTTTTCTGTTTCTGTTATTGATATTTTAATAAACATTATTAAGGAAATTAGTCTTTTTCCCACCATATATATTATAAGTAATTTTTTTTAGTTTGTTTGAATTTTGACTTTGTTTTTAGGTGGAGTATCACTTTATCTGAAATGCCTGGGAACAGAAGTGTCTCAGCTTTCATATTTTGGAATATTTGCATATGCATAATGAAATATCTCAGGGATGGCACACAAGTTTGAACATAAAATGCATTTGTTTCAAATATACTTTTCATATTTGTTCCATGTACCTTACATACAGAGCCTGAAGGTAATTTTATGAAATATTTAGCATGCCTACATTTCGATTGCCACCTGTCTATCACCTGAGGTTAAGTGTGGCATTTTCCATTTGTTGCATTATGTCAACACTCAAAAAGTTTTGGATTTTGGAGCTTATTAGATTTTGAATTTTCACATTAGAGATTCTCACCCTGTAGTATAGTTTCCTTCTTAAAAACTTCTATAAAATAATTTTATCCTATGAATATTTCTGGTACTTATGGTTTCACAGTTTTTGTACCTGAATATTTGACCTATTGAGAGATATTTTAAATCAGAGCTCTGTAACTATAGAACTAAAAAGGACTATATGATTAGTATCCTCAGAATACAAACTTCATCTGATCCATGTTTCTGTCAAAATAGCAACCATAATACAGTGTAGCTGCAGCAGCAAACGTCTTTCTTGTAGCAGTAATGACCTTAACTTATTGAATAGAAGGGTAAAAGGAAGAGAGAGATAGTGGCATTGGACATCAGCATCAAATCTTCATCTTGTCATTTTTCATATACCAACAAGATTGAACAGAAACTGAGAATGCTGGTGTGAAACAGGTCTTGTCTATTTCTTAAACTATGTCACAGCTAACTAATTACTATACTATATAAAGTCTACACATTTCTCCCATATGTCCCTTTACTTATGATATTCTCTGATTAAATAGTCTTTCCCTCCTTTCCATATCTCGAAACCCTACTGTATTGTCAAGTCTCAGTTAAATTGCTATCTCCTCTGTGATTCCATCACTTATTCCCTTCTTTTGTGATTTATAGAGCTATATTTTTTTTGCTCTTAAAAACATTTTTTACTCTGTATTATGAACATGTAGCAGAATTTTAGGAAAAGAAGCATATCTTACTTATATTTGAACTCCTAAACATATCTTACATAGTATGGTGTACAGTATTAAAGAGTACTGAACAGTAGATGTTCAAAAGTGTATTAAACAATCCTGTTAACAAAGGAAAAGGACCAGTCTCTTGAAACAAGATCCTAAGCCCAGACCCTCTGGATCCTGTAGCTTCTGTAGAGCTAAGGTACAACTTTTTGAACCTGGAGTGCAGAGGTGAGTACACATGAACTGAGGTGGGGCTAGATAAGGTCAAAGGTGACAGTGCTACATAAAGCATTCTAAAACTCCAGGAATGGAATTTATACTATGAATTAAATTTAAATCTACTCAACTTAGATTGACTTGCACTTACCTATCTAACATTAAGCCTCTTTCCCCTTCATTTTTTCCAGTACAGGGAATTAGACCCAGGGCCTCTTGCATGCTAGGCAAAACTCAATCACAGAGCTATATTCTCAGTCCTTTATTATTTTGACAGTCTCACTAAATTACCCAGACTGTCCTCCAACTTGTGATCCTCCTGCCTTGGCCATCTGAGTAGCTGGGATTACAGTTGTGCACTATTGTGCCCAACTTCTCTTTCATTTTTAAAAACAAATTGAGGCCATGTGCAGTGGCACATGCCTGTAATCCCAGTGACTCTGGAGGCTGAGGCAGGAAAATCACAAGTTCAAAGCCGGCTTCAGCAATTTAGTGAGGTTCTAAGTAACTTAGTGAGAACTTATCTCAGGATAAAATAAAAACAAGGGCTGGGGATGTAGGTCAGGGGTAAAGTGTCCCTGGGTTCAATCCCTGGTACAAAACAACAATAACAACAAAACCCCCCCAAAACAAAACAAAAAATATCCTGCTTGAGATAAATTCACATACCATATAATTTACCCATTCCATAATATAAAATTAATATAAAATTTAATGAATTTTTGTGTATGCACAGTTGTGCAAACCATCACCACAATTAATTTTAGAACATTTTCATCACCCCAGAAAGGAATCCTGTACCCCTTAGCAGTTATTCCCCACTTCCCTTCAATACTTGCCCCAAAGCCTTAGTAGTCACTAATTGACTTTCTGTTTCTATAGATTTGCCTCAGTTAACATTTATGTAAATGAAAACATATAACATGTGGTCTTTTTTGTCTGGGTTCTTTCATTGAGCAAAATGTTTTCAAGGTTCATCCGTTCTGGCATTTATCAGTCAGTGCTTTATTTTGTATTGCCAAAACTTCTGTTGTATAGATGAATCACATTTTATTTATCCAATCTTTAGTTAATAGGCATTTGGAATGTTTCTACTTTTTGGCTATCATAAACAATGTTGTTATAAATATTCATGTATAAACTTTTTGCATGAATGCATGTTTTCTTTTTCTTTTTTCATTTTTCTTCAGTACTAGAGATTGAACCCAGGGCCTTGAGCATGCTTGGCAAGAACTACCACTGTGCTACATCCCTAGCCCTGAAGTTTTAATTTCTCTTGGGTATTCATGTACTTGGGAGGAAAATTACTGGATCATATGGTAATTCTGCTTAACTTTTCAAGGAACTACCAGATTGTTTTCCAAATAGACATACCATTGTACATTTCTGCCAGCACTGTTCCCATTGCTCCATATCCCCAGCAACACTTGTTATCTGCTTATTTTTTTACCACAGTCATTCTAATGGGTGTGTAGTATCTCACTATGGTGTAGATCTGCATTTTTCTACTGACTAATGGTGTTCACTGTCTTTTCACATATTTATCGGTTATTTGAACATATTTTTGGAGGAATGTCAATTCAAATCCCTTGGCCATTTTTAATTAGGTTATTAATCTTTTTAATGGTTGTCAAAGTTCTTTCTTCTAGATACAAATACCTTATCAGATATATGATTTGCAAATATTTTCTCTCATCATGTGTGGATTATTTTTTACTTTCTTGAAGGAGTCCTTTGAAGCACGAAAGTTCTTAATTTTGACAAATCCCAATTTATCAATTTTTTTTAGTTATGTATGCTTTTGGTGTCATATCTATGAAGACTGCCTAACTCAACTTCAGAAAGATTTACTCCTATATTTTCCCTTAAGTGTGTGTTATGGACTGAATTATGTCACCCCACAAAAAAAATCATATATTGAAGCCCTAACCAATGATGTGACTGTATTCGGAGATAGGGCCTTTAAGGAGGTAATTGAAGAGATAAATATGGTCATTAGGGTATGGTCCTAATCCAATAAGACTTGTTTCCTTATAAGAAGAGGAAGAGACATCTGGAATGCTTGTACAGAAAAAGCTATGTGGTGGTGCATAATCCCAGCAACTTAGGAGGTTGAGACAGGAGGATTGCAAGTTTGAGACCAGCCTCAGCAACTTAGTGAGACCATGTCTGAAAATAAAAACGATAAAAAGGACTGGAGATATAGATCATCGGTAGAGCACCACATGGTTCAATCCCCAGTATGGGGACAAGATTGAAAGAAAAGGCCATGTGAGGACACAGGGAGAAGGCAGTTATCTGCAAGCTAAGAAGGAGGGTCTTACCAGAAACCAACCCTGCCATCTCCTTGATTTTGGATTTTGAACCTCCAAAACTGAGAGAAAATAAATTCTTGTTGCTTATGTCACTTATTCTGTGGGATTCTGCTATGGCAGACTAATACAGTCTTTTACAGTTGTAATATCTAATTTTGTTTGTTGACTTGACAGCATTGGGGAATGCCTAGAAAATTAGTAAAGCTTGCTTCTGGGTGTTGTCTGTGATAGATTTTCCAGAGAAGACAGGCATGTAGGTCAGCAAGTTGGGAAAACCTGCCCTGAAAGTGGATGGCACCACTCAATGGAATATGGACTTGGATAGAACTAAAAGGGGTTAGGAGGAAGCTAGCTCTCACTTGTGTTGAACCCTTCTTGAGCAGCTAGATTTTTCTGTTGCTGTCACCTGTGGATATTAAACTCCATGTTTTTCAGATTGTGAATACAGACTTGTAACGATGGCTCTGCAGGGTGCTTTCAAGGTCTTTAACCTTGCATTATTGATCTCTTATATTCTGAGATTTCTAGCTTCTTGGACCGAGCAACTACTGTTTTCCCTGACTCTCTAGACTGCAGACATTCATTGTGTGACTATTCAGCCTTTAAACATACAAGTCAATCTATAAAGTCCCCTCAAAACTACGTATATTCTATTGGGTCTGTTTCTCTGGAGAATTCTAATACAATAACACAATTATGTATTTAATACAATAATTTCCCCTCTTTCATTTATTTTTATGATTTGAGTTGATTTTTATCCACAGTGTGAGGAAGGAGTTCAATTTCATGCTTTTGCATGTGGACATCCAATTGTCCCAGCACTGTTTACCAAAGAGACTATTCTTTTCCCATGTTACCTTGTCATTGTTGTCAAAAATCATCTGAACATGTGATGGTTTATTTCAGAATTCTTGATTCTATTCCAATGATCTCTAGGTCTACGCTTATGCCAGTGTCACACTGTTTTGATTATTGTAGGCTTATAGTTCAGTTTTGACATTGGGACAAGTCCAACAACACCATTCTTCTCTTTCAAGGTTGTTTTGGCTATTCTGTGTCCCTGGAATTTCCATATGAATTTTAGGATCATCTTGTCAATTTCTGCAAAGAAGTCAGGTAAGATTTATATAGGGATTTTGTTTAACCTGTAGATCAATTTGAAGAATGTTTACATCTTAACACTAAGTCTTCCAATCTACGAAATACATTTAACAACAACAGAACAAAGAAGGATCTCTAAGTTTATCCTACTTGGAGATGACTGAAATTCTATTTATTTCTTATCGAATTTGGAATATTTTCAGCTATTATGTTTTGAATATATTTTCTGCTCCTTACTCTCCTTTGCTACCCTAATTACATGTGTGGTGGTGCTTTAAATGATGTTCTACACTTCTCTGAAGTTCTATTCATTTTTTAAAATTATTTTTCTCTCTGTCCTTGAGATTGAATCTCTGTTGGTCTATCACTATTTCTTTAAGCATGGTTTCCTTCAGATTTGTGAATATTTTTATAAGTATTTTGAAATCTTTGTCTCCTAACTCCAACATATGTGCCCTTTGAAAGGTAATTTCTGCTATCTGCTTTTTCTTGTGTATGGCTCATACTTTCTTGTTGCTTTCCCTGTCTCATTAATTTTTGTTGAAAATGAATTCTTTTAGATAATATGTTGTGAGAACTCTAGATACTGGTACATATTCTCTCTTATTTTTGTTTATTTATTTAGTTTTCTGGATGAACTATTTCAGTAAATTCTATTATCCCCATAGTAGGCAGCCTCTCATATTCCTCAGTGTACAGCCTTAGGCAGGTGCACTGTCACCCAGAGAAGATGGGGTTTCAGCAGGTGTCTCATTGACTATCTCTTTCCTTAATCTGTTATGCTTCTGCCTCCAATAATTCCAACTGATTGCTATACTCTTTGGTACAATATCTTGAGGCATAAATTGCACCACAGTCTCATCCAGTTAAATTCAGTCCCTTTTCTGGTAATCTGAGTCGAGTCTTTGAGAATTGTTCTAACGCTAGAGACCGGCTGTTTCTTTTTGTTGGTTCTATTAAGACTTCTGGCTACTTTTTGGTTTGGCTTATTACTCTTTATGAGCAACTGGTCTTCTCTATTGCTTAGAACAAAATTCTACATTGATTTTTGAACTTTCTCACACTGTTTCAAAAAAATCAGTTCTCTTTGGAAGACCTGAAAAGTTTTGTATTTATAGCTTGCCTTTCCTCCCTCCCAAGCAAAATTTCTATGCCAGTGCTCCAGAATTGGTGGTGAGAAGAGTCGTCCATTTCTTTTGGAGAGGCATGCCTCCTTTACAAACTGAGTACTGAGCAGGAGTAGTAGCCTATGAGCTTCTTAGCTTTTCTCTCTCAGTGTTAAACCTCTCCCCTAATAGAGAGGTGGACTGAAGGCAATCAGAGACTAGTATTCTTCCCTTGCCCTGCCTGGGGCAAAGATTCCATTTCACAGGAGACTAGGAGTGAAGAGGAAGGGAGTTCCAGACCTCTAAGCAAGAACATTGCTTGAACTATAGCTTCTAGAACATGAGCTAGTAGGATGGGAAATGATGACAATCTACCTCTCTTGGAGATACACAGTAGCCCTAAACTGAAGCTGAGGATAGAGAGGGATTTGACTTTTGGCTGTACCCACCTTGAACACTAATTCTGTCATGCTGATTTGGGGTGAAGGACGGAGTAGGTTGAAACTCAGAAGCCACAGTTCCTCACTGCTCTTACCAATATTTAGTAGATTTTTCTGGAGTGTTTCTCCACTTGCTGTGGGTCCTTCGGACAATTTCCAGTGACTCAAAAGGGTTAGTTTTGTGAAATAATTTTTAGCATTTGTGGTTGTTTTGCTGGAGGAATATCCATGAAGTTCTTCATGCTGCAATTCTGTAAGCTGCAGTCAGATTCTGTCTAAGCCTGTCTTAACCAAGGTTCAGATTAAGTATTCAGAAACATGCACAGCATTACTAAATAGTCTATGAAGAACTTCCATACTGTGTCTACCAATTACATCTCACTTAGGCACTTTCCATTTTCAAGGCAACTGCCTTACAAAAGTTCTATAATCACTTCTTGCCAAAAGTATTTCACTAACTTCCTCACTAGCCTTCCATCTTAATTTTATTCCCCAACCCAATCTATCCCTCCTGCTACTAGAGTGAATAATTTGAAATTTCCTTTATCTACATTGAATATCTTTCCACCTTTTGCAGACGAAACTCCAAACTACTTAGCTGGGTACACAGGTCCTCCAATAGCTGGCCCAAACTTCCTAGCTTCATATTTTGACATTTTCCCAACATGTTTTACATTCTAAAGGTAGAAAAGACCTAGCCTTACTTTGATGACCTGAACCTTTCAAACTTCTGTGTGGTACTCATCCTATTCCTTTACATTTTCTGACTTGTTAATTTATTACTCCTATTTATTTATCAAAGGCCTGATCAAATAATATCCATCTTATTCCAAGAATCTATCAAAGTGTGGCCAGGGACAGTGGTATACACCTGTAATCCCAGTGGCTCAGGAAGCTAAGGCAGGAGGAGTGCAAGTTCAAAGCCAGCCTCAGCAAAAGCAAAGTGCTAAGCGACTCAGTGAGATCCTGTTTCTAAATAAAATACAACATAGGGCTGGGGATGTGGCTCAGTGGTTGAGTGCCCCTGAATTCAATCCCAGGTACACCTCCCCCCAAAACAAGAATCTATCAAAGTTAGCTGATTGTGTTGAAAATCAAATGTTCAACCAGGAATCAAAAAAACATTTGCTAAATGAATGAATATATCTCTTATAAGCCTTTTTAGTATATTTCTGTTTTCATTCTGAGCTCAAAATGAAAAACCACCAAAGATAGTTATCACTGTTCATTTTCCAAAAAACAAAACAAAAAATAACTCCAGCATTAGTACTAAAATAATACTAGAGCTGGGATGGAAGCACACACTTGTAATCATAGCTACTTGGGAGGCTGAGGCAGAAGGATCACAAATTCAAAGCCAGCCTCAGCAATTTAGTGAGGCCCTAAGCAACTTAGTGAGACCCTGTCTCAAAATAAAGAATAAAAAGTGCTGGAGATGTAGCTCAGTGGTATAGTGCCGCTGGGTTAAATCCCCAGCACCAAATGAACAAATAAATGAATGAATAAATAAATAAATAGAAATTATAGCTGCCATTCAATTTAAAGATATAAAACCTAAAAGTATATTTCATATTTATTCCAGAAAAAAAATTTCCCTCCAAAAAGAGAGAGTATTTGGTTCATAATTTTGACAAAAGGTTAATCAGGTTCTGGGATATGTGTTCTAGAGGAAAAAAAGGGTTGATCATGAAATATTTGTTACTGCAAGAAACAGAGAAAAGTACTCTGAGGGAATGCCTACCTTGGATGGACTTAGTATTAGAAAGTTCTGTAAACAGATAGGAGGAAATACCCAAAAAGTGGCATTTCTAGGGTTATAGCTTAGTGCTTGCTTAGCAGGTGTGGGGGCTCTTAGTTCCATCCTGAGTGCCACACACACAAATATATGGTGAGAAGTATATTGCCTGACTCAATAACATCTGTCGAATGTCTCACAAGTCAAGTAGCTAAATCTAATAACAAAATCACTGGAAAAGAGTGTATAATTCAATAAAAAATGGATTCTGATTGCTAAGGTAATTCTGTAAATATAAAGCAGATACATGTATTTTATAACATTCATAAAGAGTACATAGGTGTCTCAATTTATATTCATACAAACTGCAGGCTAATCTGTGTACAATATGAGAACAAGAAATAAACCCTAGCCCTTCCTTCCCATATCCTGGTATCTAAGAATTAATAAATAATAAAAGTACCTATCTAAAGAATATCTACCTCAAACTTCTTGGTTCTCATTTTAAAAGATATTAATTAGTACCCCAGACTTGTTATATCTCAACCTACTGAAATATTAACTAGACCTCAAATAATCTGTATAAAATTTGCAAACTGTCATTTGTTTCCAATGTGCGTTTTTGAGCAATGTCAATAGCTATGTTATTTTCTGGTCAATACATCTTGAAAAGCCAAGGGTGCCAGAGCAAGTGCTCCAAGCTCAGGGACTTACAGTACTTCTCTCCTTGTACTGACCTGAGGCAGTCATTTGTGCTAAGAAGAGCAGGTATACAGAGGTAGCATCCAACTGCAGGTGTCCCCACTGGTCATCACCCACTACAGTAGCACAGGTTTTGGTATTGTATTTGGCATGAAGACTGTCCTTAGTACTCTGGCTATACTTGAAGGACTCTACTTTATCCACCTGAAATAAAGGAAAAACAGTAAAAGGATATTTTAAAAAATGAACCTGTATGCCACACTTCTGTAATACTCTAACAAACATCATTGTACACTGTCTTCAAGTCATTACAAATATTTAAAATACACTGTTACTTCTTCTTCCATAATTGGGGAAGTCTGTAATTGCTATTTTTCAATTTAGGCAATTTAATTAGAAAACAATGACAAACAGTCAAAACCCTCTATTTCCTGTTCACTGCCTCTCAGTCTTCAGATGGCCACTTTGTCACATTGTAGATATAAAATGAGATTCAGAATGTTCTGAGTAAGAACAACTTAGTAAAAGATAACTCAGAGTTACACATTTGTTCCTGAAAATGAGGTTGTAGTTTTGAGGGAAATTAGGACAAGGGGACATGTTTTGAAGCAATAATGAAAAGAACTGGTGAGGGAAGGAGTGACAGGTATGACAGAAGGCTGAAACTAGAGATCAGAAGGGAAACATGGGGGTCAGGAAGGTAGTTTAATGGTAGAGTATTTTACTAGCATACATGAGACCCTGGCTTCAATTTCCAACACACAATCCTCCCCATGCACACAACAAGTTCAGATGGGAAACACTGGACAAGGGACAGCTAAAAGAATTTAGTTCTTGAAACTTGGATTTGAATATTTATGCCTCTGACATATGAGAGTACTTATTACACCTTAAATATGGTTTGTGAAATCAGAGACTTTAAAACTTTTTGTTAGAGTAGAAAGTTCAAATATTTAAAGTACAAAAAAGTAGTAAAGACAGGGAAAAGGGAAAATAATAGCTGCCCAACAAACAGAGTACTGATAAGGAAGTTCAGAAGTCTGGAGTGGCTTTCTTTCTACTTTAGACTTGTGTGTCTATGAGCAGTCACTTTATCCATCTGAGTCTCCATTGACTCTTCTAATGAAACATAACATTTTTAAGATCTAAGATAAAATAATTTTTTTTTGGGTGCTGGGGATCGAACCCAGGGCCTTGTGCTTACAAGGCAAGCACTCTACCAACTGAGCTATCTCCCCAGCCCCAGATAAAATAATTTTTAAGTAAAATATTTCTGCACAAAGAAAATATCATAAATTCAAAAAAATAGTAGACTGTTCAAATATTTGCAATGCATGTGATAAAGGATTAATATCCATAATGTGCAAGAACTCCTTAGTAGGCAATCTAAAAGAAAAACAGGGAAAGCACCTAGCAGGCAAGGAATAGCAAATTTTCAATCTAAACATGAAAGGATTCTCAACTTCACTCAAAGACAGGAAATACAAATTACTGCAAGTCCAAAGTTCTTTATATCCATTCCTAAAATCTGAAACACTTTGAAAAGTTATCTCACTTAAGTTTTACATCAAAGCTCATTTGGTGGCAACACCAGGTTCAGATTGACACAGGGCTATTTTTGGACTTGATTCCACTTAATGTGAAAAGGCATGTTTCTCTACAGAGATATTTCAAAATTAAATAGTGCTATCCTGAATCCACTGGAGGCATAAGATAAATATATAGTATATATACTGCACTACCTATTTAAGATCTGAAAAATTCTCAACTCTAAAATTGATATCGCCCCAGGAGTTTCAGATGAGGGTTTTTAGGCCTATATCATCTTCTATCCAGTATTATGTAATTGCATGAATGGTAATGATGGAACACATTTTTAAAAATTCTTTGTAGAAGGAGAAGAAAAAAAAGAATGGAATGAAACATTTTAGAGGGAATCTGGTGGTGGCATTATGGATAACATTTTCTCATTGATTTTTCAAATTTTCTAAAATTAGAGTATACTATTTTTGAAGTTGAAAAAAAAGTTATATGTGTTCCCTAAGGGGTAGAGATAGTATTTCAATGTGCTTTCATTAGAGAGCAAGTTGTTAGCAACTCCATACCTGTCTGATCATGCAGTGCAGCAGTCCCCTCATCAGCTTCACTACACTCTGCAGAAATAAATGGAAACAAGACTGTTATAAACATGCCTAGATGAAAAAAAAACACTTGCTCAGCAACTGCAGTTGGTACATGACCTTTTGAGAACAAGTAACCCTATCCTGGGTTCCTATTCACATCACATGGCATTTACTTTATAGGTACACAGAAAAGCAGATTGGAGCTAAAAATGGAATCAAAAGCTACAGTTTCTGATTCCTTCAACTTAAAAAATAATAATCCATGCTTTGGAAAATTTACATAAAAATAAACCAACCAATCTAGTAGAGGATATTCCTTCCACCTGGAGGAAAAGGCAAGTCAACTAAAAAAATCATAAAGTTCTGAAGATATTCTAAAATATATCCTATGACCTAGAAAAACTTCACCAAAACATGACTTTTATAAACTAGCCAAGACTAAAGATTCCATACAAGTGTTTATCTGGACATGTTACCTAAAAACGAATGAATTGTTAATTCAGAGTAAGTGTAAAGGGGAATTGTTAGTATGACTCAACCCTTTCTCCATGAAAAAAAGTTGCAGACTCCTCTTTTGGTGGGGCAGGTGTGGCGATTGAACCCAGGGGTGCTGTACCACTGAGCTACATCCCCAGCACCTTTTTATTTTGACACTGGGTCAAACTAAGTTGCCCAGGCTGAACCTCAAACTTGTGATCTTCCTGCCACAGGTATGTGCCACTGTGCCTGTCTATGAAATCCTTGTTATCAGTATATCTCTTACTAAGACTTGACAATTTCTAAAATAGTCATTCTCCAATCATAACATCCCCAAATTCTCGTCAACAATTGTATACCACATGAAACTAGAAGGGCCCATGAGTAGCCCCATGAGTAGGTAAGAGGTTTTAGAATACAGCAATGAATAGCTTCTCCATTTCTAGAAGCTTTCTGTTTTGCAGTCTAGAAGAAATTGAACCAGGTTACTTCAGAGAATGCTGGCTCAGAGGTGACATCAGGACAACTATGAAAACTAATCTACTAGTTGGGCATGGTGGCACATGCCTGTAATCTCAGCTACTTGGGAGGCTGAGGCAGGAGGTTCCTAGGTTCAAGACCAGCCTGGGCAACTTAATAAGACCCTCTCTCAAACTAAAATAAAAAGGGTTGGGGATATAGCTCAGTGGTACAGTGCTTGCCTACCATGCACAACACCCTTGATTAAATGCCAGTACCACAGAAATAGTCTACTTAGGAGCCATGTCAATCTGTTATCCCTTCAGAACATATTAACTTCAGACGATAAGCAATAGGCATGATAAGGATAACTACCTATTAAATAATGTTCCAACTCTTCATAGAACCTTTTATTGAGGGAAAGTAAAAATTGTTTCCTTGGGGATGTCCCCTTTCTTAAGTAATTTCTGTCTATAGATTGTTCCCTCACCTTTCAGATCAAAGAGACACAAAAACAGACAAATATTCAAACAAGACAGTATCTGAAGTCATAAGACTAATGTTTATTCATGGTACTACCAAATTACTTCTTCATCTCTAATTCAATTCCTTCAATTATAAATTAGGGAAAATAATACCTAATTCACAGGACATTCTAAGAATGAAATACTGGAAATTATGCATGAGTAGGTTGTATAATGAAAAGTACTTACAGCAAATATTTGTTAGGTGTTTTTTATTAAGGGATTGTTAGAGAAGTAACAAAGACACCAACCTTGTTGGAACTGAGGGTATAATTGAGGGCACCAGTGTGATATATTAAAAAAGTAGACTAGGACCAAATCCTACAGAGATTTGCCTATAAATCCAGGGTGTTTAGACTTCATTTGTAGGGAAAAAAGAGTCACAGAAGGACTAGTGAGGATGGAAATAATATAATGTAAGTATGATTTTTCTCAACAGTATTAAATGATAAGGGTTTAGGTTAGGGTTGAAGCAGAAGGGAAAAAGAAAAAAGAGGATGGACTCTAGAGAAAATGAAAGAATCAACCATCTTTCATTTGCACATATCAACAATCAAGAGCAACAACTCAAAAATTAACCTACAGGAACTGAACAGGCACTTCACAGAAGAAATATGAATGGCTATGAAATATGTGAAAAAATGTTCAACTTCTCTAGCAATTAGAGAAATTCAAATCAAAACTATACTGAGATTTCATCTCTCTCCAGTCAGAATGGCAATTATCAAGAATACAAGTAACAATAAATGTTGGCGAGAATGTGGGGAAAAGGTTCACTTATACATTGCTGGTGGGACTGCAAATTTGTGTAACCACTCTGGAAAGCAGTATGGAGATTCTCAGAAAACTAGGAATGGAACCACCATTTGAACCAGTTATCCTACTGCTTGGTATATATCAAAAGGACTTAAAATCAGCATATTACAGGGACATACTAGTATCAATGTTTATAGCAGCTCAACTCACAATAGTTAAGCTATGGAACCAACCTACCTACTCTTCAATAACAGATGAATGGATAAAGAAAACGTGATATATATATATATATATATATATATATATATATATATATATATATATATATATATATCACGTTTTCTTTATATATATATATATATACACACACAATGGAATATTACTTGGCCATATAAAGGAATGACTTCATGACTTTTGCCAGTAAATGGATGGATCTGAACACTAAAATGATTAGTGAAACAAGTCAATCCCATAAAATTAAAGGTTGAGTGTTGTCTCTGATATGCAGATGCTAACACACAATAACAGGGGATAACAAATAGAAGTTCAGTGGATTAGACAAAGGGGAATGAAAGGAAGGGAGGGGAGATGGGAATAGGAAAGACAGTAGAATGAATTGGACATATTTTTCCTATTTTCATATATGAATACATTACCAGTGATACTCCATACCATGTAGAAGAATAGGATCCTAATTAGAATAAATTCTACTCCATGTATGTATGTCAAAATACACTCTACTGCCATGTCTATCTGAAAAGAACAAATAAAAAAAATTCACCCTACAGGCAGCACTCTTTTTTTTTTCCTTTGGTACTGAGGATTGAACTCAGGGGTACTCAAACACTGAGCCACATCCCCAGCCCTAGTTTGTATTTTATTTAGACACAGGGTCTCACTGAGTTGCTTAGTGCCTCACTTTTGCTGAGGTTGGCTTTGAATTCATGATCCTCCTACCTCAGCGTCGCAAGTCAATGGGATTACAGGCATGTGCCACTGCTCCTGGCTCAGGCAGCACGAAGAGTACTTAAAGAAAGCACTATTTTATAGAACACTAGTCCAGGAAATTCTAGAAAGACTATAAAATTCACTCCCGCCTTAGATTCAAAACACACATAAGTACATCAACGGCTCTGAGAAAATAAGGTATAATGAAACCTACTTTTTAACATAGCCCCAACCTTAGTAGTTGGCCTAGTGTTCAATGGAACATACTTTGAGAAATACTCCAAGTAATATTGCCAGGTTGATTGGCAAAATGAAGACTCTATTAAGAGAAGAAGGGATGTTTGGTGAGGTGCTGTTGCTTGGTACTTTATTCTCTTTATTTTTAGTGGGAAATGTGGGGTTTAGGACACATTGAGTTTGATGAACCTCAAGACATATAGGCAAAAATAATGAGCAAATAATTGCAAATGGGGACTTGAAATTAAAGTGAGGTCAGAGTTAAAGATGAAGATTTGGAAGTGGTTGTCATAAAGGTAATTGTTAAAGACACACACACAAAAAGAGAGAACAGAACTGAACTCGAGGCAGCGGAATAGAGACCTTTATTTATACAATTTTTATGGCTATTGACTTATCTATGTGCCAAGACCAAGGGGCATTTGTAAAAAACAAACATGTCCGCCAGGCATGGTGGCACACACCTGTAATTTCAGTGATTCCAGAGGCCAAGGCAAGAGTACCACAAATTCAAAGCCAGTCTTAACAATTTAGTAAGATCATAAGCATCTTAGTGAGACCCGTCTCGAATTAAAAAAATAAAGAAATAATGATGGCTGGGGATGTGGCTCAGTGGTTAAGAGACCCTAGATTCAATTCTCAGTACAAAAAAATAATAACAAATAACATGCAAGCCCATAATTCCATTCTCAATCTAGAATATGGAAGTGGTTTAAACCCTTGTCTTAGAATTCTCTTCAGTTCTTGATATTATTTATCAGAAAGAAAACTAGGTAAGAATTAGAAGGGAATAAATGGTTAACAATCACTAGGGAAAATCCACACTATAATAGAAAGTTGGCATTAGGTGGGAATTTAACCCGTGGATTTAGTGGATTTAATTTATGTTTATTTACTAGCCATAGTAAAGTCATTATCTTATCTATCTACATTAGATCTGCCTATGCATTAAAATTACCTGGGTGATTTTTTAAAATGATGGTATGGGCTCTACTTTCGGAGTTTTAAAAAATTATTACAAGGTGTAACAATTTCCAAAAAGCTTCCCAAGGAATTCCAATGTGTAGTCAAAGTTCAGAACCACTCATGTAGATCAAGGACAAATCCAACCCATAGCTGGTTTTGTGAATAAAATGTTATTAGAACATAACCATGTTCACTGTTTATATATGAATTCTGACTCGTGTTAAAATACACAGCTGAGTTGATCAGAGACACAAGTGATATATAATGCTGAAAATATTTACTATCTGCGATTCTACAGAGATGGTATAGATTAATGCTGAATCAAGTTTGAAAAAAGAAAATGAGATCTAATAATAAAATTTGTTTTGATTCATAATGTAAATTCATAGAAATTTTAGAATTCCCACAGAAACTTTTATTTTTAAAATTTGCTTCCTATTTCCATAATTTTTAAAATATTCCAAAGTTATTATTGGAGTGGTATGAAAAATATTTTTGGCTATACAAAAAGTTATGCAATATGGGCAGGGAAGTACTAGTGGATTAAATGGAGCAAATTATGTTATATCCATTTATAAATGTCACAATGAACCCCAGTATTATGTGTAATTATAGTGCACTAATAAAATATTAAAAAGTTATAGAATAGAACATTAAAATTTTAGAATGGGCAATTTAATGTTTCCCTACTTTTTCTCTCTTCCTCTGTTAAATTCTTTCTACCTGGGCCAAATAAGGATAAATGTGATTGTTCAACAGAGAGACAACACATCTCTTTTTAAAAACATTGAAAAGAATTGATGAAATTGTACCAGGCATATCATTTCAGTTCTACTCATATTAATTTCTAGCAAAACAAAACAATAAAGAAATAATATACTGCAATCGACATAGCAAATATTCAGAGTAGGATATAAGATTTGAGGTGGGGTGATTTGCAGGTGATTTTTTTTTACATTCTCCTGTTTTCCAATTTTCTACAATAGTATTAATTCTTTAAAGGTCATAGATATATTGATCTGTACCTCCTGGGTAGAGCACAAACTAACTTTTGAGGGGAGTGGACCTATGTACTCTGAATAATGGCTTAAAGAAATGACAAATGCCTACTGTTGCTGAGGACAACAGTGAGACTTTTCTCATTGCCAAGAACTGCAATTCCATGATATATTGTTGCTCTTAAAGAGCAAATATCAATATTCTGATTTATAGATGAAAACTAGAGCTCAGATTGCCTAACTCTGAAGGAGACCTTGGTAAAAAATGGTTAGTGTAGAGAGTCTCACATATCTTACCACAGACAGTAGAAGACCTCAACATTAAAAGTTTCCTGTAGCTCAGATTTTTTTTTTTTTTGGTCATTCAAAAGGATGCACTTCCCTAAGAATATAAATGGTTCTATAAAGAAAGCTAATTTACTGAGAGGAAGTACCTTGAAAGTTGGCATAAAAGTGTTTACTGGCTCTGACCTCATTTTGCCCCTGGATGGGGGTGGGGGAGTTAACAGGCCACAGCTATAAAAATCAACAAATAGTCTATTTGTGTTTAGTATCTGTGTCAGATACACTCATACAAATACCATTAATACTTTTCAAAAATGAAATAAAATAGTAGATATCTGCCCCCAAACATTCTTCTTAATGATAATAAAATGGTGGCGACTGCAAAATACATTTACTTAGAAAGAAGATTATTAATTTTAAGATCCCAGGATAGGATTTTCCATGGGAATGGAACAGACTGTGCCCTCTTCCCCTGAATCAACAAGTGTCAAGTTTCCACTGCCAAGAAACCATTCAGTACAATACAGGAAAACTTTTTGGAATGTAATTTCAAGAAAATGAAGAAAGGGCTACATTTTCTTCAATCCTTGCTCTCCCCACCCCAACCATATTCAGCTCTGGATGGCTTTGTGTTTTTGTTTCCAGTACCTGCTCCAGTTCATATGCCTTTGCCTTATCCTCATCTCGGTCTGCATTCTTCCGATAGGCCAGGCCCAAACCCCACACAGCCAAGATGCTATATACATTATCTCGGACCCAGGCATCTCTCTGATCATAGCTGGCTGGAAGCAAGCCAGTCACTGGATTCTGCAAGACCAAGAAAAAGAGGACAGGCATATTTAGGGAACAAAATTAGGGAATAAGTTATTGGGCATTTTTGTCTTTCTTCTACTTCTCCACTCAAGTTTTATAAACTCTTCTGACCAATTACAGACAAATGCTTTCTCTCCCCACCACATCTTTACTGAGTTATAATTAACAATAAAAATTGTGTATATTTATGGTGTACAATATGATGATTTGATATTTGTATTCATGTATTACCACAATCAAGTCAATTACCACATTCATCACCTCACATAGTTATTTTTCTTTGGTGTAAGAAAGATTTCTTCTTAAGAATACTTAAGATTTACTCTCTTAGCAAATTTCAAGTATAAAGTATTAATAACTCCAGTTATCATGCTGCTGTTCATTTGCTCCCCAGAACATCATTATCTTGTAATGGAAAGTTTGCACTATTTCCGAATGCTATCTTGAGTACAGGGAAAGAACCGGCTGAAGACTTACAAGTCTGAAATGTGCTAATTGTTAAAATTATTAAATAATATTAATAATTTTATTAAGAGCATCATTAAATGCATTATTAAAGGGCATTATTATTAAAAGTTAACTTCCCAGTTTGAAAGAATTAACTATCACCAACAAAAATACAGTAGTAAAGGAATAGAAAAAAATACAATTAAAAGTATGCATATACACAAACTGCCTTGACCTTCACAATACTCTAGTCTTAAAATGGCTAAATGTTCCCTACCTCTTTTCTGAGGTGGGTGGGGAGGTAGAAGGGAAGAAGGTGAGGCCTAAACCTGGGATACGGGGCGTCAATAAACAAGCTTCAACACATCTTCCAACTCTACCTACTTCTGGATCCCAGCTATGGATTTGGGGTGCTGGGCTTCGAAATCATCACGGGGCTGGGGCAGATGGGGTCCTGGCTATGGGTGCTTGACTCTAGGTCTGTTGCAGGCCCAACACCTACCTTTCCTTAAGGGTCCTTTCTGGCCTTCCCACTTAGGGGCCAGGAGAACCTGTTACAGATACACACACATGCACACACACACGAAGGTTCACCCAGGGTCTCTGTCCGGTCTATTGCATTCCACATCCTCGGCTATTCCAGGTGTCACCCCTACACCTACCTGATGGCACAGGATGGTCTGATGCACCAGCCGGGCATAGCCGTCCAGTCGGACCCCAGAGTTACTCCGGCTCCTCATCGCACCACGTTTCCAATCCCCTCAGAAAAATGGCTGGGGTGCCGCTGACCACTAGGGAAAGAGGCTCCAACGCAGGTGCACCCTCGCTGTGGGAAGCACGAGTGCCAGGCCCGGCAGAGTCTTCCCACCGCTCCGGCCTGGGCCCGGCCGGTCCGGTGTAGCACTCCTGGCTCCGGCGGCCTCCGGAGCCCACCACACGCCAAAGCCAGTCAAACCTCCGTGATCTACAGCACTGCCACAACTTCCCCGTAGACGCTCGCTACCACCCTAGCCCCGTGTGGCCTCCGTGCGCGGCTCTGGCATCCTCCACCCAATTCCTGGAGACCTAGGCAGCCCAGAGGCTCCAGCGCGGTCACAGACAGCAGGTCGCTGGCCGCGGCGCCGCCTCCACCTTGCTGGAGACGCGAACAGGAGGCGGGGCGGGCGCAGCGGGTCCTGGCAGCTGCGCGCTGCAGCCCCAGGACTCGGCCGCCTGCCCCGCGGCGGAGAATGTGTCATCGTAGGCAATGTGCTCTCTGAGGTTTATTTTCGAAACACTACAAGTGACTATTTAAATTTTCCACACTTGCGGTGCACACAGGACGTTGAGGAGGCTGTCTTTTCTTTCTTCTGCAGGATAGGTCTAGGAACTTCAAAACTGAAAGACACGTTTGTGCTCAAGGTCTAAACAATTGGATTTCCGGGTCTTTAGCGTATCTTAGATTTTAACCAAAAGTTCAGACTAAACTCCGCCCTCCAACTGAAACCAAACAAGAAAGAACTCCCTTGGATACTTTATTTCTTAAAAACAAGGAGTCCGCAGGTTTGGCAAAGGAGGCGTCAGTGGTGTACTTGGAAGAAGCGAATGTCACAGGCAGGGAACCAGACTGGGAATGAGCAGTGCTGGAGGGCGGCCTTGGCAGGACCGGGCTGGAGATCATATAACTGCTTTGGATGGCCCTCCTGCGCACGTAGGTCACAAGGTTGAGGAAACAAAGACTCAGCTGAAAATAAAGGGGGGAGGGAGAGGCTGGGAAAGAAGCCTGAAGGTAACGCAGATCACTGTCTTAAGGAGAAACCGTTCGCAGCCGATAGGGGAGCAGGGGCCCCAGGGACTTTACTTTCTCCATCTACTGTCCCCACCCCCACCCCTTTCTCTCTGCTCATCCAAACCCTACACGCCTCTCAAGGCTCAGCTTAAGTACCACCTGCTCTCTGAATCCCGGGTAAAAGAATTAGAATGACTGACCTTGCAAGTTCTAAGCCTTCCCTACTCACCTCCCCCAGGCTACAATGATTTTGCTTTTTCGTTTCTTTTCATTTCCTCAACTTTCGTTTCTCCTTATTAAGTTCCCCCTTTTCTACTATCACCACCACCTCTTCTCAGTCCAATATAGCGTCTAGCCAGGCACTTTGGAAAGCAACAAGGAAATAAATGACAAGATAATGAAGAAGGAGGGAATACTCAAGAACTCAGTTCTGGGCCTGCACGGTGGCACATGCCTGTAATCCCAGCAGCTCAGGAGACTGAGACAGGGGATCACAAATTCAAAGCCAACCTCAGCAAATTAGTGAGACCCTGTCTCTAAATAAGAAAATATAAAAAGGAGCGGGGTTGGGGGTGTGGTTCAGTGGTTAAGCTCCCCTGGGATCAATCCCCTGTACCAAAAACAAAACAAACAAAAACCCTCAGATCTGGAAACATCAGATTCAACAGCCAGTCATTCACTATACAGTTAGATACAGTGAGAGGGAAGTCTCAGGCAAATATTTTCCATTGCATTCACTACCTACGCAAATGGAATGCCTGGCCAGTAAGGAACCACTTCAAGTCTTCAGTGCACAGGAATAGCAGGTACATTTTCGATGAAAGATCATCCCTTTTGTGTCCCCAACTCCCTGAAATCTTCCCCTCAGCCCGGGGCCTCAGAAGTCTTTTCTCTACTCTTGCCCCCTTCAAACACCTACTCTTTTTTTCTTCTCCTCACCATCAGTTAATCATACTTACAAAATATTAAAGCAATATATGCTCACTAGAGAAAATTTGGAGAGTATAAAAAATAAAACAAACAAGATATTAAATTCATCCACAATCCCTTTGGTTACCACCTGTGAATATTTTAAGGATTTTTTTCAGTCTTTTTATTCCTTCTGCATAGACTGACCCTGACCCTAAGTATGAATAGATTATGCCAGAAGTAGGGTGTCACTAAGAAAAGAAGCTGGCTGGCTGTCAAGGGCTCTTGCTAGATGGAATTTTCTTGGTGCTTTCAACCTCAGTTCAGTTTGGACCTTCAGTCTTACAGTCTCAGAAACTTGATCTACTCTGAGTTCCAGAATTGGTCACACTCAGAGGCTGACTCATGCTGACCACTTCACAAGAACCTGATATATGAAGACCAGGATGCTGGTTGATGAGAAATAGAAAGAACTATGACACAGTTTACACTGACCTGACCATTACATTCCCTTCCTTTAGTAATGTGTAAGTCTTATTACATACCAGGTAATTTTTTGTTTTATACAGTGACCCTATTAAGTATACTATTATTAAACCCATTTTAGAGATGAAGAAACTAAGGCATACAAAGATTGAGTAGTTTAGCAGTGTGCTCCTCCATTCTGGTTTCCCTGATTCTCCCTTGTCAATGATTCTGTGGCTCACTAATACATTCTTTCTTTAGGTATGTCAAAATTGTCATAAAGTTTTAG
Organism: Sciurus vulgaris; assembly: GCF_902686455.1. Taxonomy (NCBI): domain Eukaryota; kingdom Metazoa; phylum Chordata; class Mammalia; order Rodentia; family Sciuridae; genus Sciurus; species Sciurus vulgaris. The sequence goes on along the minus strand of NC_136471.1, from coordinate 77,301,435 downwards.
TCAAGTCTTATCAGTCTAGAAACCATTATGTTTATTATTTTTTTCCATTACTTTAACTTTTTTACTTGTACTAATTAGTTATACATGACAGTAGAATGTACTTTGACACATCATACATAAAAGGAGTGTAACTTTTCATTCTTCTGGTTGTACATGATGTAGGATCACACCAGTCATGTAATCATATATGTACATAGAGTAATAATGTCAGATTCATTCTACTATCCTTCTTACCTCATACTGGCTCCCCTCCCTTTGTACCCCCCTACCTAATCCAAAGTACCTTTATTCTGCCCTAGCCACCGCTCCCCCTTATTGTGAATTAGCATCTGCACATCAGAGAAAACATTTGGTCTTTGGTTTTTTTGGGATTAGCTTATTTCGCTTAGCATGACATTCTCTAGCTCCATCCATTTACTGGCAAATGCCATAATTTCATTCTTCTTTAAGGCTGAGTAATATTCCATTGTGTATATATATATATATATATATATATATATATATATATATATATATATACCACAATTTCTTTATTTATTCATCTGTTGATGGGCATCTAGGTTGATTCCATAATTCAGCTATTGTGAATTGAGCTGCTATAAACATTGATTATTGTCACAAAAATTACACATATTTATGCGGTCCTATGTGATGTTTCTAAATGTGTAAAATCAGTTTCATATTCAAATCTGGTAAATATATCTGTCTCTTCAAAAATTTCTCATTTCTTGGTGAGGATAACATTCAAAATCTTCACTTTTAGCTTTTCGATACTTTTTGATATATGAAATACATTATTGTATATATATTCACCCTACTGTGAAATAGAACATCTGGACTTCTTCGCCCTATCTAACAGTAACTTAAGAACCATTGAACAACCTTTCCTCATCCCTCTTTCTTCCCTACTCACCTCAGCCTCTGGTAGCCACTATTCTATTCTCAACTTCTGTGAGAACAACTTTTCTATACTCCGTGAGTAAGAGCACATAGTACTTATCTTTCTGTGCCTTATTTATTTCACTTAATGTCCTCCAGTTCTATCCATGCTGTCATAAAGGACAGGATTTCATCCTTTCTCATAGCTGAATAGTATTCTGATGTGTAATTGCACCACATTTTCTTTATCCATACATCAGTTCATAGACACTTAGATTGTTTCCATTTCTTGGCTATTGTGAATAGTGTTGTAAGGAACACGGGAGTGCAGATATTTCTTTGACATACTGGTTTCATTTCCCTTGAATATAAACCCAGTAGTAAGATTGCTGGATTATATCATGGTTTTATTTTTAATTTCTAAAAGAACCTGTATAGTATTTTCTGTAATAACTGTACATTCCCACCAACATTGTACAAGAATTCCCTTTTCTCTACATTCTTGCCAGGTCTTTGTGTTTTGTGTCTGTGTTTGTGTGTGAGTGCAGTGAAAATTTAACATTGTACTGAAAAACACAAAAAATATTGCTTAGAGAAATAAAATAAGATCCAAATAATAGAGTTTCCATGTTTACATATGGTAAGTTTCAATAAAATCATATACAAGTCCTCCCCAAATTGAGCTATAGAGTCAATGAACAAATTCCATTGGAAATTTCAGCAGAGTACTCTGTTAAATTGAATAAACTGATTCCAAAAGTTGAAATCTGAAAACGTAAATAACCTAAATTAGTAAAAAATACTGAAAATGATTCATATTTAGAGACGGATACTACCTGAAATCAAAATGTACTATACAGCTTCTGGACAATGGGTTCTGCCTATGGAAATAATTGAAAATAACTTGGATAATATAGGAAGCTCAGAAATAGGCCAACAAATGTATAGTAAGTTTAAGATAGTTAAAAAGTAGAAAGATTAATCATTTAAGAAAATATTCTTAGAAAAATTTGACAGCTATATGCAAATCTGTGATTATTGACTTTTCTTCAAAGCATACCTTAAAAATTTTACTTGAAATGGAACTGAAATCTAAATAGAGGAGATAAAATTCTAAATCTTCTAAAAGAAAAGTGTAAGATAAATTCACTGTGACCTTGGGATAGGCATTGATATCTTAGCTAAGACATACAAGCAAGAAAACTAAAATTAAATTTAAAAATTTTGTCTCTACAACACTGTTTTAAAAATTATTTTAGTGCATTATGCAGAATAGTGGGGTTCACTTTAGCATAATCATATATGCATGGAATATAATTTGCTCCATTTCATTGCTCAATACTTTGCTTCATCTTTCTTTTCCCTGCTCTCTCCCCATTTGGCCTTACTCTACTCTTCTGGTCTTCCTTCTATTTATTTATTGTTCTTTTTTTATTGGTGTTTTATAAATACACATAAAGGTGAAATTCACTGTAGTATATTCATATATGTACATAGCATCATTTGGTCAGTTTCATTCTGCAGTTCCTCCCTTTTCTGGCCCCGCCTCCCTCCTCCTTCATCCCCTTCCTGCATTCCACTCATCTCCCTTCTCTTTTCATGGGATTGCCCCCACATTTTTTCTTCCTTATTTTTCTCTAACTTCTGCATATGAGAGAAAATAATCGATACTTGATTTTCTGAGTTTGAATTTTTTCAATTAGCATGATGTTCTCCAGTCCATTCATTTACTGGAAAATGCCATAATTTCATTCTTATTTATAACTGACTAAAACACTCTCTCTCTCTTTCTCTCTCTCTCTCTCTCTCTCTCTCTCTCTCTCTCTCTCTCTCTCTATATATATATATATATATATATATATATATATATATATATACACCACAGTTTCTGAATCCACTCATCTGTTTGTTCCGTACCTTGGTTATTAGGAGTTGCACTGCTATATACATTGATGTGCCTCTATCACTATAGTATGCTGATTTTTGTTCTTTTGAATAAATACTGAGGAGGGGAATAGCTGGGTCATATGTTGTTTATATTCTTATTCTTTTGAGGAATCTCCATACTGCTTTTCAAAGTGGTTGTAATAATTTTCAGTCCTACCAACAATGTATGAGGGTACTTTTTCACCCACATTCTCACCAGCATTTATTGTTATTTATATCCTTCATGATTGCTATTCTAACTGAAGTGAAAAGGAATCTCAATGTAGTTCTGAATTGCATTCCCCTGATTCACAGGAATGTTGAACATTTTTTCATATATTTGTTGGCCATTTGTATTTCTTCTTTTGAGAAATTTTTTTTTTATTTTTTGCCCAATTGTTGATTGTCTTAAGATTTAGTATTAACTTTTTCGTGTTCTTTACATATTCTGAATATTAATCCACTGTCAGAGGAGTACCTGGCAAAGATTTTTTTCTTATTCTATAAGCTCTCTCTTCACACTCTTGTCTTATTTGCTGTGGGTACACTTTGTGATTTGATGCTGTCCCACTTATTGATTCTTTTAAATTTTTATTTAATTTTTTTGAGAAAAAGGAAAAAGAAGGTTTATTGCTTTGCTAGCAAAAGAGAAACACAGGGGACTCCTGTTTCAAAGACTGTGATTCTGCCCATCAGCAGGAAAAAGGGACTTTCAAAGATGTGATTCAATGGCTACATTCCATGTGTTCTCTGTCTGAAGTTGTAATTCACTTGTTAATTTGGGAGATAGCTATTTCTGAGATCTTCTGGAATCATCCCCAAAGTCTCGATTACTTCATTCCTATGATGGGTGTGTGCTGAAGGACAGATAAATCTACCTAAAATGGGGAGAAAGGTAACCCTGTTTCCCCTGAGATTAGGGAGGGGAAGTGACTAGGGAGGACCAGGGAGAGAAGAGGAGAAAGAAATATGTCCATTTAAAAAAAAGTTGTAGGGAGATTCAAGATAGCGGACTAGAGGGTGACTGCATCTCCCGTTGCTCCAGAACTCAGGATTCAAGAAGGGGAGGTAGGACACTCTTCTGCCCTGATGTTCTGCCTCATCTTAAGCCCCAAGGAAAGAAGACTGCTGACTATAGACTGAGACCTTTGAAACCGTGAGCCCTCAAATAAACTTTTCTTCTAAAATTGCTCTTGGTGGGTGTTTTAGTCACAGCAGCAAAAAGCTGACTAAAACCCTGCCTGACTGTCTTTAAGTGGGGACATCAGTCTTCCCTAGATTTTAATTCAAACTGAAGGGTCCTCAAGATGGCAGACTAGAGGGTGGCTGTGTTTCATGTTGCTCCAGGATTCAGGATTCAAAAGAGGAGATATTGAGAGAGTTGGGATCAACTCAAAACCTCCGGGTGAGGTTTTTCTGTTGGGGAGGCGTCCCGGATGGGGCGGTCAACCCGGAACGCAGGGAACTTTGTGAAGTAGAGCTGCCCAGCGAGACACCCCTCCCCCTGCTGCAGCAGTACACTTGGACAACTGGGAGCATGGTAGAGGAGGCTGCTCTGGACAGCGCTTGGACTCAGAGCAACCACTGGGGCTCTGGGCGGCTGCCCAGAGGAGGAGCTGCAAGGAGAGCTGTTTGGACTCAGAGGGACCGCTCCTGAACACTGGGGGTCTGCCGGGAGGAGGAGGAGGAGCGCGGCAGGTCGCTTGGATTTGGAGTGACTGCACCAGGGCTACGGGCGGTTGGCAGGAGGAGGAGGCGCGCAGTGAGTTGCTTGGACTCATAGCGACTGCACCAGAACTCCGGGTGGTTGCCCCAAGGAAGAGGCGTGTGGCGGGTCACTGGGGCTCGGAGCTCTGTAAGAGGCTCCAGGTGGCTGCTCAGAGGAGGGGCCTCACAGCCAGGTGGTTAGGTGCAGAGCAGGGTCCCAGGACCTAGGAGGCTTCTTGGTGGAAGAGCCACACAGAGACAAGCTGAGGGGCAGAGCGAAGGTTCCAGGACTGCAGGCAGATTCTCTGAGGAGAGGCAGCCTAAGGAGACTCCTCTGAGAAGGGTGAGGCTCCCAGGCCCAGGAGGTAGGTCCAGGCCCCTGGGAACATTGCAGAGGAGGGCTGCCCAGCCCACGCGGTAGTTGTGGATTGAGGGGAACCTCTAGGAGGGGAAATGACCAGCGAGACCTCCCCACCAGGTGAGTCTTCCCCGCTGGCTGAGGTTTTCCCACAAAGACAGTAAAACCAGAGACACAGGCCCAAACAGGCCTTGCCTCAGCCCACAGCCTAGTTCCCCTTTGAATGACCATTGGTCAACAAGTGGAGGCACCCCTGCCCACTAACAGGGAATATACCCCACCTGAAGGCCATCACCCCTAGAGAGGCAGCTTCCTTGTGGAGCACCACATTATCAACTTCCTCCAAGACTTCAGCCTACTGAAGGCTAAGGGGGGATATATATAGAAATTTTCAGGGACATTGTAAGTCAATAGAGGAAATCTGCAATATCTCAGTGGTCCACTGATACCTGAACAATATGAGAAAACAAGGGAAGAAAATGCCGCAAACAAATCTAGATGTTACATCAATGACAGCATGGCAGAAGAAATGACAGAAAGGGAGTTCAGAATGTACATAATTAAAATGATCAGGGAAGCAAACGATGACATGAAAGAGCAAATGCAGGCATTGAATGATGAGATGAAAGAGCAAATGCAGGCATTGAATGATCACACCAATCGACAGTTAAAAGAGCAAATACAGGAAGCAAAAGATCATTTCAATAAAGAGTTAGAGATATTGAAAAAAAACCAAACAGAAATCCTTGACATGAAGGAAACAATAAACCAAATTAAGAACTCCATAGAAAGCATAAACAATAGGAGAGAACACCTGGAAGACAGAATCTCAGATATTAAAGACAAAATATTTAATCTTGCAAATAAAGTTGACCAAACAGAGAGAATGGTAAGAAATCATGAACAGAATCTACAAGAACTATGGGATATCATGAAAAGGCCAAATTTAAGAATTATTGGGATTGAGGAAGGCTTAGAGAAACAAACCAAAGGAATGAACAATCTATTCAATGAAATAATATCAGAAAATTTCCCAAATCTGAAGAATGAAATGGAAAATCAAGTTCAAGAGGCTTATAGGACTTCAAATACACAAAATTACAACAGACCCACACCAAGGCACATTATAATGAAAATACCTAACATACAAAATGAAGAGAGAATTTTAAAGGCTGTGAGAGAAAAGAACCAAATTACATTCAGGGGGAAACCAATATGGATATCAACAGATTTTTCAATCCAGACCCTAAAAGGTAGAAGGGCCTGGAACAACATTTTTCAAGCTCTGAAAGAAAATGGATGCCAACCAAGAATCTCACACCCAGCAAAACTTACCTTCAAATTTGATGATGAAATTACATCCTTCCATGATAAACAAAAGCTAAAAGAATATACAAAAAGAAAGCCAGCATTACAGAACATTCTCAGCAAAATATTCCATGAGGAAGAGATGAAAAACAAAGAAGCAAATCAGCAAAGGAGGGAACTATCATAAAAGAATTGTCAAATAAAGGAAGAACCAAGTTGAGTCAAAAAATAAATAAATAAATTTTAAAAATGAGCCAAATGACTGGGAATACAAATCATATCAAAATAACCCTGAGTATTAATGGCCTGAACTCATCAATCAAAAGACATAGACTGGCAGATTGGATTAAAAAGAAAGATCCAACAATAGGCTGCCTGCAAGAGACTCACCTCGTAGAAAGAGATACCCATAGACTAAAGGTGAAAGGATGGGGAAAAACATACCATGCACATGGACTCAGCAAAAAAGCTGGAGTATCCATCCTCATTTCAGATAATGTGGACTTCAAGCCAAAGTTAGTCAGAAGGGATAAAGAAGGTCATTTCATACTGCTTAAGGGAAGCATAAATCAGCAAGATATAACAATCATAAACATCTATGCCCCAAACAGTGGCTCATCTATGTATGTCAAACAAATCCTTCTCAATTTCAGAAACCAAATAGACCATAACACAATAATACTAGGTGATTTTAACACGCCTCTCTCACCACTGGACAGATCCTCCAAACAAAAATTGAATAAAGAAACCATAGATGTTATTATATGATGAGTGGATAACAGAAGACATCAGGAGGGAAATGATTCAGTATCTTGTCTGGTTACTGCATTATCCAGATTTTCAGCTTCTTCCAAGGTCAATTTCTCTTATTAAAGTTTTCCTAGAAGCCTGCCAACCAGTTTAGTTTTTCAATGTCAGTGTTATTGCCATTTTATTCTGGATGCTCCATGGTTATGGGAAGCTGTCCTGTGTGTTGTAGCATGTGCAATAGCAGAAGCACTGGCTTTTACAAACTACATGTCAGTAGTGACTTCCCCCAATACACACATTTGTGACAATTGAAATGTCTCCAGATATTGCAAAATATCATCAAGGAAGTCAAAATTTACCAAAATGGGTTAAGGTGAAATATTTCATACTCAGTTTAAGTCTGATCTAAATCAGAATTACTCCCCCTTTATATTCTTTGTGGACTTTATTTGTGACTATCTCTTTTCTTAGTAAGATGAACATGCCAAGAACTTTCTATTTTATTAATCTTCTGCCATACCTGCTCTTAGTTCTACTCATTGCTTATACTTTTATTTTATATTACTTTTTAACTTAATAGGTATACAAATTTTAAGAAAACTTATTACAAAAAAAGTGTAAAATACAATGAACCTCACCACCAAACAAAACAATTATAACCTATTAGCTAATCTTGTTTCTTTCATCTACAGTTTCTCCTTCCTATCAATCTTATACAAGTCCCAGATCTAATATCATGTCATCCCTAAGTATTAAGTACCAATAAAAGATAAAGCAATTGTTTTATTAAACATAACACACTACCATTACTACACCTAAAATAAAATTCCTTAATATTATCAAATATCTCTTCATAAATGTGTTTGGGGGTGTGACAGAGAGAGAGAGAGAAAGAGATGTATAGTTTATAGAATCAGGAATAAATAAGGTCTGTGCGTTGCATTCAATCGATATGTCCTCTATCTCTTGGCTTCCCTTTTTTAAAATTTTTAGTTATACATGGACACAATACCTTTATTTTATTTATTTTTATGTGGTGCTGAAGATGGAACCCAGTGGCTCACATGTACTAGGCAAGCACTCTACCACTGAGCTACAACCCCAGCCCTTCAAATGTCTTTTAAGCCATAGATTTCCCCTCTTCTCATCCCATTTTTCCTTGCAGTTCATTGAAGAATCGGGTTAGTTGTCCTGTAGAGTTTCACCGTTTGGACTTTTCTACTACTGTCCCATGGTATAATTTACTTCATTTTCTGTCTCCTATACTTCCTACATATCTAAGCCTTTAAAGGCTTAATTACATTGAGGTTCAGTTTCCTTGGCTTCACTTCCCACAGGTCCTGTAGAGTTCTGTCCCAAGAGACACATGGTGTTTGCTGGTCTCTCTGAAGCCACACACCTTAATTCAAAAGGGTTGCAAAGCAGTGGTATCCCATCAATCCATATTGAATAAACACTTTCCTTTCCCTTAATTTTTCAAAACAATGAGTTTGTTCGATATCACTGTTTAAGTGTGATCATATTTTGGGTAGTATCATTAAAATGTGTTTAAACATTTGAAGCATTTCACTGCATTACAGTATTCTCCCTGCTGCTGCTGGCCCTAGTTGTTTGTGAAAGCTTCCTTGCTTTCTGAGAATGCAAGTGCTGGAGGATCTGCTAGTACATTTTTAACCCCAGACTAGAAACCAGTCATTTCTCCAAGGAGTCCTTGTTCCTTTTAGTGTAAAATGGTGTTTAGGAATAAAAATCTGGTCAGCATGATACTTCCACTTCAAATTTGTGAACACAGGATTTTTACTTAATCTCAATAACCTGTAACTCCATTCTCCCACAGCTAAAATCCTGGTTCTCAAGACAATAAACATAGCCACTCATTTGCTTATCCCACCATATACAGTAATAGTCTCAGAATAACAATACTAGTCTTACACTAAAAATTATGGTTACTGCAAAGAATGCAATTCTTCTGTAGATATCATTGTCCTTATCTTTGTGGGTGTCCTGTTAACATATCCATTAATGTTGCTGTGTTTTAAAGTCACTTTCTGGGTATGTGACCACCTGGATACATAGGCTTATTTGTTTCATTTTGCTGTGGACATTTAAGTACTTTTTAAAAATCATTTTGTAACTGTGAAATATACTTATGTGGTTCCAATTCAAATCTGCAGAAGAAGGTATACATAAAGAAAGTGTAACTGTTATCACTGATACTTTGTACTATTCTTCCTATTCCCATTGGTAATGATTTTCTTTATTTTATGACTTCTCTTTCCTTTTGAACATAAAAATATGCACACACATATATTTCTAGCTCTTCCCTTCTTATGTACATACCTTTTCCCCCTTCTACATACTTTTCTCAACTTTTCTCTCTGTGGGGGTTTTCTCTTTGTTTTGTTTTGTTTTCTATTTTAGTGAAGCATCCATGTGCTGCTGAGAAGAAAGTGTATTTGCTCAATGATGGATGAAATACTCTCTATATATCTGTTTAATATAAATCATTGATTGCATTATTTAATTCTATAGTTTCTTTGTTTAGTTTTTGTTTGGAAGATCTATCCAGTGGTGAGAGAGGTGTGTTAACAACACCCAGTATTATTGTGTTGTGGTTTATTTGATTTATGAAATTGAGAAGGGTTTGTTTGATGTATGTAGATGCTCCATTGTTGAGGGCATACATATTTACAATTGCTATGTCTTGTTGGTGTATGATTTCCTTAAGCAGTGTAAAATGTCCTTCTTTATCCCTTCTGACTAAGTTTGATTTGAAGTCTACTTTGATATGAGGATGGAGACCCCTTGCTTGTTTTGCAGTACATTTGAGTGATATGTTTTTTCCCAACCTTTCACCTTTGGCCTGTGGATGTCTTTTCCTAGGAGGTGAGTCTCTTGAAGACAGCATATTGTTGGATCTTTTCTTAAAAAATCCAATCTGCCAGTGTACGTCTTTTGATTGATGAGTTTAGGCCATTAGCATTCAGGGTTATTATTGAGATACAATATGTATTCCTGGTCATTTTGGCTTATTTTTGGTTTTTAACTTAGTTTTTCCTTTGATTGACTTTTCCTTTAGTGTAGGTTCTCCCTTCCCTGGTGTTCATTGTATTTTTTTTTTCCATTTCCTCCTCATAGAGTATTTTGCTGAGGATGTTCTATATTGCAGGCTTTCTAAATGTGAATTCTTTTAACTATTGTTTATTATGGAAGGTTTTTATTTCCTCTTCAAATCTGAAGCTTAATTTTGCTGATATAAAATTCTCAGTTGGCATCCACTTTCTTTCAGAGCTTGGTATATGTTATTCCAGGACCTCTTGGTGCTGAGGGTCTGGGTTGAGAAATCTGCTGAGATCCGAATTGGTTTCCCCCATATGTAATTTGATTTTTTTTGCAGTCCTTAAAATTCTATCTTTATTCTGTATGTTAGTCATTATCATTATAATGTGCCTTGGTGTGAGTCTGCTGTAATTTTGTACATTTGGGGTCCTGTAAACCTCTTGCAGTTGATGTTCCATTTCATTCTTTGGATTTGGAAAGTTTTCTGATATTATGTTATTGAAAAGATTGTGCATTCCTTTGGTTTGTGTCTCCACACCTTTGTCTATTCCAATAAATCTTAAATTTGGTCTTTTCATGTTATCCCATATTACTTGGAAGTTCCATTCATGGTTTCTTTCCATCTTCTCTGTGTGTTCAACTTTGTTTTCACGAGTATATATTTTGTATTCATTGTCTAAAGCTCTGTCTTCCATGTGGTCTAGTCTGTTGGTGATTCTTTCCATTAAATTTTTAATTTGGTTTATTGTTTCCTTCATTTTGAGGATTTCTGCTTGATTCCTTTTTATGAACTCTGCCTCTTTACTGAAGTGATCTCTCATTTCCTGTATTTTCTCTCCAATATCATCCTTTTTTTCAAAGATCAATCTATGTATCTTCTAAACTCCTTCTCTGACATTTCTTCTGTGTTGTATATGGATTCTATTGTTGGAACATCTTGGTTTATTTGAGGCACTTTGTTTCCTTGTATTTTCATGTTTTTGTGTGTCTTCTGATCTAGTGGTATGGAGCTGAGGCAGTACAGATTCTACCCTGTAGTCTTATAGTGTCCCTGTAGGCTGCTCACTTTTAAGGGGGAGACAAATATCCACTGCACCCAATGCAAACAATATACCACCTTAAACCAAATGGCTCCTATTAAGGCATTTACAGTTTTGTCACAATAGAGAGACATGAAGAGTTCAATTATTGTCTAAAATATAAGTAGTAAGTTTGATAAAAGTGTTTACCATTTCAAATGATGGATAATGAGGGAACAGAAGTAGTGTAAGATGTGATGTTTATGAGGAAGAGGTAGAGAAGATAGAGGTAAGCATTTATAGTAAAAGCAAGGGAGGAATAGAGATTGGCTGTTAGTATGAGAGAAGTGAGAAAGAGAACCCAGGGAGACAGGTAGGTGAGAGAAAAAAATATATATGGATTTTTTAAAAAGTAAAAAATTTAAAAATACACAACAAAATTGCCTAATATTATTCAGACATCTCATTCCTCAATAAGTTGATGCATAAAAAATATTTGGATTCAAAAATGGTAGAGGTGTGCAAGAGAGGGCAAAAAAAGAGAAAAAAGGGAGGAAAGTCTCAATGGAAAATTGAATGATTGTTTCCATTGGCTTTCAAAAATATTCTCAGCTTCCCTTCTTCAATGATAGGTGGGGTTGTCTTGAAGTTTGATGTTGGCTCCAGTCTAGTGGGTGCTGGACCAGTTGGGTAGGTGAGCTGATAGCAAGATGCCCTCACAACCACTTACAGTCTCCCCCCACTCCTGTTATAGCTGGCCACTTCTGGCCCTGCACACTTTAGGACTCACTGAGCAGGAGAGAGCTCTGTTTTCTCCAGTTTCTTTAACCTGTGCTCCCTCCAGGGAACTGTCCCTAGTCTGCGACTTTCCACAGGCTTGCCAGACCCAGACTGGCCCACATAAACCCAGCTGCAATCTAACAGACCTGGACTTCTGCTTCCCCAGGCCCTGTCTTGCTGCAGTCCCATGATCTCAATGCCCATTCAACTTGCAGAGAGACCACCAGGGATGCACTAACACATAGGAGTGACCCTGCAAAGAGGCAGCCAGATGGCAGCCACTACCACACCAAGCAGAAAGTCCTCAGGTGCAGCCAGACCTGTGGGACCCCAATGTATCTCCAGGCCTTGGCCTGAGTCCCCAGACCACAGTGGCCATGTCCTGAGATGGTGGTGGCCATGGAGGCAAACCTGCAGGCCATGGCTGTTGTCCCAAGAAGACAGCAGAGGCATGTAACCAAACCTGCAGGTACTGTGACAATGGACTTCCAGGCAACAGTGGGCAGCAGGCAATCTACTGGCAGTCTGCTGGTGATCTGCAGGCTAATGGTGGATGATAGGTGGGTGGGCATCAGGCCGTGGGTGATGGGTATGTGAAAGGCAGGTGATGGCAGGCAAGAGGCGGGCAAACAGGCAAATGGAGGATGATAGGCAGCAGTCAGTAGTGATCCACACTCAAAAGGCAGGCAATATGCTGGCAGATGGCAGGTGATTGAGGCAGACAAATGGGGTAAACAGCAGGGGATCAGTGGGCAACTAAGAGAAACAGTATTTCCGCTGCTTAAATCCTAAATTAGGGAGCAATAAGGAATGCTCCTTCTAGCCTCCTTCTAGTCCACCATCTCGGATCCCTCCCCAATGCCTTTTTCACAATTGTATTAGGAGATGGGTTCTCACTAAGTTGCCCAGGCTGACTTTGAACTTGTAATCATTCTGCCTCAGCCTCCTGAGTAGCTGGAATTGCAGGCATACCCCACCATACCCTACCACCTTGCATTTACTTAATTAACAATACATCCTTGAGATAATTCCATTAGTGTATATAGAAATCTTCTGCATTCCCTTCTATATCTCTCTATAATAGGTATTGAACGTAGGGGTTCTTTACCACTGAGTTATATCCCCAGCCCTTTTTCTTTCTTAATCTTTAAATTTTGAGACAGGGTCTTTCTGAATTCCTGAGGCTGGCTTCAGTCTTGCAATACTCCATTCTCAGCCTCCTGAGTCACTAGGATTGTAGGAGTGCACCACCATGCCTGGCTATATTAATTTTAAAATCTGCAAGTACTTCATGTTAAGGTTGTACTAATCCTTTATTTATGGAATATTTGGGTTGTTTCTACTCTTTTACTAGCATTAAGAATGCTGCAAAATACAGCCTTGATCATTAATCTATTCTGATACCCTGTCTTTTAATTGATACATGACATCTGTTTAAATATATTATTGTTATGGCTTAAATCTTAAGTGTTCCCCAAAAGTTCATGTGTAAGACAAAATGCAAGAATGTTTAGAGGTAAAATGATTGGATTAAGAGAGTTGTGACCTAAACAATGCATTAATCTTCTAATAGGGATTTACGGGGTGGTAATTTTAGGCCAGAAGGATGTGACTGGAGGAGCGTGGTCATTGGGGACATGTAAGTCATTCTCCCTGCTTCCTGGTAGCCATGTCCTTAGACACTTCCCTTAATCACAGTCTTCCACCATGATGGTTGGCCACACTTCAAGCACAGAGCAATGGATTCAGCCATACGTGGACTGAGACATCTGAAGCCATGAGACCCAAATTTTTCTCCTCTAAAATTGTTCTTCTCCAGCCTTTTGATCACAGTGGTAAAAACTCTGATTAGAACAAAGATGATTGCCATTTTTGGAGGATTGTTTTGTATTTTCTTTTTATCATTCTTCCCCTTCCTTCTCTTAAAATGATAAAGCTTTTGTGTGTGTGTGTGTGTGTGTGTGTGTGTGTGCGCGTTTTCTCCCTGTGAGGACTTAGAAAATATAGTTTGCATTTCTGTTCTTTTGATGGTTGCACTTAGGGGCATTCTTGTTTTATTTTGTTTTTGAGACAGGGTTTTGCTAAGTTGCCTAGGCTTGTCTCCAGCTTGAGATCTTGCTGCCTCATCCTCCCAAGTTGATGGGATTACAGGTATGCTCCACTCTGCCCACCCTGACTTTAGATTTTAATGTGTATTCAGCTATAAAGTGTTTTAACACATGTGAAAAAAACCTAGTATTTTTTATTGTTCCTCCAAACATGCAAAGTTTTCTGATGTGGTTTATCAACTCACCAAACAACACATCATTTTTTCATCCTGCTATTGTTTCCTGGAATTTTAATTTCATCTTTATTGCATTTTTTCTTCAATTGATAATGTAGTTATATCATTCAAAAACCCAAATAGTTAAAAGATATATAGTGAAAATTCTTGCCCCTATTCCTTCCCATCTTTACCTTCAGTTAATCTCAATAAATACATGTTTTTCCAGAGATCTTTCTTTTTTCTTTTTGCTACCTGGGATTGAACCCAGGGACAGTTAACCAGTGAGCCACATCCCCAGCCTCTTATTTATTCATTTTTCAATTCTGAGACAGGGTCTTAATAAGTTGTTCAGGGCCTTGCTAAATTGTTTAGGCTGGCCTTAAATTAGCAATCCTCCTGCCTCAGCCTCCCAATTTGCTGGGACGACAGGCATGTGCCACTGTGCTAGATTTCCAGAGTTCTTTACAGGGTGATAAATACAGACACTTATTTTACCTCCTTTCTTACAAAGTGGAGAATACTGCACAATCTGTCTGGTAACTTGATCTTTTCACTTAGTAGTATATCTTTACATGTCAGTACAAATAAAGATTCCTTATTTTTGTATAAGTCATAGAATTCTGTTGCTTGAATGATCCTTGATTTATCTAACCACTACCCTGTTGATAGATACTTGCATTGTTTACAATCTTCTGTTATTATAGAAAGTTGCAATTAACCTTGTGCCTGTTTTATTTTCTACGTATTCAGGTAAATGTTTGGAAGTTGAATCACGAGTTCAATGGAAAATGTTCATAATTTTGACATGTATCACCAGATTGCCTTTTGTGGGGAATATATGAGAGTCTCTAGTATCCTACAGCATTACTATTAAAGTGTGTTATCATTTGGAGGAGTGCCACTTTTATAGTTATATTTTAGCATCATTAAGGGCTGTTTATACTTTTTCTGTTATTTGTGTGTCCGTGAGGTTAACCCATTTCTTCCTTTGGTTAGTTGATCTTTTATTGAATTCTAGGGCTTCTTTATGGCATTTGGATCTTGAATCATAGTTATGAAAACTTTTCCTGAAAGTCCAAGGTTAGAAAGTTATTCTCCCATATATTCTTCTAGTGTCCTTCGCTATTTAATTGTTTAATATTCAACTCTTTGATTCATTTACAGTTCATGGAATAGAGTGTGAGTAGAAATCTATTTTATTTTGTCACATGGCTACCCAAGTTGGGGAATTTGTTTATTGAACTTGTCCTTCTTTTCTCCACGGATGTGTGATGTCATTTTCATCATATCCTAAACTTTAATATTTCTCCTATTCTAATCATGACCTCTCTAGTCTACTTAATTGATCTGCATGTCTATTTATTTTCCATTACTCTTTGTTCTCAATTATTGAAGCTTCAAAATGTTTTAATTTCTCATAGGTTTCCCACTGCTATTTTTCCTTTTCAGGAGTTCCTAGCTGTTTTTTAAATTTATTTTTCAGGTGAATGCAAAGCTAGTGTGTTTAATTAAAAACTAGTCTCTGTTGACATTCTTACTGAGATGACTTCAAGTTTATAAAGTACCATAATGTACAGGATAGCATTGAAATTCAGAAACATAGGCAATGGTACATAGTAATGGTTTATTGGCATTGCATTATAATTCATGATATGTTGAATGATTTTTCCATTGGCAATGGGTACAGTTCGTTGCCCTCTGCAGAATTTCAATGAACACGCTGCACCAATGCAGCATAGCCAGCAGTTCCTGCACATTCCTTGTCTGATATGCATAGCCTCAGCTGTTTTGTGTCTTATTTTGACTGAATTACTTGTGCCATCAGCACACCTGAGCAAGGGCAATGGAGGAGGTTTAATCTGTGAACTAGATGTAATATGACATTTATTATATGGAATATTTTTAAAAATTCTGTTTCCAGCAAAACTAGAAAAGACTAAGAAACTACCACAGATCAGAGGCAAAAGGGAGCCCAGGATTAGATACTAAAACAGAAAAAGGGTCTGAACAGAAATACTGGTGAAGTGCAAATCAAGTCAGGGTTGTAGTTAATGGTCATATACCTAAGATGGGTTCTTAATGTTGATAAATATACTACCTTGATATATGTGACTAAAATTAGGGGAAACTGGCACTGAACAAGGAATGCCCAGTTCCCTCTACTACCTCTCCAACGTTTCTGTGAACCCAACATTATCCCCAAGACCAAGTTTATGTGTACAAGTTATGTTGACTGACTTTATGGACACCCTGTAATATAATTATGTGTTTCTCTCCCTCACTGTACTGTGAGCACTGCCACAACCCAGCCCATTTGGCACCAGCCCCGTGCCCTGCAGCAGTTGTGGAAAAACCCAGGATACTGAGGAGAGAACAAGGCACCTAGAGGTTAGGAAAAAGTACCAGGTTGTGGCCTTCCCTACATTACATATCATTCAATTTAATAAACCAACTAGGTTGCTGATAAATGTATTTGTTATCTGCCACACAGGCAGGCTCAAAGAAAACTGCATTTGGGAAACCTATCCTAAAAATTGGATGGTCTATCTTTTCCACATCTACTGGCCTTCATGTGCTTTTGGAAAATACTCTTTCTCTTTGCCCCAAAGACTTTGGCACAGCAGCTTTGGAGAGGTGGAATGAATGGTGAGCGTGAATCAGGGAATGGAGTTCTGGTCAAGACACTCACATACTGGCTTTACAATCTTGAGTGAATCATCTGATCTCTCTGAGCCTGTTTTCTTTTTCTAAAAAGTTTTTTAAAATCTTTTTTAGTTGTAGATGGACACAATGCCTATATTTTATTTATTTATTTTATGTGGCACTGAGGATCAAACCCAGTGCCTAACACATTTGAGGCAAGTGCTCAAGCACTGAGCCACAATCCCAGCCCAGAGCTGGTTTTCTTCCACCTCCCTAATTAACAGATTAGAAAGCAAACCTGTGTGTGATACATGGTATAAGCATAAGGTGCTGGGCTACGGTCTTCACCTCTTGTGAGTGTGTGATTATTTCAGTCCAACCATGCTCTTGTCCCACTCTCTGAATGGCACCGGTCCCTATACACATACCCAAACCACAACTTGATCATCCTGCACTCCTGCCTCTCTCTAACACCTCCTTCCAACATGTCGAAGCTGCCACCAAGTTCTAAAGACTCTACTTCTTAATATTTATCACATCCATCATCTCATCATTTTTCTTTTCCTCTTCAAGTTTTTGCTTTCTTTCATTGGTGCTGGGGATCTAACCCAGGGTCTCACACATGCTAAGCAAACATGCTGTCTCTGAGGCACATCCCCAGCCCCCATCCTCTCCCCTTGGTCCCCATGTCACTGCCTTAGCATCTCCCCAGACTATCCTAACAGCCTCTTAACTAGTCTCCTTGCCTTCATATTTTTCCCCATCTTTCATTCTGCTGTCAAATTGATTTTTCAATGCAAATGAGCCTATGCACCACCTGAGTTTCCATTTCTCACATGGATTTTCGTAACCTTTAGGATACATTCAAAACCCTAATTAAGACATGGGACATATACATCTGGAGGCATTTATTCCAGCTCCTGCTATGATCCTGCTTTTGCTCACTTGCACTTGCCTGAAACTACTGTGCATTCTCAAGCTGCTTACTCCCTCTTCCTAGAGGATTTCCTTTCACCCAGTCTACATGGTTAAGCCTGTTAAATCTAGTGTCATGTCAGTCATCATCCTACCTGACATATCAGGAGTCTTTGACAGCTGCACTTCATCACCCATTCTTTGATTTAATTTCTTCACTCACGTCCAGAATTCCAAGCAATCCTGATTTTCCTCCAATTACACAGCAGTTGTCTTTCTTATTCTCCTACATTCCTCTCTCCTCTTTGCCCCAAACTCCTAAAGTTGAAGTTGACCAATCCTTACACTTGGAATCATTTATTTCTTCTCTAACTAGAGCAATCTGTGGCCTGGTGCTCCCATTCTATCTCAGATATTAGATACTATCCATTTGACGACAATTTCCAGATGTATTATTGCAGAAGAGACCTATCTCAAATTCCAGATCATACATCCAATGTCTTACTTGTCTTCCCCTCCTGAAAGTGAAATACACATCTCAAATTTAGTTCACTCAAAATTCAACTCCTGATCTACCCTCCTTGAACCTGCCCTATACACAGAGTTCTCATTGAAGTTGATGGTGACACCATTCTTGAATTATTCAAGCCAAAATTCTCAGTGTCAGTTTGTCTGCTCTCTTTATCTCCCACCCATGCACAAATTCTTCAGAAACCTGACCATTTATAATTTAAATATTTCAAGAAACAAGCTTTTTAATACCTTTATTGATATCACCTTGCTTCAAGCCAATACCATCTGTCATTACTATTACCTTGTAACTGGTGTTCAAGATTCCACACTTACCTCTTTTCCACCAGCAGGACACACTGGTATCCAGGAGCCAGAATGATGGAACATTAAATCTTATCATATTAAAACATTAGATAATACATAATTTCTCATCTCAAAATCTGCAGCAATCCTTCCACCTCTAGTCATGCAGAATACATACATACACACACACACACACACACACACACAGAGAGAGAGAGAGAGAGAAAGAGAGAGAGAGAGAGAGAGAGAGAGAGAGAGAGAGAGAGAGAGAGAGACACGTTGTGTATGTTTTGCACCTGATAAAATAAAAGCCCCAAGTGGGGCAGGGATCTCAGTCTGTTATATTCAGTCATGTATCACAAGTGCCTAGAATAGCACTTGGCATGTGGTAGGCTTTCGGAAATCATTTGTTGAATAAAATGTTCAGGTCAGGGCAGAGCAAGATGGCATCTAAGATCCCCAGTGTTCCTATTCTTATAGATAAACCAAGTTGAAGAGCTTCTACCCACTAAATTTCACAAGGGCTAAGGAAGCCAGGGGAGTGAGTATATTGCCTGCTTTTGGCACATCAAAAAGAAACAAAATCCACTGAAGAAAGCAGAGAGGAGTTGCCCACATCAGCGCCCCTCTACTTCAAACATCACTCCTCTCCTTGGGGAAGCAAGAGAGAATTAAGCTCAGGGGTTAGGCTTGAAATTCAATTTCAGGACCACCACAGTGAAAGCTGCTCCAGGACAGATCACCACCAGGCAATACCTATGGATTGAGCCACTGGAGCCGTGAGCACAAGAAGGCCAATTTCCTCCATCACATCCCCTCCAACCTTGGGCTACAGAGCTAGGAACAAGACTCTTCCTGTTGGGGAATAGGGCATGAAAGTTAGCATAGATCTTTGTCTTGGAGCTCAGTGCCAGGCCTTATATGGTGAGACCCAGCACTGGGTAGAAACCAGAGGCCCCATACGTAGGCCAGGGCTCACAGATGGAGCCTATGAACATGACCCTATGTCAGGCAGAGTCCTGCATGCCCGTTGAATAGACTCTGCTTCAGCTACATCATTGCCAGCCTTGAGGGGGACCTGGGGCCCACACGAACCCTCCCCAGTACTGTACTGGTCCCTTCAATTGTGAGACTCAGGTGGAATCCAGCTAAGCATCCACCTTGGTGTGCCACGGTCCTATCTCTACTACTCATGCCCCAACCACCAACTCCACATGTATCATCATGTCAGGGCTCCCAGATGGAGCTCTAGAACTACCCTGGCACGAGAAAGAGACCTGCACTGTGCTTGCACAGAGCTGCGTTTTGGCCTGTATCAGGGCAACCTGTGGCATGGGGCACAGTATGCACTTCAAAATGTGAAGATCCTTGCAGCTGTGCTATCAGGGCAACCTGTGGCATGGGACTCAGTGTGCACTTCAAAATGTACAGATCCTTGCAGCTGTGAAATTTGGGCATGGGCCTAGCATCACTCTTTGTGACCATGGATCTGTTTTCATCAGTACTACCCCAATCTCAGGTAACATAGCATAGAGCAAGAGCTAATTCACTCTAGTAAAGAGAGGGACGTAAACTGGCACCTTGCCCTGGAATTCCCTCAGTGCTGGCCTGCTGGAAACTAGCACTGAGCAGATCCTCATGGTCTACATCCTAGGTCTGCTTGAGATTCTGGAACAGCTCCAGTAACAGGCAGTTCTAATATCCTGAACTTCCATTCCATCTAGCATCACCTGTGTCTGGCTGCAGCTGTCTTAGGCTGCTAGCCCACCTTAGCAATAGGCAGACCATAGCAATGTGGGCCTTGGTTCTTCCCCAGGGCTGTGTTGGTCTTGATGGGCTCTGGGCTTATGGTTTGATGCCAACTGACAGTCACAGGCATGGCTTGTGTGCCAGGGACTGGTTCATCCAGTGTGACTGTGCCCAGTGCAGGCAGAATCATGGAGTGCCTGACCCAACAGTGGATGTGGTATCTGGGTGTAACCTGGCCCCACACCACAGAGAGCAAGAGGTGATCCATGCACTACTCTTCTATGTGATGCTGGTTCTTTCTGAACGACACAACTCTGGTCAGGGGACAAACCTGGTATTGGATCTCCCTCTACTGTGGAAACAGTGATAAAGCACCAGTGGCAAGTTCCCACCAAACAGGACCCACATGCCATCCAGCCCTGAAACAGGTTCAGAGAAAATAGGCAGCCTGCTTAGAACTTCTGCAAAGAAAGGCACAAAACTAGAATAGCACTACTTGTAGATATATCAAATTTCTCCATGCCCAGACAATGTTGCATACCAATTAGAATTAACAAAGGAATTGTCAGAGAGTATTAGTACAGGAGATAACTCAGAAGAGAATCTACAACAGTAATTTTAAGGAAGTTAAATCAGATTGAAGGAAACACAGAGAAATAATACAGTACCCTAACAGAGAAACTTAACAAGGAGAAAAATGGATAAGGAAGATGTGGTACACATCCAAAATGGAGGACTATTCAGTCAGGAAAAGGATGAAATCCTGTCATTTGCAAAACACAGATGGAACTGGAGATCATTGTGCTAAGTGAAATAAGGCACACCCAGAAAAAAAAAGTGCCATGTAGTCTTTGTGAAATTTTAAAGAAGTTGAGCATAGAATTGGGAGACAAGAGGTGGGGAGGGGGTAGAGAAAGGATGACCAGTGGGTACTAAGTTACAGTTAGATGGGCCCAAGAAGTTCTGATGTGCTATTATGCAGTAGGGTGAGTGTAGTTAACAATAACACACTGTGTGGGAGGTAGGCCCAGAGACCCAGACCAGATCAGCCTGGACCCAAGCTGCAGTCTAGCGCCCCTGTGGTTGACCTTCTGTCAACATGTCAAGGCACCTCTGCCCACTAGCAGGGAATATACCCCACCTGGAGGCCACCATCCCTAGAGGGGCAGCATCCTTTTTGGGTCACTGCATTATCAATTTCCTCCAAGACTTCAGGCTACTGAAGACTAGGAGGTGAGTTATTGGAAACCTGAAGGGCCACTATAAGTCTATAGGGGGGAACTGCAATACCTCAAATTTGCACTCCTAGCGGGATACATGAGTAAGTAATATGAGAAAACAAGGGAAGAAAGTGTCCCAAACAAACCTACATGCTGCATCAATAAAATCCAATGACAGCATGGCAGAAGAAATGTCTGAAAGGGAGTTCAGAATGTACATAATTAAAATGATCAGAAAAGCAAATGGTGAGATAAGAGAGCAAATGCAGGCATTGAATGATTGCACTAATAGACAGTTAAAAGAGCAAATGCAGAAAGCAAAGGATCATTTCGATAAAGAGACAGAGATTCTTAAAAAAACCAAATTCTTGAAATAAAGGAAAAATAAACTAAATTAAAAACTCCATAGAAACATGAAGAAGAAGAAATGAAAAACAACAATGTAAGTCAGCAAAGGGAGGAACTACCCTAAAGGAATAGCCAAAAAAAGTAGAAACCAAGTGAAGTCAAAAACCAAAAATAAGCTAAAACGACCAGGAATACAAATCATATGTCAATAATAACCCTGAATGTTAATTATCTTAACTCATCAATCAAAAGACACAGACTGGCAGATTGGATTAAAAAGAAAGACCCAACAATATGCTGCCTTCAAGAGACTCATCTCATCAAAAAAGATATCCACAGACTAAAGGTGAAAGGATGGGAAAAGAATCATACCATGCACATGGACTCAGCAAAAAAGTAGGGGTATCCATCCACATGTCAGATAAAGTGGACTTCAAACCAAAGTTAGTCAGAAGCGATAAAGAAGAACATTTCATACTGCTTAAGGGAAGCCTAAATCAGCAAGACATACCAATCATGAATATCTATGCCCCAAACTTTGGCTAATTCATGTACATCAAACAAATCCTTCTCAATTCCAGGAACCAATTAGACCAGAGCACTATAATATTAAGTGACTTTAACACACCTCTCTCACCACTGGACAGATCTTCCAGACAAAAATTGAACAAAGAGACCATAGATCTCAATAACACAATCGATAATTTAGACTTAACAGACATATATAGAATATTCCATCTATCAATGAGTGAATACACTTTCTTCTCAGCAGCACATGGATCCTTCTCTAAAATAGACCATATGTGATGCCACAAACGTACTCTTAGCAAATACAAAAAGATAGAGATTCTACCTTGTATTCTATGAGATAATAGTGGAATGAAATTGGAAATCAATGACAAAAAAACCCAGAAACTACAACAACACTTGAAGATTAAGTAATACGCTATTGAATGTTGCATACATAACAGAAGACATCAAGGGGGAAATAAAAATATTCTTAGAGGTAAATGTGATGAAAGATACAACATATCAAAATCTCTGGGACACTATGAAAGCAGTACTAAAAGGAAAATTCATTTCATGGAGCACATTCAGTAAAAGAAAAAGTCAACAAATAAATGACCTAACACTACTGCTCAAAGCCCTAGAAAAATAAGAACAGATCAACACCAAAAGTAGTAAAAGAGAGGAAACTTAAAATCAGAGCTGAAATCAATGAAATTGAAACAAAAGATACAATTGAAAAAATAGAAAAAATAAAAAGTTGGTTCTTCAAAAAAAATAAACAAAATTGATAAACCCTTATCCACACTAACAAAGAGAAGGAGAGAGAAAACTCAAACTACCAAAATTCAGGATGAAAAAGGAAATATCACGACAGACACTTTTGAAATACAAAACATAATTAGAAGCAATTTTGAAAATCTATACTCCCCAAAAATAGAAAATCTCAAAGACATAAACAGGTTTCTAGAGACTTATGATCCAACCAAATTGAATCAGGAGGATATACACAATTTAAATAGATCAATTTCAAGCAATGAAATAGAAGTCATCAAAAGCCTACCAACAAAGAAAAGTCTGGGACCAGATGGATTCTCAGCCAAGTTCTACAAGACCTTCAAAGAAGAGCTCATCCCAATATTCCTCAATGTATTCCATGAAATAGAAGAGGAGGGAACTCTTCGAAACTCATTCTATGAGACTAATATCATCCTGATACCAAAAGCAGACAGAGACACATTGAGGAAAGAAATTCAGACCAATATCCCTAATGAATATAGATGTAAAAGTTCTTAACAAAATTTTAGCAAACCACATACAAAAACATATTAAAAAGATAGTGCACCATGGTCAAGTGGGTTTCATCCTAGGGATGGAAGGTTGAATCAACATCCAAAAATCAATAAATGCAATTCACCATATCAACAGACTTAAAGTTGAGAATCACACGATTTTTTCAAAGATGCAGAAAAAGCATTTGATAAAATATAGCATCCCTTCATGCTCAAAACACTAGAAAAAATAAGGATAATGGAAACATTCCTGAACATTGTAAAGGCTGTCTATACTAAGCCTATGGCCAATATCATTCTAAATGGAGAAAAACTGAAAGCATTCCTCCTAAAACCTGGAACAAGGCAGGGATGCCCTCTTTCACCACTTCTATTCAACATTGTCCTTGAAAATCTAGCCAGAGCAATTAGAGAGACCAAAGAAATTAAAACTATATGAATCGGAAAAGAAGAACTCAAACTATCCCTAACAGCTGAAGACATGATTCTATATTTAGAGGAGCTGAAAAAGTCCACCAGAAAACTTCTAGGACCCATAAATGAATTCAGCAAAGTAGCAGGAATTAAAATCAATGTTCATAAATCTACTGCATTTTTATTCATAAGTGATGAATCCTCTGAAAGAGAATTTAGGAAAACTACCCCATTCACAATAGCCTCAAAAAATAAATACTTGGGAATCAATCTAACAAAAGAGGTGAAAGACCTCTACAATAAGAACTACAGAACACTAAAGAAAGAAAATAGAAAACCTTAGAAGATGGAAAGATGACCCATATTCTTGGATAGGCAGAATTAATATTGTCAAAATGGCCATACTACCAAAAGTTATATAAAAATTCAATGCAATTCCAATTAAAATCCCAATGACATGCCTCACAGAAATAGAGCAAGGAATCATGAAATTCATTTGGAAAAATAAGAGACCCAGAATAGCTAAAGCAATCCTTAGCAGGAAGAGTGAAGCAGGGGGTATCACAATACCAGAACTTCAACTATACTACAGAGCAATACTAACAAAAATTGCATGGTATTGGCACCAAAATAGACTGGTAGATCAATGGTACAGAATAGAGGACACAGAGACAAACCCAAATAAATACAGTTTACTCATACTGGACAAAGATGCCAAACACATGCAATGGGGAAAAGATAGCCTCTTCAACAAATGGTGCTGGGAAAATTGGAAATCCATATGCAGCAGAATGAAATTAAAACCCTATCTCTCACCCTGCACAAAACTCAACTCGCAGTAGATCAAGGACCTTAGAATCAGACCAGAGACCCTGCACCTTATAGAGGAAAAAGTAGGTCCAAATATTTATCACGTCGGCTTAGGATAAGACTTCCTTAACGTGACTCCCAAAGCACAAGAGATAAAAGTAGAAATCAATAATTGGAATAGATTCAAACTAAAAAGCTTTTTCTCTGCAATGGAAACTATCAGCAATGTGGAGAGAGCCTACAGAGTGGGAGAAAATCTTTGCCACTCATACTTCAGATAGAGCACTAACTAATCTCCAGAATCTATAAAGAACACAAAAAAATTTACACCAAAAATACAAATAACCCAGTCAACAAGTGGGCTAAGGAAATGAGCAGACACTTCGCAGAAGATCTACAAGCAATCAAGAGATATGAAAAATGTTCAACATCTCTATTAATAAGAGAAATGCAAATCAAAACTACCCTATGGTGCTGGGGAGATAGCTCAGTCAGTACAGTGCTTGCCTTGCAAGCACAAGACCCTGGGTTCTATCCCCAGCACCCCCCCCAAAAAAAAAAACTACCCTATTATTTCATCTTACCCCAATTAGAATGGTGATTATCAAGAATACAGCATCAATGTGTGTGAGGATGTGGGGAAAAAGGTACACTCATACATTGCTAGTGGGGTTGCAAATTAGTGCAGCCCCTCTGGAAAGCAATGTGGAGATTCCTTAGAAAAGTTGGAATGGAACCACCATTTGACCCAGCTATCCCACTCCTTGGCCTATGCCCAAAGGACTTAAAATGAGTATACTACAGTGATGCAGCCACATCAATGTTCATAGTTGCTCAATTCAAAATATCTAGATTGTGGGACCAAACTAGATGCCCTTCAATTGATGAATGGATAAAGAAACTGTGGTATATATACACAATGGAATATTATTCAGTCATACAGAAGAATAAAATTATGGCATTTGCAGGCAAATGGATGAATTTGGAGAATATCATGCTACGTGAATTAAGTCAATCCCAAAAAACAAAGGGCAAAGCTCTCTCTGATAAGCGGTTGATGATACATAATGGGGGGTGGGAGGGGGCAAGAATGGAGGAAGGAGGGACTGTATAGAGGAAAAATAGGGGTGGAAGTGGTGGGGGGAAGGAAAAATAACAGAATGAGACGAAAACATCATTACCCTACGTACATGTATGATTACACAAATGGTATGATGTACCCAATTTGTTTACAATGAATCAAAATAAATAAATTATATTTAAAAACCAAACAAAAAACCAATAACATAATGTGAAATCCAAAATGAAGGAAATTTTTCGAAAAGCTTTTAACAATGAAATGATACATTTTGAAGAGACAGATACGCTTGGTCAGATTGAAGAATTATACATTGTATATGAGCATGATAACATCCAACGTGTGATTTTTATGATGCTATGTACCCATGTAATCATAAATTTGATTTTTAAGAATGTTAGGTTTGGTGTCATCCTTCCAGTTTCTTTGAACTTGCATACATAGAAAGAACCTTTGAAAAAGTTCTAATCATAACCATAGGGTGTATTCTTGTATTTCCTTCATGAATTTCAAGACTACTCCAGTGTCATCTCCTACAGCCGTGTTCTTAAAATTCCCCTCAATCATGGCACTTAGGGCACTGTGTTGATTGTCTAATGATTTGTCTATCTCCCTTACTAGACTCTGAACTCCAAGAGAATGGGAGTCATGTGTGTGTTTTCTAAATCTCTGTATCCCCAGGAATGGCCCATAGTGGTACATAAGAAATGTATAGATACTTGAATGAACGAATGACTCATTATCTGGACAAAGGATAATTCCTCATTGTCAATACTGTTGTCCTTTAATGGAGAGCTGGGTCTCACTCTATGCAAGCTGAATATACAAAATATAAGAAAACTCAGCTTTACTGAAAAGATCTAAGTTTGTTTCAAACTATCAAGTAGCTAATTGGTGAAATTACTCACGAGAGGGGTTTTCTAAATAGAATGGGCGTTTAGTGCAGAAGAACAGAAACTTGAGATAGCAAGGCATGCCCATCCTCCAGTTCTCTCAGGATTGGTGCTTGGTGGAGGAATGAATAGCAGCATGTCTGAAGATAAGGTTACACCCTTGATATCATCCTCAAAATGTTAGAAATACAGGCTACACCTACCCACACATCCCAGTTTATTTTGGTGACATGTTATAGAGAAGGAGAAGGTTGCACTTTACCTAGATGCTTTTGTGTACTCGATTGTTCCGAGTTTCACTCTAATGAAACAGATCCTGTGGGAAGATAATGCCATTCCTATCTTAGCGATGACAAGGTTGAGCTCAGGATGGTGCCTTTCCTGTTGTCACATGCAGAGCCAAGATAAAGGCAAAATATGTGCATAATGTCAAGCACCTGAGTCAATCACCATCATTCAGACACTGACCAAATGGTACTGTCAAGCTGGGGACGGGACTTAAAGAGGAATAGGGCTAAGTGATCTCTTCTAGACCATAGATTGGCCAGTAAATTGGGGCATAAATGTAGGCAGGGGATTTTCACGAGAGCTGTTATTGGTGAAAAACTTCCAGCATGCCAGCAGGGTGGGAAATGGAGGTTGTTAGGGTAATGTTGTTAGGAAGTAGAGGAGGGAGAGAGGAAAAGTACAGGCTGACTCAGCGACTGTAAAATGCTTTCTGCCAAGTGTGGCTTCCTAATGGGCTTAGAGTTTCCCAGAACTGTCCTGGGTTCCATTTGTGACATTCTAAAAGATGGAGGCAGGGAGGTATACTCCAAGAATGTACTTCCTGTGGTCCCAGATTTCTTCCTTTCCATTTCTCTTTTGTTTTTGAAATTTTCATTGTGGTAAAATGGCATAACACAGATTATGCCAGTTTATATATTTCAGGTGTGAATTCAGTGACATAATTCCATCCACAATGTTATGCACCCATTGCCACAATCTATGTCTAAAATATTTTATCACCTGTGCATCCACTAATCAGAAGTAAAGTGTGATATCGGTAGCATAAAGTGTATGGGTGTGAGGACTGAAAGTGTGCAGTTTGTTTGTGGAATTGAGTCATTGTGATGTAAAAGTAGAATATTAAAACCACAAGGTGTTTTATGCAAACCCCATGTTAACCACAAATTAAAATCCATGAGTAGACTCACAAAAGAGAAAAGAATCAAAGGACATGACTACAAAATACAAAATGTATAAACATGACAATGCAGGAAGCAAAAGAAAGAGGAAGGAACTACAAGAAACTAAGAAAACAATAAATGAAAAAGCAATATCAAGGGCTTACATATTGATGTTTACTTTAGTCAGTGAACAATCTGCACTCAAAAAGCAGGTGATATGCTGGCAGAGGGCAGGTGATCCTGGTGGAGTAATGGAGTGAACAGCAGGGATTCGTGGGCAGCAAGGACTGCCTGGCAGAGAAACAGCTTTTCCTGTGCTTGAATCCTCAGTTATGGAACAAGGAGGAATGCAGACTCCCTCTAGTCGCCAACGTGGATCTCCTCTTGATATTTACTTGGAATGTAAATAGACGACATTTCCAATCAGAAGACAGGGAGTGGCTCAATGCATTAAAAACCAAAACAAGACTCATCTACATGTTGCCTGAAACAAACTCTTGTTACCCTTTAGGACAAGTGGGGACTGAAAGTGAAGAGATGGAAAAAGGTAATCCATGCAAATCAAAGTCAAAAGTGTACAAGTGTAGCTGTATTAACATCAGACAAAGTAGACTGCAACTCAAAATCTGTCACAGAAGATAGAGAAGTCACTATATAATGATAATGGGGCCAATTCATCAAGAAGATATAACAAAAAAAAGCAATAGAAAAAAATAAAAAATAAAATAATGTTGATAACAGTATTTTGAGTTCAGTTGTATAGACCATGTGACTCACCTGATTTTTTAATGCAAATCAATAGCTCAGACAATTAAATAGGAAAGACACAATAAAAAATGAGCCATATATTTTAAAAAAAGGAAAAAAAAGAAGATATAACAAATGTACACATCTCTCTATTTATCTGGATCTCCAACATCAGGGTACCTGTATAAGCAAATATTAGTAGAGGTAAAGAGAGCGACAAACAGCAGTGACTTAAGGTAAGGAACTTTGTCTTAGTCTGTTAGGCTCCATAAGAAAACACCTGGGTCTGAATAATTTATGAAGGAGAGAAATTTATTACTCACAGTTGTGCAAGCTGGTAAGTCTAAGACTAAAGCACGTGGAGACTTGGTGTCTGGTGAAGGCTCTCTCTGCTTCAGAGATGATGCACTATAGCTACATCCTCACAGCCAAAGGGACAAGCAGGCTCCCTCAAGCCCTCTTATAGGACACTAATCCCATCTATGTGGGGGGAGGTCTCATGGTCTAATGTCCCAAAGACCTCACCTCTTAAACTATTTCATGGGGATTCAGTTTCAACATAAATATTGGAGGTACATAAACATTCCAATCATAGCAGACTTCAGCAATCTTACTTTCAACAATTACAGATCATCCAGACCTACACCAATATGGGAACCTTGGACTGGAACTGTGCTTTAAACAAAATGCATCTAACGGACATAGGACATTCTATTCAACTGCAGTGGAATACACACCTCCTCTCAACCACACATGGACCATTCTTCTCTATAGATCATATGTTAGCCCTCAAAAAATCTTAACAATTTGAGAAGACTGAAATTGTATTAAGCATCGATTCCAACCATGGTGGAATAAAACTGGATATCACAAACAGGAGTGATTGGGATAAAATCACAAATGTCAGCAAATTAAGAAACATGCTCTTGAGAAGACATTGAACAATGTAGAAACTAACAGAGATGTTGCTGGGCTTGGCGGCAAACATCTGTAATCCCAAAGGCACAGGAGGCAGAGGGCAGGAGGATAGGAAGTACAAAGCCAGCCTCAGCAACTTGGCAAGGTCTTCTACAAATTTGTGAGACTGCCTCAAAATAAAAAATGGGTGAGGATATGGCTCAGTCACTGAACTGCCCTGGTTTAAATCCCTGGTACAAGAAACGAAGATGTTAGAAATACCTTGGGACACATAGAAACATAACATAAGAAAACCTATGGGATGCAGTGGTTCTCAGAGGGAAGTTCATAGTAATGAACACCTACACTATAAAAGAAGAGAGATCTCAAATAAACACTGTAATGCTGCAACTCAAGAAACTTGAGAACTAATAACAAACCAAGCCCAAAGGTACCTGGAGGGAAGAATCAATAAGATCACAGCAGAAAAAGATGCAAAAGATCCACAAAGATAAGAGTTGCTTTTTCTGACTAGAAGTTTGTTTTTTAAACATTAACATTTAGCTAGACTAACCACGAAAAAAATGAGAGAAGAGTCAAATAAACAAAATGAGAAAGGAAAAAGTGGCATTGAAACTAATATCACGAAAATAAGAACAATTATAAACTTCATAACTTGGAATATTTGGATAAACTCCTAGAATTACAGAACCCACTTTGATGGAATCTTGAAAAAAACTAGAAAATCTGAGCAGACCAATCACAAGTAAAGACATGGAATCAGTAATAAAAATTTTCTGTCACTGAGCATGGTGGTGCACACCTGTAATCCCAACTACTCAAGTGGTGGAGACAAGACGATCATAAGTTTGAGATCAACCTCAGTAATTTAGTGAGACCCTGTCTCAAAAATAAAAAAATAAAAATGGCCTGGAAAGTAGCTAAATGATAGAGTGTCCAAGGATTCAATCACAAATACTGCAGAAATAAATAAGTAAAAACATATTCTCCGATCAATGAAAATCCCAGAATCACAGGTCAAAATCAAAATGAGATATCATATGACCCTTGATATAATGGCTATCATGAACAAGGTGAGAAATACAAAATGCTGGTGAGGATATGGAAAAAGAGAACTCTCATATGCTGTTAGTGGGAATGTGCATTATTTGTGCCATGATGGAGAATGGCATAGAGGTTCCTCCCAAAGCTAAAAGTAGATCTACCATAGGATCCAGGTGTTCCACTTCCGGGTATATCATCCAAATAAATGAAGTCTGTGTATCAGAGAGACACCTGCACGGCCATGTTTGTTGCTGCTCTATTCATAATAGCTAAGATGTGGAAACAACCTGGGTGTTTATTGATGGATGAAATGATAATGAAAATATTATACACACACAAATATTGTCCTGCTTTACCAAATGATTTCCCAGGCTGGGAGTGCAGCTCAGTGCTATGTCCCTTGCCTGGCATGCATGAAGCCCAGGCTTTGATCAGGGTCCCTAACCCAATGATATCCTATGACTTGCAGCCACGCGGATGAAACTGGAGAACATTATGAGAAGGGAAATGTGTGTGATGCAGAAAGAGAACATCTACATATTGTCTTTCAATAGGCGGATATTTTTAAAAAATCAGTTGGAATGTGAAAAAAGGTGATTGCTCCTGGCCCAGAGGGGAGGACTCGGGGGAGATAGTGGGAGGTTAGATAGTGCATAACCAAAGAGAGTTATGTAGAATGAGTAAGTTCTGTTGCTCTGCAGAAGAGTCGGTGTCTCGAGTCCACAGTAATCTGTTACATGTTTCATGAATGACTAGAAGAGAGGAGCTTGAAGGCTACAAAGAAAAAGTAATGATAAGGAGATGGGAATGCTAACTACCCTTCTCTGATCAGTACATAATCAACAGATGTGTTGATATCTAAGTGTGCCCCATAAACTTGTACAATTACTACATGCTAGTCAAAACAATTTTTCTTTTTTCTTCTTTTTTCTTCTAGTACAGGGGATTGAACCCAGGAGCATGGGGCAATTAATCACTCAGCCACATCCCCACCCCTTTTTATTCTTTATCTTGAGACAGTGTCTCACTAAGTTGCTTAGGGCCTCTAGAAGTTGCTTGAGGCTGGCTTTGAATTTGTATCCTCCTGACTCAGCCTCCTGAGCTGCTGGATTTATAGGTATGTGCCAGCTCACCTGACTCAAAAAGATTTTTCAAGTGTTCAAGGAGATTGAAATGTTTATTACCCTGCTTTGACCATTATACACTGTGTACAGTATGAATTTATCACACCATTCCACAGAATATAGTACAACTAAAACAATATTAAAAAAGCAAATAAAAAATAGAAAAAGAAAAGCCCAGGACCTCATGGTTTCCCTGTTAGATTCTACCAAACCCCAAATAAAATCTTGTAACAATCCTTCTCAAAGTCTTCCAAGAACTTGAAGAGGACAGAACACTTCCAAACTCCTTTTATGAGGCCAAATTTATTCTGATACCAAAGTCAGACAGGAACACTATAGGAAAATGACAGACAAATATCTCTAATGACACAAATGCAAAATCCTCAATGAAATACTTGCAAGCCAAATTCAATAATCCTCTAGAAGAAAAATGTATCATGATCTAGGGCAATGCCTTATATCCCTGTTCAACATAATGCATATTAATAAATGTGATTCTCCACATCATTTTAAATGGACGGAGAATGGAGAGAATCTGGGTGTAGGAAGAATAGTAGAATGACTGGGACATTATCACTCTATGTGCTTATATGAGTCCATGACCCGGGTAACTCAACATCATGTACAACCAGAAGAATGAGAAGTTATACTTCATTTATGCATGATGTGCTGAAATGCATTCCACTGTCATGTACAACTAGTTAGAACAAATAAACTTTAAAAAGAGAATGACGACCAAAAAGCATTTGACAAAACAACATGGCTTAGTGATGAAACTCTCAACTACGTAGCTGTAGAACATATGTACCTCAACACAGTAAAGGGCACGTGTGACAAGCCCATTGCTGGCATTGTACTCAATTGCTAGCACCATACTCAATGGCGACACACTGAAAGATTTCCCTCTAAGATTAGGGGACAAGGCAATGATTCTCACTCCTACCACTTCCAATCAGCATAGCACTACAAGTCCTCACCAGAGCAATAAGCAGACAAAAAGAAATAAAAGATATCCAAATCAGAAGGAAAGGTCGATTGGGTCTGTTCCTCAGATGACAACATCTTACATACAGAGCTCCTCAAAGATTCCACCAAATATCATCAGGATCAATGAATTCAGCAAAGTTGCAGGCTGCATGATCAACAAATACCCATAGCATTTCCATACACTGACAATGAACTATGCAAAATAAGTTGAGAAAACAATGCCATTTATAAGAGCTTCAAAATAATACGTAGGGGCAAACTTACCTATGTTGGTAGAAGTTCTGCTGCTGAAAACTATGAAACATTGATGGAATAAACTGAAGAGGACAGAAATATATAGATATTAGAAGAATTAATATCATTACATTGTCCACACTACCTGAGGTGATCTACAGGTTCAATAGAATCCATACAAAAATGAGTAACATTTTTCACTGAAACAGGAAAAGAACCCTGAAATTCAAATAGAACCATAAAAGCCTCCTCATAATCAAAGAAATCTTGAGCAAAATGAACAAAATTGGAGGTATCACACCACCTGATTTTAAAATACACTGCAAAGCTGTAGCAATCAAAGCAGCATGGTGCTGGCATGAAAACAGACTCATAGGCCAAAGGAACAGAATAGACAACCCAGAAATAAATTCATGCATTTATGGTCAATTCATTTTCAATACGTGTCAAGGACATAAAACAGGGAAAGGACAGTGTGTTCATTTGCATTTTCTCTGGTGAGAAATCTGCTATCACCCCCATCTCAGTTTCTCTGTATATAAGGTGTGTGCCCTCCCCTCCCTGCTTACTATTAAGATTTTCTCATTTCCCTTGGTTTGGTGAAATTTATCTTTGGTATGCCTCCATGTAGCTTTCCTCTTGTTTCTTGTGCTTGGTGTTTGTTGAGCTTCAGGGATCTGTGTGTGGGCTGAGAGTTTTTCTCAGTTGTAGATGGTTTTCAGCTACTGTTCCTTCAAATAATTTACTCTGTCCCACCTTCCTTTATTTTCTCTCCTTCAGTGGCACCAACTGTATATGGATTTGGCTTCCTGATGTTGTCCTTTACTTTTCTGTTCCCCTGCTGATTTTTCTTAAATTTTCTTTCTCTCTGTTTCCTAATGTACAGTTTACATTGCTCTGTATTCAAATTCACTAGTCTTTTGTTCAATGTAAATCTACTGTCAATCCCATCTGTAGGGGTGCCGGCCTAGCTCAGGCGCAGGTAAGGGCTGTGGAGTCAAGACCCCCAGACTCCGAGAGTTAGGTGGAATCAGGCTTGTGACCAGAAGCCTGCAAACTCATTTATTGTGGGAACGGGTATACATTTTATAAGTTTCTTGCCCAATCACAATGTGCTATAGGGAATCAGGCCACCAAGTTCCTACACAGGTTCCCTTGGTAACACCAGGTCTATTTGGAGCAGTTGTTTACTTTCCTAGGTAGGAGAAGTGGAATGCTTCTCCCTGCAAGTTTACACACTTGAGACATTAACTGCTGCAAGCCAAAAACCAGGATTTCTCCCAACACCCATCTGCTGTATTTTCCATCTGAGAGGTAGAAGACATCATTTCCAAAGGGTTGATTTTGCATCCTTCCAAGTGCTGACAACTTTTAGACACGAGGACTATAGTTTGTCTCACTTTTAATGTCCCTTTCTAATGCAAACATATATGTCAGTTCCAGTTCGCTTTCCATGGATTGATTTTTCTCCTCCTTATTGTCATCTTTTTCTACTTCTTTGTATTTCTTCTGCATTTTGATTGAATTCCAAGACATGGTGAATTTCATACTGATGAGTGGTGGATACCTTTGTGTTCTACAACTTTCCATGAGCTTTATTATAGGATGTAGTTCACAAACTTGCAAAAGGCTTGATATTCCAAGTCTTGCTTTTAATGGAAGCTGGGGTGACCCTGGGGCTCATTCTTTTCCAGTAGACACGCAAGGTCTTTCACAGGATCTTCTAACTTGCCCTGAGAATTATCATGGCTTCCACTCTGGCTTGTGAGGATAGACACCACTCCTGGCTTTCTGTGGACACCACACACTATTACTACCAACCATTTTGAGTGTCTCTTGCCCAGCCAGGGTAGTTTCTTTACATGCCTCTGTTGGTCAGTACAGTGGAGGGCATGGAGTGGCAGGGTATCACGTGTTTCTTTCTCCAGATCAACATTGTGTTAGCTAACTGTATTGAGCATATTTTGTATACCAGGTTTGGAATATAACCTGAGCTGAGCATATTAATGTATTTAATTTTATAACCTTATAAAG
This sequence comes from Sciurus vulgaris, assembly GCF_902686455.1. NCBI lineage: Eukaryota > Metazoa > Chordata > Mammalia > Rodentia > Sciuridae > Sciurus > Sciurus vulgaris. The sequence goes on along the minus strand of NC_136471.1, from coordinate 77,266,440 downwards.
AGTGCTATCACTGCTATGATTATTCTCATCTTACAGAGGAAGATACTGAGAAACAGAGAGATTAATCACACACGGACACACACACACACACACACACACACATCATGGAAGTGGAACTTGCACCCAGGCAGTTTGAATTCAGAGATCCAATTCAAAATGAAAATCATCTTCTGGTGGAACACTTAGAAACACAACCTTGGTGCAAGCCGATGATAAGGTTGCAATTCCATATCTCACCTCATTAGTCAGTCAGTCTCTGCTGCACATCCAAGTCCCTCCCTGCAGTCTAAGGCCAAGGAAATTGGGGCAGGAAGTGGGTCTAAGTAAAGAGTAGATATGGAGAAGTCTCCTGTTCTTTCAAATGGTCATTATGTCCTCTAACCTGTAGGGCCTCTTTGTCCCCCATTATTTTGGAGTGGGTACCCAAATTTGTCATTTTTCCTCCTTGTCATTTTTCCTCCCTCCCTCCCTTCCTTCCTTCCTTCCTTCCTTCCTTCCTTCCTTCCTTCCTTCCTTCCTTCCTTCCTTCCTTCCCTCCTTCCTTCCCTTCTTTCTTTTTAGTGCTGGGGATCAAACCCAAGCACTCTACCACTGAGTAAATGCCAACCTCCATAATTTCTCTTCCTAGATATGAGAGCTTAGAGGCAATGCTCTGGCCCTGTTGGGACTGGAGCTGCCTAGGCCAGTTCTACCCCGTATTTTCTTGAGCAAGAAGCAGAGATTTCTAGGAGAAATAAAGATTGTTTTCTGCTCTAACTCCAAAGCAGCTCCTCTCCTAAGCAATGCTATGTCTGAGAAAATGTGCTCACATGCTGCTCCCCATCCCACATCCAGCCAGTGACCTGCTGTCAGAGGTCTGTTGTCTCCTGTGGTTTACTTTCTCATAAGTATTCTATACCCTCAGCCTAAGTAGGAAGGATACATTCACCATCCTTGGGGGTTATATCTCACCTTGTTTTAGTCAGTTTTTTCACTGCTGTGACTAAAAGACATGACCAGAACAACTTTAGAGGAGGAAAAGTTTATTTGGGAGTTCATGGTATCAGAGGTCTCCATCCACAGACAGCAGGCTCCATTGCCCTGGGCTCCATACGAGGCACAACATGATGGAGGAAGAGTGTGGTGGAGGGAAGTGGCTCACATGATGATCAGAGGCAGAGAGAGAGACTATACTCAGCAGATACAGAATATACACCCCAAAGGCATGCCCCCAAGACCCACCTCCTCCAGCCACACCCTACCTGCCTTCAGTTGCCACTCAGTTAATCCCATCAGCGGACTCACTCTGATCGGGCTAAGGTTCTCATAACCCAAACGTTTCTCCTCTAATCCTTCTTGCATTTTTTCATGCAGGAGCTTTTGGAGGACACCTCACATCCGAACCAAAACACACTGGCTCCCTGCCGCAGTCACAAATTGGATCTTACACACTTTTATTTGGAGCATTCTGTAAATGCTCTGGCTTTTGTTTGCAGGGGCACTGCAAAGCAAAATGATCTATGAGTATGGTACCTTCCCCAAACATATCCAAAACAATATAGCAACAGGAATAGCAGCCAGAGTTTGTGCCCCCATGGCTGAAATACTGCCCCACAACCAGGATGCCCCTTTCACAGAGGGCAGAAATACAAATTTTCACTCAAGTTTACTTTTAAACCCTGAGCTGTGGCCTCTGCTGTGGCCACCTACCTGCCACCATTAGGCTGCCAACACCTTCCAGAACGTTGCTCCACCAGCACAGGCCGATTTTAACCAGAGTTTCTTCTTAGGTAAGTTGAGGCTGGCAGATGACACCTAGCTTCATGGTTCTGTTATTCTCAGATATTGCCCCAGAGGAATGAAATAGATGGTCTCTTTTTTTTGCCTCCTTTCTTCTGCATATCCAACTCTGTCCAATCCATCCCTTCTTGAATGCACTGTGCTGTATTCTACACCAGACTTTGCTTCAACTCTTTGTCTCAATTGCAGCAATGGAAGACCAATTTGTATCATTGCCCATTTTTGACCCAAGTCACTATTTCCCTGTAGTGCTGGTGTTCCAGTAGAGGATTCTCTTGTGGTCATAACCCATGTGCTTTGTAGACTTGGGGGCAGAGACATTACTCTTCGTTTCCCAGATTAATTCAATGCAGCAGTTAATAACACCTGCTCTATAGCAGCAGATTTGGTTTCAAATTTTGGTGTTTCCACTTACCATCTGTGTAATCTGGGCAACTGTCACCTTTCTTTTTAATATCTTTTTTTCTTTTCAGATTGAACGCAGGGCAATGTGCATGCTATGCAAGTGCTCTTCCACTGACATAGCCCTCAACTGTCACATTTCTAAGTTTGTTCCCTCCATCATAAGCAAGGACAACAAACCTGTTCTACTGCAGTTGTTGAGAGGACCAAGCGTAAGTGAGGTCATGTGTAATGGTCTAACACAGATGGAAACTTTCCACAGGTATATTACTATTGTTCTTATGGTTCTTGTTACTTTCAGATGGTGAGTACTCCATCCATGTAGAGAAACCTCTCCTGCTCTGAGGTACGTGACTCATGACAGCTGCCCATGGAGAACAAAACCAGGAACTGTAGTAAGACAAAACTGCAGAAGACAAAAGTGGGAATGAGGCTTGAGGGTCCAGAACTTGTTTTCCAATTCTTTTGTGTTGTTGTTGTTATTTTAAGATACCCAAGGCAGTAAAGTGTATGTTGACATATTAGGCACACATGGAGTCTACCTTATTCTAATTAGGATCCCATTCCTATGGTTGAACGTCATGCAGAGTTACACTGCTTGTGCATTCATATACAAACATGGGAGAGTTCTAAAAGGAAAAGAAAGTCCACGTTTCCCTCTGCTTGAGCGCCACCACGTGGTCCAAGCAGAAACGTAGGATTGCAGCTTTGGGAAGAGGCTGTGGTTCCAGGCAGACTGGAAGGCATCTGCTGAAAGCTGGGAGAAGCCATAAGACAAACAAGGGAGGAAGACTAGAGAAACAAGTGTGGGCAGCAAGTGTGGGGGATCAAGAGGACTTGAGACTGCCTTCAAATAAAATCTCACCTCAGCAGGCATCCAGTGACAGGATCCCACAGGAAAAAAATGTACAAAATAAGTGAGCGTGCACAGGAGCCAAGGAATAGAGCTGGAAGCCCTGAGTTACTCCTCCTCCCTCCCTCCCTCGCTGTTTCTCTCTCCCTCCTATTTTCTTCCTTTCACGTCTGTGTTTTCCTTTCTCCCTCCTTTCTCAATCCATCCATCCATCCATTCATCCATCCACTCACTCACCCACCCACCTATCCCCCTTGCATTCACTCACCACCTACACTGGGGAGTAAAGGTGAAGTAAACCACAGTCCCTGGCCTGAAGAAGGTCACAGGCTAGGGCATGGGGGAGAATGGGAGGCAAGCCAACAGATATTCACAATAGATCAGTGCCCACCAGCCAGCAGCCACCAGGAATATGTTTAGTTGAACAAAGCTGGATTGTTGCTGCTGGTATTAGGGAGAATGCATCCTAATGGGACTATGGAGCAGGTCAGCAACAGGGCATTACAGGTGTGGGGGCTTCTATAGATGACATTATGCCATCTGTGACTTCTGGAGGCCAGGGAAGTGTTTGGGACCATGTTCTCCCCTTGTATTGGGTCTGCAGTGTGAATTAGAGTCAGTAGAGGGTGTCAAAACAGGTAGGCACTTGTCTCTCTTGGGAATTCTCACAAGCATCTATGCTTGCCTTGTTGTGAGGGTTTCTGGGATATTTCCCCAGGAGTACATGGGAAGGCAGTGAAATAACTATCTCAAAGTCTCTGCCGGTTTCGAGAACCCCAGACTCAGAGGGGTCTGAGTCCATACAAGTAGTATCCCACTGGGGTCCAGACTATCCTGGGAGTCTGAGCATCACATGCCACAGTGGGACTGAGCAAATATTTTGTTTCTCGATATGGGCACATTCCTTGAGAGGAACTTGATATTTCCTACAAAGCAGCTGCAGTGACTCTGGATAGACCACTTATTCCTCATCTCAAAGGTCTAGGCTTTGCAGACAAGACCATATTGAACTCAGCAGAAGCATTGTGTTGATGTGTAGTCTAGGTCTGTTTTACAAGACTGAAGCTTACGGAGAACATTTACACGGGGAAGGAGGGTGTGTAAAAGGAAACCTACCTTCTGAACTGTGTCATGAAACGGCTATTACATTTTGGCTTTTAAGGAAAGAGAGGAGCTATACGTCCTGTAATCAGTTAACTTCAGAGTGATAGTGATGTGTGGCAAAAAGGTACAAAGACCTCTGTCTTTTCCTTCTGCGTCAGAAATAAGATAAGTTGAACAAAGGCAGAACATATTAGTGTAGTAGAGGGTGACCAAATTGAATAGGTAACACTGGGAGCAGAATAAATGGAGAGAAAAAGAGTGAAGGAAAATAAGAAATTTCATCGCGTCTCCTAGTTTGGGGCAGATGCTGCCACTTCTAAAGTAGATTGCTTCTTCTGCAGTCTTTGGCAGCCAGAATATGTCCACTTCTGTCTTCAGCTCCCTGTGGAGATTCTTGAAGATACTCAGTTTGAGGTTTCCCCATGAAGGGACATCCAGTCACCAGAGCAAAATGTTGCATAACTTCCTAATTGGAAAGTATGTTTCCAAGGTTCAACACCTCTTTGTTTTATTTTTGTGCTGGTTCTGAGCAGTAAGTACCCCATGAGTTCTTTTTCTTTGATGTTTTTGTGCCACTTCCAAAGACTCAATGACCGCATTTTTAGACTGTGCAGAAGCTGTTTAAAAGGGGTTTGCAAACGAAGCCATTATAATGGGTGAGACCTCTGGAAGCATCACATGATGTCTGATATTGAGATACACTAGCCTGTCCTGTGGTTGAATGCAGGGCTGGAAGTCATTTCCAAATGTATGTTAACTCAGGAGGAAGCAACTTGTGCTTCCTAGCAGGGATTGAGTATAGCATCTTATCACATCAGGGCCAATGGCAATAGCTTGGTTCTTGGAAGTCTGAGGATTTCTGAGAGTTTTGATCCTTACACATGAGGATTCCATTTGCTCTATGTAACTCAAATCTGTAGGTACTAAGGATGGTGGAATCCTCAGCCATGGGTGTTCAATTGCTATTTTAATAATGGTACCAGTGACATAGGTGTCCATATTTATGACTCTCCAAATTTGGAGAAGATAAAGTCGTTTAGAAAACCTTAAAAGCCATAGTTCTCCAGCAAAGAGAGCACCCATCCAAAGAATGAAAAATAAGAATCATAACATCGTTACAGGTTGTTGTATAAAATCCTTGTTCAGGTGCTCCAAAGGGCCTCGAGGGTTTGATTCCTCTCTCTCTCTCTTACCTATGTAGTCTTGCTGAGATGGTGTCTTTGACAGGTAGGATATGCATTGGAGATATCCTTGGCAGTGTCATTAAATTACTTGATCAATGTTGGTTCACCTGTGAGATGTATCATGAAGCATTTTTATTTGGGTCTCACTTGGCTTTTGTTATACCCTTCTCCTTAGGCAATAGCAAACCATTTCAAGTTTCTCAGGTTTTACACCCATTTGGTAGGGGTTCCTGCACAATGAGAAAACCACGTTGAGATATGGACAAATGTTTTGATGAACACACTATCTTGAGAATGGTGGCACTATAAGACTCCAGACCTTGACAATTGTCTCACGGCCTATGAATTAAAAAGACAATATAGATTAAGCTCCCAAGGGACAGACATGAGGAAAGAACTGGTTCCTCTATTACAAAAGATCATCTCCCTTTTAGAAAAACAGGGAAACCCATCTCCAAATGAGGATTTACTCACTTCTTGTTTTGATGCATCTCTGAAATGAAAAATATATTTTATGTCAAAATATCCCTCAAATGGCTGCACAATTCAAAATTGTCCCTCATGAAACTGTGTCAGTCTGGAACCAGTACCCATGTTCTCATTGTGATGACCAAACTGAAGGAAAGAGGCATTTGTCTTGGAAGAAGGGCAGAATTGATTAAGAAGACCCCATGAGAATAATTAATCCATATAAATACTACTTCTGTAATTTAGTGACTGTGGAATTTGGTGAGAGACCAATCAGGAGAGACAAAACTAGCAAATTCTGGGCAAGTGAATCTAAACAAAGCTGTGTTCAGGGATACGAAAACAAGACTCAAGAAGTCCTTAGAAAAAGACACTGGTCTTTGGATCCTTTTGAGCTCCTTAGCCCCAGGACAGACTTTTCTTCTGGTGGGGGTGTACTGGGGATTGAACTCAGGGGCACTGGACCACTGAGAGACACACCCAGCCCTATTTTGTATTTTATTTAGAGACAGGGTCTCACTGAGTTGCTTAGCCCTTCACCGTTGCGGAGACTGGCTTAGAATTTATAATCTCCTGCCTTAGCCTCCTGAGCTGCTGGGATTACAGGTGTGTACCACCACACATGGCTGGAGGACAGACTTACTGAGGGTATATCTATCCTCCCTCATTGATGGATCATCTTATAGACAGATGACACCAAGGACTCTAGAAGCACAGACTCATCATAAGAACAGCTGTTAGAAGACCAGAAAATAAATTCACTGAGGAAGAACACAAATCTGATTATTAATCAATAATTCCCAAGTGTTTAAGGTACCTTTTTGACTGCTGTGACTAAAAGAACTGACAAGAACAATTTTAGGGGAGGCAAAGTTTATCTGGGGGCTCATGGTTTCACAGGTCTCAGCCCCTAGACAGCTGGCTCCATTCCTGGGGCTCAAAGAGAGGCAGAACATCATGGCAGAAGAGTGTGGCACAGGGAAGCAGCTCACAAGATGATCAGGAAGCAGAGGGAGAGAGAGAGAGAGAGAGAGAGAGAGAGAGAGAGAGAGGCGCTCTACTCACTAGACATAAAATATATAGCCCAAAGGCATGCCCCCAACTGCCCACCTCCTCCAACCCACCCTACCTGCCTTCAGTTAGCACTCAATTAATCCCCATTAGGGGATTAATTACCTGATTCTTTTGAGGCTTTCCTGATCCAATCATTTTATCTTTGAAGGTTCTTGCATTGTCTCACATGTGAGCTTTTGGGGGACACCTAATATCTAAACCATGAAACTAAGGGACCCAATTCCTAAGGAAATAAAATGAAACTAAGGAGGAAGGGATTCAATAGAATATCAGAATTGATTTCAGTATGAATTTTCCACCAGCCATGAGTAAGATGGCACCCTTACAAGTTTCATTTGCACAGAATCAGGTGGCTTGGTCTGGCTCCTGGTTGGTGAGACACAGGGGCTCTCAGGCATACACACTCCTACTGAGTTGAGTCCCACAGTGGATTCAGCTGAATCCTGGTCGAAATCCTGTTTGTGTGAAGACTTTCCAGATAAGCATCAGCAGAAGGACTCCTGTAGTTCTAAACAAAATTGGTGTAATCCTTGTTGAAACAAAAGAGAACATTCTCGTTGGAAAATGGGAGGGATGTCAATAATAAGTTCTTACTGTTTTTTGGCCATTTCAATGTTAGAAATACCAAGGTGCTGCTAGAATCAAACATGATCAAAAGTGCTCGGGCTTGGCCAACATTTACTTGTGACAGAAGGCCGAGCTACAGAACCTGACTAGCAACAGCACCTGGATGGGCAGTCTGCCTGTTTATGTACCTAATGCAGCACTGCCCTTCACCCTGATTGGAGGACTCAATGGCACAATCTGTGCGATTGGCTAATGTTAAAATAAGGGTGGGCAAAGGGAAGGACGATGATTAAATGACTACAATTAGATGGAAATAAGGCTGTACTATATGTGAAAATGGACCACAACAAAGGAAGCAGCTATGAACAATCACAAATCACTTATTGTGTAGAGATCTGCCATAATTTTTCTTGGGCAATCGCCTAGGAGCAGAACGGATGAATTGTGTGTTGGTAATGTGTGCCCAATTTTTAAGAATCTTCCCTGCTCAGTCAGGTGCACGTCTAGCTCTATCTACTCAGGAGGCTGAAACAAGAGGGTCGCCTGAGCCCAAGAGTTCCAGGCCAGCCGGTGCAGCATGTGAGTCTCTGCCCACCCACAAACAAACAAAACAACAACAACAAAAAAAAAAAACTAGAAGACTTCTTCCTAAAATGGTTGTACCATTTTACATCCCCACCAGCAATGTAGAAGAATTTCACTTCCTCTGCATCCTAGAAGCTCACTGCTCTTTGAGTTAGTGTTTACTTAATGAGCACCATGTCCTCTGCTCACCTGACATCCTTATATCTTCTTTGGTCAAGGGTTTCTTCAAATAATGTGCCCAATTTCTCATTGGGTTGCTTCTTCTCTTATACTGAGAGTTCTTTAGATACAAATCCTTGATCAAATACAGGCTTTGCCAATATTTCCTCCCAGTCTTTTAATTGATTTAGCAGGGTCCTGCCAAGAGCAAAAGATTTTCATTTTGACAAAGCCTCATTTAGCACTTCTTACATTTCATGAGTTGTTTATTTTTGTTTGTTTGTTTGTCTTACTTTTTGTAAAAAAAAAAAGTTATTGGTTTGAGAAAGTTCCCTTACATTCTTAGGTTGTTGAGAGTTTTTATTCATATGTAAATATTAAATTTTGTCAGCGATTCATGCAGCATGATCGACATGATCATTTTGTTTTTCTTCTCCAGTTTGATAATTTGTTGGGTCACATTAACTAAGACACACAGTAATCACACACAAAGCCATGATTCAAGGGCAAAGAATGGAGGGGGACAGGGTCGGGTGGACAATGAGTACCAAAATAGAGTCACATGTGGGGATAAGTTCTAATGTTCTTCCACATGGTAGGGTGACTACAGTTCATAAAACTCTTACCTAGTTTATAAAGAAGTTTGACGTTTCCTGAGATAAATAGATATTAAGTGCCTAAGAGATGGAACAGCTACTTAGTGCAATTTGATCCTCATACAATGTATAAAAGTGGTAACTACTACTCTGTACCCCATAAATTTGGACAATTATTTTGTGTTGATTTTTAAAATCTTGAAAAAATTAACTCCCAGATCTTAATTGAAAATTGAAATTTTAATGTAGGATTCCACGGAACTCAGTGATTAAAGGGGTCTGTTTGGGTATTATGCCTCTTCAACACTAAATTTGAGCCAAATATGTCCCATACTGAGGTCCATCAGATTGCATTTCATGAGATCACTCTCTCGACAACCCATTGAGGGTCCCACCAGATCTCTTCAAAGGACTCTCTGAGAATGCAACATTCCGCAATGAAGGACTCTATGCTTTCCGCTCCTCCATTTAGTTTTCATAGGCTTGTGGATTGCCCACCATTTCAATGTTGTACTTAATGATAGGATCTTTGGCAGCTGGGCCTCAGTTGAAGAGGAAAGACAGAGTCGTGCATGATTCTTTTAGCTCCAATGGATGTAATATTTCAGTACACATCTGGAAGGAAAGAATGTCCTTCTTAGCTCCAAGATGGCCCCTAGATGCTGATACAAAGCACCTATTTCCTAGGACCATTCGTTAAAGAGCAGGGTATCTCTAAGACTTCCCCTATTGGAATAATAGCTACTGTGAAAGATGACCTGGAAGGCTCACATCTACTGGTCAGCCATGAAGCCACCTGGATTCCATGGTCCACCCCATTCAAGCACAAAATAAGGTCTTTAAGCAAAATGCTTCCCATGAGGCAAATGATAAAACCTCCCAAATCCCAAATCATCCAAGACCCAGAATGGACTCTCAGGTGTTAGACATCTAGATTTGGGCTACTGCAATCATGCCATGTCAGGGGAAACTCCCTCAGATCTAGAGGGCATCCAAGAATGGACCATTTAAATGACCCACGAGTACCCCTTCCTGGGGCAAACCTTGAGCCACTTCCCAGTGGCTCTCCCAATAAATATCATTTCTAGATCCCCGCCCCCCATTTTCTCAGTAATAACATCAATACATCAATACAATAACATCAATACAGGCTCTCAGGAAGCTTGAATCCCTAGGGGTCCATCCCAATTCACATGGGGGCTCCCTTCCCCTAAGAGGGATTACAGGCCATATAAAGGAAGGGCATACAACTCCCATGACCTACCCCATTGAGCCCATTATTCTATATGATTTCATTGTGGTCTCAGACCCATTAAACTCGCTACCCCTATAAGTGGTCAGTGGATGCCCTGATCCAGAGAATGACAAGTTAATTCAAACTCAAAATGTTGTGCAAGCCAAAAGAACCCCATGGAATTTCCCACATTGGCAAAAGTTGCCATATGAACACATTTGGGCTCCAAGTCCCACGTGCCCAACAATGACTCCCAGCTCTGAAGCGACCCACTATATGTCATTCCTCTGTGCTTTTTGGATCCATGGATAATCACCCTGGAACAACTGCACATAATGAACTGGAAACTACTGTCCATAGATGGAACAGTTTCATATTCAACATTTCTTTCCCACACTTCTGGAAAGCAGGCACTACTAGCCCCTGAAACTCTGACCAGTCATGGTGTACTTAAAGATCAGCTAATTTTAGGCTCTTCCTGACACGAAAAAGGGGTATTGGCACACAAAGCATCGCTTATCACCATGCAGATCTTGAAGGAAGGCAAGGAATATCCCAAGCTGGGCCTTGATGTCAATATTCTAAAAGAACGTGCCTGAGGCTACCTCTTCACCACCATGCAAAGCTGAAGTCTGGGCAGCCTGTCACAGCCCTGGAACACTGCTATGAGCACACAGATCCCAATGTCCAGAACATCCCCTACAACCTTGAAAATGTTTCTGTGGAACTTTTCTGTCACAAGCCTGACGATGCCTGATTGTGGCTGAAGTCTTGGATCTGGGACATAGTTGCCCCCACATGATGCTAGGCCACCAGGGCAATATTGCACCCATGGTATCATCCCTCTCTGTAATGTTCAATTGTTCCTCTACAACACCATGGGCCATTACTTTAGGCTGAACAGTTCCAAGATGAACAAGAAATTATGGTTCCCTGGGTTCAGAGTACACCAGTATTGAATCATCAGTAGCACAGTTATGATGATAGACTTTCTGACCTTGACCGATGTCCCCCATGTCCTGGATCTGGCTCAAAGCCAGTCTGGCCTTTGGGAGCCCATCACCACATCACAGATGATGACTGCCTCCCATCCGACCCTCATATCTTGAAGGTTGGCCACAGCCCAGACAGCATCCACATTCTAGACTCCTGGCTTTTATCCTTTTCCTCCCCGGTGCCCCACTCTGTGCACCATAAACCTCACTTTTGTGATGATCCTCACCAGAAATTCCCATACCCCCCCAGGAGGACAAATTCCATTCCCACTGGGGCTAAAACATACCATCTTGTGCTTCCTGAGGCAAGATTACTGCTTAAGGTTCCTCCCTCTGCTGACTGATATATACAGGGCTGCAGCTATAGCTGAACACCTGGGCCTCACACGACACCAGGCCTACATTTGGCACCAAAGAACACACCGCCCCCTTATTGGCCTCATGATAGCTGAACCAAAGTTCAGGAATCATGCCCCAAAAATCATCCACACCAAAGCCTGCTGGTTTAAGCCTTCGGGATTTGCCCCATGCAATTTAGGACCAAATCAGTGTGACATTGACATTAGCGGGTCTGGCCCCAGGCACATGAGCTCAGATCAGGCACCTATTCAAAAGCATGCACCCGTGTTTGGCTTCTTGTGCCTGCAAGTTATAACCAGGTACCTCCTCTCGGTTGGATGTTAAAGGAACTTGAGCGCTTAGAAGAACCGGTGGGAAAAACCTCACATGTGACCCACTCTGAGGTAATTCCCACCTGATGTCACACCTTCCTAAACTCACTCTTAGCCACCTCACCTGCACCCTGCCCTTTGTCTGCCTCTGTGCCACACTGAAACAAGGACTTCCTTCAGCACTGGTCAAAAGTCTCACAGGATGGTCCTCTCACTTACTTATTTCCAAGTGCTCTCCCCGACTCTCCCTCCTCCAGGGACTCTCCTCACATTGAATATTCCGGAGTGAGTAACAAAACTTTGAATTACTTGAGATGATTGGCAGAACTGGTGTGTAGTGGGTTTCCCCATAGATACGTACCTTTTAGTGGGAGGGAGCACGCAAAATGACAGCTGACCAGGTCAGGCGCACCAATCGCTGATCAGAGATTCAACAAACTGTGACATATTCATCTGCTGGCATACCACTCAGCAATAAGAAAAAAAAATTGCAGATTCCCATGAGAAGATGGATGAATCTCAAAAACACCATGTGGAGAAACAGAACCCAGAAAAAAGAGAGCACATCCATCCAGTGGCTCAACTTAGTTAAAGGTCCAGAACAGGCAAAAGGATTCTGTGGTGATAGAGATGAAACTGTGGTTGTTTCTAGGGGAGAGGTGGATATTGATTACGAAGGAACACCAGGGATCAATCTGGGGTGATTGAGGTCATGGGCTATCCTGATCTGTGTGAAAGCTGCACAGGTGGATGTTTCATAAGATCAGCTATCCCCACTCTCACCATCTGGATCTGTGCATTTTACTGTAAGTAATTTTTAATGTAAGTGCTGCAAGGATAAAAAAGAAAGTATACCCCTTGCAAAAATATTGTGATGGATTTTATGTTGTTTTACACCCTTTTAATTCTCAATTCATTTGTTACTCCTGATTTTTTTCCCCGGTTCTGGAGACTGAACCCAGGTCCTTGCACATGTAACCGTTTACTCTACCATTCAATACAACCCCAGCACTGATTCTTATTTTTAAATTCCAACCTGAGAATCTCCTTTCACTGGTGACTCTAGTAGAACTACAATTACATTTACTAGATTTATTTTCCAGTAGGACTTATATATGCCATATTATTTCGTCAGCTGTGGACAGCCCATAAGTCAGGGATCGTAGCCATTTGGAAGCTTCACTGGGCAGCAGGTGGAGCATATGGTCACAAGGGAATGGAGTCAGATAGGGGTCCTTCTTCTCCAACCAAACTGAAACTAAACTTTCTTGTGGCAAAACAACAGTGTGCATAGAGCTACCCTTACCGAATTCACAGAGGAACTTGGCATAATATAAGGTATGCTTATGTTAAAGATGTACTGATTAGAACAACATTGTATTGGCTCAAGACAAGATTAATACATCAACAGGAAAGATCACAAAGCCCAGAGATAGACCCTGGCATTTATATAATTTGGTGACATTAAAATTCATGTGCAATTGGAGTCACCCTTGAAATGATGGCGATTCCACAGGAAGTGCATGCCCAATCCCCGAAATTGAAAGCATTGCTCCAAAGGCAATCACTCTCGACAGGCTGATGAGTATCCTCTTAGACCGTTACATTTACATGACAGAATTTTTACTACATGAATGCATCACTTATTTTTTGCTTTAAGGTTTCACTAAGTCACATCAAATTCTAAAAATCTGACCCAAGTGTAGATTTTTTAATATCAGTAAATATAATGATGCCCTGATATTGTAACTTCTGGTGGTATTCAGTCACAGCGTAGATTTTAAAGCACTCTGCTCTGTGAATATTTGTATCAGTTTCACTATGGTTCCTCATCATAAACAACATATCCACGACAATTCTCATGTACATCTCCTTGTGCATGGGATTGGGGGGGTCTCTAGGATTCGGGTTGCCACAGTGAGCAAATCATAATAGAGGCTGTCTGGTTAAATTTGAGTTTCACATAAAGATTGAGTAATTGTTCAGAATTTCATGATTGCTTTATCTTATGGTAATGTCTCAAACATGGCATAGGAACACTTCACCAAGAAAATATTTGCTGTTGATCCGAAATTCAAGTTGAACTGGGTGTCCTGTATTTTTTCTGGCAACCATACTCAGGGTGAACATCCACAAATGGATTCTTATCGTCAAGGGCCGTCATGGTTCAGATCTGGAATGTCCTCCACAGGCTCTCCCGTTGAAGGCTTGTACTCCAGGACAGCAATGTCTAGAGGTGGGGCTCTGGGGGAAGTGATTGCGTCAGGAGGGCTTTAACCTCATCGGCGGATAAATCTGCTGTGGGTGTGACCGAGAGGGTCTACCTGACCTGTGCTCTTTCTCTTTTGCCCTGCTTTAGAGTGGCCAAGTTGTGATCAGCTTTGCGCCACCACACCGACCCCACCCTGATGTTCTCCTTCACCACAGGACCAGAATCAGTGGAGCCAAGTGACCATGGGCTGAAACCTCTGAAGTCACGAGCCAAAATAAATCTTCCTCCTTGAAGTCGTTTTCCTCAGGTGTTTTGCCACAGTGACAGAATGCAAACACAAGCACATTTAAAATTTTAGTAAACGTGGCTTACCTGTTTCCAGTCTTTTAACATGTTAACATTAATCTATTTAAGTAATTTTGGCCAGTCTGTGGGGTACAACCTTGTTCTGTTTGTTGTTTTCATATATGTCTCCCGAATTGTTAGTGGGGCTGAGCAGTTGAAGACATGTTTACTTTTGTTTGAATTTCTGACTGGGGGAGTGTGCTCATCCGATTTTCCCTTTACCTAATTTCTTTGGTCTTCTAGAGCAGGCCAGCACCGGCAGTGAGTGGGCCAGTGGAGGACTAGGTCTCCTAGGCCTAGGGGCTGCCCAGAGATGCGGTGAGCAGGAACACAGTTTTGACTGCATCTCCCCACCCCCACCCCAGCGTGCTGAGCATCAGACTGAGCTGGGCCTGGGTTATTTTCTGGTGGTGCCTATTCTGACACGGGAAATATTTTGGTGTGGGATTTCCCCCATTTCTTGCCCCAGAGACCCCGTCACTGGTCTGGCTCTGCCTTTGGGAAAGGTAGGGTGAGTTTGACCCGAGGACAGCAGAGAAGGACTGAGAGTGAGTTTCACAATGCAGGTGGGCAATGTTTCCGGGAACAGTGTTCTCCTCCAATTCACTGAATAGACCGTGCACATGGCCAATGGCCTGGGTTTACGGGGTGATGAAGAGAGTGACCCACGGTACTTGCAGTGTATTAATGAGAGTGTACAGCACGGATTTACCAAGGACAGCTTTAAAGAAAGTTGTATTGTCCCCTCCCACTTGCAAAGGTTTCTAACGCTGCTCTCTTTGCCCGTGCTTTCTGTGTTTCTCCTAGGCTGCTTCTTTACAGTTAGAAAGTTGTTATGGGAGAAAAGTCATGTGGATAACTTGACAGAAGATGAAAAGTCTTTGGATAGCATTTTAAACATACTTCCCAATGGAAAAAGAAACCCCTGGAAGGTTTGGTTTAAACGACAATACGTCTAGGTTGATGATCGGTAGGTGTGTCAGGGTCCAACCAGGGGGCAGAAACTATCCTGGCTCTCTGGATGGAGAACACTGGATGCAAAGAATTGCTAAGCAGAAAGCAGACGCTGCTGAAAGGAGTGAAAGAGGAATTTTAAGGGTCCAGAAATAGGGGGTACAAGAAAGGAGCTCCTTCCTGCTGGTTGAGAAAGAGCAGCCAAGAGAGGAGTAGGGATGTCCACATTTCCTTCCAAGCTGAGAATCAGACCTCCTTGATGACAGCATGGGTGCCAGCCAAGAGGACATGCAGCCAGCCAGTGGGTGCCAGGGGCTGGGGTCTTGCACCTCTCTGGAGAAGAGGCTGCCACTATAGGATGGGGGAGGATGTTGATGGCAGCCATGGTAGGGAGCGAGCACAGCCTGAAGAATTCCTGGAGCTTGTCTGTTTTGGCCTCTGACCTCCTGCAGTGAGTCAGCAAAACTGGGAGACTGCAGTTAGACAGGAAGTACTTTCCTGCTGGGATCTGTCAGGTCACTCCACTGCTCTTTGGACAATATCTGACATTCGGTTAGCTGGCATAGGAGAAAGGTTAACAGGGATCAGCTTGAGCAAGCATCACAAAGCAGGACAAGGAAGGATTGCTCTGGGTCTGACAGACAATAAGTGGATAACTGGTGTGAGTGGCACCAGAAACCCACAGCATACAGCTATTAGCCCCAAACCAATAGAGTCCTTTCCACTAAAAGCAGAAACTCTCAAACAGCAAGTGGCACATGGCCACTATTAGTGCACGTGCACCATAGTCCTAGTCAATGGAATAAGAGAGGAAAGTGAGGACCGTAATGGTAATATGCAACGGGATTGCCTACGAAGAACGTGCAAAAGAATCCACTGAAGCAGTACTATTAATTATGGAGAATTTTTATTAAGATGGCTGCATACCAGATAAAATATGCAAAACCTCTGGGCTTCCTATATAGCAGAAATAATTAGAAGATACAATGGGAAACCCTCTAATTCATACCAACAACGAAATTAAAAAGTCTGTTGATGAACATAAGAAAGATATAAAAGGCAAACTACAAAAGAGAAAACAAAGTATTCTGATTACCAATCAGAATCAATGAAAGAATACGTGATATTTTGCATGAGAAACCTCCATAATTGAAGAATGTTAATTCTCCTCAGAGGCAATGGTATATCCTAAACAGTTCAAATTAAAATTCAAGCCAAGGATTTCCTTGAACTTGAAATAATGATTCTGACCTGACATTCATATAGAGACAATATTTGAAGAATTTCCCTACCTGTGTGTGTGTGTGTGTGTGTGTGTGTGTGTGTGTGAGTGTGTGCGCGCTGAGCAACAAGCCCAGGGGCACTTTGCCACTGAGCTATATCCCCAGTCCTATTTATTTATTTTTTATTCGGAGACAGGGTCTCACTAAGACATTCAGGCTGCCCTAGAACTTGCCACCCTCCTGTCTCAGCCTCCAAGCTTCGCTGGGATTAGTGGAGTTGGCCACCACAGTGCTTGAAGAACTTTTGAAAGGGGAGAAAAACGAGGGGGGATTTAAAATAAGAACAATTTTTGAATCTCTATAGTGGAATGAGCAGCAATTGAATTTTGACCAATGGAGGAAAACCTGAAAGCCCTGAAGCAGTAGCACAGAAATTTAGTAAATGTCATACTGAGGTATAAAAACCACTGCAGTAAAAGAGACTGTTCAGGTATATGGAAGGGGGCTCCACCAGATACTGTCTAGAAAGGATAGGGTGAAAAACAGGAATGCTCAATCGTGCTGCAGGACAGGATAATAAATGGACTCACTTGCTGGGGTGGAGAAATCTTCTTGTTATTTGTGGGATTCCTAGGGGCTGACCTCGGAGCCAGGAGTTGACTGACCGTCCGGTTCCCGAGGCTCAGATGAAAGGCAATGTGGAAGAAAGCAGTTCCTTGAGGAAGAACGAGGTCCAGTAAGACGGGAGAAAGAGGAACAAGTAACAGGTAAGAAAGCGTCGTGATGAATGGTGATTGACTGGGAAGGTGAGATTCTCATTGACAGTGACTGCCTGCACTGACTAGGAGAGAAACAATACGCAAAAGAACTGCTAACTTCCTCCAAAGAGTCACTACTCACCAAGAAAAAGAACTAGCCTGCAGTTCTCCACCGAGGTCGCTTGTTACCCCGGTCTTTCCTCTCCATCTGGGTGACCACGGGGTACAGGCCGTGTGGGCACGGTGTAGGCTCTAATAATGAAACGCAGGCAAAGGAACGTTGCTAAGGGCTTACTAGGGGCCAGGCACTGAACAACGTCTGGGACTTCAGGTAGGTTACCTGGAGCTGAAGGGTCAGGGGCCACTGCTGGAGAAAACGCTACTGTGGGGACGTGAGTCGACTCCAAGGGAGCCTTCTCCACAAGGGAAGAGCGAGGCGACGATCCTCCAGAAGGATCCGACTCTTCCCAGGAGCCGTGAGCAAGTTATTGGGGGTTTACTGCGGGCCTGGCCTCGAGGCTTCCGGTCTCCTGCAAGCCTCGCACCAGCCAGCCCACCTCTGGCAGCAGCGCCCCCGCATCCCTCCGGCCCCAGCCTGCAGTACCGTCCCCTGCCGGCAGAGGCACTGCGGGGCGGAGGCCGCGCGTTCCCACAGCTCCGGGAGGACCCGGGCAGAGGAGGCTTGGCCCCCTCCCCTCCCCGCCGCCTGGTCCTCGGGGTCTGAGGGCGGCGGCCTCCGTCCGACTGCAGACCCTGGGGCTCCGGGTCTTCTCGGCGGCGGCCGCAGCATCTGCGGCGACGTCACAGTCCTCGCGGCCTCACACACTGCGCTCCGGCCGGCCGCCGAATGCCCGTGGACGCGCATCTCTTCCCAGAGTTCCTGCTTCCTGGGCCAGCCAAAGCCGCAGGTGAGAACGTCCGCGGTAGAGGTGACACCCAGGGCCTGCGGGTCTCAGAGGCCCCCTGGCCTCCTCCTCCTCTTCCTCCTCCTCCTCCTCCTCCTCCTCCTCCTCTCCTCCTTGCCCAAGAGATCCCCACGGGGGCGCCTGCAGCGGGCCGCTAAGTGCTCTGCTCCCCGCAGCCCCGAGAGCACTTCTTCTGAGGCACGTAGCCCCCGCCCAGGTGCTTCGGCAAGTTGCTTTTGTGGACCCCAGCAACCCCTAGGGCCCCCCGCGCCGAGTACCCCGCGGGCCCCAACATCCCTGGTGCGCATGCCCAGAGACCCCGGGAGCTAGAAAGTAGCTGAGCTGCTGGTGCAGTACCTGCTGGTTCAGAACGCGAAGACGGTGCCGATCAAAAGGGCAGACATGCTGAAGTGTGTCATCCAGAGGTGCAGGAGCTTCTTCCCCGAGATTTTCAAGAGAGCCTCTGACCTCCCCGAGTTAGTCTTTGGGTCCTAGGTGAAGGAACTTGATGCGACAGAGCACTCCTATGTCCTGATCAGGAAAACCGATGCTGCCCTGGTTTGGGGCCTGACAGGCGACCAGGGCCCACCACAGACTGGGCTTCTGATGATTACCCTGGACTGATCTTCATGCAGGCGAGAAAAAGTGTCCCTGAGGAGGTGTTCTGGGAGGTGTTGAGGGTGTTGCAGGTATATTCGCCTAGAAAGCATTTCATCCGTGGGGAGCCGTCGCCAAAGCTCGTCACCAAAGCTTGTGTGCAACACGAGAGTACGTGGTGCGCAAGTAGGTGTGCAACAGCAGGCCCCTGTGCTCGGTGTTCTTGTGGGGCTCTCAAAGGAAACAAGACAGATGGAAGTCCTGGAGTTTGTGGCCAAGGTGAATGACACCTACCCCAGATCCTTTCCGTGGCAGTAAATGAGGCGTTGAAAGAAGAGGAGGAGATACCCGGTGCCCGAGACACAGCTGCTGGTGGCGATGTGACAAGTGCCAGTGTTAGTGCCAGTTCCAGAGCCAGGGCCTATGCCATGGCTGAAGCAAGCAAGCATCAGCACCAGTACCGATACAAGCAAGTGCCAGTGCCAGGGCTAGAGCCATGGCGGGAGCAATGATCAGTACCGGGGACAGTGCCAGTGGAGGTCCCAATCTCAGGCTAGCATCAGGGGCTTCTGCTGCCCCCAGGGAAGGCCCAGGCCGAGTCTTTGCTCTGTTTTGTTGTGGGTAGAAAAAGAGACCCTGGAGCAGAAAGAGACACAAAGAGTCTGACTTGCAAAGAGTCCAGGGGTAGAGTGGAGTTAGGAGGACAAACTTGCCCGTGGCAATTGTGTTCCAGTTCTATTGTGGGTTCTTGGTGACTGAGCTTTCAGTTTGCACATCTCAAAGTTCTGTTTGCTTTAGTGCCCACACCTTTCTATTGATAAATATCAGACAGGCACAAATTGGTTCAAGTTAAATGATAAAGGCTGGGGATGTAGCCGGATGGGGAAGCACTTTCCTAGCATGCGCCAGGTCTGGGGTACCATCCCCACCCGCACAGCAAAGCCAAACACCTACAGGATGAAACGTTAGACCACAGTTGGAACGAAAGTCAGACATAACCAGTCTTTCAAAATCCTTGGTTTTCTGGACATTCCATCGAGCATTTAAGTTGAGCATCTGGGTTCAAATGTTTTCCTCTTCTTCATTCCAGTTTTAGGAGAGATTAGCTGTTGTGTGAAAGAAAGTGAGAGACTATAAACATTGTATGTCTGGAACATATTAGAGTGCTGGAATAAGCCGTAGTTTGAAAGTTGGAAGGATTGACAGTACAATGATTCCCCGTCCAAATATAAAAAGATAAAATAAAGAACTGGTCAGCGTCTGACGTACACAAAAGAACTGATATTTACATGTATCTGCACAGTTTTCTGGAATGTAGGGGAAAATAAAAATTTCATGAATGAGACACCTTGCTCATGGACTCATTTATTCAACATACAGTTACTGACCTCTTATGATATGTGAGGCACTGTGCTGGGCACTGGAGACACAAGAATACACCAGACCGGGCCTGTGTCCCACATCTGAGAGTCTAGATGGGGCTGTCACGGAAGTGAAGCAGTCAGATGTGGCAGTTCAGTGTATGAAATGCTGGAATGAGGATGTGAGCCAGCTGGTGAGGGAACCTAGAGGAGAGAAATTTAACCCCGGGAGGTGGGCACCTGGGAGGCAGGGGGCTTCCTTGTCATGAGGTGCCATGTGAGATTGGAAACACTTAGAGGAGTAGTAGGGTAAATACAAAGTCCCTGCAGGCACTGGGAAGATTCCATGTTCTTGGGTGGAACTGGAAGGGTAGAATTTGAGGAAAGTGGAGAGAGATGATCTGGGAGTGAGGAGCCAGGATGCTCAGTTGGCGGACCTTAGGACCGAGAGAAGAACTCCGAGTGGAAAAAGACTTGTTGGAAAGCAGCTGCTCCTGGCTCTGGGATGAGCCAGGGAGAAGACTCCAGCTGCAGCAGGTCTGGACTCCGGTCCCTGTGTAGGTTGCACACTGCACACACCGAGTGCTTTTGATTCTTCATCCCCAAGGAGTGACAGGTGAGGGGTGAGGGTCCACTCATGAGAGCTGTTCCCCAGAAATTGCTGAGCTTAGAGGTTCTCCCCTATATTCTGGGAGAGCTGGAGCTCAGAGCATAATGAAGGCGTTGGCATGATTACAGCTATGTTTCTAAAGCACCAAAGGCTTGGGTGTGTGGATGCAATAAGGGATCCCCTTGATGTCCCAGGAAAACTGTTGGGAGGGGTGAGGGAACATTCTACACCAGCCTGCAGTGCAGCCAGCAAGAGCCCTGACGGCCAGACCCAGGAACTTAAACCCCATTTGGTTGACCGTGAATGCCACAGAGGGCTGTTGCGCAGGGGGAGCTGATGAAAGCACAGCCCTGCCAAACTTACAATGGCCAACATAGCATGGTTTTTCCAGGATGGGTGTTTTCCATGCCTTAGAATGGTGCCTGGTGGCTACAGTGATCATAAAAATTGGCCTGTGTTATCTTCGGTCCTTGAGGTTGATGTGCACATTCTACATACCCGCTTGTGGGCCTTGGGAAGCCTTCTGGCCCTAGACACATAGGGCATGGGATCTGGCACCAGTATTTTCAGGGCCTCCTCTAGGACACATAGAGTCAAGAGGACACTGCACTCTAACCCCTTGCTCGCTTTCTTCTGCTGACATCAAGGAGAGACTGATGGGGGTGAGGGGTCCTATACGGGAGCGTGCAGTCTGCAAGGAAGGGGAGGAGTGTTTGGGGAGCGCTGTGTTCCTTTGGGGCATGGTTGGTTGGGGCTGATTGGGCGTACATCCATCTGAGGCCTTTCCTCAGGTTCCCAAGGCACCTGCTCCCCCCCTGCAGCCCACAGCCACCGTCAATGACATGAGGGCACCATAGGTCCGTCCGGGGAGAGAGAATACCTTTGCTTATTCTTACACTCGATTGTCCTCAAAGTCATTACAAGACATCTGTGGAAAAGCAACATCTGCAGGCCATATTCCCCTAACAGGTACATAGGGGAAGCATTGCTGTTGCTTGACAAGGAAAAAGTGTGTAGGTCCAACCACGTGGCTAGCTCTCAAGCTCCTCCCCTTCCCCAGAAGCCATTCTCATGCCAACAAAATGAATGTCCTTCTGGGGAGGAGTAGGAAAGTCAATGCTGCAAACGCCAACAAATATTTCTAGATTGATTTCTTCTTAATGGGAGGGAACCACGAGAAAGCCAGAGCATGTGGCAGCAGGGAGGAGGGTCAGGCAGCTGGGGGAGGCTGCTCCACAGTGGGGCTCTCCCTGGAGGAGGTAGCGACAGTGAAGCTGCTGACCTTGGGAGGCCGAGGGACCCACCCCAGGAGCCCCAATGATCCAACTCCCCATTCAGTAAGAAAACAGATGAATGTGATCCGATGGGCCTCTGTGACATCCACTCGCGCATTCCAGTGAGTCCACAGGACCCACCAGCCCTCTGCTAGACTAGTGATTCTTGGTGTCCCGGTTCCAAACATGGCCTCAAACACTCTGCTAGATTCAAAGGACAATGATGCTCCGACCTCCCTTATAGCTTTGCCCGGAGGATAATAGGTTACAGGACACATCAAGGCCACCTCAGGAAGACTAATGTATCTCATCATATGACAAAGAACAGTCCACTCACAGAAGAGGTTCTCTGTGGGAGGGGCTCTGTCTTGAGGGGCAGGGAGTGCTTGGGAGCAGTTTAGAAGCACAGGACTCTGACACCTTTTCCCGGGATCCACAGATTTTTTCCAACACCTGTCCCTGCCCCTCCCGAATAAAATCACTGCCCAAGTTTCCTGGGATGTGAAGATGGTGTGCAGTGCAGGGGAAAGAGCCATGTTACTGCCTCCTCCTTCCTCCATGCAAGTGCCCCCTGGAGGTTGGAACTACCAGCTGTGGGAAATTCACTGTTGATTGGCCTCCAACCATTCCAACCAGGACCCAGGGAGGAGCACGCAGCACTGCCTCAAGGAGCAGGGTGGACAGACTCACAGGGCTGAGGAAGATGCTCGCTCTCTCCCTCCACGACCCACTCCCACCGAAGCCAGCACCCCCAGGGCACCCAAGGCTGGCGTCAGTGTTGAAAGTGACGAAGCAAACACCACGAAGCAAAACCAGTCAAGAGTGCCAGCATTTATTTCACGCCTGGGGACCAAAGACCCTGGAGAGCAGGGGCGGGGTGGGGGCAGCCGAGGGGGCTAGGTCACCAATCATGGCTGTGTTTCTGCAGCTTCTGTGTTCTCAGTTTTGCAGTATCTGGTATCCCCCTCTAGGAAGGAAAGCAGAGTGACAAGTGGCCCCTTCGGAACTCAGGCCTGCCCTGGAGTTGTCAGGGTGGGAGAGGAAAAGAGACAGCTGGGCATGGCTGCCAGCAGCCAGAGGCAGGGGCTGGCGCTGAGCTCTCACCTGAAAGACGTGGTCACAAATGCCAGCAGTCTGTGGAACTGGCTCTTCCAAGGCCTGCGTGCAAGAGCAGGATCTCTTGGACAACCTGGGCCATTGGATGGGCTCTGCATGTTTTCATACGGAACTTGTTTCCCAGAGGCTTTATGTGGGCCGTTCGCTGTCTGCAAAATAGAGCCCACCACCTCATCCCAAACGTCCCTGCCATCGCTGGCTCTGGTACCTCCATTAGCAACCTTCCAGGTGCTGGGACCACAGCAGGGACCTGCACCACCCTACCCCCAGCCCCTCAGAGGGCACTCCACACATTGGAGGGAAATCAGACTCACCAGGTCAGCAGGTGGGAGAAAGGGAGTGAAGATCATGCTTCCCGAAGTGTGTGATGTACCTGGAGAAACCAAGCCTTTTAGAGACCTGCTGAGCTCCTCTCCTGGCTAGGTGCAAAGAGAACAAAGACCTGTCCCCTACTTGACCCCCAGCCCCTCTGCCTCTGCCCCATTGTTCCTCCCTTCCATTGCCCAGTACACCATGCTAAGCACTGGATACATTTCTCGCATGTGACATCCCCTGTGTTCCTGTATGCCTTACTCCCAGCCCTCCAATCTGTCTTTGCTTCCTTTCCTTATCTCCCCTGGCCATCCCAACAGGCCCAAGCCAGGTTTCTGCTGGTTTGGCAGAAAAGCATGGAGGGGCCCCACTGGGAGAAGAGGATGTGCAGACATCTAGGGATACTTCACCATGTTTGACAATGTACCTTCCTCTGTGCACAGTGGTAATTTACTGTCCCAGACCACTCCGGTTTTCTTACTGCCAGTGCTATGTCCTGGAAGATCCTTCAGTACGAGGCAAGCTGGGTGTTCCCGGTCACCTGACTTCATGCAAGCACTATTGTCGTTTTATTCTACGTAGGTTTCCACGCACTTAACAGCTGAGCCTCATGGATGATGTGTTTCTGATGTATAAAATGAGTCATTTGTAAGTAATGGACGGGTAGCTGAGGCTGTGTACACCTTCCAAGAGCAGAGGTAACTGCTGGGAGATTTATTTTTCCCCCGAATACCTATCAACTGCAAACCTTGTGGGACCTCAGCCAGCACCTCTGTTTGTGGTGTGTCACATCAGTATCCTAGACGGACCCAGAGTACTAGAGATTGGGTTGGGGAAGGATTCTGAAAGCCTGCTAGCCAGACTTCTCCCTGAAACTGCAGGTGGGATTTCACGTCCAGAACTCCTTCCACCAGGGGGCGGTCACTGGCTTGAAAAGGAGATCATTAGCAACATTAGAGGTGTTGGCCAAGCCCTAATGCAAAGGGGATGGCCTAGAGAGGAGGGTGCCAACGCTCCCGGACAGCTCTGTCTTCCATGGGATCTTGTGCAAATCAGACGGACAAGAGCCCTGGGCTGTCATGTATGTGAATACCTGATTTACACACAACTTTTGACCAAAACCTTAGGAGTCTCTGGGCAAGTTGTGCCAAATGCTCAGAAACTCTTCCCTGAAGTGAACGGGTCTCCCTGTCTATCCTCCACACCTCCCTTTCCGTGAATCCAGTCCAATGAGGCTTGCTCCTACTGCACTTCATGGAAACGGTGGCGTTTGTGGAACAGGAACCAGTGAACAAGTGAAAGCGATGTTTCTTACTGTGTCTGCATCTAGCTATGTGAATAGAGTCACATTGTGTGAGTTGGGTTTACGTGCTAAAGAGCAAGCTTGCTTAAAATTGCTATTTTAAAAGATAATGGATAGAAACCAAGACCCAAATCACTACACTGTCATGTCCCAGCATAACTTTAATCTTCACATGAGGAAACTGGACTGGTAAGTGGGGAGTTTCTTCCTAGTTCCTGGGCAGATGGATCCCATACCTCCCAGGGAGAAAGGCCCCATTCTGTGCAGGATCCAAAGTCCAACACCAGGTTTCTTTTTGTGCCCGTGTCAACATACTGACGAACCACCAGGTGGCAGAAGAAGACCAGAAAACAATCCTCTCCCCCCCACAGAGCCCCTGAGCCCCTTCATGCTGCAGTTTCTGAGTGAGTTTTCTCAGGGCCTGGGACCAGTCCTGCGGTTCCATCCCCAGGTCTTGACCTCTGAGATGCTCTAGGTTGTGCCCAGGGCCAGGTCCATGGTTTCTGTCATCAGTGGTGATGCTAAAGGCAGTGGTGATGCGTGGGCAGGGGTACTCACTCCCCCACTCCATTGATGACACTGGTCAGCGGTAGTTGGCTGCTTTCGAGGTCCAATGAGGGACCAGGTGTATCTCTCAGTATCTCAAGGAAGTGACGTCTGTGATCTGGATGGCAGGGGAGCAAGGACAGTAGAAAGTGTCCCACCTGCTATGCACTGAATCACATGTCCCCGCCCCACCCCAATTCATGTGATACATGTGATGAAGCCCTCACTCCCAGTGTGACTGCATTTGGAGCCAGAGCCTAAATTTAGGGGCGAGTAAGGTTCAATGAGGTCCTAAAGGGCGGACCCTGACATGATAGGATTAATGTCATTCTACAGAGAGACCCTAGAGAGCTGGCTGTGTGTCTCTGCACATGCACGCACCCATGGTGGGAAGGTCACACGATGACTTAGCAAGGAGGCAAAGCCTGAGACCAAGCTGCCAACCTCCTTGACCTTGCTGTCGCCAACCTGCTTAACTTTGGGAAAATAAATTTTTGTTGTTGCAGTCACCCGGTCTGTGCTATTTCGTTGAGGCAGCTGGAGCAGACTATGGCAGCCACTTGCGATTTCACTAACAATGAGTCTGGGGCAGCTCGCGGTGGTCAGGCAGTCCATTGCCCCAGAACCCAGTGTGGGGTGAGGCTGACAACCCCGCCCAACCTCTTTGGGTTTCCTATTCTTCCTGAATCTCCTGGAGAACATAAACTGCCTCTGTGCAAGTGCCTCCAATGGACCAGGAGGGTGCGGGTGGGGCCATGAGCATCCTTGAGCAGACTTTTGCACTGTGGGTGGAATTCACATCAAGAAGTGCTTACCACGACAGCCCCCAACCTCATAAGGTGCAGAAATGCAAAGAGCGTAGGGATGGAAATTGGAACTTTCATTTGGAGAGCACGTTACAGGGTGAAGGGCCCAGCCGGATCCCGTCAGCCCTGAGAATCCGCAGGGTGAACTGCAGGTAATGATCTACGGGGAAGCACTAGGTATGTGGGAGGGTCTCAATAAAACTCTGTTGGCTTGCAAGCAGTTTCTCAGAAACTCTTCAAAGTGGGTTGTGGTTCTCATTATTGACAATAGTAACAGTTCCCTTTTATAACACAACTACTCTTTACAGACCTGCCATACATTGTAAATATTGTCTTGCTTACACAAAATAACCCCCGCATGCAATCTCCCCCAACGCCACTAAAGAACACAGATGAAACGGTGGTCTTCCTTGTCCACCCCACTCCATCACCACGCCCCTCACCATCAGCCTAGTGTGTTTCTTCAAGAATTCTCCAATTGAGTGTTCACATACATCTAAGGAACATGCCGCGTGTAGTGTGGGAAGTTGCACCTTGGCTTTTGCAGGAAGTCCAGGTGAACCTTTCCCATCAGTTCCTGGAGAACTATCCCATCACTTTTAACTTGTGCACAGCATTCTCAACAATGTGCCGTTGTCACCCTGTAGGGGTGCTGGGCTCAATGTCTCCATTCAGCAAAGGACCGAAGAACAGGACATAGAGATAGTGAGCAAGCAGCAGGTTGATTGCAAAAGCAACAGAGACAGACTTCTCTGAGGTGAAGGAGCCCAGAGCCCAGAAATGCCGTGGGGCACTTTTGCTTCTTCTTTGAGTGATCTTTGGAATTTATTCCTTTCCTTCTCCCCTGCCCTGTCCACACTCTCCTCACCATTATTGATGGATGCCCCCTCCTTGTACCCATGTCTTTGAGTTTTTCTGTTGGATCTCCTGCCTAGAGCACGGGCACAAGTGTCCTGTCTCACTGTGTGCACAAGCACTTCTTGTCAACCAGGAAGTTGACCTCGTTACAAGACCCTCTTCATGCTCCTTTGTTCTGGCCCTGCCCCCTCACTCGCCATCTTGCCTCGGACGCCTGAGCCCTTTCCACGTCTCCCTCACTGTGATTATTTCCACACAAAAGGATCTTCGTGCAGGTTTATTACTTTTTCTTTATGCTTTTCAACGTTTTCAATTGTTTCTTTAGTATACTTGTTGCCAAGAGCCGTGTTTCCCTCGAAAAGGTACCCAGAAGTGGAATTGGGGTCAAAACCCAACATGCCGTTAAACATTGAGTAACCACCCATGAGTGGGTCTCCATGGTGGTGGCAAAAATCCACAGTAGTCACAGTAGCAGCACAGGATCCTATTGTTGTCCTCCACCATGGCACGCGATGTGTTTGGAGCCCTAAACATTGGCCCACCTGAGGGCTGAAATACGAGAGGTGCTGTGTAAGTGAATCCGTTTTGTAAGCAGTGAGGGCCCAAGGCTGGTCATTCCTGAGAGCCTGTACTCAGAGGTGGTCTCCAGGTCTGTGTTGGGGAGAGGCCAGGAAAGGCACAAGTTCAGTGAGAGTGACAGTGACAGGAGAGAAGGCTCAGGGCTGTGACAGTGCTCAGTCTGAGGTCTCACCCGCCAGTTCTGGGGGTCGAGTGGAGCCAGGGAAGTGTTCCCGGGAGGACTGAGGAGCGAAGGGAGACTGGCAAAGGGGCAGAAGGAAGGAGCATGAGACCAGGCAAGCGTGGGGACTTGGTCACTGCAAATACGCAGAGCCCAACTTCTGTTCTATGCAGTGGCAGAAGTTCAGCTTGGCTCCCGGGAGGCAGCCCGGGACATAAAGCTGTGTCCCACAGATATCTGATCTCTGCTGTCCTGGTTCTCCAGAGGGAGGGAACTCCATGGGAAACTAGTTGTGTGTCCCAGTGTCCAGGTCTCAAGAATCTTCCTGGGTGTGCACAGGATGATCTGGAGCCTGTGGGGTCTGTCCTGGGGCTTAAGGTAGTGATATTGTCCCCCAAGGCCCTGGGCCATGGGACTCTAGTCAGCCCACCGATTTTGTAGTTTTGGGCTGTGAAAGGAGACAGATTTGGGCAGAATGAGAGGACAGTGATATCAGGCAGGGACTTAGGAGATGGAATAGGGTGTGGGTCGGGACACGGCCCTAAGGGCAGCAGTGCCCTGGGGGAATTGACACTAGGCAGTGGGCTGGAAGCATGTACCTCTGAGTGTACCTGTCCCTTGAGGCATGGGGTTCACTGAACGTGTAGGTGATTCACTCAAATATTTTCATTTTTAGAAGGCAATATGAAGTTCAAAAGGTATGCCAACTTCCTCAAGGTCACGAGATGACGTGTACCTTCCGGGTAAGACAGTCCAGTGAGACACTGTGGATTAGGACTGGGACTGGACAGATGAAGCGTGTCTTGTGCTGGAACTGAAAGGGAACAGAAACAAAGGGCCTGAGTGAATGTGTCATCATGGCAAAGAGAGTCTGAGGAACGTCGTGGCGGCCAGGGCCCAAAGCCTCAGCAGAGAATTTCCACTAAGGACATTGTGTTGTTGGGCCTGTGTCGTTGTGTATTCAGCCGCTGCTGTGTAGGGAGTGAGGGGTTCTGGCCTGGCCTGTGTGTGTGTGCTATTGAGGAGACAGCTCCTTGTCACCACACCCTGCTCCATTAAACCTCTTCCTGTCACTTGAGGTTCTATTGGTGTGTGCCATGTCATGCCTCCCCTTACCCATCTCATGGTTGCAGGGTGGTGCCATCACGGGCAAGAGGCCTCCCTCTGAGCACTGTCCTGAAGGGAAGGAGGGATCCAACCAGCCTCGACACCTTCTTCCTAGGGCCTAGACTTCTTAAGCAACACTGGCAGAATTTTCCATGTCTGTGTCCCATGCAGAGTCATGCCCCTTGTCCTACCTGTATTTGGCCATCCCAGACTCACTTCTGGAATGCAGAGGAGCCTCCAGGACGGCTGCTCCTGCTCTGACTCTGGAAACATCCAGCTCCTGCTGGGTGGGAGTCTGTGGGCTCCAAGCAGGGGACACAAAAGGATACTGCTCACCCTTGTCCCAGAGCAGAGAGTCCAGGTGCATCACAACCTCAGTGGATGCATGCTCGTGACTCGCTTTCCTAACAAATATTTGGTACATGGAGCCCTGTGTCAGGGACCGGTTGTTCCAGGATGAACAAGGCAGAGCTCCTGCCCCAGTGAGGAGTCTGAGTGGGGGCGGCCATGACAATGAACTCATCAGAAGTGACAGTTCAGCGTGGAAAAAGCTGTGATGGAGAAGAGTACACGGTATGTGTGTGTGCACGGCAGAGGGACGAGCATGTGCCCCAAGGGCTGGATGAATCTGGGGGGGACATCAAAAACCGAAAGGAAAAGGGAAAGGCCGAGTCAGGAAACGGGTGACTCCAGAGAAGAGTCACAAATGAAAAAGGGCCTGCGGCAGGGCAGGGATTGGGGGAACGGGGGCAGAGTTTAAAGCGTGCTGTGGAGAGGGCTGAGGCTGTAGCAGAGGGGGGAGTCAAGACGTTCAGATGGAAGGTGTGAGGTAGGAGACACAAAGTCCCAAGACAGGGAGGCGCTCTTAACAGAATGAATCTCCTGAGGATGCGGTTCATGCAGAAGGAAGTCTCCAGGGTAACTCGTCCTGGACTCCTGTCCCTGTGCCTGCCCTGGACTGTCTAAATGTACTGTCTCTGGGGCATAATGGAGATGCTGGGGTGATGCCCACCCGAGTGGTTCCCCCAGAAGGCTATGCCCATATAGCATCCTCTGTGGGCTTGGGGGCAGGATGGGGACCAGTGCATGATGGCAACATTGACAAGGCTTTCTGTAGAAGAGAGCCCAGGAACGGCTGGGGTTTCTAGCACGCACGCGTGAAATGAAGGACAAGAGGGGAGAATTGTGGAAGGATTTTGGACTCGAGGCACCTGGGAGAGAGAATGGGAAAGAGGGAGTGAAAAGAGGGAGGAAGGGAGATCCAGAGGGAAGGAGAACAAGGGAGGAAAGGAAGAGGGAGAAATGTGCATCTGGTCTTTGCAGAAACGATATGGCAGCATACCCTGTCCTGACGGGGCTGCCTCGCTCACACCAGAACTCTTCACACAAGGATGCACTCTGATATGCCTCCCTCCCGGAGAACAAATGCTTTCGTGACACTCGCTAGAACATATTTTGCCAGCATGTACTTGCTGAGCACTAGAAGCCTCCTGAGTCCCTGGGGATTTCCAAAGAGAGGGTTCAGGGTTCCAGATCAACTACATTCATAGGCACGGCTACTATATTCTGGATGATGCCAGAAACTGTCGTGTGAGTTACACAAACGGGTGCTTATGATAAAAAAGTCCGTCTTGCTTGTGCAGTGCCCATCAAGCTTCTAAAAAGCGCTATGTGAGTCCAGAGGCCTCGGGTGCTTTGTTCAAGGTCAAACGGATGATTAGCAAGAAAGCTGGGACTTGACACTGAGTCTAAAAGTTGGGTGCACCCTGTGCCAACTGGCACGCAAGGGCACCACCTGGCCTGAGTTGGGCCTTCCATCTCTTGCACAGTGTGTGCCCCCTCCCCCTGTATTCCTGCTGCCCTGGATACCATTGACTGGCGCCTAGCAAATCATCCCCCAAACAGCAGCTTCCAGCTTCCAGCTTCCAACAATGGACAGATTTTCCCTCAGAGATTTCTGGATCAGGGGCCCAGGCACGGCTTATCCGGGGCCCTTACTTCCCAGTCACTTACAAGGTGCTGCCGTCAAGGTGTCGGCCCAGATGAGGAAGGATTCATGTGATGTCAGCAGCCTGTAATGGGTTTTGTGTAGGAAGAGTGCCTCGGTTCCTCTCTGCCTGGTGAAGGAAGGGAGACTGCCACCAGCTCCCTGCCAGCTGGCCTTCTCCATCAGGCAAGCCCGCAGGAAGAGCCAGAGAGAGAATGAAGGCCCACAAGAGGGAAGTCACAGTCTTGGTACAGCCTAAACTCGGATGGAAATGGCATGCCGTCGCCTTTGCCAGAGTCCCCGATTAGAAGCACACCACAAGGTCCAGTCCATTTCACAGGGGCATGAGAGCCAGGAGGCGGGGACCATTGGGAGCATTGCAGAAGACTGCCTGTCACTCCTGCTCCCACACCCTCCTGGGTACGGTGAGCCCTTCAGGTGTGCACCATCTCCATGCAGCAAATGATTGCTGGGCCCCTTTGGGAGTACTCAGACACCCTTGCTGGGGGACCTCCAGTAAGGAGGAGAGGAGCAAGTACAGATTAGAGATGCTTTGTGTGTCTCCATAGTACTTCACTGAAAATTACAGGAGATCTGAAGCACGTCTGTAGTAAGGTGTTATTTAAAAGGGGTGGAGGGAGGCTGCTATTATTCTCTTGGTTTGGCTGTGGATTTTAAAATATCACAGAAGAAAAATCCTCTCAGAGTGGAAGCAGAAGAGAAGGCGGGGCCAGAAATGCCACTGACCCCCGCCCCGTTTCCCTGGTGGATCTCCGGGCCAAAGTGCCTCAAGCCTAGTGGCATGCTGGACTGGGGAGTTTCCCGGGAATCCAGCAGATCCACTGGGCATGTGAGCCAAGGCGACCAAGGGGTGGCATCCCTTGGACGGCCTTAGCCAGTAGCAGACAAGAAGTAGGGGGGAAGCCTGGGCTTTGCTCTGCACCAGGAGGCAGAGTCGGGTGTTTTGTTGAGTACACAACAAGGGCGACATATAAAGGCAAGGAGCATGGTATCTTAAAATGGGATCAACAACCTGAGGTGACGGGTGACGCCATGTGCTGGCTGGTATCTCTCCAAGGGTGGGGTGGGGGTTGTTGTGGTCAGAATAGAACTTCATGCCTCCACAGCTTTACCTCTCGATTCTGGAACACCCTTCATCCTTCTGACCCCGCCTCCCTGTCCCTCAACCCACGACCCTCTTCCCCAACCCTACAGATATAACCAGTGCACACCCATCATCCACCCTGCAGGAAATGTTTGAAAGCAGAAGTTTTGCCATCCCCTGAGCACAGGGATGAGCTCAGTGGGCTGTGGAGCAGCAGAGACTCAGGATCTGCAGTGCTCTTCCCCTGGCCAGGGGTCCCGACGCAGATGGCTAAATACTGTGGTGGTGCTCCGCCTGCCTAATGACCCCCTCTGTCCCTGCCACCTCCACCCAAGCCCACAAACTGCAAGGCACTGCACATGGCTATTCCTGGGGAAAGGGACAAGGAGTACAAAAGGGAAGCAGTGTTTTGTGGCCACATTTATCTCTTGCCCAGAGGATGAGATACGGGGAAAGAAAGGAACTGGGGCAGTAGAAGGGGCTGCTTCAAAGTCGCTGACTCTGTGGCTCCCATGGTCTTGATTTCTGCCTGTCAGGATCCTCCCCTAGGGAGGAAAGAAGAGCGACAAGTGGAACACCGGGAGCCCTGAGGACTTCAGGCTTGGCCTGGGGTTTACTCAGTGGGAAAGGAAGGGGGCAGCAGGCTGGGCTTGGCCGGGAGCAGCGAGTGAAGCAGAGGTTGGCCCTGGGTTCTCCTCTGAAGGGCTTTATTCAAATGGCAGCAACTCTGGAAGCCATTCTTCCAAGACCCTCAGAAGAACAGGGACCCTGGTCCTGCCTGGGCCAATGGGAGGGTTCTCTGTGATGAAGACAATAAATGATGAAGGGCATTGTCATCTTCTGAGCCAGGCCTCCTCTGGGAAAATGGAGAAAATCCACCATGGCTAGCCCTGGCACTGTTTGTCATTCCTCAAGTGTTTATTGAGGGCCTGCTACGTGCACAGAGGGCTGAGATCTAGGTTTGCTGGATTGAGCAGTGACCTCCAGACACCTAGATCCAGCCGCCCACAAGGTCAGTGATCTGTCACACTGGAGAGAAGTCAGACTCCACAGGTCCTCAAGTTGGCTCTCCCCTGGTAAGGATGAAAGACCGAGCTGCCCACCGTGCAATGCCACCCAGAGGGCTCCAGTGACACGCAGCTTTCTTCACGCAGGAAGGCCAGGATTCAGCAGTGGCAGGGTGCCAGAGACCTTCGGTATCTGCTAGCAGTGTGACGTGTGTGTACTATCAGAAAGGCCTTATTGTCAGAGGCCAGCAGAGCTCTTCACTCCACTGGGTCGAAAGAGGCTATGGACCTGCCCCCTCTTGAAACTTCCGTCCCCTCGTCCCTGGCCTAGATTCCCACCACATGTACTGCAGATGAGTACACTCTGTTCAAGCAGTTGATAATGCTGAGTGACAGCTGCAAGCACCGAGATGCCTCACTGAGTAATGTCATTGTTTCCCTTCCTCTCCCCCACCCTGCCACGAGTCCATTCTAACCGGGTTTCCTGCCTCGTCATACCACTCTAATGGAGATGACCAGGTGACTAGTTGGACACAATGGTTTCTCGTGTCTATGTTGCACTGTTGCTGAATATACAAGCCTCAAGCCCTAGGGCAAACAGTTTTGCACACTGCTGACGTTAAGCTTTCCTGAAATTCAAACCCAATTACTCGCCAGTGATAACTTTCCACTCCCCAGCTCCATCCTCAGGTCCACAAACTCAGTGAGCAGACAGAGGGGCTCTGCATGGTTCCTGAAATGGCCCCTAAGTTCCTAATGAGTAGAGCCCCAGCTCTGCAAGGGATCCACAGTCACGGTGCAGGGTTCTCTCCCATGTGTGAGTAGAAGGAAGCAGAGCTGTAGAAACCTGTGTGTCACAGAGACCCTGAGGCCCTTCACTGTCATTCTTGCATCTGGCTCCTCAGCCAGGGCACAGGCTGGCTCCTGGGAACTCTCCGAGGTCCTGACCTTGAGGATGCCCCCTGGCAGGAATGGCGCTGGAAGTAAGCTTTGCAGAACCCAGCAATGGTCTTGAGGCAGAGACATCTGAGACCCGGGGCTCAAGTGCAGGAGCATCAGCTTTCACCACCCTGCTTCTGGTTCTCATGTGGAGCAGAAGGAAGAAAGGCTTTGGAGGTGCACCGTATGGTAAATGTTTTCAGCCCCATTAACCCCCGCTCAACTGCAGTCCGTAGATTCTGCATCAACTTACAACACCAACAGCAGAACTCCGGTATGTGCTGCCCAGTCGGCACCATTAACATCCAAGAGGGGTGCCAATTCACAGTTGGAACCTGCAGTGTGATCATTACTGCATTTCCATTGCAATGTGTGCCATGGCGCTCCTACTCCTTGTGCACTGGCCACCACTTTTCTAGAAATGTCCCGCTCTGATTCTTTATCAAGTTTCCTGTTCTTTGTTTGTTCTTATGTATGTTTCCTGAGTTGTCTCTTCAGAGACCTTGCTACGTTGCTCATATGACTCTTTAGTCTGAATCAATTGAAGAACTTGTTTGCTCTCTGTCTCTAGCTTCTGTTTGCAATTGGTTTCCTGTATCTTCTTGTGTGGTCACTTCATTCAGTGTGACACGTGGCTTCTTTCAGTCATCACCAAACCATGTCAGATCGTTCAGATTTACCCTTGTTTTCAAACGTGGAAATCAAGGCTGCGAGCCAGTGCAGGAATCTGCCCTCGGATTGCAGCCTAATATCTCGAGGTAGGCCGCAATGCTATGCCCCGAGTGGGCCCATGGTACGCTGCAGGCCAACATTAAGTCCCCTAAAACCTGTCCCCTCCCAGGCTTAGAAGTAATGAAGTACATAGCAAAACTAGCCCCGTTCCATGCGTGGAGGGTTGTGCCTAAGACTCACTGCACATGATGAGTTATTGCTGAAGGCGGATCATGAATATGGGCCTGCTTGCAGATCAGAGCACCATAATAATGTCAGGAGATCTGGGGGGTCAGGACCAGACTCTCCACCCACTGTGACTTCAGATGGGTAACTGACTCTCTCCTGGCTGCTGCTCTGAATGAGGAACAACAGTTCTGAGCTGCTGCTGCAAGTGTTGGGGGCGAGGGTGAGTGTTTGATCTCAGCTGAGACACAAGGGAAGGGGATATGATATACCTGTGGCAATCCTCCTCACTGTGCAGGTGTTGTCAGTATCATTGTGATTTTCATGCATATATCTGAGAAGGGATGGACTTTCAATGATGCAAAAAACTCACACACCTCAACCGTTCAGAGGTCCACAGACAACCCAACATACACACTGGCTAAGGACCTGCATAGACATTATCCAAAAGATGACATACGAATGGTCAACAGGTATGGGAAGGGGCACTCAACAACTAGTCCTCAGGGACATGCAGATGAAAATCAAAATGACATATCACCTGTCAGGATGGCTACAATCCAAAGGGTCAAGAGAAGAAGGGGTTAGAATGTGGAGTTAAAGGAAGCCTGGCACACTGTTGGTGGAAATGTGAATTGGTGCCATCGCTGTGGGAAATGATATAGAAGCGCCCCAGAAAATGAAAATCAGAACTACCACATGTGCAGAAATCCCCGTTCTGGATAAGTACCCAAATGGAATCAAATCAGGAGTTCAGGAGATACATTCCTTCCCACGAAAGTGTTCATCCCTCATGTCTGTACACATACACACAGACGTACACACGTGGAAGATTATTCAGGCACCAAAACTAAGGATATCCTGTTTTCCCATTTCTTCCCATTTGCAGCCACATGCATGGCATTAGGCCAAGTGCAATGAGCTACAAGCAGAAAGGCAAATACTCTATTATTAGACTTCTATGTGAAATCTAAAAGAGCCCCCAAGCAGAGAAGGAGAGTAGATGACAGAGTTTGCCAGGGACCGGGGATGTGGGGTGAGGCAAATGGGGAGACACTGGTCGAAGTGTACAAACTTTGATTTAGAAGATGAATTTAATATACAGCGTGGGGATGGTGCTTTAGATTGTATCTAGTTGTATATTTTACAGCCACTTGACCTGATCTATGTAATGTATACTCTCTGCCTTATGAATAATAGAGTTTATAGATAAATAGAATGCATGATGTAAAATGTGGAGGATATGTTCATACATAAATTACACATATAAATATGTATATAACACGGATACAAGCACATACACACCCACGCACGTATATGTGTGTATACCTACATCCATTTGGT
The DNA here is from genome assembly GCF_902686455.1 of Sciurus vulgaris. Classification (NCBI taxonomy): domain Eukaryota; kingdom Metazoa; phylum Chordata; class Mammalia; order Rodentia; family Sciuridae; genus Sciurus; species Sciurus vulgaris. Next base: position 77,230,464 of record NC_136471.1, on the reverse strand, counting down.
TAATATTAATTAGATCCTTGCAATTTGCCAGAGTGTACACCTTAGGTGTTGTCGCCACACAAAGTCAATGGTGATTCTGTGAGGTGATATATTTGCTATGTACTTTGATCATGGCAATCATTTCACAGTGCATCGTGTATTCAATCATGCTAACAGACACCTTGAGTATGTAAGATTTGTATTTGGCAGTTATGTCTCAAGAAAGCTGGAGGTAAAACACCCACACACACAAGAGGAGATGACTTTCCTAGAACTCTGGTAGAAATTCCTCAAGTGTTGAGCCTAAGAAGGGTCAGTGCTTGCCCTGAGTCACACCCAGACCTCGCTGTCCCCAAGACGGAGAGAAAAGCAAAGTTACTGGCGAGCGTACAACGAATTCCGTGTGTGTGTGTGTGTGTGTGTGTGTGTGTGTGTGTTGTGTATTTACGTGAGTGTGTGCACGCAAGCACTGAAGGAAAATATCTTCTACTATGAGGATGCAGAAGCCTAGGACCTGTGCAAGATGAAAGGGAGGAAGTCCTCCATTTGTTCATCAAAGTCAAGGAGGCCCGTGATGCATGATGAGAGATAGAAGTCAGAACAGCAGCAGCAGCAGAGGCACTCTTTCAGAAGCTTTGTAGTGCCATGTGGTACCAGTTGGCCTTTGGTGGGCAGTGGGCAGGGGTGTCTGGCTTGGGCTTGGCTAGGATCATATTGCAGAACACTGGACAGGGTGAGTGGTGCCATGGGGGAGGAGGGGTGGTGCAGGCTCCTTCCAGCCCAGTCCTTCTGCATTAAATCCCATCGCCACCGCTGGGTTTCCGGTGGGGCTGAGGAGTCATACCCTAGGATGTTCCATCAGATGTCATCATAAGATTCCTTGATTCAACAAAGATTCTCGTCCTAAGCGCAGGTGCGCGCACACACACACACACACACACACACACACACACACATACACACAGACATTCACATGCACAACTACCTGCATCCCAAAACAGTCAAGCATGACTCTCCCTGACATGCCCAGCTGAGGGCAGTGACTGAGATCATGCAATGGGGCAGAAGCTATGAGCCACCTGACAGGCTCCTTGGACCCTGGGAGTCAATGTTCTGGTCCTCTTTTGACCAGGGTTTGGCCTTAAAATGTGAGTCCAGCCACTTTTAGCAGAGCAGGGACACGGAGCTGAGCTTCCCCACTGACGTAGGGCCCGGCTCAGAACAGAAGCCTTGCAGGGAGATGGGTGATGCTTGGGCCATGAAAAATATTGCCAAGACACCATATCTAGAGCAACTGACCACACTGGGATCAACAGCTTCGTCTGTCCTCTGTGGGCTCCACCCTGGCTGCCCTCCAGACATAGGAAGAGGGCTATGGCACTTGAATTGCAGCTGCCTGCCTGACCATCACCTTCACGTCATTAGTGCCTAATGACACTGGCCCTCTGAGTAAGAAAAGACAAGGAGTTCACAAAGAAGACCATGGTCAAACATTTGTCACTCTCTTGGCTTTGTGAAAGGGCTGAATGAAATAGGCGGAAGGATATTTCAATGCTCTTCTGTCCCATTAGGCTGTTTAGTAGAGCACGCACATCCCATTTGTTGGTGCATTGGCCTGGAGATCCCTGAAGCTGCATATTCTAGCAGGGCTGCCACCATGTTGTAAGGTTAAGGGCCAAAAGGATCCACAGGTTCTTCCAACACCTGTCCCTGCCCCTCCCATGTATAATCACTGCCCAGGTTTCCTGGGATGTGAAGATGGTGTGCAGTGCAGGGGAAAGAGCCATGTTACTGCCTCCTCCTTCCTCCATGCAAGTGCCCCCTGGAGGTTGGAACTACCAGCTGTGGGAAATTCACTGTTGATTGGCCTCCAACCATTCCAACCAGGACCCAGGGAGGAACACGCAGCACTGCCTCAAGGAGCAGGGTGGACAGACTCACAGGGCTGAGGAAGATGCTCGCTCTCTCCCTCCACGACCCACTCCCACCGAAGCCAGCACCCCCAGGGCACCCAAGGCTGGCGTCAGTGTTGAAAGTGACGAAGCAAACACCACGAAGCAAAACCAGTCAAGAGTGCCAGCATTTATTTCACGCCTGGGGACCAAAGAACCTGGAGAGCAGGGGTGGGGTGGAGGCAGCCGAGGGGGCTAGGTCACCAATCATGGCTGTGTTTCTGCAGCTTCTGTGTTCTCAGTTTTGCAGTATCTGGTATCCCCCTCTAGGAAGGAAAGCAGAGTGACAAGTGGCCCCTTCGGAACTCGGACCTGGGGATCCCAGGTCTCAACTGGAGTTGTCAGGGTGGGAGAGGAAAAGACACAGAGAGCGGGGCTTGACTGTGAGCAGCCAGAGAGGCAGGGCACGCGTCTGAGCGCTCTCCTGAAAGACTTGGTCACAAATGCCAGCAGTCTGTGGGACCGGAAGTCCCACATGTAAGAGCAGGATCCCTGGGCCTGCCTGGGCCATTGGATGGGTTCTCCATGGTGTCAGATAAGATGAGTTCCCCGCAGACTTTTTCGTGGGCCTTTCACATTCTGCAAAATAGTGCCCACCGTCTCATCCCAAATGTCCCTGCCATCGCTGGCGTCTGTTACCTCCTTTAGCAACTGTGATGTGCTGCCTCAACCCCCTTCCAGGTGCTGGGACCACAGCAGGGACCTGCACCACCTCCACACTGCCTCAGTTTCCCACAGTTGCAGTGCCCTCAGAGGGCACTCCACACATTGAAGGGAAATCAGACTCACCAGGTCAGCAGGTGGGAGAAAGGGAGTGAAGTTCATGCTTCCAGGAGTGTGTGATATGTCTGAGGGGAATGACAGGTCTTCCTTGGAGAGACCCGCTAAGCTCCTGTGTTGCTGGGTGCAGAGAGGACCCAGGCCCACCCCCTCCTGGTCGCCAGCCCCTCTGCCTCTGCCCCATTGTTCCTCCCTTCCACTGCCCAGTACACTGTGCTCAAGCACTGGATACATTTCTCACATGTGACGTCCGTCCCCTGTGTCCCTTACTCCCACCTCTTCAATTTCTCTTTCTTTCCTTTTCTTCTTCTCTCTGGCCTCGCAGCACGCTTGAGGCAGGTTACTGCTGGCTGAGCAGAAATTGCAGAGGTATTCAGGCTGCTGGTGAGTTCCCCTTTGGTTGGGATGTCAGAGACAGGAGTGTTCCCGTGCCCCCCACCAGGTCGATTCAGAAGATGAAGTACCTCATGGTCCTCAGGAGGAGTATCTTCCAAATTGGTCGTCAAACAAGGAGGGTGAGCTGGGTGACCGTATGCAGAATCCAGTCTGACAGTGGACGTTTTCCTCTCCAGGGTTATGTGAGATGCTATGAGTTTGTCAGTCGTGAGCTGGTGGAAGGATGGTGGGTAGTTGCTGGGGGCCTGGAGGGCTTGCCAAATATGAGAGATGGAGGGCAAGGGCCAGGGTTTGCAGACACAACAGCAGAAGTGAAAGCTTCCTGTCGCCTAATCCTACTCTATTCAAACTCCATCTATGAAGCTTGGGTTTCGGGAGATGCTGCCAAGTTATATGCCCTGCTCGCCAACCCTATCTGTGGGGTCTGCACCACTGACCCCCAGCCCTTCTGCCTCTTCCCCATTGATCCTCCCTTGTACTCCCTGCGAAGGGCGCTCTGAGTGCAAGTGGGATGTGTGTGGCCTCCAGAGCCTTTAGGTGTTTCTTCAAGTAGCGGTGCTCTTTAGAAAAGCGTTTGTCACCTCACCCTGAGGATACAGGGCTGATCTGGTCCGTGAGCTTCTCTTCTCTCAGACCATGTCCACATGAGACTCAGTTATGACCTGAAGTCATTCTGTAGGGAGAAGTCAAGAAAGGCATGTGTGTAGCAGATAGTGGTGGAAGGAAGTATACGGGGCTATGTGAGGACTGAGGAGGGGCCGCCACCTTGTCCCTGGGAGTTGAAATGGAGTCAGCTTTGAAGGTTTCCCAGGGCAGGCATGCCTCCAATGGACGAAGAAGGACGTTGGCCAAGGAAGGAAGAAAGGGAGATTATCGCGGGTAGAGCACAGGATGATGTGGTGAGATTTTCCACCTGACAGTAAGCACACCCAGTCTCCTGTCCCAGAAGCTGAGACAAGTCAATGTCAGTCACAAAGTTCCCATAGAGGGTTACAACAGAGATGCTGAACCCTGGTGCTTGAGCAGAAAAAGCTCATGGTTTTCAGTTGTGATAATGGTGAATTGATTGTTTTACCACTGTGATTCATGCTTTTGCGTCCCACCTGAGTCAGTCTGGCCTACTCCCATGACACAAGGAATTTCTCCTATGGATTCTGTGGGTCCACAAATTTTGCCATTTTTACTTAGACCTCTGATTTCCTCTGACTTTGTGTTTGGACCTAGTGTGAGGTATTCAGGTTCGTTCACCTTTTACCTTAAGGAGGTACACTTCTTCCAGGGCCACTAGTGATCTGAATTATTTCATTGCCTTTGTCAGCATTCAACTTCCTGTGTATGCATAGGCCTATCTCTAGGCTTTCCATTTCATGCATCAATCCATAGATCTTGTCCTGAGGGAAAACCGTGCTGCTGTCTTTACCGTCCCTTTATGTTATATCGGGTATTTGGGGAGTGTAAGTCCTTCATCTTTGTTTTCTTCCAAATGGCTTTGGCTATCCTAGGTTCTGTGCGTTTCCATAGAGCTTTGAGAGATGGATTCTCCTTGTAAATATAATGATGGTGACACTATAGATGGACTACCAGAGGATCGATTGACACCTTTATCTTTGTGAGTCTTCTGATCAATGAATGTCATCTGTCTCCATTTATCTGGATCCTTAAAGTCTCTCAGTAATCTTTTAAAGCTGTCTCCAAGCAGATCTTCCATACATTACATTAAATTTCTCAACAGATATTTCACTTCACTGGTACAGAAAATGACATTGAAACCAAATTTCACATCCAATGGCTTGTTCCTAGTAAGAGAGAAGAGAGTGGTCTACTTGCTTGTTTCTTGGGGACTGTCTTTCTATCCTGTGACCTTGCTAAATCATTTGTGGCATGTGGTAGACTCCTTTTTCCGGAATACATAGTATTTCTATGTAAACTCTCTTACCATTTGTAGATGAAGACAGTCTCTTTGTCCTTTTCATTCTGCAAGCCCATTTATTTCTTTCTATTGCCTCCTTGCGCTAGCTAGGGCCTCGAGTATGATGGTGCATACACATGACAAGAGTCTAAGCAGAGAGACATTCTGCCTTCTTCTTAATCTTACAACAGGAACGTTCAGTCTTTCTCCACCGAATATGATGCCAGAGGCAGATCGTTTATAGAAGTACTGCATAAACTTGAGGATGCACCTTTATGTTCCAGTGTTATCACAACTTTTATCATTTTGTTAATGAAGAAAGGGTGTTCTGTGTTGTTCAATGACTTTCTGGGCACACCACTCGATGATTACTCGTCTTTACTTTTATCCCTCTAACATGATCAAATTCATTGATGGTACAGTGATGATCTTTTATTCCACTAATATGATCATATTCATTGATGGTCAAATGACCTTGCATCCCTAGGATAAACTGTACTTGGAAATGGATCGAATGTTTCGTATTCTGAGGGATTGAAATGGCTAAAATTTCATTAGAGAGCTTTGCATGTATATTCACTAGGAATGTTAGGTGGTCAAACTTTTATCTTCTTGTGTCTTCTTCCAGTTCTTTTGTTTTTGCATGAAAGTAATGCTGACCTCATAAAAAGGATTGGGATGCATTCCCTCTTTTATTTTCTGAAAAAGTTCTTGTCAGACCATTAGGACTTTCTGTTTCAGTGTCAGATACTGTGCACCAGTGTGGCCATCTAGGATCCAGTTTTCTTTATGGGGAGGTTTGGAATTACAACTCAGTTTTAAAGATCTTTTAATGACCTTTCTGTGTTTAACTTTAGCAAGGTGTTTAGAGATGATCATCATTTAATTACACAGAGTTATTAGAAGAGTGTGATTTCTTTGTAACAAAGAAATCTTTTTTTCCAAAGAGACTCCTAGGGGCTTCTTTGGGGATCATGGATATTGTGCACTTAGTCCCTTTCCTCCAGGCATCCCTGACTTTGCTGTCCCCTGGCCATTTTCTTACACCTGGGCCCTTCCTCTACCTTCCATGCCATCCAGTGTGAGAGTCAAATGCTCCTCTTTGGGGTTTGAGCCCTGAGTCAGGCAAGACAGAGCCCACAGAGAGGCTAGGATCTTGCAGATGAAGCTTCCCACACTTCTCCTCAGTCTTAACTGGGTCTTTTCCTCAGCACCCTCCCATGCCATTCTTGGGAGAATAGGGGCAGCTGAGATAAAAAGTCCATCCCATTTAATGTCCTGCAGTTTACACGGTGGCTGTTTAATTTTGTTTTATTTTTACTTGTAGAGGCACACAATACCTTTTTTTAATTTATGTACCTTTATGTGGTGCTGAGGACTGAATCCATTGCCCCTTGTGTACTAGGCAAGTGCTCAAACACTGAGCTCCAGCTCCAGCTCCAATGCTGGCTTTTTCTGACTTGAGCATTCTCTTGGTTGTTGTAGCTCTTTGACTGCTTTCCAGTCCTCCTACAAAGATTTTCCAGCTGGGGACTGGGTTTTCTGCCTTGAGGTTTCCATGAGAGAACGAGAGTTTGAGTTTCCTAGACTGCCATTAAACTAATCTTCCTCATGATCACACATTACATTTTAATACACAGAAGACCTTGTAGAGATTTTACTTTTCCTTTCTTCTGTTTTGCTCTTTGGTGCTTGTTAAGAAGTCTGCCCAACCTGTGCACCCAGGTTGTAGAACTGTCTGAGATTAAGGCTTTTCAGAGTAGTGATTGTTTGCAGTTCGAGACAGGAGTCTTCCTATGCGGCCCCACTCCTGGGCTCTAGTGATCCTCCTGCCTCAAGCTCCCAAGAAGCTGGGACTCCAGTCACATACCACCTCACCTGCCTTCCAGTACTATCCTTTCAGGGTCTGTAGGAGCCATCTTGATGGACACACTTTCACTTTTGATAATGAGAGTGACTTCTTCATTTTTGATTAGTCTATCTAGAGTTTTTTCAGCAGTTTTCATCTTTTCAGAGAAACACTTTTTTATTTCGATGGTTCTCTTTACAGTTTGTCCAATTGCCATCATGTTGATTTCTGCTCATACTTATCCTTTCCCTTCTACTCCCTTTGGTCTTACCCTGCTATTCATTCTTCGTTGACTTTTAAACTTGGAGAGTTGCCATTGAGTTGAGCATTTTGCTCTTTTTAATTAAGTCATTTAAAGGAATTGATACATTAAATAATTTCTTCTGGGCTACTTCTCTGGCCTCCCGCAAATTGTGATGCTGTGTTGTCATTTTCATTCAGATTAAAGTATTGCCTATGTTCCCTCATGATTTCTCTTTTCTTTCATTCTTCCTTTTATGCTTCTTTCTTTTTGGATTGGTTCCGTCTTTGTTTCTTTCTTTGCTCCTTCCTTCCTTCCTTCCTTCCTTCCTTCCTTCCTTCCTTCCTTCCTTCCTTCCTTCCTTCCTTCCTTCCTTCCTTTTCTCCTTCCTTCCTATACCAGGGATTGATAGCAGGGGCATTTAACCACTGAGTCACATTCCTAGCCCTTTTAAATTTTTCTTTTAATGATGATGCAGGCTGGCCTCGAACTTATGATCCTCCTGGCTCAGGCTCTGGAGCCTCTAGGATTACCAGTGTGTACCACCATTCCCAGCCGTGATTTGTTTTTGACCAATGGGCCATTTAAAATGTTCCTTTTTAAATTTCCAAACAGTTTTGAGTTTTCGGAAATATTTGTGGTGTCAGTTTTTTCATGTACGTCTGTCATGGTCAGAGAACACACTCTGTATCATTTCAGTCTCTTCTGAAGTGCGATTAAAAGCATTGACTTCACATCAAATACAAGCAACAGCTTATCTTTTTTTTTTTTCTTTTCTATTTTTTTTTTTTTTTTTAGTTTATCTGTTTTTTTTTCTTAACTTTTCTTTTTTTTTTTTTTACTACGAATTGCTTTGTGTCCTAGGATATGGTCTACTTCAGAAAATGTTCCATGTGATGCTGAGAAGAAAGTGTCTTCAATCACTGATGGATGAAACATTCTATATATCTGTTAACTCTAAATTATTAACTCTATTTTTTAGTTTTGTAGCTTCTTTATTTTTGTTTGGATGATCTGCCTAGTAATGAGAGTGGCGGGTTAAGTCACCCAGGAGTATTGTGTTGTGGTCTGTTTGATTCTTGATATCGAAGAGGGTTTGTTTGATTTATGTAGATGCTCCATTGTTTGGGGTATAGATACTGACGACAGCTATTTCTTGTGGTTGTAGAACTCCCTTAAACACTATGAAACGGTCATCTTTGTCTTTCTGATTAACTTTGGTATGAAATCCGCTTTATCTGATATGACGATAGGAACTCCTGCTTGTTTACAAGATCCATGTGAATGATGAGTCTTTTTTCCCATCCTTTCACCTTCAGTCTGTGGAGGTCTTTGCCTATGAGATGAGTCTCATGGAGAGAGCATGTTGTTGGGTCTTGTTTCTAATCCAATCTGCCAGCCTATGTCTTTCGATTGATGAGTTGAGTCCACTAACATTCAGGGGTATTATCAAGAGATGATTTTTATTTCTGGTCCTTTTGATTTATTTCTAGTTTCTTACGTCAAATTAGATTCTCCTTTGATCTATCATTCTTCTAGTGTAGTTTGCCCTCTGCTGGTGTTCATTTGTATTCTCCACTTCTTCTTCATGAAACGTTTCATTGGGTATGTGTGGTAGTGCCGGCTTTCTAGTTGTGAATTCTTTTAACTTTGTTTATCATGAATAGTTTTTACCTCTTCTTCAAAATGAAGCTTACTGGGGTGGCATCCATTTTCTTCCAGAGTCTGGTATATATTATTCCAAGACCTCCTAGTTTTTAGTGTCAGGGTTAAAAAATCAGCTGAGCTCTGGATTGAGTTGCTCCTAAATGTGACCAGCCATGTTCTCTAGCAGCCTTTTAAATTGTATGCTTTTTCTGTATGTTAGGCATTGCCATGATGATGTATCCAGGAGTGGGTGTGTTGTAGTTTTGTATGGAGTCCTATAAGCCTCCTGTATTTGATTTTCCATTTAATCCCTATGCTTTGGAAATTTTTCTGTTATTATTTCATAGAAAGGATTGTGCACTCCTTTAGTCTGTACTTCAGAGCCTTCATCTACCCACCCCCCGGAATCTTAGATTTGACCTTTTAATGTTACCACGTATTTCTTGAAAATTGTGTTCATGGTCTCTTAACATCTTTTCTCCATGACCAACTCTATTTTCAAGATCATGTACTTTGTCTTCCTTGCCTGAAGGAAATCTGTCTTCTGGATGGTCTGGCCTATTTGTGATGCTTTCCACTGAACTTTTACTTTGGCTTATTGACTCTTTCATTTTGTGAATTTCTGAATGATTCTTCTTCACAATTTCTATTTCCTTATTGAAGTGATCTTTCACTTCTTGTACTTTCTCTCTGTTGTCACTCCTTACATCATCTTTTATCCTGTAGATCAGTTTGACTACAACCTTTCTACATTTCTCCTCTGACATTTCCTCCACTGTGGTGTCCATGGAGTCTGTGTTTGAGTCATTCTGGCTTAGTTGGGTTGGTTCGTTACTTTGCTCCTTTGCATTGTTTGTGTGCCTGACCAACTATTTCAATGGATCTGAAACAGGGGGGCTTCTATTCTACTCTATGAGCTTTTGGTGATCCTGTATCTTTCCCGTGCCTCACAGACTAGGGGAAGTCAAATAACAGCAACCAACTCTGCATGCAATGCATAGTACTAAATGAAGTACTTAGTTGCTATCATGACATCTACAATGTTCATTGACATAATAAACAGAAATGCTAGGATCAGCAATTTGTATCGATAAAGGCAGTAAGTTACCATGAATTGTGTCTGGCATAAAATTGGACACTATGTGTTAGCTATGAATTCTTCTGTATTATTTGTTGCTATAACATTAGCAGTGGGGTTTTGCAAACCAATTACTGTTATGAGAAGGTAAGAACAGAGTTAATTAAGAGGAAAGAAGAAGAGATTGGAGGGTGAAAAAGGGTTTGTAGTTTCAAGAGACGAATAGTGCAGATGCAGAGGTGACAAAGGAAGTGTTGTTTATGAGGTGGGAGGAGTAAGTAGGAGTAAATTATGAAGGAAGAGTGAAAGAGACAACATTAGAGTTTGGCTGTAAGCGAGAAAAGAGAGAGAGAAACAGGGAAAACAAAGTTGTAAAACAGACAACACACATGCAAAAAAAAAAAAAAAACCAAATATATTAATCTAAAACCTGAACCTTCAAAAACTGATTGAAGAAAAATAAATACCATCAAGAAATGCTACAAATGAGAAAGCAGAAGTAAATACACCCATGTATAAATGTCCATGTATTGGCCAGTACACAATCAATCAAAAACAAACCACCGCCTACAAAATAACAACAACGAAAAAAAAAAAAATCCAACAAGTCAATGAGAGTATATGCTCACTGTCTGTGCCAAATTGTCTTTCCGTTTCTTTGCTTCCCTTCCCCAAAGAATGCTGTCAGGTGGAGAAGAGTGGAAAGTGCTATGGCCTCCACTCTCAGGGGATAGATGCTACTGGGTTGTGTGAGACAAGTTTCTGTAGATGAATTTCCTGGAGGCAGGCCTCACGTCTTGTGTGGCCCCAGGTGTTTTATTGCCTGGGGAATTGTCAGGCATTATTAAATCAATGCACTTGTAGGACCGCACCCCAGGAGTCTCTTCAGGGCTCCAACGTGGGACGGGGAAGCCAATCCATTGCTGAGGCTTTTGTTCCCAGATATGGCCTTTCTGGTCTCCCAGGGTCTAAGCCCAAGCTCCATCACTATCACCTGCCCATCTGAATTCTCGGGCTGCTGGACCCAGAGGTGGGGAGGGAGGCGGGCTCTCTCAGGTCTCTCCAACCTGTATTACTCCCAAGCAAAATGCTGTCTGTGCCAGAATTTCTCCAGATTTCCTGGGCTCAGTCTACATCCTGCAGTTGGCATCTGCTGGAATCCTGTACTGGGCTCAACCCAGAACTCACGGATCTGAGCTCCCGATCTCTGTTGGTGCTGCTGCAACAGGGATGTCCCCAAATGGCTCCTGCTTCGGCTCTCCTGGTACAACTGGCAGACCCGGGTGTCTTTCGTGCACCACTTTACTGAGCCGAATGGGCTCTTGCTCGGCCCAGTGCGGGCTGCCCCTCCACTCCCAGGATTTTCCATGCCAAGATAGTGCATAGCACTTTGCAGCAGTTTCTGACCTTGTGTACTAATGTCCGCTGGTACCGCCGGGAGCTCAGCTCCAATTTTGTTCTTTTTCCTTGTTTGATTTACCCCAAATTTTCCAGTCTCCATGGCTCTCTGTCCAATATTGAGTATCAGTGAAGTCCCTTTATCACCCACCTCACAGAGAAGCAGTATTCCTGCTGCCGGGGTCCAGTGTCGTGGAGCTGTGAGAGACCCTGCTTGCCTCTCCTCCGCCCTCTTAACAGGTTGAGTTTAAAAATGTGTATACTGGCACACCCTAGGAAGGCAGAATGAGGTAGGATTGCAGCACATTAGCTGGGTGTAAAGGGTCCCCCTGCCCTTGGAGAAACACACATGAAACATAAATCCTTTCTCATACTTAATTTTTGCTTGTGGAGCTGTGATTTTACTATTGACTGCAGATTAGCGCTCTTTAAGTACCAGTTACATTCCAGGCATGTGTGAAGCATTGGAACTCACCATGGAGCTTCAGTGAGGAAACAGGATGGTGATGGTTGAGCTTAGGGACTCAGAGGCAGCCTGCCTGGGTTCTGATCTCAGCTTCACATCAGGTAGCGCTGTGCGTCGGGTGAGGCATTTCACCTGCCTTCTCCTGCTTCCATCTGGAAGATACGAGCAATGAGAGTTTCTTTCCTCATGGGTTATTGTTATGAGTATTGTCAAAATTATATTAATATCGTGACTGGCATAGGTAAAACGTCATGTACAATGAGGGAGTGCCAGGGATTTAGCAAGCACTTACCAATGTTAGCACATCCCCAGCCTGAGTCCGGCCTACACAGAAAGATCAACGAGGACCCCTTGCTAGTTTTTTTTCTGTTGTCTTGGCCTGGTGCTAGCACATAGTAGGCACTCAAAACAGTTTGTTGAAGGAAGACACAGTCCCTATTCTTGATGAGATTGGTGTTTAGTACAAGCCCAGTCCTCACCAGGGCCTTGCAAACGACTATTCTAGATGAGAAAATGCTAGGCCTACCCTCTGTAGAGTGTGAACGGTGCGAGGGAAGAGACCCTGTCTGCTTTTCCTTCTTTCTTCTACTCATGTATCCCTAGTATCCGGAAAGAGTGGCAGATGTGAATTACGTGATCGGTTGGCATGAGGAAGCACCAAGGCAATCACTGACATGATTGGAACTCTAGCCCAGATGTCATTGTGCCCGTGTGTGTGAGAGAGCTTCCATTTAGTTTATTTGGAAAATAATTGTATACATTTAAGGTATACATCGGGCATCCATATACACAGTGAACTGCTTATTTCAGGCAAGAAAGTAATCTCCACACAGTTATGGTTTCTCATGTGTGTGATGTGAGCACCTGGCAGTACTGTCTTCGTACGATTCTAGTAGATATTACTGTTAACTGTAGTCTTCGAGCAGTACATTAGACCTCTAGACTTATTCATCCTTGAGAACTGTGACTGTGTATGCTTTGCCAGTATCTCCCATTTCCCCTGACTTCCCTGTCCCTGGTAACCAACATTCTACTTGCTGCCTCTACGTACTTGGCCATTTTCAGATGCCACACTAAAGTGAAACCATGCAGTATCTTTCTTTCTGTATCGGCCTATTTCCCTTAGCACGATGCCGTCCGGGTATATGCTTACTGTCCCAAACAGAATCTCTTTTTGAAAGGCTGAATGATTCCCAATAATAGATGTACCTCAATTTCCATACACGTTATTTATTAATGACACCATCTACTGTGTTTCAGGCAGCTTGTTCGTTGTCGTGACCAGAAGACCCTACAAGGACACCTTAAGGGGAGGAAAGGTGTATTTTGGCTCTGGTTTCAGAGGCTCAGTCCCTGGTCAACTGCCTCCGTGTCTCTGGGCTGGAGGTGAGGCAGAACATGATGGCAGAAGGGCATGGGGAAGGCAGACAGCTCGTACGTGGCCACCAGGAAGCAGAGAGAGCTCTGCTCACCACAGACAAAATATGAACCCCAAAGTCACAGCCCCCAATGACCTACTTCCCCCAGGCACACCGTGCCTGCTGGTGGTTACCACCCAGTTACTCCATATCAGTGCATTCATATACTGATCGGGTTTCAGCTCTCACGATCTCAGATCTCATCTTTTCACCTCTGAACGTTCTTGCATTGTCTCACGTGCGAGCTTTTGGGGGACACTTCATATCTAAACCACAGCGTTTGATCCTGGCCCCCAGAAGTTCATGCCCATCTCACAATGCACGTTGTCTTTAGTCCATTTACAGGAGTCCCCACAGTCTTAAGGGCTCCAGCGTTCCCCAAAAGTCCAGGCCTCAAATCACATCTGAGGCGTGAGGCATCCTCTTAGTTGTGAGAGTAAAGATCAAAAGCAAGTTACATATATCCAATATATAATGGCACAGAGTGAACATTTCCATTCCACAAGGGAGAAATAAGGGCATAGAAGAAAGGGATGGGACCCGAGCAAGACTGAAATCCAGCCGGACGATCAAGTCCTGTAGCTTCGAGTCCGGCATGTGGGGCACGTGGCTTCCTGATATTCTCTCCAAAGGGCTTGTGCAGCTCCACCCTGATGGCTCCACCTTGCCGTCCACTTGACTGCTCTCTAGGCTTGTTTCTGCTCGATTTCTGATGGTTTTCTTGGTTGATGTCCCATGTTACTGGCAAAACTCTTAAACTCAGGGTCTCCATTGCAGCTTTGGTCTCCTTCTAAAATCTTCACCCATGGCCCTTTCCAGGGCTGCCAGCAGGGACTCTGACCCTCTACATGTTGCCTGACCCTCCAGCCCTTCCATTGAAATCTCAGTGTTAGCCTCCGAGAACCCCAAACTCCAGCATCCTGCATTTGTGCATAACCTGCACCACGGTGGTCATGGCCAAGGTCTAGTAGCCAAGCCTCCTGGGATCAAGTCTGCAACAGCCACTCAGTGCCTGTGCAGCTCAGCATGGTAAAATAATCTTCCTGTGCCCTCCTGTGCAAGCAGGGTGTCACCATGGTACCTTCTCAAAGGAAGTTTTTCTTGTATACTCTTGAGCCTGAGAAGGGTGTGGTCTTGCCAATTCCTGAGCTGCCCTCAAGCCTTCTTTCCTATCATTTCTGGGTCAAGTATTTAGCATTTCTTTAGTGTCTGCAATCTCTTAGCCCTGGTTTTGTGCTCACTGTTCTGCACAAACTGCAGGTTTTTCAAATCTTTCCGCTATCCTTTCTGCTCCTCATGGTGACAATACGCTTGGTTAAAAGTCACCAGCGATAAGCCACGGCACTGCCTGAACGCCGTACTACCTCATAATTTCCTGCACCAGATCAGTTAGTCCGTCACCCTTAAATTCAGCTTCACACAAAACTCTCAGGTCATGGGTAACATGTAGACAACTTCTTTCCCAGAGCGGGATGTGAATGGTGTCTAGTTCATTATCTCTGAATCCTCATGAGGCCCATCTTCACGGTCCTCAGTCCTCTCAGCATTCTGGTCTTCTGAAGTCTCACCAGAATCACTGATTAAGCTCCACTGACAACACTCTAAAGCTTTTCCAGCTTTTATCTCTGAACTCTCCAAAATTCCTCCTTCCCCGCAAGTCGGCTCCAAAGGCTTCTGAACCGCGCGGTCAGGTTAGTCACAGCAACAAGCCCACTTCTTGGTACCAACTTCTCCCTTGGACAGTTTCTCATAGCCATGACTGAAACAGTTGACAAGAGCAACCTCAGAGGAGGAAAAGGTTAGTTCGACTCACAGTTTCAGGGGTTCGATCCATGGTCAACTGTCTCCATAGCTCTGGGCCCGAGCAGAGGCAGAACACCATGGCAGAAAGGCACTGCAGAGCAAAGCAACTCAGGACATGGTGACAAGGAATCAGAGAAAACTTTCTCCAAAGTCACACCCCCAGTGACCTACTTTCTTCGGCCACAACCTACCTGTCTATAGTTACCACCCAGTTAACCCACGTCAGTGGATTGATCCAACAATTAGGTTACTACTCTCATACTCCCATCGTTTCACTCTCAACATTCTCGTGTTGTCTCGCACCTGTGCTTTTGGGGACACCGCACACTGATGCCATAGCATACTATCTGTGTGTATGCAATGTGCAGAAGATATATGCACAAATAAACATGTAGTTCCTACAATTGTATATATATATATTTATATATATATATATATGAAGCACATACTCTGTATTTAATGATATACCACATATAACATGTATTGCTATCTGATGTATTAATAGAAATGTATATGCAATATATAGAACAGTGACCATATTGTACATTTGATCCCCATAACATATTCTCCTCACACCTGGTAGTCTGTAACCCTTGAATAATATCTCTTCATTCCCCAGCCCCTGGCAGCCAGTGTGGTGCATTTTGCTCCTATGAATTCACAGCTTTTAGGTTCCTCATGTCAAGTAACATAATAGTATCATAGTCTACATTATTCCAGCCTTCAGCACCCCAGCTGCTTGTATCTGTGAAGCTAAAATGGATTTGTTGTGGATAGAACACAGATCCATCATGTATTTTATGCAGTTTGTTTGATACCGTGGTCTGCAGTATGTTTATATTTAGAATAGTTACCAAGTCAGTAGGACTTAAGCCTGCCAGGTTTGTATTTTCTACCTTATGTTCTGTCTTCCTCCATCCCACTGCCCAGGCATTCTTTTGTCCTCATCAGGCATCTTCTCAGAATCTGCTTTTAATTTCCTGGTTGTTTTCCTTATCGCATATTTTTGAGTTATTTTCTTAATGATTGCCCCACAGGTGTCAACTCAGAGTTTAGCTTAAACGAATCTGGTTCAGATTAATGCCCACTTAATCTCAATATTCTACAAAACCTGAATCCGATAAAGCTCCAGACCCTCCTGGCCCCTTCTGCTGTTGTTGGCACAAAATTACTTCTCCATACACATAAAGCCCATCCAGACGGTTTCATATAACAACTGCTTTATGCAACAATTGCCCTTTAAACCATGCAGGAAGCAAAGCGTTACCAACCACGGTGCATTCATACAGCCTTTTATTAATGTTGACACAGTTTCCTTCAGTGGTGGCTCTTATTGCATCACGGGGAGCAAATTGAGTTACTATTTTTTCTGAGATTTCCCTTTGATATTTGTCACAGGGAATATCGGCCCACAATAATTTCTATGAGTATGTCCATTACCAAGAAATACCTTTATTTCACCATCATCTTTGAAGAGACATGACAACCGAGTGAAATGTGTGCTGCCTGATCCATCATTGAGCCTCAAAATAATGTCTCAAAAATGCTACTGGGACAGTTAGGGAAATTTAGATATGAACCTTATATGGTCTTGGATAATATCACCATATCATTGTTAAATTTCTTCAACGCGATAACGGTGCTGTGGTTGCGTACGAGCGTGCCTTAGTCCTTACGAGATGCATGTCGAAGTATTTGGGTGAAGTGTTTGGAAATGTTGAATAGTTAAGTGAAACAACAATGAGAACAACAAAATTGAGAGAGAAAGCAATCGGATGGTGGGAATCCAGGTGAAGCATGTTCGCTGTATTCCCCCTTCAGCTTTGTGTGTTTTCAAATGAGAAGTTGAGAAAAATTTCTCTTATGTTAAGAGTTACATACTGAAGTATTTACAAATCATATAAGGTAGTGCCTGGTATTTGCTTGAAAATAATCAGGAGGAGGAGGAGGAGGAAGTGGAGGAGGAGGAGGAGGAGGAAATGGTGGAGGAGGAGGGGGAGGAGGGGCAAGATTCTGTATGAGCTGAGATTGGCCCTGAGTAATTAATGGTTGCAGTTGAGAGCTAGGTAATGGAAAATTTCTTATATTGTCCTCTCTTGTGCAGTGACTCTTTATATGATCCCGCAGCAGAGCAGCAGAGACATGGTTAAAAGAATGAGTTCTGGGTCCCACCCTAGTTCTTGCCATCTGAGACTACCAATATGAATCTCAGTGATCTCTCTTTTTAGTTAGTGTGTTTCTTTTTCTATTATTTTGTTGTTGTTGTCTTGGGGATTGAACCCAAGGGGTGCGTTACCGCTGAGCCACATCCCCAGCCCTTTGTCATATTTTATTTAGAGACAGGGTCTCACTTTGTTGCTGAGGACCTCACTGAGTTGCTCAGGCCGGCTTTGAAATTGCCGTCCTCCTGCCTCAGCCTCCTGAGTTGCTGGGTTGGATTACAGGTGTGTGGCACCACACCCCACTGTGATCTGTTTTATGACAAGCTTTGTAGGCAAATCTGATGCAGACTCATGTTCCAGGATGACTGGTCTAGTGCAATGAACCTGTAGATTGTCTGTAGGGCATGTATACCTTCTATTTACATATGTTTGATATTAAAAGAACATAAGCTTCTAAGTAAAGGAAACAAAACCCAGCTGTGTTACGGAAAGATTCTTAGTAAAGTTTCAAAATAGTTAACCCCAAATGTAAACACACGCACAGACACATACATACACACACTCTCTCTTTCAGATGGAGAAGAGGGATTATTCCCCAACTCAGTCTCTGAGACAGAAACCTTGACTCTGGAACCAGACAAAGGTAGTATGAGAGACAGAAATACCACATCAATCATGAGCAAAGGACACAAAAATCCTAAGCAAGATTTTAGCAAACTGAGCCACCCAGCGTGTACCAAACATAATGTAGGCATAGCCGAGTGACATTTTATGCTACCAGTGCAAAGCTGGCACAGCATTAGAACACTAGAGATGGAAGTAGGGGGGCATAAGAGAGGTCTGCATTGCTAATGCAGTCATTGGGTTGCTTGCTCTAGATGCTAATTAGATGCATACATCTAAGTGTTTGAAAACTCGCTTGATATACCCTCATGGTGTTTGTACTTTTGTCAAACGTAAGGGAAATTTTGCTTCAGGTTGGGGAAAGAAACCTATCCATGTCAGTCCAGGTATTCATGAATTAAATGACTACTGCTTTGGTAATTTCCATACAGGCAGGATCTACTCGAGTTTTAGGATGAAACTTTGAACTGAGGAATGAAAGGAACATTCCTGAATGTGGTAAAGGGATAGAAGTGGAGGCAAAAGAAGGAAGGAATGGAGAGAGGGAGAGAGGGAGGGAGGGAGAAAAGAAGGAAGGAAGGAAGGAAGGAAGGAAGGAAGGAAGGAAGGAAGGAAGGAAGGAAGGAAGGAAAGGAGGGAGGGAAGGAAGAATGACAAGAATGACCTAATGAAGGGGGAAACAAAGGCTATATGACAACACTGGCAATGTTATCTGTAAAATCTGGACCAATCTGTAGAAGCCCAAATCTGTCATCTCTGTTAGATGCTGTTCCGGGTGACAAAGCTGGTAGTGTAGGAAGCCCACAGGCTTAATTGAATTCTCACTACTCACATATTCCTGGGACATCCCAGAACACCTCTACCGGAACTCAATAGAGTTTAGTATGGTGGTTGACTTTAAGATCAATATGCTTGTTAAAAATTCAGATGCATTTCTACCATCTCGATCCAAAAAAGTAATCGTCACTGTAAACAGGTACCAAACACCAGAACGGCAACGCTCTAGAGCATCCTGGGGGCAAATACAATAAAGGATGCAAGAGATGTGAACGTACAAAAGGTAAAATTGAAAGGAGCCTGAACGATGAAAAGGTTGAAGTCCCACATAAGAGGAGAAACCATCCCAGCTGATGAGTGGAAAGGATGGATATCCTACAGATTCTCAGCTCCCCCTTAGTTGATCCCTAGATTCTGTCAAAATGTAATCTAGATCGATGGTGCCCCGGGAGCCTGACAGGCAGAGCTTGGCTTGTATTTCCATAGAAGAGCAAAAGTCAAAGACCAGCAAAGATGTGTTTGGACATGATGGATAAGATGTAGGTTCTTGCCCTAGCGGACGAGTCGCAGGATGAAGTGACAAAAGAATCAGGACAGTGTAGTACTGGCACAGGACTAGGCACGTTCCTCTATGGGACAGAACAGAATGCTGGGAATCGGAGAGGCACGAGCATGGATCCCGAAGTCTCCAGGCATTGGCAAATGTTCCCAGGGGGCGTACGAATGGCTTTGGATTGGAGAAAAGCTGACAAGGGAATATGGGCGGCTGTCAAGCTCACGTGCCGCATTCTCAGACGGGGAATCACAGCATGACAAGCAGACGAGTTAAAAATGCATGCACACAACCTGTGTCACATCCAAAGGGAGGCTAGTCTGGGAAACAGCCACAGGGAGCACAAAGTTCAACCCCAGCACAGGAGCGACTGGTCCGCCTGGTGAAGTGAGTGCAAGAAGCCACTAGGAGGCGAGGGTGCGCGACCGCGGTGGGTGGGTCGAGTGGGAACATCAGTGGATCTCGAAGCTCATTGGCCGGCGGCCACAGGGGTGGGAGGCAGAAGGCACTGCTGGAAGCTCATTGGCCTTTGTGGAAGGGCGGGAAGGGAGAGGGAGCTGGAGCAGCAGAGGGGCCTGCGTCTTCCCTCAGTGCTCTTGTCACAACTGATCGGTCCAGACCTTCTGGAGCCTCGGGTAACCACAGGCTGGCATCAGGAATATGCCCCCCCCCCCCTGCTGCTTCTATGTTTCCCTCCTCTCACTCCCTGCTGCTCGAGATCGCCAATTCCTTCCCCTTTCCTCCACCTCAGCGGGGAGCAGCGGGTGGTAACCCATCGGCTCCCGAAATCCCATCCACGCAAACCCCCGGCAGAACCCATTTGGGGAGGATCCCTTGTCCCGGCACCCCGGTCCCCGAAATCTGGTCCCCTGGGACAGGGCGAAAGCCAGGTGCCTTTGATTCTGAGGTGGGACAGAATGAGCGGGCTGGTGAGGCGATGGTGCTCTCTGAAGAGACCAGAGTGGGCAAGTAGGGAGGCAGGGAGGAGAAGACTGCGGGCTGGAGCACGACCATTGAATTGTGGAGAGGGGAGTGGAAGATTGGTGGGGGGCTGTGGAAGGCAGGCGTGGGTTTGAATGAAAGCAGAGCGGTTGTGTGGGTCCAAGAGGACCTTTAGTGCCCAGAGGGGCTGCCTGTGGGCTGGATCAGGACCTGGCACCCCATAGAGGGTTCAGCAAACATCCGTTGAATGAAGAAGGGTGGGAATGAATGAAGGGTAAAGGAAAATGGCAGTCGAAAGAGGGTCAGGGGTTCAGGAGAACGACATGACTTCGTGGGGCACAAGGGGGTGATCAGTTTAAAGGGTGAGCAGGGGAATAATTAAGATTAAGGTGGGGTGCAAGAAAAACCAGAATGGGGTGGGGGGGAGGGGGAAACTGAACGTTAGGCATCCACGAGGCTATGCATTGAGCGCAGGGTGTGTAAGGTCCTGTGTGGGGAGGGAATGAAGAAGACAGGAGGTTAGGAAGACAACTGGTGGTTGCGGTGAATGGGTTCAGGAATCATGTGGGTTGGGATTGGCAGAGCGCAGGATGGACGATGCATAAAAAGGGGCTGCAGTAACTGTCCCAAAGGGGATATGGGTGTGCATGTGTGTGCCTGAAAACGGGATGCGTGGCGGAGTGAAGGTAAGAAAGGACACTCATGATCAGATTGAGCACGTCAGGGACCCGTGCCAAGAGGTTGCAGAGAGGAGGCGACATGTGAGTGGGGCTTCCTGGGGAGGAGGCTGTGTGAGTAAGGAGGTCGGGGTGAAGGTTGGAGAGTTCCATGGGGAAAGAAGGGAGGGCAAACTGATTCAAGCGGTGAGCAGGATGGAGAAGAAGAATCCAGCCACCTCAGACGGGGTTCTCCCAGGGCAGAGCGAGTACATCAGGGATAGGGGGTGGTGTGGCCATTCTGACCTCCGCTCCTGACCCTAGAACCATGGAACCCAAAGACATACCTGCTGTGCCCTGCTGCCCCTCCGACTCCAAATGTACCACAGGGCGTGAGACCGGAGCCCCATGGGGGATTGAACTTGGCCCCAGAAGAGCTATAGGTCGCTGTGACCGCTGCCACAACCATGGCATCACTACCAAAATCAGGGGCGAAAAGCATTTCTGCCTCTTCCGGGCCTGCGAGTGTCACAATTGTGCCTTCTTCTCGTGAGTATGGTGTCTGACAAGGGGAGGGGCCAGGCCTCCTCTGCATGCGACTAACCCTCAGCCTTCTATCCCCCACTCTAGGGAACAGCGCAGGGCCTTGCCTGCTCTGAGTGCCTTGAAGAGGGAGCGGGGGGCACGGCTAAAGAGGCACCTGGCTCAAGGACTGATCAAGACCATGGCTGCAGCCCCCAGATCCCACCTCCACGTCAAGAAGTTGTCCCTCGAAGCAGGCATCCCCGGTGAGTAGTGTCTCCGGCCAGGGAGGGGATCTGAGTTTGGGTGGAGGAAGCATGAGCAGCTCTGTGGCCAGTCCTATCACCACATCACAGCGTGACCTGGGGCGGGGAGTCCCTGGGCCTTCGCTGGTCTGAGGATAAGACCCGTCCACGTCATCTGCCGGGTGTTTGTAGGAAGGACAGGTCTGGTGGATGGAGAAGGCCCATGGCGAGAGGTGACCTCAGAGGGGGGCTGGGGCATACCAGTGTCTGCCCAGGGTGGTGGTGGGTCTGGCCAGCTCGTCAAAGCCGTCCCTTGTCTTTTATAGCTGGGAAGGAGAACTCTATGACCCCTCCTGAGGCTCGTCCCTTCACGCCCCCGCAGGAGGTAAGGAGAGGCTGTCGCCAGTCAGGGAGCCTCCCACCCAGCCACCGCTGGGTTCCGAGGCCATGGGTTCCATCTCCAGCTCTACCACTGACTTGCTGTGTGACCCTGGGAAAAATCACTTGTCCCCGGGCCTCAGTATCCCCTGTGGTAACACGAAAGGTAAGACGGGCTGGTGTTTCAAGGTCGTTGGAGCCCTGACATGCTGGGCTCCTGTCTCTGTCCCCAAACATGCCCATACCTCCTCTCCCCATGGCCGGCCTGGTACCTGATTCCCTCCTGTGATCACTGCCCCTGCAGGAGAGCTCCCAAGGGCCTCTGCCACTCAACGGGCCCCCAGAACCTTCGTCTGTGCCCTACGCTGCAGCAACCTTGGACCAGCAGCTGACAGGTTCTCTGTCCGGGGAGCCCCACGGGCCCACTGTCCTGCCCGGCATGTGAGTAGACCAAGGGCCACAGAGCCAGCCGTGCCTTGTGTTGTTGTGTGCCCAAAGTCGTGCTTCGTGCCATGGGAGGCAGGAGGGGGAAGAGGAGGGTGAGAAGGAGGAGGGCAGCGGGGAGAGGAAGGGGGAGAAGGGGAAGGCAGACTCTCAGGCTGACGGGCAAGGTCAGGACTCCCCCAGACTTGCCATTTCCTATTTGTGACACTTTGGGAAAGTGACACCGTGGCTTGGAGCCTCCGTTTCCCAGCGGGCGTATTGGGAAAATGCCCCACACCCATAGCATTGAGAAGAGGACTAGCACGAGACCTGCCACACGGTAGGCCTGCAAGATGCGGGACTGCGGTTCCATGTGAAACAGACGGGTGGGAGAGCCGGTCCACTGGCCAGAAAACGGGGGCCGTGATGGTGAGGGCCGCAGAAGCCCAGGGGCAAGTCCAGAGGCCAGTAGAGAAGCCTTCCTGGAGATGAGCCAAGCTTGCCCTTGGAGACCCATGGGGATTGCATGTAGTGGAGGCAAGAGCCAGCCCCGCCTGAAAAGGAACAGTAATCCCTTCTCCCCAGCTGCTTTGCACGTGAAAACGCAGACACCTGAGATGCCCAGCCACCTTCACTGTGGCCCTGGGGGGAAAAGGCCCGTAGGAGTTTGTGTCTGGGGAAAAGGGCGTGCGGGAAGGTAAACAGGCCAAGCAGGAGAAAGGACTTGCCCAAGCCACGAGGACCCATGGCCCCCGCAGTCGTTCAGATTCCCACATCCCAATATTGCAAAGTCCTGCCCTCTCTGTCAACTGGTGGTGCGTGTCCGCCAGAGGGTTTAATCCCCTGGCCTCTCCTCTCCTTGTTTCCAGATGCTCAAGTCTGATCCTCCAGCCCTGTGCCACCCCTGACCCTCTTCTACTGCAGCCACAGGTCCTGGGAAAGAAGTGGGGTCCAGAACCCTGGGAGGGGCCGAGCTTAGTGGACGGGACGGGGCAGAAGGCCTTGGGGGTGGGGGTGGGGCTCGAGGGAACTGGGGGCTGAAGGCGCGCTTGTCCCGGTGGGAGGAGGTGTGGCTTCCCAGTCCCCATGCTCTCACACCCTCTCCTTTGCAGGTCCCCAATGCCTCCGACCAGGCTTCGGTTTCTGCCGCCTTAGAGTGGCAGCGGAAGCTGGAGGCTGCCGAGGCTCTGCTGGCCCTGAAAAACTCTTCTTGGGACCCCCCGGAATCGATCTCCCTGCACCAGCCCTGCAGCCCACCAGGTAGCTTGCTCCTTGAAGGGTGAACACGAGGTGGGCACCCTTGGGAAATGGAGCTGGGGCCACGTTGTGGCGAGCTTGTTCTAACTGGGAAGGAGGGGTCGGTGGGTCGAATGTCCCTGGGGCCAGGAAGCCAAGCGCCCCAGTCTGAAGCCTGAGAAGGTGCTCGAGGGTTGCCCCGTGAATCTTCAGGCGATGGAGATTTTTTTGTATTGTTTTGTTTGGTTTTGTTTTGTTGCTCCTCGGAAAATGGTCACAGCCTTGATGTCAGGAGATAGGAGCACCTAGGCCCTGAGGGTGGCAGGCAGGGATTTGCCTTGATGTTCGGCATATCAAGTGGAGGCTCGGGTCTGCTGCCTCCCAGCCCAAGGTCCTCTCCGCACTCCCCTGCAGTGTGCCTTGGTCTGGGGAGGAGGGCATTCAGAGGTGACAAGGGCCTCTCATCAGGAAGGAGATCTGGTAGATCTGGTCCCTGACTTCAGGGAATTCCAGCCTGGACATGGAGACCGGATGCCTGCCCAAGCTGTGTTTTGTGGCAGAATATCAATGACATGCTCCAGAGAGGAAGGGCTGGAGAAGCTCAGAGGAGGGTTAAACACCTAGGGAGCCTGGGAGGGAAGGCTGGGCAATGCTGCACAAAAACGGTGCGAGAGTGAACAAGTGACCCTGGAGGGGGAAGTGCTGGAACGGGGTGCGTGGGCGGGGGGTGGGGGGGACTGTGGAGTTGGAGAGGTTGTCGATCACACAGGTCTGGAAGGCTGGACTTGGGAGTGTGGCCAGTGCAGAGCCAGGCACTGTTTCCGACCTTGGGAGGGGCATACTTGGACACCCCATGCTCACCCCATGGAGATGTGGGGGCTGTGACGGTGGGATGTGGTGGGAGGCGAGACTGGAGATCGGGAAATCAGACCAAGAGGGGCCAGTGCCAGGGTCCCCGTGGCCCATCTTTGATCGGGTTGGGCAGAAAGGGAGGGGAGAGCTGGGAGCAGACCCGCATGTGACCTGCCCCGCCCCCTTCCTTTCCCTCTGAAGCTCCTGCGGGAGATAGAGGACTCCAGCCTCCCAGCCCCCCTCTGCGACCCAGGCCGGCCAGCTCGGTTTCACTGCCTATCGGACATCTGGGGTGCATCTCCCTCTTGACCTAAGAGCCCCGAGGAGGAGGCCTCGCCACAGCACTGCCTATTTGGGTATCCTGTTTCTGAATGTGCAAAATGTTTAATGTTCAAAATGCTTAACGTCTTTTTTTAAGCCTTCAGGTGTTTTATAAGCTTTCAGACCCTTTTTATGATGTGGGGCAACTCTTTGACTGAGGTTGGGTATTCTTGTACCTCCATCCCTTATTCCTTTGGATGCTGGGGCCTTTTTATGTGTCCCATAAAAACAGGATTGTGCAGTCAGTCTGTCAGTGGGGTTCTGAGTGGGTTCATATGCCAGTGTTTTCATGTGTCTTGTGATTGTGCACATACCTGTGCACCCATGTACGCACCCATGCATGTGGAAACAGGAAGATGTTTTCACTTTGCGTCTAGGTTTGTGTGTGTGAACAAATAATAAACCCTTGTTGTTGTAAGGCACCGAGAAATATGGGTTGTTTGTTACCACAGTATAACCTAGACTATCCTGATGCTAATGGACTGGTTCAGTTCCCATTTGAAAGTGAGAGTCACCTTCACTCGAGAGCTGGGTTTTCACAAGGCTAGACAAGGGGATGGCACAGGGGAAGGAGTAGCAAATTTGTTCAGTGGGCGACGAAGTGCCCACCCTCTGCCTGGCAGAGCCTGTTTCCAGTAGTCCGGAGGGCCACAAATCACCGTGCCTTCAGGATCAGGCAGATGGGGTAAACGAGTAGAGCAGAGGCCAGACGGGCTCTGGCCAAGTGAGAGTGCACGCTCTACCTAAGGGGCAAGCGCTGCTTGGCCCTGGCCAAGGGCTGCCGCACAAGAAGGTGGGCTCATTGTGGCCCAACCAACTGCTTGTTTCAAGGGAAGACGGGGTACTGGATTTCTAAGTGAAATTATTCAGTGTGTGAACAGCAGCTCGGGTTTCCTCTTTGAGCCCTATTGGTGGCCAGAACAAACATCCATGCCGGGCAACCTTGGCTGTCGGAGAGCCAGTGCAATTCTAGTCCGTGGTGAATTTTACAGCGGGGGAAACCGAAGCCAATCTGGACAAGAAGAGTCAAAGGAGGGAAAGGAATTAGACCCAGGCCCTACTTTTGAGGGGCCTATGACACAGGAGGGAGAGTCAGCACCTCGTACTTACTCTGGGCTCCCTCTGTGCTAAGCACATACAAACTCACAACAACTCTGAGAGCAAAGCATTATGCTTGCCATTGCACCTGTGAGGAATCCCACTCAAGGGGAGAAAGTGACTCACGTTAGCGTTTTCAGGGGAATTTTGAGCAAAGAGCAGGGAAAGTGCCTTGTCTGTGTCAGGCCCTAAATTAGCTCAGGATTTGTTCTCATAAGGCATCCAATGAAGGGTTCAGACCTCAGAGCAACAGACAACAGTCAGAAGGCCTTTTCAAAAGCACGCAGCCCCTTTATTTCCTACCCAAGGTACCAGTATGTAGTGTAGCAATCGATCAGATGTCTCTTCCCCACACCTGTTCCTCTGTCCTCTGCTGATGTTCTAAAGAAATGGAGGAACTGGAGGCTGACCACCCCCCGCCACCAGGCAGGCAAGGAAGCTCAGCTAGACCCTCCTGCACGTGGGCTTTTCCCCGTACTCTTCCGTCTCTATGTCCTCCCCTGACTCGACTTTACCCCAGACGATTGATGGAGATGACATATAATTACTACCACTCATTGTCTGTTTGTGTTTTGTTGTTTGTTTGCGTGTGGGTTTTGAGGCCCTGAGAAGTCAGGGTTCTCCTATACTCTGCCTGATGGTGGAGAAACAAGCATGCAAATTCACTGAGGACTCAGAGCAAGATGGAAGTCCATCTCACACATCCGTCTCTTCCCTGATTTGCTACTTGCATAAATGATCCCAAACCCCTCCTACCCCAGGGACAGATGAACGATTCCCCATATTCCTTCAGGGAGGTAGCAGAAGTACTGGAGAAAGCCCAAGACCCTACCTTGCGAATATGCCCCGGGCACAAAATGGACCCCACGATGGGTTGGGCGGAGGAGGAGGTGTACTTTGGTAATAAGATACGGCCAGAGAAGTGGGAGGAAAAGAGAAACAACGTGGCTCATGTTGGGGCAAGGAGGGAGGCCCTCTCGGTTTTCTGAGGCTCACCACCCTTTACGTGCTTTTTTCACATTTCTTTCAGGCACAGCTGCCACACATGCAGGCAAACGGGCACGTGCCTGTGCGCGCACACAGATTTCTTCAGTGTTGCACACAGATTTCTTCAGTGTTTCCCACGGACCTTATCTGGTGTGTTTCGGGAAACTCAGGACGCCTTTGTAAATGTTTATCATCACATGTTCATGTGTTTCTCATTTTGTCACGTACCGCCCCGGCTGACAGGTTTCAAACATCACCGTAAAGAGCACTCGAACAGTTGTGTCTTGACTCTTGTGTGTTATGTCACAGCTTCAGTTAGGCCTGAGCATACCCATCTCATCAGAGCATCCACAGAGTGATGCGATCTCATCCGGTAGCTGAAGAGTTAACCAGAGGGTCTCTGGGCTTAGGGGAGGTTGGAGGAAATGTCCTGAGTTGTCCCACTGGTTCTTTGTGGGATACAAAAGTGATGCCAATGAATGCTGAGTTGGGAGGAGATGCATTTCCACCATTGAGAGGCAATAACTGTAAATAACCTCAAGAACATAGGTAATAGTGAGGTGCAGGACAATAATTAGGGATTGGTGGATTTCAAGCAAGCATTACCTTTGTTCCAATATGGAGGATGTGATCCTTACTTCGTACGATTGGGTTTTTAATAAGGGCTGTATTTCATAACTGGCTCACAAAAGCCTGAAAATGCAACAGTCAGCATTTATGGTCCAGGAAGTGCCAGCTCCAGCACCCCACTGATTTCGACCTCAGCCCAGGAAGACCAGTCTTCCGGAGAACGCTACATGGCAGACTTCTGGTCCACACGGAGAATTCTGGTCTCCAAGAACAAATGGCTTCACACTTCACACGTGTATGTGGGAAAGTATGATTTTTAACTCCCCAGATGGAAAGGCTTGGGACAAAGGTCGAGCTGGAGGAATAGCCCAAAGTGCTTATGTGGGAAGGCGCACTTCTGGAGGGGGCCAGAGTGGGTAGGAGTGAGTGGTAGGGATGCCAGGATTCACAAATCCCACACAGGAGTGCGTTCCTCAGATTTCTTAAGGGCTACGGGAATGGTGTCACCTGGGCACTGCACTCGTATCTCTCACTAGACAGAGAGACATCCTTATTCTCCCTCCTGGTGCTTAGATCCACGCTGCATAAGAAAAGATACACAAACTCCTCTGGTTTGCCTCTTTTCTCTTTTTTACTCTAAAACAGTTGCTCTCCAGGTGGGGAACAGTGTTATTTCAGGGAATGGATGCATGGTCCATACCACAAGGAGTCTTGTGACGTGTTTAGAGCCAAATGCCTGCAATGCTTTTTCCAAAGCGCTGCTTTGGCTCCCGTGTCATTTCAGTGAATGGATGTGCGAGCCACAGTGGGAAGCACATAGTGACGTGCTTAAGCCACATGAATAGAAGAAGTTACTAAAAGTGAAAATAAATATCTGTGAGATCACTCCGGAGTGCTCCATAGAGACACCCCTTATTCCTTTCGACATGAACGGAACGGTACTCCATTGTGTGGACGTGCCATAGAGTAGTCAAAGAAGCTCATGTTGATGGACACGTTGGCTATTTCTCTACTTGCTGGCTGCATGGTCATAATCTTTACTATTTTTATCTATGTGTCTTGGAATGGATCTGCAGACGGACTATTGCTGTCTAAAGGGTAAAAATCCCAAGTGATCTTGCTCACTACTGTCAAATCTGCCTTCAGAAAGGTTGTATGATCATCCTTTCCCCATCAATAACTGACAGGAGAAAATTTCCCAGTGTCTCATTAGGAGAGCTGTCCGAAGTTTTAATTTTGTTCACCTCATAGGTGACAAATCACATGCTAGTGTATATTTTAGCTTGCGTATCTCTTGACATTAGCAGGGTGGCACAACTTTTTCATGTGGTTAAGTGTCGTTCTTGTTTTCTTTTTGGCTATGCACTATTAATGTATATATTTTTGGCCCAGTTTCTACAGAGACTCAGCTTTTTCTCAAAACACTTTTCAAGACACTTCTTTCTATCTTGGGGATATATTAGGAGAGTTGCCTCTTCCCTCTGATGTACAGGAAGCAAATTTTTCCTACCTGTCATGCATCTTTCTAACCGCGCGTGGTGTTTTGGTTCATTTTATGTTGATTCTGTCAACTTTATCAATATATTGACTTATTTCTCCTGGATGATCAGTCACATCTAGGAAAGATTTCCCATCCTTAAGGTACAGAGGATTGGCACTTGAAACACTCACATGGACTCACACTTCACATTTTAAACTGCAATCCACTTGTGATTTGTACCCATTCGTGGTGTGAGCCAAAGTGAGGGGTTCCCGTGGGAGTGACGTTAGCATGATGGTGGTAGAGAAACCCACACATCTAGAATTAACACAGACATGTGGACGATGATACCAGTGAGAAAGGTAGAGATGGCCTGAGAAGGCACAGCTCACGGGTCATTGTTAAAAGGAGGAGGAAGGGGAGGAGTGGGAGGAGGAGGAGGAGGAGGAGGAGGAGAAGGAGGAGGAGGAGGAGATCCTACGGAAAGGTGTAGGAGAATTACCAGAATTTGGCAAGGCTCTCGTGCCCTTCCCTCTATCCTACACAGTATAGAGCGACCGGGAGGAAATCTTTAATACTGGGCTCCTGTCTTGGGACGGACATGAAAATAAGGTCTGAGCATCCAAATTTCTGGCTCATCTGGGGCCTCCATGTTGATATCGTTTCTGTCTCTCCTGACTTGGAAGTCTGAAGCAACCTGAGACAGAGTTTGGAAGCCCCTAAAAACATGCCAGCAGCCTTTAAGAACTGCAGTTCCACAGGCAGGCACCTGAGGAATCAAGAGATCAGAAAAGGCTGGAGAGGTCATTGAATCTCCATCAATTGGAGAGAGTCTTCCAATGAATCAAGACAGGATGGAAAGACAGGGGCGGCGGGGGGCGGGGGGCGGGGGCGGTTCGCGTCCTCAAATACCCAAGTGCCAACAAAAGATTGCAAGACATATGAATCAATACAGAAACATGGAACAATCAGAAGAACAAAACAACCCCCAGAAGCTGACCTTCAGGAAAAACGGACATATTAGCAGCCTTGCAAACAATTCAAAATGCCTGCCACAACGTCTTCAACAAGCTGAAAGAGGACACAGATGAACAGCTGGACGACCTTCCAAAAATCACGGAGTGTGTGTGACCACATCCGGAAGACTCAAACTTCCTGATTTCAAAGCAATTTACAAAACTATGGTAATCTAAACAGTCTGGTGAGGGCATAAAGCTGGAGAAATGGACCAAGGGAATAGAACAGAGAATCCAGAAATGAGCCCTCATCTATAGGGTCACAAGATCTTTGAAAAGGGTACAAGCCCACTCCGTGGGGGAAGATAGTCACCTCATCAAAAGGTGTTTGGAAAACCACATGCAAATAAGAAAGTTGGATGCTGACCTTACATCATGTATAAAATGTAATTGAAAAAGATCAAAGGCCCAAACTCAAACCACCAAAATCAAAAGCAGGCGAATGAGACTACAGGTAACTTAGGAATGTTGGTTGCATCTAAGAACACACTGACTGACTAAAAAGGCAAACTATGAGCCAGATGCGATGGCACACGCCTGCAATCACAGCCGCTCGGGAGGCTCAGGCATGAGGATCTAGAGTTCAAAGCCAGCCTCAGCAAAAGTGAAGTGCTAAGCAACTCAGTGAGACTCTGTCTCTAAATCAAATACAAAATAGGGCTGGGGCTAGGGCTCAGTGGTCCAGTGCCCCTGAGTTCAATCCCAGGTACACCTCCTCCCTCTGCCCTTCCCCCCCAAAAAAGGCAAATTACCTTCGCACCTCAGATGGAGCACTGACCTCCAGGATAGATAAAGAACTTAACACCAAAATAGAAAAAGAAATCAATAAATGCGCAATGGAACTGAACAGGCACTTCACAGAAGAAGAAATACCAATGGTCAACAAATATATGAAAAAATGTTCCACATCTCTAGCAATTAGAGAAATGCAAATTAAAATTACACTGAGATTCCCCTCTTGCTCCATTGACCATGTCAACTACGAAGAATACAAGCGACGATAAACCTTGGCACAGGTATTGGGGAAAAGGTGCACTCATGCACTGCTGGTGGGATTGCAACATTGGTGCGATCACTCTGGAAAGCTGTATGGAGATTCCATTGAAAACTTGGAATGGAACCACCATTTGACCCAGCTATCCCACTCCTTGGTGTACACCCAAAGGACTTAAAATCAGCATACTACAGTGATGCAGCCACATCAGTGTTTACAGCAGCTCAACTCACAATAGCTAAGCTATGGAACCAGGCTATGGGCCGTTCAACAGATGAATGGGTAAAGAAAATGTGGTATTTATGTACACAATGGAATATTACTCAGCCATAGAAAAGAATGACTTTGTGACTCTGGCCAGTAAACTGATGTGGAGATGGAGACTATCATGCCAAGTGAAATAAGCAAATCCCCCCAAAACCAAAGGTCAACTGTTTTCTCTGATATGCGGATGCGAACACACAACAAGGGGTGTGAGGGGAAGAATAGAAGTTTGGTGGATTGGACAAAAGGGAATGAAGGGAAGGGGAGAGGGATAAGATTAGGAAAGACGGTAGAATGAATCAGAGGAATCTTTTCTATATTCACATATGAATATATCATCTGTGAAACTCCACATCGTGTACCACCACAAGGATGGGATCCTAATTAGAATAAGTTATACTCCATGAATGTATAATATGTCAAAATTCACTCTACCGTCATGTATACCTGAAAAGAACACAGTTTTAAAAAAAGGCAAGCTATGGGATGGGAGGAAATGTTTCCGTATCACGTATTTGATAAGGGGTTGATGCCCAGAATGTACGAAGAACTCCCGCAACTCAAAAGCAAAAGTTGTGTCCCAGTTTTGAGAAATGGGCAAAGGACTAGGGTTGACTTTTCTCTGAAGATGAGAAACAGATGGCTGAGAAAATCAGGAAAAGATGTTCCACAGCACTATGCACGAGAGTAATGTACATCTAACCCAGAATGAGAGGTCACATCACACCCATTAGGACTACTACTATCATTCACTATGAAAATGGGTGCTAGTGAGGACGAGGAGAAATCGCCAGCCTTGGGAACTGCTGGTGAGGATGCCAATCGCTACGGACGTTGTGAAAAACGGTATGCAGGTTCCTTGAAACCGAAAAACAGAAACACCAAGTGATCCTGTGGTCACCCTACTGGGTATATATCCCTTCAACTTGAAATCAGGGTGTCAAGGAGATATTCACATAGGCACGTTTGAGGCAGCATCGCTCAACGAAAACCAGCGTTTGGAATCAACCCGAGATCCCGATGACTGGTGAATGGATGGACAAAACGGGGAATCCACATGGAAGAGAGTATCATTTGGCCTCGAGAAAAAGGGGATTTCGACACGTGCTCGGACACGGATGAACCTTGAGAAACTCGTGCTGGGTGGCGATGCGTAAGGCAGTCACAAAGAGACAAGCATCCTTTGAGTACGCTTGTATGACGTGTCTACAGAACTCAGACTCATTGAGTTGGAGAGTAGAATGGTAGATGCCGGGGGCTCAGGAGAAGGGGAAAGGGAAGTTGTTGTTCGATAGGAATAGCGCTTCAGAATTCCGACATGAAAAGGCTTGGGAAACCAGTTCCACTTAATATTACTAAACTGGAACCCAATAATGGGTAAGAGGGGGAAAGTTTATGTCAGCTGTTGTCGATTTTGTTTTGTTTTGTTTTGTTTTAGACACCAAAACAAAACAAACAAAAAAGCCGGCATCTTTCCTCACCTATTGGAGACGTCACCTTTTTCGTGCAAGTTTGCTTCCAGATTTTCTATTCCGTTTCTTCAGTCTGTCTATGAGTGCACCAGTACCAAATTGTTTAAACTTTGAGACCGCAGATTTCCAGGCAGCAGTTGGCTTTATGACCTCAGTCACCTGACTGTTTCAAGAGAAGCTGTCGGCTCTCATTTTGTCTGGCTTCTTCTTGTTCTAAGGAGGAAAGGGAGAGCATTCAAGCTCTTTACAGGTCGCGAAGGTTTGTTCTAAGTTATGAAATCACTGATCCAGAAGAAGTTAAGTTAATACATGAACAGGTATGCTTTAAATAAACTTCTTTATTTGAGGATAGTTGTAGATTTACAGTAGCACAGAAGGACAGTACAGTGATTCCCATGATCCCCTGTTCCTAATAGTTGGCATAAAATACAACTGTGCATTTGTGTCACACAGATTTGTGGATGTGGCTTCAGCTATGGTTTCCAGTCACTCTGCTGACAAACCCTGGATTTATTTCCAACTGAGAGAAAGAATGTCACCTTGATTCTACGTGGAAGAGCATTTTAAAATGACCGAGTTAATACCTAATGGAGTCAGAATGAGTGACGTAGCACTCCAGTCTGTGGGCTTGGAATACACCCATCCCACAAAATAGTACACGTTTTCCTAGAACACATTCCAACGCAGCAGGAGGTGTGAAACTCCTGAGACTGGTACACATCTGTCAGAGGAGGAAGGTAATGTGGGCAAAAGGGACTCAATGAACAACCTAAACATGGGAGGGACCTTGCAGAGATCAGAGTCACAATGTGCAACTAACCCAGGGTTTTGTAGAATTTGATCCTCAATCTTCACACCCATGGAATCCTAAGTAGGAAACAAGGGGGAAGTGTTGAATTGGATGTCGCTCCTCCAGCATTGTTGGGTTATATAATTCGGATCATCCTTCCCACTGAGACACCCAGAAAACTGGTACACACAAGGAAACCAACATTTCTCAAATCACTAGCCAGCTGGTGAAAAGTGACCAGGCCAAGATCCTTTGGAGCCACAAGCAGACAGATAGCAGCCTGCTCTTGGCCAATAGATGTCTGCCAAGTTGGGAAGAGGAAGCTGAGTGCAAACTGGTCCTTGTCCTTCTGGTAGCATCTTCAGGCCAGGATGACAAAAGAGGAGTCCAGAGCCTGTCAGGGGTAATGGTTCTATACGCTCCTGGGCGCCAGTGAGTGTGGAGCAGCTTTGTGGGATCTGGCTTCATTCATACGGTCTTAGTCTTCGATGCCACGTTAAGGTCCTTGCAGAAGGCTAATGCCCTTCCCTCAAACTCTGGGAAGTAGCAACTGAAAATCTGTTCCAGAAGAACAGGAAATCAGCCCAATCTTCAAATAACATTTACGTGAGGGTTTGGTTTGTGTGGTTTTCACTGCTTCTGAACTTTATTAACAGCTGCTTGCAGTTTGTTGCCTTTTTGAAAACATCGAGTTGTAAACTTTTATTGCAAATGAGAAATGAACTATCAACTCCATCAGGCAGAAAACAATTTCAAAACCTTCGAAGGGGTATTGAGGGGAAAAAAATGTCCTTTCAGAAAAACACGTTTGTGACTATCAAAAAGTTTTTTAAAAATGATAATACCAACGATAAAATTCGTTTTAAAACCTGCTGCATAGATAATGCAGGTGTTTCTGATTATCTGATCGATGGGGAAAAAGAAAGTACATAAGGTCCTCAGCTCCCATCTTTGGTTCACCTTTTACTACTGGAACATCCTATTCCTCCCTTCTTGTGGCATAACTACACCGGATGATGGTAGAAGTAGCAACCCGGCCTTCAGCCCTCCAAGTTCTGCTCTGCCTTGGGAACACACGAAGTATCCTCTCCGGTGGACCAGCTGCATCTTGTGGTTTCGGGATTGCCTGGGCATGGGCCTGGGCCCTTGAGTTGCAGCGACATCACTGCGGAGAGGGATGCTAAACTCGGGTCTCCTGTCCCTGCTTTTCCTTATCCTCTTCGTCGCAGTCCTCTCTGGTCTGGGGTGCCTTTGGCGAGCAGGGTGCGCGCAGATACACCGATTTGCATCCAGTCTCATGGGTCTACCTTGTTCTCCTGCACCCCGGGGTTGTCATTTCTCCCTGCACAGGTGGGTTGAACACTGAGGTCAGATGCCTTAAGGTCTCCACGGGTAGTACGGTGGGAACTTTCATCTGCTGTAGGGTCGGCGTCCTTGGGCCTGCCCTCTCCTTTCCCTCACTCACGTTGTGGTAATTCTGCTGGTAAGTGTGCGGTGGACCCCTACGACGTGCATGGCGATAGCGTCCATAACGGTTCCTTCTGGGGCATACTGACTGCTTCATTCTGGACACTCCTCCAGGGCTGGTAACCTCTGCTGCGCCCGATCCTGCCGCCCCCGCCCACTGGGCCGGCCCCCAACAGCATCAAACTCCAATGCCTCTCTGTTCCCTACACTGTGACGTTACTTCCCGGGGTTAGCCTTCTTTATGGCAGTCTGGCATGCAAATACATCTTCCTTGGTTCCATCCCCATTGACGAAGCCATATCCGTGACTTAACAATGAACCGTTTGTACTGTTCCCCAAACCGTCCTTGGGATGATCTGGGCCCCACCAGCAGGCGCCACCGCCAATGGGAGGCCGCCTGCGCCACCACTCCCAGCACCTCTGCAGCTGCCGCTGGCCGTGGTGCTGGGCTAGGTGTCGGCAGCGCTGAGGAAGGGCAAGACCAAGGCCGAAGGGATTGGGCCTCCCTGCTCCTTTGTGGTGATGGCGACAGGAGTCATTGCTTGCGGCTGTGCCACCTCCTCCTAGGATGTGATGGTGACTAGGCTGGCTGGGGCGCTGGGGCTGCTCAGGATGCTCTAAGAGAGATTTGCAAAGTTATAAGAAATTAACAAAAGAGAGAGGGAACGCTACACCTTAACGAACACACAGAAGCTCCGGGCGTTGGAGTTCTTGGATTCATGCATCACCCGCGCCCGCGTACACGCGCGTACACACACACGCATCTAAGCTTACTATGTCTAAGGACCTAAGAGAAAAATATGACATTACTGGCAGAAAAGAAACCCATTCGTATGACATAGTATATTTGGAAAAGGAAGAGTTATAACATTTGGAAGTGGAAAGATCTGGCACACGTTAGTAAACCCACAGTGATCTTGAACATGCGATTAGAATGTACAGAGGAGGCAGTTCTTTGTATTTGTATTGTCCCGGAATCTGCAGAGAGACAGAACCTGCAAATCAGACATATGATATATCGTAAGTGATTATGGAGGCAGAGACTACCCATGATCTGCCCTCTGCAAGCTGCAGAACCAGGAAGGCCGGTGGTATGGATCCAAGGCCCGAGTGCTGAGGAATCAGACTCCAGTCGGAGTGTGAAGGGCTGAGAACCAACAACACTGAGGGCAGCAGAAGACACAAGTTCCAGCTCATGCCCTCAGGCAGAGAAAAGGCAAATCCAACCTTCCTCTGCCTTGGTTTTCTTTCTGGCCCTCAAGGGACTGGATGATGCCTGCCCACGTTGGGCAGTGAAAGCCACATTATTCCTTCTACAGATACAGATGCCCATCTCTTCGGGAAACACCCTCACAGATGCCCACATCTAACGTTTCACCAGATGTCTGGTCAGCCAGCCAGTCGAACGGACCCATAAGATGAATGATCACAGTTCTTTAGGCCAGAAGGAACATCCTTGGGTAAATTGACCCTGGGTAAAATACAATATCTGGAGTGAAGCACAGAGACACAAAGGAGAGGAGTACAGAGAAGAGAGGTTTGGGCATTGAAGCACAAGGTCTAACATACCCATTTGTGTCTCCTAAGGACAGGAGAGAGAGAAGCAGTATTTGACTTGATGATGGAGGAGAATTTCCCAAAACTGACCAAAGACATCGACCCACAGATTTAGGAAAAGCTCCGTGAACCCCAGCAGGATCAGAAAACCATGCCTATGCATATGGTCACTGCACCATAGAAGTTCAGAGATGAAGAGAATCTCAAAACCATCAGAAAAAGAGCACCTCGCCTCCAAAGAAGTCACAATTACCCGTCTAAGAAGCCTCTCGTGACATCCCGCGGGAACCAAAGAGGATGGAGAACCGCTGGGGAAAGGCTGAAAGGGAGCTAACTGCCAGTCTACATAACTGCATGTGTGAAAACATTCTCGAAAGTGGGATGAAAATATTTCACTTTTGTGCCTCAAAGGGCACTATCGATAGTGTGAAAGGGTAGCCTAGGGAATGGGAGAAAATATTTTCAAGTTGTTGAACATATTTCCAACCCATGCATTCAATAATGCGTTTGAACTGACCTTTATTTTCCCCTAAGCCAAGTTATATGGGTGTTCAAAAAGTGTCAGAAAAGATGCCCAGTACAACTTGCCATTACGGAAATGTAAATCAAAACGATAGGGTAACCCTTCAAACACATTAGGGTGACGACTGCCCCAAACGAATAAAACCCAAACTGAAACAAAAACAGGCAATTAACAGCGAATGTTGGTGAGAATGTCGAGACATCAGAGCCATTGTGCATTGCTAGCGGGAAGGTAGCATGGTACGGTCACTGCGGAGCACTGTATGGAAGCCCCTGAAAAGGCTCAGCCAGAGTTACTACATGAGGATCCAGCAATTCTGCTTCTGGGTATGTACTCCCAAGGACTGATATTTGTACAGCCATGTTCAAGGCAGCATTACTCACACTAGCCAAAAGTGGAACAATGAACGTCCATTGTCAGATGGGTGGATAATGAAGATGTGACTGATGCATCCCCCCGGAATCTTATTCAGCCTGAAAAAAGGACTGGGACCCTGACATAGGCCGCAACACGGAGGAACCTTGCAGACATTAAGCTATGTGAAACGAGCCAGTCGAAGAATGACAAACATTGTAGAATCCGCTTTTACGAATTACCTGGAGTGGCCAAATTCAGAGAGACAGAACAGGGAATGGTGGATACCACAGGATGGGGAGTATCGGGAATGGGGAACTGTGGTTTCATGGTTATGCAGTTCCACTTTGGGAGGACAAAAACGTTCAGCGGGTGGAGGGTGTTGACGGTTACGCAAAGATGTGACTGCACCTAATGCCACCAAACGGGACAAGTAAAATGGAAAATTTTACCTAATGCATATTTCCCCACTGGTTCAGTCCCAAACCAGTCAAAAACTGGTTTGGGACTGAAACAAATGGAGAGAACCTGTGGCCAGCACAACCACAGTACTAAATAAGCAAAGGGAGATCTGTCAGAATGACAATAATTTTTCCAGATGGAGTCATGGGAATTCAGGAATGGATGGGGAGCATCTATCATGATTTCTACTGTTAAAAAATATTTTCTCTATAGGAAATTGTGAGGGGAACATTTCTTCCTTCCACTCCTTAAAGCTCTGCTCACAGTGATCAAATTATTTCTGAAATGTTAGCACAAGCCTTCTTCCCTTGTAAGCCCCACACATAGGAGGGCCTAAACCATAATCCTCACTGAGGACAGTGATGAGAGGTGACATGGATCTGTGGGTTCAGGATATTTTCAAGGGACCTGAAGCTGGGATAATGACATAGACCTCTATCTTGCAGGCAGTAGGGTCCCACTTGAGGAGAGTCATGATCTGTTCCTCATGTGGGTAAGAAGTGGTTTCTTTTTCTGATTGAAAAAGGAGCATGTCCTCATGGAAAAATATTTAAAATATCACACAAACATGTAACCGGGAAAACCTGCTATGATGTGCTTCCTTCTTCCCTGCTTACAGGTGGCATGTGTATTCTTTGTAAGATGCTTTTTGGGCACACATGTCTTAATCCATTTTGCTGCCAAATAACAGCATACCCGGCTCCGGGTATGTTGTGATGAACAGAAATTCGTTGGCTCACAATTTTAGTGCTGGGAAGTCCAACATCAAGGTGGCGGCATCTGCCAAGGGGCTTCTTGGTGCATCATCGCTTGGAGATGGCGAGAGGGTGAGAGAGGGTTAGAGGAGACCCAACTTGCTCTCTGATAGCAGCACCAGTCCCAGCTGTGAAAGTGGAGCCCTCCTGCTCCAGTTGCTCTTCAAGATCCCACCTCCTAACATTGTTACAAGTGCGATTAAACTTCCAACGTGAGTTTGGGGGAAGGAAAATGTTCACGCTGTAGCAATACTGTAGGACTCTAGGTGATGAATTTTATGTGTCAGCTTGACTGGACCAAGGGGTGCCCAGATATCTGGTCAAATGTTATCCTGGGCAGTTCTGTGATGCTGCTTTGGGACAAAATGAACACGTATACCAACAGCCTGAACCCTCCCTAGTGTGGATGGGCCTCGCTCAATCAATCAGTTGAGGACCTGAATACAGCCAAAGGTTTCACCCTCCTCAATATAAGAGAAAATTCCTTTAGCCCGAGGTCTTTCGAAGTGGCATAAACTGGGTATTTCCTGCCTGTGTCTTGAGGCTCGCTAGCTTTCAGACTGGAACTATACCATCAGCTGTCCTGAGTTTACTGACTCAACCTGCAGATCTTTTAATCTGCTTGCCTACATAACCTCGGGATGTGATTTCCTATTTTTTTTTTAATTATATGTACATTGGATCTGTTTCTCTATTTCCCTGAAATTTCCAGAGGAATATGGATTTTCAAGTCTGGTTGGTTTTAAAGACACCAAGGACTCCATTTCCTGTGGTACACAGAGCACTGTTAGTCCATGGCATTAGCCAGCAATAGAGATAAGCAAAATATCACCACAAGATACTCTTTATTAACTACCTTTGAGAAGCAAGGTTCTCAGTGGGTTTGCATATGATGCTCTTGAACAGCTGTCAAACTAATGAATAGAATGAGGTCATCATGGCACTTGTAGGTTGCATCACAAAGTTAAAAAGAAAAGGATGGTCTCAGGGATTGCAATTCCCAGCTTGCAGGTGACATAAATGACCTGAAAACTTCTATGTGCTCCCTGAAGGAGGCCCTCATCTCCTCTACCCACAAGGCTAAGATTGCTGAAAATCACACCCAGAATGTCATCCCACAAGCGTGGTTCCACTCAGCCTGAGGCATGTCTGCTGCAAAAGTTAAAGTCATGACATTCATTGGAAAGGAATGGGATCCTGAATAGCAAAATAGGGGCACGTGGGAAAACCCAGATGAAGCAGGACACATTGAATCCCTAGCTTCTCTGAGGAGTTTTCTTTGCCACTGGAGGCAGCTGTCCAACCCCCCAGTGGAAGAGAGTTTGTTTTTCAAACATGCTTTCAAAATACACTGGTTACTTCCTTCCTTCCTTTCTCTCTCTCTCTCTCTCTCTCTCTCTCTCTTCCTCTTTCTTTTTCTTGTTGCTGGTGCTGCTGGGGATTGTGGGGCTTGAACCCCAGGGCACTTGAACACCGAGATACATGTCCTGCCCTTCAAATTTTGAGACAGGGCCTCACTAAGTTGCTTAGAGCAACACTAAGTTGCTGAGGCTGGCTTTGAACTTGTGGTTCTCCTGCCTCAGTCTCCCAAGTCTCTGGGACTACATGCGTGTGCCATCATGCCTGGCTCCCTTGCTGATTTTCTCATTTAGTGAATCATCATGAAATTGTTTCCGTATAATTTCATGTAGATACAATTTTATATTTTTCACCTAGGAATTTGGAACATTCTTTTCCGGTGATTTTTTTGCTTGTTTTAAAATAAGTTTGTAGCTGTAGAACCATTGCGAGAGTGATATGAAATTCTACCTCATATCCTCCACCCAGATTCCCAGCAAGTCACGTGTTAGCCCATTGGGCATATTTGTCTTATCATTCTGTCCCTTCTCTTTCTCTCCCTGTATATGTCTCTCTCAGCATATGTATCTAACCAACATCTTCTGTGAATACACACACACACACACACACGCACACACATACACACACATCTCTGTATGTATATATGTGTGTGTATACCTAGACTATATGCACATACACTTACACACATTTTGAACGTTTTTTACATAATGTAAATATAAGGAATTAATTCTGATGAAAAATTATAAATTTAATCTACAG
Organism: Sciurus vulgaris; assembly: GCF_902686455.1. Classification (NCBI taxonomy): domain Eukaryota; kingdom Metazoa; phylum Chordata; class Mammalia; order Rodentia; family Sciuridae; genus Sciurus; species Sciurus vulgaris. The sequence goes on along the minus strand of NC_136471.1, from coordinate 77,189,950 downwards.
GCTATTCAAGTCTTACTTATTATCTAAGTAATATCCCTTACAGCACAACAGTTTTTATCCTGTTCCTGGATCAAATTCAAACCACATCTTGCATATGTTTTTCATGTTTTATTCTTCTGACATAGTATGGGGATGGTAAAATGGGTCCTGAATTGTGGTCATGCAGCCTTGTCATGCCCTGAGATTCCATACAGTGGTGCCACATGGAAGCCTTGGTGGTAACGGAACCTGGTGAGGGCATTATGGGTAGATCCAGATAACTACTGTGGAGAATGCAGCCAACTGTCTTGTAGGCTCTCTACCTGCAGTGTTCCCAATCTATCAACGAGCCTCTTGACTAAAGAGTCGCAATTTGTAGATGAAGCAGCACCTGCTGACTCTTTTTCCTTACAGACAGATTTCTGTCCCTGGACTGACTGAATCCATGTGCTTGCCTACAGCAGAGATGACTGGATGATGTTAACTTCTCCCATCATACCCTGCAATGTGGTATTATCACCATCTTGTGATGTTAGCAGTTATTGGTGACCATTCACTAGATCTGTATACATCATTAGAAGTTGTATGTCTCACATTCTACTAACATTTTATCTTTTAATTACGCTGAAGAAAATTGGATAGGAATCACAGGACAATGCACACTCTTCTACATTATGTGTCATTGTCAAAGTTGAGTATGTTTCCTAGAATTCTCCGTCAATGTCCATTTTTAAAAAAATATTATTTTTATTTTATTCTTATTTTTATGGCTCATGTCATTAGAGGTGTTGTCGTCATTGATGCTAACATTATCTCATCTTTGGTCAATTAGATATATCCGTTTGATATAGTTCTGGCAGTTTTGATGGCTTATATGATATGACAAGGTGTTTCAGACTTATCCATTGTTTCTCTTCTCCCAGACTAGGAATCAGTCATTTCCACAGGTTCCTTGGCTACTTTTGGTGGGAAATGGTATTGGAGTATCTCAATTTGAGTAGTAGCTATGCTCATTGCTCATTGCTTCTGGATTGCTGATTGCTGCTCGTTTTTTGTTTGTTTGTTTGTTTGTTTGTTTGTTTGTTTTGTTTTGTTTTTTTGTCTTTTTTGTTTTTGTTTTTGTCCTGAGTCTGGCTGAATTCATCCACTTCAGACTATCTCTGCTATGATGACCCATTTGAACCCACCCTCCTCTCCATGTTTCACAGGCACTTGGTTTCTGCATCCTTATATCTTAGAGGGAGATTTGCTCCCTCTACTGGTGCCAGTCCCACAGAGTGGTCACGGGTTGTCTTGCCATAAATACCCATTTCCTTACCACTAGGAGAGATACTATCTCTCTTTGCTAATCAACTCAGGGAAGTGTCTTCTCTTCCAGTCCTCGGTTTCTCTACCTGGGGAAAAAAGAAGTTAGAATTTCACATCTCTGAAACACTGTCCTTCCATGCTGCTTCTGCTAAAGTAAGCCTAGGTCCCTGAATGAAAAAGATATCACAGTCTTTTTAGGAGTATGAAGGATCCTCTGGAAAAGGACGTTATCAAAAGCAGTGGTGGTCTTTGCGGGTCAACTTCATCTCAGACCTGGAAGGCAGGGGACCCTCAAACCAAAGAATCCTTCCACTGAGAGGTCCTTGGAATCCCCGGGGGGCTCTATAGAGGGGTTATTTAGGAAACATTTCTCAGACTTCAGCTTCCCAATCCTTTCTAACCCTGTCCGTTCCTTAGGGAGACCATTCACCCGTGGAAAAGTGAGTCGTGGACATATATCTGGAAAGTAGAGACCGCCCTCAGTCCTTATCTGGGGAGAGACTGCTCTATTTGTTTTTATAAACAGGAAAATAAAAGCCCTTGTCTTCCAAGTACTGATCGATCCTCATTCAGCAAGTAAATTTCCAATCCCAACAGAGGGGACCTATGCAGGTGACCTCACCAAGTGTCACCAGAAAATGGATCATTTGTCAAGTTTCAAATTCTGGCTTTTACCCTTCAAGATATATATATATATATATATATATATATATATATATATATATATATCATATATATAAGATATCATATATATAGATATCTTACATCATATATATATATATATATATATATATATATATATATGACTTTGATCTGTGCACCTAAGTCTCCTGATATTCTAAATCATTTTGGGTAGTAGACATGGCATTCCTTATGAACAAATTTATATTCAGATGGCCAGTACTGACTGATTCCCGGTTAATTCGTCCTTATCAAAACTGATGGTCAGAAGACTCAAAATGGCAGCTTAGAAGCACCAAGAACTCATATATTTCTCCATGAGATAGAATCATAACAACTGAAGAGCAGCTGCTTGTCAAAATGGGAAACCATGGAAGAATACTGAAGTTCACTAGTGGATAATCAGAGACTTGGAGAAACACAGACATCTCGGATAGTCGAACAAAAGGTGAAACAGTGCTCAGCACTGACTGTGTGTAGCAGCATGGCAGATGGCAGGATTAGATGTGAAACAGGGAGAATCCAAGTGAGCAATCCCTAACGCAGAATTTAGCACCCGTGCCCAAGTGCAATCTGAACAAACAATGGACCTGGGATCTGCATAGCAAGCTGGCTCTGAAGAGGTTCTTTCTCTGCACTTTCCAGCGGATGCTCCCAGAGCTATAGTGGGAAGCCATTTGAGAAAGTTTTGTCTAAACCTGCTGCTCTGGGAGTCTCTGGGAACCTGTAGCAATATTATCACACTGTCTCAGCAGCATTAACATCAAGTTTGCCCCTGAAAGAGCCACTGGGAAAAAAATAAAAATAAACCGGGCTGGGGAGATAGCTCAGTTGGTAGAGTGTTTGTCTTGCTAGCACAAAGCCCTGGGTTCAATCCCCAGCACCACAAATAAATAAATAAACAAACAGACAAACAAACAAATAAAAATAAACCCCTGTGAAAGTTCTCTGTACTCAGAAAGCAGTCTGTGATGTGTGGAGGAGAGGAAGCCGCTTCCCATTTAAGAATGGCATGGGGAACTAAGGTCATGGTCGGTCATGATATTGCCTGGGAACTGTGTCTTGGAATGTCAGAGTCAAGGACGGCATACTGCAGAGATCCAGCCGTCGCCCACCTCCCCAGCACTGAGAGTTGCAACTCAATATAATTTCCCTGCCTTCCAAGCGGGCAGCACAAAAGGTGCTGGGGATCCCACACACTGTAGCAACTCACAAAGGTCCTGCCCTTGGGGTATGCAAAGAAATAGCTCTGGAGAAAATTGTTGTGGGGAACTCTGTGTTACTCCCTAACTCATACTGGTGTGCAGAACAGCTGAGAGATATTTCAACTGATTCCGGTCACAAACCACTTCCACTGGTCACCTGGCAAGCATTGCAAATAAAAGAAGAAAGAGGTGAATAACCCCCAGTCTTTTCTCTCCCCAAGGGACATATGTCCTAAGAAGGTGTGGTAGGAAGCTCTGATCAGCATGGTTTGTGAACATCCACCCACTTCTGTCAGCATGGTCAAACATAGCAGCAAAGAGGAAATGTTATTTTTTATGAGGACTGTTTTTTTTTTATTGCTGTCCTGTGCTCTCTCTTGCTCTCTCTCTCTCTCTCTCTCTCTCTCTCTCTCTCTCTCTATATATATATATATATATATATATACACACACATATATATAGTATATGTATATATATATTTTTTTAATATTGAATGTTTAAATTTTCTGTCTTGTCTTCTCTTTTATTTTCCTTTGCATTTCCCAATACTCCTGCTTTCCCTCTTTTATTCTTTCTTTGTTCTTTCTCTTCTCTTTTATATTTTTAAATAAAAAAAAATCCTCGTTTCCATTTTCCTTGCTTCTTTTCTTATTTCTCTCCTTTATGTAATTAATTTTATTTCTATTACTATTTTAAACTTTTGATTTGTTCTATATTGTCTTTGCCCCTTTCTTTTCTGTTACTGAGTTTGGTATTACGGTGGTTGTTGTTTTCACTTAGCTTTTTTTAAAACATATTTTTGGTTTGCCAATGAACTTTTATTTTGTCTATTTTATGTGGTGCTCAGGATTGAACCCAGTGCCTCACACATGCTGAGAGAGCACTCTGCCACTGGGCTACAACCCCAGCCCTCTCCTAACTTTTTATCTGGCTTGCTTTGTTTTTCTTGCTTGCCTTTCTTTTTTTTGTCTAAGTGGTGGTGTGGAGGAGCCAAACGCTTCAAGCACACTGGGTGGATGTTCCACTAACGAGCTACATTCCCAGCCTGACTGAGTGAAATTGCACCTCACTCCATTCATGGTTCAGCCCCACTAGAACCTCAGCAGATATCCCAACCTAGAGAATAGGGGAGATAAAAGCCCCCATAATGACCCAGCTACAAGTAAACATGACTGGTGACAGTCTTCTATTCCAGACTTTCCTCTCCCTGCACTAAGACCCAGAGTTTCAAAACCTGGTCCCTGCTCATCCCTCCCACCACTTTGCATTTCAACACATTCTCCCCTCATTTTATCTTTCAGACCCGGGGTGGGGAGGGAGAAAGCATCTCCAGACTTACCCAAGCTGTCTTACCACAGGTCCTCTGCACTTGTTTCTGTCCTTTGGGCTCACTGCATCATCATTTACCTTTGTTCTTGTCCCTTAAATCCATGACAGCATCATACTAGGAGGGATCTCTTATTTCCCCATCACCACTACCTCCAAAATCCTGGACCATCACTATAGATTGGTTAGTTCCATGACTTTCCTCAGTGCCCGCTGTTCACTTCCACTCCCATCACTAGGAGAGAGACTGATTGCCTTATACATCTTCCCACCCCAAGCACTAGGACGATTCACATAATTTAAAGTACGTGAGGGTAAACAAGTTGAGGAGCATGGCATGCATTCCACAGGTTTTTCTATCTCCCTGTATGGTTAGGGATCTAAGCAAATGCAGGTAAATGCAAATAAGCTTAAATAAAAAACTAGCCCACCAGTTTTTCTGTTCTTTCCTTTTTTCTCAGGATTATCTCAAGGAATAGTTGGTTCCAATACCAGGCAAAAAGTTGCCAACCATCCGTAAGTATGCAGTTTCTCAACATCTTTTAAACCTCATCAAATCTCCGATTCCTTAATCTTAAAGAGGCAGTAAATGACAATGTGCTAGACTGATTCTGTTCAGTAGCCTGTATTGTAAAACTCAACCCAACCGTCTAATAACTGTTACAACATAATGCAACAATACCTAAGGTCTTAGTGTCTGTGATGGGTAGGAGACTAAGTCACCATGTAACAACTGTAAAACTAGATAAAATACAGCAGATGGCGTGTTCTCCTCAGTCCCTCCATTTGTTTGGGTCCTATCTAGCAGCCACCTACAAACAAACTGAGGAATCTTCCTCATATGTTTTTAACAGTGGGAGTGTTTCTGGCCCTGCAAGGGACCGTGGTTTTGCTATCGACACTCTCACTGGCTGGCACTTTTACTTACACTGGGAATGTCTCCAGTACTAGCATTAGCGCCACAGATGCAAACACCCCCAAACATCCTGTTTTCACTCATTTTATAGTTACACACATCTCAGCCCTAGTTAACAGTTTAACCAATATTGCCTAAGCTCTGAACACTCTCAATAACATTCAATCACTTGAGGAACTTTTGCAGCACAAAATCATCATTGGTGAGAGTCATTGGCTCCTGAAATGTGAAGTGCCCCTCCCCACGATGGAACTGAAACATCCTACTCAGGAAAACATGTGATCTTTGTGAAGGTCACACTCAGAATAGCCACCAGCAGCACCATCGATGTCTTACCCTGGTCTCATTTCCCCAATAGGTGTCTGGTGTGGTCACTCAGGATGTAGGGGTGCTGCACAGGATCAGGCTCCCTCGCTTGGCATCTTGTGACATTCTATACACTCTGAGATGCCTCTGCAGATCTCAGGGAATGAGCCAGTGAGAGTTTGAGTACATACTTAAGCCTGTCTGCCCTTTTGATTGACATTTTTACTTTCATATGCTCTAAGCTCAGAAGAAAGTTCTCAATTCAGTTGCCATCCTGTTCACAGAGTTCACTCACAGGTGGAGGGAGTAAAGTGAGCCTTAGGAGTTGCAGAGCCCTCGATGGGATAAGAGTTTCTCTCTGGTGTTCCTTTGGGC